>NC_089822.1:155012762-155612762 GCF_035046505.1 Tiliqua scincoides
AGAGGGAAAGCTCTTCAACCTCTCCAGACTTAGAGCAAAGAGCAAAGTCCAAAGTCCAGCTGAAATGTCTGCGTGACTTCCTCAGAATTGGCCTCTTCAGCCACACTAGACGCTGTTCCAGAACCACCATTCAGAGAGCGATACCATAGTCTTTCGAGACTGAAGGTTGCCAACTAGCAGCCAACAGAGTACCCCCCCCCCCAAAAGGAGGCAGGAGGAAAAAGGAGAATGGTTAAAAAGGAATGGGGATTGTAATTTTTAATCAATTTTTGGAGACAAAGCCATCAAGAGTGGCTTTTTTTCTTTTTTGGAGGAAAAAAAGAAAGGTGAGAATCCTTGGTTAAGCTGACACAGACCCCAAGCCTATGTAGGTCTACTCAGAAGTAAGTCCCATTTGAGTCAATGGGGCTTACTCCCAGGAAAGTGTGGAAAGGATTGCAGCCACACAAGCAAGACTACAACTCACCCCAAAGTAGATGGGGGCTACTCACACACATACACCCAACATGCAGATGCCACCCCATTCCCCCTAGGCAAGATGGAGGGATGCAGGCTGGGGCATTTGGACACCCCCCACTAAGAGCAGGCTGGCTCCCTCCTTCGCTGAACTTACTCTTCCCTCCCAGTTTGAAGCCTGCCAGGAGCCCTGTGCTGATGAAATGCACCACCTCCGTACTCTTCTCCTCTCCTCTCCTCCAGCCTTGACCAATCCCAGGTTGCCCAGGGCAAGGGCACACTGGGAAATGTAGTCCCTGGGGCGAGGTTGCACATGGAGAGAGCTCCATGATGAGATGCAGAACCTCTGCTGATGCCCAGCCAGCCTTCTCTCCCACCTCCCCCCACCATGTTTCACAGCCTCATGCTGCCCCACCCACCTCTTTCACAGCTGAAGAAAAGCAGCAAGTCAGCAGGCAGCAGGTGCAGCTGAGCAGAGCAGAGCTCTGCAGAATCAGCTGCAGCCACCTCTCTCCCCAAATGCCTCATGAAGCTAGCCACACCTCCCAAGGGAGGCGGAATGCACAGATTGAATACCTCAGCCCTAGAGTAATGGGCATACCAGAGGTGCTTTGTTCAATGAACAGGCATCACAAAGAGGGTTAAAGTAAGATGGTTGTTTTTGCTGCCAGGCCCCCTTATTATGATGCACAGTACTGAAATTCAACACCCTGTGCCTCCCAGGCACACTGCCTTCTCTCCAGATTCCAACTGGAAAGAGAGGCTGGATCTCCACCATTACCATGTGGTTCCTCCCTGCACTTGGAGCAGTTACAACACTTCCTGCTAAGAAGACTGCACATTGCACATACTGCAGGTGCCATGCACTGCATGTGAGTGCAGTGGCAAGCCAGGCTAATTGCAGAAATCAGCTGTTCACCTTCACATTTCAATAAGGATTAAAATCTAATTAAAAATATAACACATACGTCAGCTTTTGGGGGGGGGGGGGACAAACAAGGGAGAGACTTGGAGCCAGTCTGCCCATGCAGCAAAATCAGATAGTAAGGCTATTCCTGGACTGTACCACTTTAGACTAGTGGTGGGGGAACCACATGTCTAAGTGCTTTCCTAGAATAAAAGAGTTCTATGTCAGGTTTCTCCATGACCTCCTAGTTTTCTATGTGCATGGAAATCTTCTTTAAAGGGGCATAGGTTTACAGGGTTTCAAACCTGTAATCTTCAACTTGTAGTCTGAAGTGGTACAGTTTATGACTTGCGGTTCAATGGAAACTGGCTAACTAATTGCCTTTGTAGATAAGTGGAATTAGCAGATCGGTTGCCAAAATTAAACAGCCTGTACTAGTAATCTGCAGCAATTAAAAAAAGGCCTGCACTCACAGTAAAAGAAAACATAATAAGAAATTATGGTTCAAGGATCATTATAAAACACCCACCTAATGTCACTATGAAGTTTGCCACTGCATGAGATTCCTGTGGTTTCTCAGAACATAATAATACTAAAAGGGGAAGAATAGATCTAGTTCTTACTGCAGGATCTCTGTAAGGTTCCCATCTCCCATCCATCCATCCATCAGACTAAAGCTGTTCCTGCTGCGATTGGTGAAACCAGTTTCCACGATATAGATGCCAAAAGCAGACCTCATTCTGTTAGAAACACCAGCCTGTAGGCTAGCGAGGCATTCTGTATTTTGAAAGCCAGTATCTTCACTGAAAGTCCCAGCCTAAGACTCAGGAGATCTAAGATAATGCAGTGTGGTGCAGTATATTAGATTCTGACCAGGCAGTCCTGGATTTAACCACAAATGTCCCTGGGTGGCCCCAGGCTAGCCACAAGCTCTCAGCCTAACTTATGCTGTGAGGATAACAGAAGGGACATTTATGGAAGGCAAGAATTATGGGTTCAAAACATAAAAAATAATAAAGCCCAGTGAACCAGCTGCAGAGGACCAACTATAGTTAGAGAATCCCCACCACCACCTATCTTCCTTGTGCATTGCTGGCCTCTACCACCAAGCCTCTTCCCACATGCAGTCACCTGGCCTTACAGATGTGTGTCAGCCCATTAGTGAACAGGATCCTCCTACCTGTATGCCAGGATTTTCAGTAGCACCCTCCAGGCGTTGTGTCCCAGCCTGGGGTCCTACCAGTCGCTGGTTGCTGCTGAAGTAAGGAGGAGGACAATCCTATAGGATAAGGAAAAAGAGAAAAGGAAAATAATAATTACAAGCCACGCTTTCCTTTGGGGGGGGAGCCTTGCTAGCACCAGCTTATAAGAACATAAGAAAAGCCCCACTGGATCAGGCCCAAGGCCCATCTAGTCCAGCTTTCTGTATCTCACAGTGGCCCACAAAATGCTTCAGGGAGCACACAAGACAGCAAGACACAACCTGCACCCTGGTGCCCTCCCCTGCATCTGGCATTCTGAGGTAACCCATTTCTAAAATCAGGAGCTTGCATATACCTATCATGGCTTGTAACCCGTGATGGACTTTTCCTCCAGAAATTTGTCCAATTCCCTCTTAAAGGCATCTAGGCGAGATGCCATCATCACTTCCTGTGGCAAGGAGTTCCACAGACTGATTACACACTGGGTAAAGAAATACTTTGTCCTAACTCTCCCAACACTCAATTTTAGTAGATGTCCCCGGGTTCTGGTATTATGTGAGAGGGGAAAAAGCGTAAATTTGCAATCCTATCCAGATTTTCCTGGGAGTAAACTCCACTGAACACAGAGGAACTTGCTTCCAGCTACTGCATGGGATTGCACTGTTAGGCAGTCCCACAAATCACATACATTTATGCTGGCATGGTATAGTGGATAGAGTGCGATTTGTACCAGGGAGACTCTGGTTCAAATCACCACTTGAACTAAGAAACTCACAGGTTGACCTGAGGATAGACCTAACAACTGCTACTTGTCAAGAACCTCCAGGTTCAGAGGCAGTATGCCATTGAATACCATCAGCTGGTGAAGAACAGCAGGGCCAGGCTACTCTATACAGTGTGCATCAAGGCAGGCACCTACCTAAGCACTGACTCATGGGTGACTCTTTCTGCTTATGCAGCTAACTGTGCCTCTCCCTAGGAGTAGGAGTAGGGTAGCATGTGACAAAGGACTGCTCTGCCAAGGATTCTATATTACATAGAATTGTGTGTGTAAATCACAATCAAGTGGAGTTTTTATATGACATCACCTCAACTGAAAAGTTTCATTGCTGAAAAAAGGCATAGAGAGCTATTTGACCTTGACAACCTCTTTTGCTGAATCACTCGTGGGGGGGCCTGTTTGCTATACCTACTCATTTTCAATGATGCCAATTTGAATATCAAGTTAATGCTGCAAAATGCTATTAATCCTGATCCATATACTACAACTACCAGCTGCAGCAAGGAAAAATAACCCTTAGAGAACAACAAAGCGCTCTGTGTGGACATCTAGGCAACAAGCCAAAGGGGTATCTCCTTCTTCCTGTTTCCAGGACACCTGAACACACTCTTATAGCTCCAGGAGAAGTGGCAGGAACTCTGGACATGTCCCACTCCTCACAAAGAATCACTTGCAAAGGAGAGAGAAAGCAAGGGGCTAAACCTACCATCCCTGCAGGTGTGATCCGTCTTTATGCCAGAGATGGCCTCCATCTGTAAGGTGTATAACCTGGTAGTTCATATATATAACTCATACTGGCATATGAGAACCATCTCAGTTATTTGGATATTTAATTTTAACTGCAGCTGTAGGCAGGGGTGGTAAAATCATTACCACTGCCTAACATGCTATTTCCACATCAGCAGTAGTCCAATGAATAATTATCAGTACTTTCCATACTGTGGATTCTTATCAGAGTAATTATGACAGTACTGGAAGTTGTGACCAAATCAACCTGAGTGTTGACAAGAGTGAATCATCTGCAGAAATTCTCTGCACTGGTCCTTCCTAGAGCTCACACCAACAGGATCTTTCCTCTGAAAAGCAGAATTCTGCGTGCAGCAGCAGAACTTCAGCAGTGGTGACAGCTGTCCCCCCCACTCAACCCAGTAAGTCCCTACAGGAAGAGCACCAACACATAAAAGCAAACGGAATGGAAGAAAGAGGGAGTGAAACAATGTAACAGAAAGAACAGAGGCCAGAAACCAGGATGGCAGAGGCAACACACTGACCCAAGACACTACAAAAAGACTGATCAGTGACTTGCTTCCAAGGATGTAAGACCGGTGGTTGTACACCACAGAAAGATTGGTCTTATAGGCCCAAGAAAATGAAACGGTTTGTCAATTTCAGGAATAGAATTTAAATGGGCATTCAGACCAAAGCTGGCAAAAACTAACATCTCCACAATCTATAAAGATATATGTTGGTGCATGGACAGTCACAATTCTGTGAAAAGTATAACATGACCCTGAAAGGCTACAAGGACTCAAAGCTTTAGCTTTACATTTTACCCTCCCCAGTTTTTCCTTTTCCTGTTATATGCAGGCTATGAATATACTGGGTGTATATATGTACATACAGGGTGTATGTCCACTGCTTTGAAATAAGTCTCCTCAGGCGGAACTACCTCCGCAAGAGTCAGCAATCCAATGGCACAGAGGGCTGCCATTGTCTCCAATTAATCCCTTTCAGAGCAAAAACAAGTAGCTTGGCTTCCTACAGCTCTACAAACTGAATCTAGGATTTGAAAGGTGAGCCCTGAACAAATAAGACTTGGAGGTTGCCTCTTTACAGTCTGTAAAACAATCGGACACCTGGTATGGATTCACATGGCCCTGAGCTCCAGCAGGCTGCTCTATGCTGACTAAAGGGCATGTGTGCGACTGCTTCATTAACCACCCTGAGACCAATATTCTCAATACATTGTACCACCAGCCTGCTTTCAGGTAAAAAACTGTGGTAAAGGTAAAGAACTATAAGTCCAGGGAAGTAAACACGGGCCTTTTCACCAGGCAGTCAGAATCAAAATGGAGTCAGATGACTGAGGCGCAATCCTACCCTGCGCTGGAACAGGCAAGCCAAGAGGCTTGCCCTGTATCCAGCGCAGGATAGGGGCCCAAGGCAACAGTCAGAGGCAAGGGGAAACTTTTCCTCTTACCCCTGACCCTTGGGTAAGGCACCCTTGCCCCAATGGGTCTCCTCAGACTTGTGCCACCTTCTGAGATGGCACAAGTCCGAGGAGAGTGGAGTGGCTTCAAGCCGCTCTGATCTCCCTGGGAATGGGGATTGGGATCCGGCATGACTGCCGGATCCCAGCCCTGCCTCCCGCTCCCCACCTGCCCTCCCCAGGGCTGCCCACTGCCCACCCTCCCCTCGCTGTCCCCCCGCCCAGGAACACCTCCTTCCCACCCACCCATCCTCCCAAGGCTTAAAGCCTTGCGTTGGTCCAACCAGGCTGACGCAAGACTCATGGAGGAAGCAGTGCAGGGACTTGTGGCAGCCTCCGCAGGCCAGCGCACCTCTGAGCACGGACCTGGCTTCCTCCCAAGGAGGCGCAAACGTGCCTTATGGCAAAGGACTTGCGCCAGCCCATGGGTGCCTCTGGATTGTGCTCTGAGAATACTGCAATATTATACAGTACAATCCTAGGCATGTTTATGTAGAAATAAGTACAACTGAGTTCAAAGAGAATCACTTCCAAGTTAGTGAGTATAGAGCTGCATTCTTAATGACTTACTGTCCAGTGCCTTGAACAGGATGGGACAGTAATTGAGTATAGCCTGCAACTCTGTGGTAGGCCCCAATCCCTCTCATATAACCCTGCCATGACTTGAATCAATTGTTTGTATATGGCTTAAAGTCAACCATAATGGGAGGCATGATACCGGACCAATTCTGCCAGATTCCAAAAATCAATTCAAAATCTGATTTCCATTTATGCCCAGAGCTGCCAGGCAAAAACCAAGTTTCTATAGCCTTCCAAATTAGACACTGGAAATTTACATGACAAAGTTTCGTGGGAAAGGCTATCCTGAGGAAACCTCAATCACAACGGCTGTAATCCTATACATAGTTCCATGGGAATAAGCCCCATTGAACACAGTGGAACTTACTTCAGCACAATCCGATGTGTATCTACTCAGAACATCATCTTGGCTGAATCAGGAATGAGACAGACGTCATCTCCTTGAAATTCATCCTTGGTAGTTACTCTACAGACTTTGGATTCATCATGACATTATCTCAATAGGAAAATTCACTAAGTCCCTCCAAACTTGCAAGATTCCATATAAAGCTAGGATTCATTATTAGATAAAATAAAAGATTCAGGGCCCAAACCTAACCAGTGTAAGCTGGCTGTAAGCCACTATCACAAACATACCGTAAGGGCATGTTTGCGAGGCCCTAGCACTGGCAGAACACGAGTGCTAGCTCAGTGCCAGCCGGCGCTGGACTAACACCGGTGGATCACTGGTGCTCCACTGCTCGACAGTCACACAAACTGCCGGGTGGCAGAGAGGTAGGTGGGGGGCATGGGGGAAGGCGAGGGGAGGGTGGGGAGACGGCAGGAAGAGGGTAGGAAGGAAGTTAGACCACTGGCCTGACAGAGGCTCTTGATTCTACAGTGACCCAAGGGTTGCCCCATTGTGGGGCTATGTGCCTTACTGGGGAAGGGAAGGGACAAAGGTCCCTTTCCTCTGAGGCGTCACCAGCGCTCCCAGATAGTGCTTAGGATGCTCCGGCAGCCATTTTCAGCACCGCAGCAGCCCCACACGCCAGGCAGCTCAGGACTGGGCTTCCTGTTAACTTTCCTGAACACAGATGGGATAGCTGTAAAAACAGGGCAGTAAACTTCAAGCAACATGAGAAGAGGGGAAGAACTAGTGTTATATAGCCTCTTTTCCCTACCGAACTGAAGACGCTCAAAAGCACAACTGTAGCAAAGAGTTAGGGCATACGACTGGTCCCAGAGGCCATAGGTAGGGACAAGTAATTATGCAGGCACAGAGGCTTTATTCTAGGACAGCAGCACTCAAACTAGCGACTGCTGTGCACCTGGAATGTGGTACCTGTCCAGACCACACCCGAGCATTCCACCAGGGTGCTGTGTGAAGTCCTCCTCATTCAGAGGACAGGGACATTCTGGGCAGTTGTGTCTGCTGCCTGGCATCCCAAAAGACTATGCAACAGGACGTCTGAGCAGATACAACTGCCCAGAGCATCGCTGTCCTCCAAACAAGAAGGATGCTGCAGGGTGCCTGGGCAGAACCAAAAGGTCCACTCACCAGGCAGACGGATCTGCCCACACCCCAAATCTGGCCTCTGAGCTGGGGTTCGAGTGGCCCTGCTTTAGGACACTGAAGTCATTTGCAGACTGCCTACATCACAATCATGAGAGCTAGAAACCTTCTTTTTCCAAAAGTGAAATATGGAACTCTTTGAGTTTCTACTCTGAACTGTGGAAGATTACAAACCCTGGAGTTTCTTCAGTAGGAAAGACTGAGGACAGACATGCCACATGTCAGAGTTGACTCCAGCACTACGGATAAGTCCTGTGTGTATCATGTGGCAAAATTTTCCTTAGACCTCTGGTCATTATCTTTCCCAGCTACCTGCCAGAGTGTCCTTCTCAAAAGCTGTCTGATGTAGATATTTAAGAAGGGAGGGAAAGAATGGGCCACCTTCACAGCTTCTTATCTACCACGTGAGCTCCAAAGGACTTGCTATGACTTGTTATGAGCTCCGAGAGGAGGCCAGGAACTCAACTGCACTTCTTAAACAGAAGAGGAAAACACCTTTATACTGAATAATATATATTGGAGAGGGAGGAGGAAGTGGAACAAGAAAAGGACATATTGACCCTATGCCAATTCTGCTCTTTCACCAGTTTCCCATTCCTTCCTGCAATTCTTCTCATGCTCTCTAAGGAAGAGATACATCAAGTTTCTCTGCCATCTTCATTCTACTGTCCAGAACAATGAATAGGATTCTTGAGGCATGGATGATCTTTACATAGCAATCTTTTCTCCTGGTTCTCTTACTCCTTTCACCTCAACCATGCAAAAGAATCAGGGCATGAAGCATTGCCAGCTACCAAGGAACAAAACCAGCCTCACTAGCTCTTGAGCCTTTAACAGTCGCTCAATTTGCAGAAGCCAGCAGGTGCCATTTTTCAAGGCATGAAGATACAGAGCGTGTTTTTTGTGCCACCTGTTTAGGATGGTTTTGAAGCCCAGTCCTGTTGCTGGCAATGGGCAATTTTGGATTGGCATGTATCCAAGTACAAAAAAATGTCAAATTAATAATGAGATTTGTTCCCTCTGAGTGAAGTAACAACCATGAAAAAAGTCTATAAAGGCTACTGGGCAGGTTTGGCTCTTTTGAATGTCTAAAGGGGGGGCGGGGTTGAGATCAAATGTCACACAGTTGCCCCCCTTTATTCTAAGAGCTCCTCTTCTCCAGGCCCTTGCACACAAACATCAGCTGTGAAAGTGTGTGCATGAGATAGAGATAGAGAGAGAGAGAGAATGGATAGAACATTCTCTCCCTTTGCCTGTTAGTCGTGCACTGTGAAAAGTATAATACTGGTTGCTGGGATACCAGCAGCTGAGTATTGTCTGCATTTACCCCAAGCCTTAAAGTAGCATTCCCTGCTGTGCTCCATTTCTGCAAAAGGAGGGAGGCTTGCCTCTGAAACAGAGAGCCAGAGAAGCAAGGAGGGGCGCTGTTCTCTCTTGCACAGAGGGAGCCCGTCATTGCCCTGGTGACATGAGTCACTCAAAGTGTTACCATATCAAGTTCTTGCACTTTGATGCTGTCCCCCTCTTGACAGTACAATCTTTGCTCAAAAGCTGCCAACTGGAGACAGGCCCAGGTGAAAGAGTTTTGTCAGTAGACAGAATGGGAAAGGAGCAAGGAAATTCAGAGTCCCTCCGTATACAACGCTACAATCAGGTGGGAGAGAACTGCAAATAGACCTTGAGCTGCTACCCAGCAAGAGGGAGGGAAAACAGAGGCTATTCTATACAAGCAGTGAGATCAGGCCATGCAAAGATACACTGAAAAAAAGCTTAGCAGGGTGCACTGTGGTTTCCTTAACCCAAGCAGAGCACAAAGAAGAAGGCTCTTTATGCAGGTTTGAGGGTGGGCGAAATTAAGGTGCTTAGTGGGACTGAGAGATTGGTATAATAGCTGTAAAAGGCAGATGAGATACTCACATATTGGCTGGGGTTCTGGAAGAAACGACAAGAGCACAGAAACTGGCAGCACAGAGGGTCTCGGTGATACAAGAGCAGCAAGAGCACCAAAATAGCCACGATGAATACCGAGGAAGAAACTGCTGCCAAATAAGAGGAAAGGGAAATATAATTGAGATGGTTGCACAGCAGCGATATAGCAGCCCAGTTCAATGTCACAGCTGAAAATGTACATCCATAAGGTAATCAGAGAACCTAAGAAGGGCCTTGTTGAATCAGAGGAAAGATTCATCTAGCCCAGGATCCTGAGTACTCCAATGGCCAGCCAGATGCCACTGGGATGCCCGCTAGTGGAATGTACCAGCAAACAGACTTCACCTACTGCTGCATCCCTGCCACTGGTATTCACAGGTTTCTTTTCTTCAGCTGGAGATACAGCCGTTTCTAGATTTGTCCTCCATCAACTTGCCTAATCCCCTTTTCAAGTCACCCTAGGCTAGTGGGCATCACCACATCCTGGGCCAGTGAGTTCTACACATTAGTTACGTGCTATGTGAAGAGCTACAATATGTCATTTAGTCTGTTCGGAATCTCCTGCTAGTCAGATTCATTGGATAACTTGCTTAACGAAAGACGCAGGGCAGCTTCTCACTATCCATGGTCTCCACATCATGCATCAGAGCATCCTGCTTCTGAAGTTATTTACTGCCTTCTCCCTCTGCTCCCCTCACCAACATAGCTGAAAGTTCAATCAAGAGTTGGATGACAATGAAGGCTCAGGCCTCTTGCAGAATCCAGGAGTCCCCTGCTGCAGGGTACACAACAACAGAGGTACCTGCCTTGACCTGGGAACAGACCCTCAAGAAAAAAGGGCTGTGAGTTCACCCTACAATAGTCTCTGTCTCCCTATAGGAATTTTAGTTATAAAACGTTGGGCCACAGACCCCTTGTATTCACCTTGTGTTTGTTGCCATTGTCCATATTTTCCCCATTCTAGCTGCTCTTGCTACCTGCTGAATGTCTGAACTGCTCAGTCACCTGCTATGCACCAAATACCCCCATTCCTTCTGCTACCCAAGAACTGCTGCACCAGTTGGCACCCAGGACAGGTATCAGACCACACTCTCTCCTCTCTTTCCAGCTATTCTCTCTTCCTCGCTACATCCTTCCTTTGAAGACTACTTGAAGCCACCACTCATGCACTCACTGAGCTTCCTCTCTTCTCCTAGGAAAGCAGCTCCCTTACCCAGCTTCCCTCTCTAGACCCAGCCTGGCCCTCCAGAGTTTGGCTTTCAAGCCCCCTTGCCTCCTTTTCCCCCACCTTTGAACCAGGAGATTGCAGTATCTTGGCGCCCTAGCACCACAATCTCTGCAGTCTCAGCAGACAGATAAGTAACCTTGGCCTTTGGCAACCCTGACCATTGGCCTACAAATCCCTTCTATTGTGTCTCATGTTAAGTCAAATTCAGAACAGGCTTAGAGAGAGAGAGAGAGACAGACAGACAGACAGACAGACTCTAGGGGCCCAATCCTATCCAATTTTCCAGTGCTGGTGCGTGCACTGCATCCTGTGGAGGGGAGGCAGTCACAGAGGCCTCCTCAAGGTAAAGAAATGTTTGTTCCCTTACCTTGGGGCTGCATTGAAGCTGCACTGGTGCTTGAAAGTTGGCTAGGATAGGGCCCTAGGACTCCTTGGTCTATCTTTTACTATTTTAAAGTGGGTGTCTTTTAAGGGGGGGCTACCTTAACCGTTACTGCAGATACTCAAACAACTGAACTACAAAAGGGGGCACTTGTTTGAGCACCTGCAGGGCCAGTTAAGGGGGTTTATCTAGTGGAAGAGACTAGCCCTCCCACTGCAAGGGAGTAAAATGCCTTCAGAGTCTGCTGAAGGACTCATTCCTTGCCTGCTGTCCTGATTTGTTCTGAGAACAAAGGTTCAGCCACTGCGGTTGGAATCTAAGTGATTTCCTGCATCTTTTCTTTCCCCTGGTCTTTCACTTCTCTTCCTGTTACTGTATGAGCCCCAGTTCTTCAGCTCTATTGGCCCTGGGTAACCCTCTTCATTTCCCTACGTTCCACTCCCACATCTTTATCTCCTCCTCAATTTATCTCATTACATACCCCATCTTGTAAAGATTTCTTCTTTATTTTTCCTACTGCCTAGAAACCGTTGACGTTTCAGGTCTCATTCAGCAAGTGATCATTATGTACATTGCATTACATTTTCTTTTTTATTTCCCTTGCCCATTATAGTTTTCCTAACTCCACAATAAAAAGCTATTTATTACTGCACTTTTAACCTTGCCTCCCTCATTTCATGCCATTCTTTTGCTGTGCCATGGGTCCCACATGTGCACATATTCCACATGTCTTAGAGCATACTCTGTAACAGTGCAGCTAAATTCAACTCATGTTAGCAGCAGTGACACAGGGAATCTGCATTGGTACAGCTAAGATTGTGAATAAGAGAATTGGGTCTCTATATCAGGATCCAAACTTATCCACAAAAGACTGACAGCTATCTCTTGCAGCTATATATCTAGCTATATCTATGGCTAGATATCTTCTACCCATTGTGACTGTTCCAACTTCCCTTCCCCAGTCAAGATTCCAGCCTTTACAGAAACGAGGATGCAAGTATAAAAACCAAAATTTTGAAACAAACCTGCCATGCAAAAGGTCCAATGCAGATACAGCAAGTTTAGTTTAATTGCAAAGTGCTTTCCAAATTGGGTTTCTGGTATAAGATTTGGGGATCTTATATAGTAGAATTGAATTCTAGCACTATGAAATATGGGGTGGGGGGCTAACAAATATCTCTTTTTAGCCCAGGCCTACAAATTGCTGCCTGCCAGGCAAGCAAAAATGGTTGCCAGGTGACCAAGCAGGGAAACTGGAAAAAAAGATACCATGCCTCCTTTTGTTTTGTTTTAATTTCAGGCCATCTTTGTACTAGAAATGATTACCTAGGCCTAGGTATATGTGATCAGGTAAGCTTTAAACATGCTTGTGGACTGGTAACTTGTGACCTCACTTGCCAGATTGACTTTAAGTTGCTGGATGCATCAAGAGTGACTTTTGCAGAACTCAAGAGGAGATTTTTTTTTTAATGCAATGTCCTTGAAATGCTATGCTTCTGCTGACTTAGCAATATAAGCTATGCAAAATGCATCATCTGGCAGAATGGCAAGATTTCTTCCAAGCTTCTTTGAATAGAGCAGAGGTTGGGATGATTGCTCTGACATATAAAAAGTGTGGCCTTCCTCTAGGCCTGTGGGGTCTGAGGCCTCATACCATCGGTTTGGTACCAACTGGGGCTGTGTGCTCCTGGCATGCACTCAGAGCCAGGATAAGTACACATATATACACGTGTGCACTTTCAAATAAAGAAAACCAAAGCCTGTTAGTCATTGTGGGAAGGTATAAGGGAGTGGAGAAAGACTTGGGTTAACAGTGCCTGTGTATCACATTATGTATCTATAACGTGTAGTTTGGACCTAAGATTTTGGACCTGATTTTCTTATTTTCCTGTGATGTGTCAAGAGCTAGTCAAGATTAGATATGGAATATTAGATAAGTTGCACAACATAAAGAATAAACTATGTTTCAGTGATGGATTTAGCTCTTCCACTCAGGAGTTGCTGACTGCTATGTTAAAGGATTCAGAATTTGTCCCTTCCTAGATTACAGGCAGGGAGAGTAGGGGAGGCTTCCCTTGTGCATATGACCCATGGCTTACTTGCTTTAGTCTAGCCTACAAAATGACTTGTCCTTGACCTCTGGTGCAGTGTACCTTGGATGCTCCAAGTCTCTCTGATTGTAACATAGTCTAATCTAAGTGATAGGAGTAAAACAATCAGGGCCTTTTGAGCCACTGTGGCTTTGCCAGGAGCACTATCTGTCCATGACTAGCTTCTCACTCTTCTACCCAAACAGCAATATACACCACTCTGAATGCCCACTATCATTAATACTATTTTTTTAAAGAAGGGTTCGCCCTGCTTTTATTTTTATTATTATTCTTTTTTTTTTTATCCACTTCAGGGTTCCAATGCAGACTGCCAGCCATGAAGGATTCCATCTAGAGGTGAAGGGTTCTACGAGTCGTCGTAGATCATTATTGTACAAATTCATTTGAAATATCGATGATGCTACTGGGCTGTCCAAGCCAGCACAGTTGTGCTTCTCCCCCCCCCACTCCTTTTCTGTGCAGACTCTTGGTTCAAAGCAGGAAACATGAAGCACACTCCCAGAGTGATCTGCATTTCCTCCTTTATTTATTTATTATTTATTTATTTTTCACATTTTTATACCACCCTTCTCCTTCCTCCACTGGGCTCTTTTAAAGCACCTGGTGTAGGAAGGTACGGGAGCCAGATCACTGTGTTCCAAGCATCAGAAAGTAACAATCTCACTCCTTCCTCAGCATGGGCTCTTTATACAAAGCAGGCCATTCAGGGCATGCTGGGAGTGAGCTTTGCATTCCCTGCTTTGATTAAAGAGCCATGCCAGGAGGCTGGCTCCATCCACAGAGTGTGGGTGATGTGGAGAACATCCGTTCACTGCCCTTCTATTTGGGCCCTAATCTGCTGTCCAATGAAAATAGGCTCATCTGCATCATGGATGGGCCAGCAGTAGGTTGGTGGTCCAGTGCAAGGTTTTGCCCCAGGGTCTTCTGGGCACAAAAGTGGTCTCAGGAATTAGCAATAGGCTTTCCCACTGATTGGATTTCATTTCTGGATTTCATTACCACTTGATACCACCTGACTGGCTATTTTGCTTGCCTCTTTAAGTAAAACACACACACACACACACACACACACACAAAATCATTTTTCCTCCAGGGTTTCCCTTAGCAATTTCCTCCTGATTTGCCCCTTTCCTTTGTATCCCACTTTCTTAGAATATAGGCCTGTGCGAATAGCTGCCTTTATTTTATTCAGTGTAATTCTTAGCAGGAGGCAAGCGCTGCAGAAAACAATAATAATAACTAAAGGATGCTGATGAAATTCTGCAGCTGCTACATTCAGTTAAAATGTTAGTAATTAAACCATTGCAAAAGCCATAGGAACCTACTTCCAGGCCTATGAGTCTTAAATGTTAAAGCCACAGTCCACAACAAGCTTACTTCAGAGAATCCCCATTAGGATAGGTATAGGTATAAACAAATTTGGGACTGTGACTTCAATCTATTTCTTTTTACAAACCTTGGACTTCTGCCATCTGTGAAAGCTAGACGGTAACATTATATTTCCTTACCTGATAAGAAATTGAGACAATAATGGTAATCTACTTGTTTATGGAAAAACTTGTTTAAAAGTTCAAGTATTAATGACTGCAGGCAGGGCTAGCCCCAGACCTCTTGAAGCCTGAGGGAGTGTGCCAAATGCTGACTCCCCCTTGCTGAAAATGCCTGCTAGCTTCTGCTTCTCCTACTCTCCAGTGCTCTAAGCTCAGTACTCTCCCCCTCTCCACATTTTCTCTTCCTTTCTGTCCCCCTCTTCCAAGAAGTGGAAGAAGAAAGAGGAGCAGGGGAGGCAAGTAGATAGGTGCCCCCTCCATTCTGTTGCCTGAAGTGACCACTTCAATTGGACTTATGAAAGGGCAGGCTTGGCCACAGGCCTCAAATGAGAGTATCCACTGAGCTCAGGAAGACCATTTCAGATAAATACATTGAAATACCAAGATTCCGCTATGCTAAATTTTGTCCTGTGTTGTTGGAGGAAGGCAGTCCAGAAGATAATACTAAATAATTTGGCCTGTAAATGTGAAGGTTGCATTCAAAGCTTTACATCTGCAAAATGTATTTGATTTAATGGTTTTCAGCATATCAGCTTATTAGGTATACTGAATCAGGGATCATGTATGCAGTGGGCTGGCTTGTGCCCTTCTACATCAGATCCTGATGGAACAATACAGGTAGCAAGTGGAAAATTGCCCTCATTCCACTGTGGGGAGTCAGAGAACTTAACTGAAGGAGATTCTCACTTGACCTTGCTGTTTTGTGTTATTTTTAAAACATCAACCTTTTTGGTGTTCATCTGGAACATCAACATTCCCAGTGCTAAATACACATAACAAAAAGTTATGACGGTATGTATGTACACACACATTATATTATACACCCACGTGCACTTTTTATATATGTGTGTGTGCGCGCACATACATGCTTGGTTGATTTTAGGACATGACTTTTGCTTTAGATGAGAAAGGCTCTGGGTTCAAATTCTACAATTCCATATGGAATGTTCAGAGAGGAATCTGTATTTTCTCCTTAGGCAAGTGGTGGACTATCTGAGGAAAAACTGCCTAATTATTTAGAATGAATGGTTTATTAGACCAGTTGGAATAGGCTAATTTTCAGGCATCACAGAGTACATGGAGCTCTGTGAAACTAAAAAGTTTGTTAAATAAAAGACAATCTCCTTGTCTTACTTGCACAGAAATATGGGCACAACAGTAATACAAACAGGCATAATTTAACACAGCTAACCATGACTCTTAAGTTATCCTAAAAGTCTTTTCCACTTTGTTTGGTGTCTAGATTATGAAACCATCCGGCACCAAAACTCTTTTACGAAACCTCTTCTGGTCCTTTTAACCAGAATAGGCAAAAGCAAGATCTTTTACTGGACAAATCTAGGTTGGCATAGAAACATGCAAACTTTCAAGTTTCACAGAAATCAGAAAGAGTATAGAGATATCAAAAGCTTGCATTCACCTGTAACCAACCTAATTTTACCCAACAAGATATAGGTTTACCATTCTGCTAAATGACTAGCATTTACTAAACTTTTATTCAAAGGAACCTGGAGATAAGTAGTCAGAGAAAACATACACACACACACACACACACTTCTATACACTCCCTACAGTTTTAAAAGGTTGTCTACATGGAGTTGAGAAGGGCAGTTATGATTCTCCATATTTACCTCTGCACCTACACACAGTCCCATTCTGATCCAGTAAACCACAGAAGAGAATAGAGAATTTCTGAGATTATGGGTTTATGATTATGAGATTATGCAACCATGCTGTGGAAGAATGCCAAACTGAGAACCCGAGTCGCTCCCATCCGAGCATGCCTGAAGACAGTATTTCCAGCAGGAAAGCATCAAGACCATCCCATACCTCCTACAGACACAACAGGTGTAATTTTTCACAATATTCCAACCCTGCAGTTGCCTTTGGAATCAATGCTAAGTCAGTGCCTGCAAAAATCAGGTTGGGAACCCCACTGGTGGGGAGGAAAACTGCCAGCATTGCCAAGCTGGAATAAGCCAGGTGCAAAAACAACAGCACCTGTACACAGAGAAATAGTATATCCTTGGAAATGTATGCACTTGTGAAAACAAAGTGAGAAGAAGGGGTGGGTAGGTGGGTAGAATAGTGATGAAGGTTGTTTTTTTTTCTTCAGACAACCTCCTCCCAGGAGAGGATCCCCACCATCTCATTACAAACAGAAAAAGGTATGCAAGTACTCACTGGTAGCTACGATAATGGCCACTATATTGCTGTCCATAAGACCACTAGCTGTGGGAGCCTGTGTCGGTGCCTCGCTGGTGTGGGTCATCTCTGGGGCTGATCGCTTTGAGCTCTCTTCCAGCTCGGTTGCTCCACATGTAGGGCCTCACTCAGTGAGTGAGGGCTCAGGGAGTGAAGGCTCCCACTCAGGCCTCACTCAGTCTCCTGAAGTCGGTATGTTATTGTTTCACCACCCACTCACCCAGTTTTGCCCCCACCCTGCAGCCCCATTCAGCTCACTAGGGTTTCTCCTTCTTTCCTTGGTCTGATCCTGGGATAAGTCCCACTAATGAATACGTGGGGGGGGGGGGGTCTTTCTTTCTTTTCCTCTTCTGTGACTGGTTGATCTCTCCTCAGTTTAACCTGTTCTTGCCTGGTGGATCCGCGTCTCCTTCCTTGTTATCAGCACATTATTCCTCTTCTGATAATAAGTATGTTTGGGGGGGGGGGGGCGTACACTGAAAGCTCGTTGTCAGTAGTCCTTCCCCTCCAGCAACGCCCTGCCTCTGGAGTATTCTCTTTTGCTCACCCCTGTAATCAACAGCGACTACTTTCTGTTCTTAAAAAGAACAAGTTGTTCCAACCGTGATCGTGCCTGGAGAGGCAGTCCTGGGTTGCTTCATTCAATGGTCTAGGACCTGATCTTGCTTTCCTCCCGGAGGCAGAGACCTGCTCTCAGTTCCGCTGGGGTTGCAATCTGTCCTCCCCTGAGAGCCCAATCCGATGCATGTCTACTCAGAAGTAAGTCCCATTAGAGTCAATGGAGCTTACTCCCAGGAAAGCGTGCCTAGGATTGCAGCCTGAATCCGCTCTCCATAGGATCGGATCAAGGGAGACCAGCCTCGACGAAGGCTCGCCCCTTAAAAGTGATTTGAAAGCGGCCTGAGCCCGCCCAGCTCCAGCCGGCGCCTGCAGACCAGCCAGCCCAGGTGCAGCTGCTTCCAGGCGGAATCCCATCCAAAGAGGACCGGAGAGAGCAAAGATCGCAGCCAAGATCCGACGGGACTCAATGAATCCAAACAATCCAACCGGTTTTTCCTTTCCGATTGATCGCCACCCTTCCTGGGAGATCTTTGCACCCTCTCGCTCCTGGCTGCTCCAGTCCCCCACGTGGCGCTCCTGGTTGGCTCCCCATTCAACGCTCTCCGTCCGGATTGGTTCAAAGTGAGAATGGCTACATTCTCCGGATGGAACATTGTGTCGGCGGTCGCCATAGAAACTGTGCACGTGGGGCGGGGGGAGGCACATGAAGGGAAAGCTTTCGCTTGCCTCCTCCACCTTTCCTTTATCAATGGATTTTCTGGTGCATCCTCATCAAGCTTGCCACGATGTCCTCTTGGGGGCTTGGTTGCTGGCTGCCCCAGGAACAAAACCTGAGCAACTCAGGCTGCAATCCTAACCACACTTTCCTGAGAGTAAGCCCCATTGAACAAAGTAGGACTTATTTCTGAGTAGACCTGGTTAGGACTGTGCCCTTAGCTTAATACAGGGGTCTCCAAACTTTTTGGCCAGAGGGCAGCATCAAATATGTGGTGTGGAGGGCTGGAAAAAAATTTAAATATAAAATTTAAATAAATAAGAGATGGAACTTAGATGAGTGAATAAATGAATGAATGCGCTCAATCATTCAACCTCTCTGGCCCTCAGAACACCCTCCAGACACAATCAGAGCACAGTTCTGGTCATGTTCAGTTGAGTGGGCCAGAGGCTTTCAGGGGACAAGAGGTTGGCCGCAGGTTGGAAAGAGGCTTGCTGCAGGCCGCATCTGGACCCCGGGCCAGGGTTTGGAGTCCCCTGGCTTAATAAATGCCATTTCTGCCCAACGTTGCTTATATGCAACATGGACCAAGGGCACAATCCTAACCAGGTCTACTCTCAGGAAAGTGTGGTTAGGATTGCAGCCTGAATATGTACACCTGTTTAATAATGGGATTTATTAAAATAGCCATGAGGAGGCTGTGGTAACCCCCTAAATAAAAAAAAATATTCTCAGGATGCAAAGATTACCCTTACCACAGTTTTTAAGATGTAAGGAAGAAGTGCGGGGTGCGTATGGATCGGGGAACAGAATGTGGGGAACTGTGGCCCAGGTCGCCCAGCAGTACCACCATCATGGTGGCCCCCAAGTGCCCTCCTGTTAAAGAAAAAAACACACCCAATGACCAGTGAACTGCATTGGTCACATCAGTATTCCCCTCCTCCACATAACTCATTGGGAATGACCTTGAATCAGGGCCCAATCCTATCCAACTCTCCAACACTGGTGCAACTGCAGTGCAGCCCCTAGCTAAGGGAACAAATGATCCCATACCTTGAGGAGGCCTCTGTGACTGCCTCCCCACCAAAGGATGCAGTGCACACTCCAATGGCACAACTGCACCTGCACTGGAACATTGGATAGGATTGGGCCCTTTAGTCACTTGTCTCTCAGCAAAACCTACCTCATGGGCTCAAAAGGAGACAACCTCCTTGAAGTCTGACACACAATGCGATATTCACACCAATGGGAAAAAAGGTGCATCTCTTTTTTCTTCTTCATGTTATTTCAGTGCATGTTGATAGGTGAAGTAAGTGGTCATGGCTTTAATGAGCACCCAAGAAAAGTCTGAAGGCACTTGTTCTATTGTGGAAGCTAAGCAGGCCTGGCACTATAAACTGCTTGGAAGGGAGTCAGCTTTGAACCCTTTAGCAGAAGTGTAAGACTATAACACAGAAATATGTTTTAATCAGGGCTGACTGAAGGCCGCCTGACATTTGAGGTAGCCCTTACAAAGAGATGTGCCAATCTCTCTGCTCCTCCCACTCTCCACTGCTTTCCCTCAGCACTCCTCTCCGCATTTCCTCTTCCTCAATCTCCCCCTCTTCTTTATTTCAATCCAGGGAGAGGGAAGAAGAGCAGGGGAGGTAAGTACAGGTCATGCCTTGTTATCCACTGATTTGGCATCCACTGATTTGACTTACCACTGGTAACGTCCACCTTTAATTGCTTTGAAACAAGGAGGAGAAAAGGACCAAAATCCAATGTCCTACCTTCACGCTGTAAAATAATTACAATTTCATTCTGTTAGATTCAATTATTCACCCCATCTAGTGGATGAATGTGGTATACTGTCATCTGGAGCAACAATAGGGGAGCAAGAAACCTGGAAGTAGGCCTTTAAAGCTATTTTTCCACTGATTTGGTATCCACTGATTTGGTATCCACTGATTTTTTTATTCACTGAGGGTTCTGGAAAGGAACCCCAGTGGTTAACAAAGCACAAACTGTAGGCAGGCAGAGAAATGTCCCACCACTGCCTGAGGCAATTGCTTCAGTTGGCCTTGATTCTTATTGTAATGGTATAGCAAGAGGAGAGGGCTGGGTTCCAGTGGGGACATCCTAGGCCCAGCTCTACATTTGTCCAGGGAGGTTTAATCAAATTTCTCCCATCTCCACACTTTTAACTTATGGCCCAATCCTATCCAACTTTCCAGTGCTGATGCAGCTCTGCCAATGGGGCACACACTGCATCCTGTGGTGGTAGTGGGGCAGTCATGGAGGCCTCCTCAAGGTAAGGGAACATTTGCTCCCTTACCTTGGATCTGCATTGGCACTGGAAAGTTGGATAGGATTGGGCCCTTTAAATATAATTTTGTTTATGTGATCCATAATGGGTTTGATATGTGTTTATTGTGTTGTTTTATGCTTATGTTTTAATATTGTTTTAATTTGTTTATTGTATGCTGTTAGCCACCTTGAGGCCCTGAATGCGAGGGGAGAAAGTTGGGATAAAAATTCATTAAAAGTAAATAATAATAATAATACACTTGAAATATTAATAACCTACATGACAGGATGGTAACCAATAAACGGTTACTGTGAAGCGCCTTGTTCTATAGAAGTTATAGGTAACAAGATCAGTATGATGTTATACATAAGTTGCCTTGAGGCTGAGCAGGCCCAGTGCAGAGGGATTGTTTATTTTTCACATTTTTAGTGCCCTTCCTTCAAGCTCAGGGTGGCATACCCAGTTCCCTCCTTTTGTCCTCACAACAACCCAGTGATTAAGTGAGGCTGGGAGAGA
This sequence comes from Tiliqua scincoides, assembly GCF_035046505.1. NCBI lineage: Eukaryota > Metazoa > Chordata > Lepidosauria > Squamata > Scincidae > Tiliqua > Tiliqua scincoides. Next base: position 155,033,939 of record NC_089822.1, read on the forward strand.
GTGACTGGTCCAAGGTCACCCAGCAAGCTTCATGGCTCAGTGGGGATTGGAACCTGGAACATCCAGATCTAACTCCCAAACTGCTACACCAGGGATGTCAAACTCATTTCATGTAGTGGCCCAAATAGCATTCATGGCACTTGCTGAGGACCGGAAGTGACATCATTAAGCAGGAAATGACGTCATTAAGCAGATGATGGCCAGCACTTTGTTCTCACATAGAAACTCATTAGCTGCAAATGGCAGGAGAGAAAATATGCAAATTGTGTTCATAATTTCAAGATATGAGAGCACCCAATTATTACACTGGGAGAGCCAAATCATAACAGGGACCGGATAAATTGCTTTCAGGGGCCATATCTGGCCTGCAGGCCTTTTGTTTGACACCCCTGCACTACACTATCCTGGCTCTTAGGTTATTAGCTCCTATTACCAGGAGTGGCATCAAGAGTCAGCCAGATCTGCTGGGCCAACCCTGAACTCCCAGTACTAGTGACAGTGGTAGTACCTAATGCTTTGCCAGGTGCCAAGGAGGCCCCAGGGTAGAGTTTTCCCCCTGGACCTACTGTGACCTGGCATTGCCACTGCCTGTTACAAGAGAGGTTTGCAGCCACTGCCTCTTTCTGTTTGACTGACTACTGTGGGCCCTGTGCGGTTTTTATTATTGTTATTTGCTTCTAGTGAAGTTGATGTACAACAAATGACAAAACAAGAAATGGCAGTGGAGACTGGCCATGGTAGAATCGTGTAATAGCTGACAGAGCATGAAGGGGTTGGCCAAAAAAGGTAGAAAAGACCCTCTTTTGCATAGGAAGGGGATTAATTCAATTAGAAGATCTTTCATACTGGCAGAGAGTTAGACAGATCAGTACTTATTAGTCTTTCATCAACTTTGAATGTGCAGAATCCATCAATCAAGCCATCCAGTGGCTGCTCTAGACTGCAAGGTATAATCCATACCATATTCTTTCTCCTGACATCTCACCTAGGATGGTGCTTTGCTGAGCATAAAGAGGTTGCTCTGATGGGGAGTCTACAGGAAACTCCCTCTGCTGGTTCTTTTAAATCCAGTCAGGCATCAAATGTTTGTTAAGTAACCAGCACAGTGATTGTAAATTTTTGCAGGAGGATCTGTTCACCTGCTTTGTAGGAAAAACTGATTCTTTCCAAGAATCTTTTACATAGCCAGGCATTTGCATGGAATAACAGGGACAGTCTAACATGGTATTCTGGTAGGATCTTTTCAATTTATAATAATTATTGGAGAGGGTGGAAAGGAAGAAAAGCATTTGGAACATTTTCTAGAATCTATCCTTAATAAGCAAATCGAGTTTGCTTGTGGAGGTGAGACAATGAGACATTATTGGCCAATATAATGCAGTTAGTGTTTCCTGCTCTTCACTTGTGGTGCCCTATAATTTGGAGAATGGAGGGTATATAACAAAATAAAAACTGTCAGATGCAAGCCGGTACCCATTCATTGGCTGAACTACTGTCATGGGCATTCTGAATGCTGACAGGGAATAAAAAAAAAAAAAGACGTAGTAATAGAATGTTGACAAACAGTGAAATGAAAGGTCCGTTTTTGCAGGCGAAAAACCTCATAAAAGTTCTGGTGATTTCCTGAAGAAAGCAGGAAACAGAGCAGGAAGACTGTAGGCTGAGAACATAGATAGCATTACAGGAGGCAGGAGAACTCTGGGACAGGACTCCCAAGGGCAGGTAGCTGAAATAAGGGGAGCAACAGGAAAGAATGGATGAAAGAAGCTTAAGGAGGAATGGGGGGGGGGGCTTGGGTAAAAAATGCACAGGGGGAGTAGGAATTTTGTGTTGCTGACAAGGGATAGGCAAGAATTTTGTAGACAAAAAGTCATAGGGATAAACAGAGAGGGCAAGGCAGAAGATGCATTCAAAGCTAATCTGGTCTTCGGCTAGGTTTGAATTAGGATCTTCCTTACCTGAACATTTCTTGCTAATGCAGGAGGTGGTGCTCTCTTACTCATGTAGAGAGTCAGCAGCTTTGGTAATTAGGGTCATTTGAAAAACTATGCTATCCCTGCTGTGAGATCTGTCATTTTAAAAGATTTTGATTTTCTTCCACCTTAAAAGATGGTTGCATTGCTCTATTCAAGAAATATTTTGTACTTGCGGAGTGCTCATGAGTTCTGACAGATAGGACGGCATCAAGAGTGACTGAGGACCCAATCCTATCCAATTTTCCAGTGCCGGTGCAGCTATGCCAATGGGGCATGCACTGCATCTTGTGGTGGGGCAACAGTCACAGAGGCCTCCTTAAGGTATGGGAACATCTGTTCCTTTACCTTGGGGCTGCATTGCAACTGCACCGGTTGCTGGAAAAGTTGATAGGATTGGGCCCTTAAACAGTCACACCATTATCTGCTTTGCTGCCTAATTGATACTGAAAACTCTGGATTGATGTTCTATTCTCAGAAAGTCACTCTACTTCCATGCTCACATTGCCCCCCCCCCCCGGTAGCAATTGCCATGTGGGGCACCAGTAAAACAGAAGAAGTCTAGCAGAAGATGGACAAAATCAACCTGCAAGTCTTATGTTGACAAGGAACACCAGTTGGCCATTCCTGGTTTCGAGAACTGCTGCTATGTTGGCCCCAGAGCATGAAACAGATGCGATTATAGTCACATCTTGATAGTGTTGCTAGGCAAAAGAGCATAAGACTTGTGTGACTGTGCATACATAATATCCAGAAAATATGACCCAACCAGAAGCTGGTTTTGTTTAACTCTCCTCTCTCCCCTTATTTACCAATAAATGGAAAGAGTCTCTCTGGTGCCGTTACAAAATCTATTTGCTGAATGGTTTGAGAAAGTGCCATATTTACTCGATCAGCTCTCATTAGGCTCATTAAGAGATGGTTATAATATCAGAGCGTAGGCAGCCTCGCTGCACACCCTGGAGTGCAGCAGTGCACAGTTGGTAATAAAGGGGATACGGCAAGGTTAATCACGCTTGACAGTGCTACACCAATTTTTATGCAAGGGGCCTCTGAGCACTTTGCAAAGATTAATTCATTCCACTCATTTGAAATGGAGGGATAATGATCATATTTAATACTTGGAAAAACTGTGGTGCTGCAGCCACCCAAAGACCCCAGTGACGTTTATTTATTGCTTATTCTTTGCACATCTCTTGCATGTGCTCTCTACCCTCTAATTCGGGGGTGCCCAAACCCCAGTCCGGGAGCCACTTGCAGCCCTCGGGGACTCCCAATCTGGCCTGCAGGGAGCCCCCAGTCTCCAATGAGCCTCTGGCCCTCTGGAGACTTGCTGGAGCCCATGCTGGTCCAAGGGTGCAGGTGACTGTTTGCCCTCTCACATGGGCTGTGGGACAAGGACTCCCTCCACTGCTTGCTGTTTCACATCTGTGATGCAACTACAGCAGCAAAGGAGAGGGTGGCCTTGCTTTGTGCAAGGCTTTTTACAGGCCTTGAGCTATTGCAAGACCTTCATTCATTTATATGTTCCATCTCTAATACATTCATTTATGTAAATTTATTCAACTTTGAAATGTAAATTAATTCTTTTTTTCCTGGCCCCCAACAGTGTCAGAGAGATGATGTGGCCCTCCTGTCAAAAAGTTTGGACACCCCTGTTCTAATTCATCCACCACTTGTACAGAGGGCATGGATGGATTTTATTTTGTCCTAAAGAGATGCACATTGAGTAATTTTATGCATTTCAAGCCTTCTTTATCTTCCTGCTACTCAGGGCAGGGAACTATTAAAAAGAGAGGATAGGATCCAACCACTTTGACCACACTGAACACTACCCATGTCCCACCTGATGTGTGCATATTTTCTACAACCATGAGAACTAGAAATGTTTTAAAATAACAAAAAAAACCACACCAGAGATTGTCCCAGGAAGACAAATTTGTCATCAGATGACTGCATATCGTGATTGTCTATCTGGGTATAGAACATTTCAGTCTACCTACTTGCAACATTTCAAGGTGTTCTACAGATCCTTACAACTGGCAATGGGAGAAGCATCATCTCTCATATGCTGTAAAGTAGGCACTTCTGTTTCAGCCTCTGATCTGGGCTCTTTCCGCAGGGATTCACCACAGGGCAGTTGCAGTGGATTATTTTAGGGTGCCATTGATTCAGCATGGAAAGATTCCAAATTAGAATTTGGCATGAAGAATACAGCAAGCAAAGCACCCTTAAGGCAGCAACAGTAAATGTACAAGATTATGAGTAAACCCCACTGAACATGCTTCTGAGTAAACATGCCTGGGAGTATGCTGTAGATTTGCTTCATTTGCAGTGTGCTGGTTGCATTACTCTGTTGTGGAATTTGGGAATTGCAGTGTGAGCAAAGAACTGAAGATGAGATGACTCAAGAGTTCCCTCCATTCCAGCCATTAGGAGGGTATCACTGGAGGCCTCTGGTAGGAGAAAGGGGAGGGAATGATACACAAGCTGCATCCTTAAACCCCCTTCTCAGTCACAGCAGTTGCTTGGAGTGCAACAAATTTTAAGTTGAAGGCAGCCACTGGGTCCTAGACTCCGATTAACCCTTCAAGCCAACAAAGACGGTTATAGTATGTGGGAGTTGATTTTGGGTACTGGAACATCTCTCTATTCTTCTAACATCTCGCTCTAGGCATCTGGCACCAGCAGGTTCCAGATTACATGACCAAAGGTACTGATCCAATGTGGATTTTTTTTCAGCACACAGAGAGAAAAGGCAATTAGCTACAATAATTTACACTTGTCACATTGTAGAGATCTAGATATATTTGTGTTGCATATTTAAGACAATTTTACATAATGTTTCCCACACAAAAGCTTTCGACACTCATTCTGTGGAACAAATTTCCATTTATGTTCTGGCTAGTTCTCTTCCTGTGGCTCAGAATAGAGAGCACACAAAGCAGCCTAAAAGGAATACTATCTGTCATCCCGACCCATAACTGGAAAGAGACTGGGTGTTCCCAGGGCAGGAGAAACTGGTCTTATTAGGCGCTCAATCCAGAGAACAATCAAATGTTTTCAAATGCGCTGTTGGTCTAGCAACTCTACTCAGAGATCTTTCATGATATTTGGTTCTTTTTTTTAGCACCACCACAGCTCTCTCAAAAATCAAAGGACTTTAGAATCAGGCATCCTTCACAATCTCGTTCTGATCCAGAAAAGATCCAGATTTTGAAGGAATGCTGGGAAGCCCTCTCTCTCTTGAAAGGCTCAGACCAAACCCTGAGATCAGCTCTCTAAACCTCAAACCCATTGGAAGTAACAAAAAAAAGCCATCTCCAAAAGATTCTTTGCAGAGGCAACTACAATAATAGCAATTTTACCCCATCATCTTTGTGTTCTCTCTGGACTTTGATATGGCACACATGAGAAGAAGGGGGAGAAAAATAAGGAGACACCAAGGGATACTATTTTGTCTTTTGTTTCATAACCACCATTAAGGAATGAGAATGAGCCCTAGACACTGCGATCCCCAGTTCAACTGGATGGTTCACTCAGTAAGTGGAGAACTCTTGCAGGGTATGAAATGTGATAAGACATTGGACAACATTCAGCACAGAACAGAACCACTTTCCATGGATGGGAACACTGCTTCAGTTGGGTATCTAGTCCCTCTGAAAATGTGCACTGATGGAGAGGGACACAAATGGCACATCAGAACATATTTAACAATGTAAAAAAATGAACAAAATAAAAACATTTGGCAGACTGCAGGAAGGAGGTCAGGGTTGATTATTCATTGTGGCAGCGTTAGCAGGTGCTGAGAAAGACGGTGGATTTCCAGCAATCCAATGACAAGAGAATTCATCCTGAAAGCAAATGGGGGGATTTAGTGCTTTGTTTCAGGCAGCCATACTATATAGCATGAGGCTTTTGGAGAGACTTGTTATGGCTGCCCAAGGGGCCCAATCCCCTCCTTGCTTCTGATGCAGGGAGAAGCAGGATGCAGCTCTTGGTTGGCCAAAAGGAGCTATTTCTCACATGTCAGCAGCATGATCCAAACCACAAGCACCTCTAGGAGGGAACCAAGTATTCAATTTTCTCCCCATCCTGTCAGAATCAAAGATGGCAAAGTATGTTAAAGTGTAAGAAGGAAAATGGAGACATTGAGATGCTCCCCTCATAGGCAGAAGAGGGAGAGTAATGACTGTGGTCTCTATTGCACTTTGTTTTATATATGTATATATGTACACATTTATAAAAAAATAACAACTAGAACGATGGGGTGGGCAAATGGGAAAGAGGTCTGTCAAGTCAGCTCACACAGACCGAGTGACAGCTAGCTTCCTGCATTCCCATCTACCCTGCCCCCCGTTTCCCAGAATCCTCTGCCAGCAACCATCTGGGAACAAAGAGTCCTGATTTTGCAGACCATCATCCTTGGCTGGGAAGGACATGTTGGCTTCCGCATGGTGGAGCCAGGAAGCTGGCAGCTAATCTGCTAGCCTGGAAAGTTTCCAACACTTGGATCCATAATTGCAGAGCTCCTCCCATCCACATGTTCTCTCCAGCCTATCCTGAGAATGGTGAGCGGAACCTCCATCTTTGCACCACCAACAGATGAGACAGTTTTCTGCTTTGAGGTCCCTTTTCATATCTGCCCATGTGAACAAGGTGCATTTTCACAGGATAATGCAGTAAAGAGTTTTTCCTGTGGAGAGGAGAGGTATATACGTCCACCCCACACCTGCTATGGGGAACGCTTCCTTGCTCCCAAGAATATGCTGCCGGCTGCCCCTGCTACCTCAGTCGTCCATCAGGCTTGATGGTCCCCAGTTCTGATTTGGGGTCTGGGGACAGTGAACTCCAGGAGGTTTTGCTACAGAGCTCCAGGGTGGAGCAGCTGGAGGGGCTTGCCACACAGAGACCAGCCACCGACCAGAAGTTGCTGACAGTGCTGTCTGTCCAGTTCTCCAGAGCCTGGCCCACTAGTTGTGTGTGCTGATGGGTGCCTATTTTAGTTTCATCCAGACGTGGGAGGCTCAAGATCCCAGCCAGACCCTGGAAATTTTGCTCCATGTACTCATTGCGGGGGGGTCCAGCATGCAGCCACTTGCCGTCATCTAAGCCAGAACACAGAAGGAAAAAGAGATTAGATGGGGGACTAGATGAACGCTCTGCAAACTTCTATGTTTACAGAGCACATACCTTCCACATAGTTTTTAATACCTTAAAGTTGCAGTCCTAAATACGTACTTACCTGGGATTAAGTCCCACTGGACTTAAGATGGGGCTTATTTCTGAGTAGACCTGCATAGGACTGTAAATCACCTTGAACCTTTGAGAAATGCAAGGTGCAGGTGTTTTCAAAAAAATAAATGCCTTGAGCAAATGTGGTATTGGATAAGGGTCATAGAACTTAACGTACTGAGAATCTCAGCTTTAAATCTTTTTAAGAGACAATTTTCTAGTCCTCAAGAAGACAGGCTTGATGGCACTGAGGAAATACCTACTGCACTTTGGCTTCATCATGTGTCTAATGATGATGAGATTGAGTAGGACTTCCAGCGGTCAAGGGTGGAACCAGTGCTCTGTGTAGCACTTTGTCCTATGACTGACAGAAGCCCAATGAGTCAGGCAATAAAAGCAATATATGGAAATCTGCTTCATTTGCATTGTTTACATCAGATGAGTTAAGCTTTTTCCTGGAACTCAATTTTGAATTTTTTTAGCCAAGTATTCAAAAACGTAATTGAATACACCTCCCACACAAGTAACAATCCTTCTATGACCTTATTTCACCCTCCTAGAAGCTCAGAGACACCCACCTCCTACTCAGGAAGCCTAGAATTCTGCCCCACAAAATGAAACACCGTGGTTCTATGACAGCTATACATATCTCAATTCTAGCGTTTCCTGAGTTAACGCAGTGTTGTTTTAAGATTATCTACAGATTTTATATAACACCTGCAAGTTTTGCTTCATCATGGTATGCAATTTCTTTTCCTTTTCAAAACTGGGTGTAGAAACCTGAGGGCTGAATTATCTACATATATAAGATTACCGTAACATTTCACATTTTGCTTTTGGAATAATTATGCAGACTGCTGGTAGCTGCATTCAGTTATACTTTTGAACTTGCTGATACAATGTTGCATTCTTGTTCTTTCCTGATCATTTATTATTGAAAAAGGGACTAGGAGTAAAAGATGGGCATCTACATAATACCAAGAAGAAATCAAGTATGTAGAAGCAAGGTGATGGGAATCACAGAACATAGGGAAGGACTGGAAGCTACCTAGCTCCTGAAGACTAAAAGTCCCCATGTTTAGAAGAACCATTTGGTTTAGCTGCTTCAGCCTGTACTACTTCAGAATGCAAATGTGGGTGCATTCAATCCTGGAATCCACAATGTCTAAAACTAACCATTTGGTCGAACCTGCCCACATTTTAAAGTTTTTTCTCTAACAACATAAGAAGAGTCCTGCTGGATCAGGTCAAGGCTCACCTAGTCTAGCTTCCTGTTCTCACAGTGGCCCACCAGATTCCCCAGGGAGCACACAAGACAACAAGAGACCTGCATCCTAGTGCCCCCCAATTGCTTTGCAATCATCTACATTTCAATTCTTCTAGGACAGTCTATACCAGGGGTCAGCAACCTTAAACATTCAAACAGCCATTTGGACCTGTTTTCTGGAGAAAAGAAAACCTCGGGAGCCACAAAACCCTTTTGACATCTAAAATGAAGATGACACTGCATATATAGTTTTTTTTTACCTTTATGCTATGTATAAAAAAACTATAGTGTGTTGCATTTTTGAAATGAATGAACTGCTACAGAGAAAACAATATGTAACATATTTTAATGTTACAAGATCACCATAATCTTAAATTTAGAATTATATATAAAAAATGAAAGAGCTAAAATAAAATACATTTAAATTAAATACTAATTTATTTTCCCAGGGCCTGCCCTAGTCAATTTGGTGCTATAGGCAAGACTTGGGCTGGTGCCCTCCCTAGCAGAAAATCCTGACCAACAGTAAATAGTCATCTTTGTGTCTTTTCCACAGTAATGTAAAAGAGGTACAATGAAATACGAAATCTAATGACCAGTATTTTTCAATACAATAAAGAGATTTATAGTTATTACTCCCCCTTGTATGTCCCAATTTATAATGCACTCCCCTCTTGTATATGCAACTTTTATAATGCGCTCCCCTCTTACAGGTCCCATTTTTATAATGTAGCCCCTTCTTGTAGCTCCCTTGTAGGTGCTGGGGCACCTTCCTTGTGAGGAAAGGCTACAGCGTTTGGGCCTCTTCAGCCTAGAAAAGAGACGCCTGAGGGGGGATATGATTGAGACATACAAAATTATGCAGGGGATGGACAGACTGGATAGGGAGATGCTCTTTACACTCTCACATAACACCAGAACCAGGGGACATCCTCTGCCTGTCTCCTCAGCCCCAGTAGAGTGAACAGGCTTCCTCCCAGAGAAGTGTGGACAGGAATGCAGCTCACCTCGCTCCTTCCTGCCCACTGCCTCAGCAGCGCTGCGTCTCCCGCGCTTCTCCGACCAGCCTCGCCTCTTCCGTTCAGCCCCCTGCTCGCTGCAGGGCGAAGGAAGGAAGAGCGCAGGGAAGAGGTGCCCGGCTGCCCCCCGCACCTGCTTGCAGTGGGGCGCCTGCGAGCACCTGCTCGCAGTGGGGCGCGGAGAGCAGGTCCAGGAGAGAGCCGCTGCCCCTGCATGCCTGCCGAGGAAGGAGCTGCTGTGCGTGCGGGGGGGGGGGGGCGCTTTGCAGGGAAGGAGCTGCAGGGAAGGAGCTGCAGCTTTGCAGGGAGGAGCGGTGCCCCGCACTCACCAGCAGCCAGCGCCCGCAGCACATCACCCCGGAGTGAGGCACCCTCGGGGCTGGGCTGGCTGCGCCCAGCCCCCACTGGGGAGCCGCATCAGAGGACTGAAAGAGCCGCATGCGGCTCTGAAAACACAGGTTGCCGACCCCAGGTCTATACCCACAACCAAAATTCCCCCCCCAACACTGTCAGAGAGATGATGTGGCCCTCCTGCCAAAAAGTTTGGACAGCCCTGCAATAAATCCCTTCCCTAAGTTTACCTCTAGCAAGGCTACAGGTATTGTGGAGTGTTTCTTCTCCACAATAACAGGGCGCTATACAAGGGGGTTGGACCAGAGCTCTCTCCCCCAAACCATCTGGAACCCTCCCTAGAAACACAATTTCTCAGCCCCAAACGGGTACAAAGACTTTGCCTGTCCTATTAGCAATGTTCTGAAAAACTCATGCTACAACATTCTCTGCAGAGCAGAACACACCAATAGAAGGAAGATCTACTTTACTCCACAGTCATCTCTCAGTCACTGAAGAAAGAAAAAGCTTTCTCCAGCCCCATAGCTAACCCCAAGTAGAAGGAGTACACTTACCAGTCCTATGCGGACATTATCTAACCGTGGAGACTCTCCACTGTCAGTCAATGGTGGAGTGAGCAAGCAAGTCACACCTTCACTGACAGTGTGCTCATAGTTCCACATACACACATGCATGCTTCTCCACGGGAAGAGCGTTTGCCTGAAGAGACAAACCAAATCCCATGGAGGAAAATATCCTCCATGAGAGACATGATTGGGTAACATCTGCATAGGGCTACAGGTTCCTGCAATCCTAGTCTAATTGCTTAGCTAGGGGTGGCTGATCGTAAACCTGTTTCTCAGATTTTGAACATGGTTGAAATGTCTTACTGCTCTGTATGATTGTTCCTAATTATGTCTATTCTGTGGATAAAAGCCACTCTTACGACCACTACAGGTTCATGTTTTGCTTAGTGTACATTATCACATTGTCCCAATTTAACATAAATAATGTGAAAATACAACATGAGAATGTTCTCCAAGGAGAGGACAATTACAAGCAAAAGATGGGCCGCAAGAAAACAAAGTTCTCAGGGCCTACTCACACATTACATTTTTTAGATGCATACCTAAGATTTTTCGGAAGTGTATACCAACAAGTGTAAATGTGACAAAGCATGCATTTAGAAACATGTGCATTGCACAGATAAATTAGCACAGTGCCAGGACTGGCTAAATTCACTGGTGGGCACATACTAAGTGATACACTTTAGTTTGTTGCCTGGCAGTGTGTGGAGCGTTCTTAGTATTCACTGGTGACACCATGGGTTTAATTACCAGGTAGCAAACTCCATTCCCAGGTCGACCTCCTCACCTTTCCGGAGAGGCTGCTTGCGGTTGAAGGTCTGTGGCACCACCAGGAACTGGCTCTCTCCCAAGGGCTCCCAGAACTGGAGGAGGCGGATGGTCCACACGCCGGGACGAAGAGGCCGGTTGAGAGGGGGCTTGTATTGTGTGAATTCTGCCTCCGCATCCACTGTGATGTCATAGGACGTGGCAATTACGTACGTGGGGTCAATCCAGACGACAGTGGCTGTGAGGTTGGGTCCCCGTGACCACTTCTGCATGGCCACGGGCTCGTCAAAAGGCCCAATGAGGCCACCAAAGTTGCGGAAGATTCTCTCCTTGGGGTCCCACTCAGTACCTACCTGTGGGAGGGAACAGAGGAACACTCAGAATGGGAAACAAATTTATATACAGATGTTTCAAACAGCTCATTCCTATCAAAACCCTCTGATGTGCTCCATGCTGCATCTTGTGGGGGGGGGCAGTCATGGAGGTCTCCTTATGGTAAGGGAATATTTGTTATCAGCTGGTGGAGAACTGGGGTAACAGAGGAGAGGGAAGAGGTATAGGATACTGGTATGTGCCAGCACCACTGGTAAATGGGGCCTCCCGCCTTGTTCTGTCTCTTGCCCTCCCCCGTCCCTCGCTCTCCCTGTCTCGTTCCTGCCTCCTCCTGCCCCCCCAACTCACCCCTGCCAGTGGTCTTTTTGCTGCACACGCACATGGCTGTCAGCCACTGCATGGGCAGTTTCATTTTACTCACCAGCAGACTGCCAGTTCCACTGGCAACCTCACTCTTCCACTGGCAGAACACACAGTCCACCGGCAGAACAAGGGGACAGGATTGGGGTGCAAGTAAGAAACCAAATTAATGTTGCATCTGCATGGAGGACCTCTTCCCTTCAGACTCTTCCATGCTAGCAAAGCTGGGGTACTTAAGGCAGGGGAGAGTGAGCTTGAGGCCAGATTACAGCCAGCAGCAACTCTTAACAGCAACAGGGTGGAAACGGGTGCCTCACCTCAAGGTTCTGCAAACGGTTATTTTGTCTGCCGTGACCTGCTAGTTTGAGAGTCCCTCGGGGCATCAGCCACATTTCCAGGGATTCCACCTGTCGAGTTACAGAGTTTTGTACCTCCTGCATCACCAAGTAACCTTGGAAATGGTCATCATAGAAATACAGCTGCACACTGGATGGAAAGCCCTGTGACTCAAATCTAAGAAAGAAGAGAAATGAGTGTTTCACAAGATTGGAGTCGAGAAGCACAGATACTCCTACTTCTACTGAAAACCAAGCTTTTTAATTCCAGGGGACCTATCAGAATTCGTCTTCATGCAGGACTTCAGGGATGGAACTAATGAACTTTGTTGTCCTTCACTCCTGCCCTGGACACCCATTGCCATACAAACATTAGACGTGGCCTTATAGTGAATCAGACCATTCATCCACATAGCCCTGTACTGTCTGATTAGAAGCAGGGCTCCAACGCCTCTCAGCCCTGCTACCCAACAACCTTTTCACTGGCGATGGTAGTGGAACCTTCAGTGTACAAAGCACATGCCTTGGTACCACTGAAATACACTCCTCTCCAAATGATCAGTGCCCCACTCTCCACCAACAGCAAGGAAGCCCCAGGAAGTAGAAAAATGAACTTTCATCAGAGTTGGTGGTGCCCATGTATGCAAACCCAGTGGTTGAGAGCACAGAAACCCACAAGCAAAATTCCCACTCCCCACTACCAAATGTAACCCCAGTGTTTGGCAACAGGTTGAACTACCTGCAAAGCCTCTCATCTTTCTGTGCCTGTGGAGATGTCACTTTCTGCAGCCCCAGCCTGGAGAAGGATGTGTACACAGTCAGGGTGACGTCGCTGAGCCCACTCAGCCCATCCACACGGTCATAGACACTCTCCCAATAGGCCTTGAGGGCTGGCGTGTTAGGTGGGTAGTTACCATAGAGATGAGAGTCCAAGATCTCCAGCACTTCCTGATTGATTGTGGATTCAAACTTCCTGGCAAAGAATGTAGGTCTGGAAAGTTGCTGAAGAGAGACATTTGGGGGAGCATTTTACAGCCCAGATCTTGGAAGCATTTGGCCTAACCAGCATGAAAGGGAGAAAGACTAGAAATTGACCAACAGAAGCAGTAACATAGCTAATGGTTGCATAGCCCGGTGCCAAGCTCAAAATGTTGCCCCAGAAGTGATATCACAACTGGATGTGATGTCACGCCCAGGCTTTTTTAAAAGTGAAAATTGGGAGGAACCCACCTCCTCTCCCCAGCATCTTGCCACCTACTTGCTGTGCTGCCTCCCCCCAGTCAGTGGCATAGCTAAGGCATCTATCTGCCACCTGGGGTCAAAGAAGATTTGTAGCCCCCCCAGAGAGAATCAAATTAAGTAAATAAATTAAAAGTGTGCCCCTGACTGGTTTGAGACACTGTGTAATGAGAGACGGTTATTCTCCCCCTGCTAAATATAAGAGGGGCACCTTTTGAAAAAGTGCCTTTTACCCAGTTAGCAGGGATAACTGTATTATGATACGTGGAAATGAGGACTGACTCATATTAACATCTTATTGGTTTCATGCTGCATCATGATAACATGTCATTGCAACATGTCAATAACATAATATGTCACTGGCACTCAGAACAATCAGTCTCACAGGTCAGTTTTGAGTTAAGAAAATCCACTTTTTGTTCCTTTTTTGTGTTTCTTATTATGGTTAATTGGCCATAGCTTTTGGTAGAATACAGATATTCCAGTGCAGTTTGTTGCATTGCATTCTGCATTAAATTACCTTTCCAATGATATATAACATGAAGGTATTATTCATACATACCAAGATTTTTCAAAATTTTGGTCACTAGTGTCAAGCTCAGCTTGTTGCCCCCCCCCAAAGCTTGATGCCTGGTGCAACTGCTACCCCCTGCACCCTCTTAGCTACACCACTGAAGAGAAGAGAACTTGAGGAATCACAGTGGCACAATCTCCTTGCTGTAATAAAGTCCCACAGTTTAATGTGAAACAATAGGGGCACTGTAGAAATTAAAGCAAAGTGCACAGTTGTCACAAAAATGTGCCATCATGTTTTACAAACTGGACCGCTAGGAACCTCTGCTTGTTTCAGAATCTGATTCTTTTCTGGAAGGAAAAGAGTGACAAGGCAAAGTGCTTAAGAAAAAAGGAAGCCCTTTGGAGGATTTGTGAGATGAATTCAATGATACTGCACGATCTTCTTCAAAGATCCAGGTTACTGCCTGATGCTATTGGTTGCACTTTTGTAACTACTGCCAAAGGCTGCAGTTACACAATTTCAAGGCCCCAGTGGAAAGTGATCTTTGCAACATAGCTACAGAAACTGCCTTCTAAGAACATTTCCAACCAAGTGGGACAACTCTGAAGCACTCCCTAACATCGTAACCTTGCTTTTGCATCTCTTATTCAGCATGCTGGTCTGATCTGTTCAGTAAACCTAACCTTTGTAAGAGTCTCAGAATACATCAGTTCATAAGATAGTGACCTGTAGTTCCAGTAGAAACAGAACAGGATTGTCATTTTAAGATTCATGCTGTTGCAGATGTCCTGACTCTGGCCAAGACATGCTAATATGCAGAATCAACTCTTGTATCAACCAAGTTCATAATTTAATATGTCTGCATGAAGAACCATGGTATCCCAATCCTTAAGAGCCTTCATTGGTTTCCAGCATCAGCTCCAAGGTTCTAGTACAGCAACACCTTGCACTTTTATCTGGTTAGGGACCAGAGCATGGATGAAAGTCCAAACTGGATGAATGTCAAACCATAGCCTTATTTAGCCTGTTAATTTATTTTGGCCAGCCAAAACCATAAATAATTATAGTTATACAACACATGTGAATGCATGCAAAATAAACAGAAATAAGAGAAAAACAAACATGAATGTGATGGAAGGTTGGATAAAATCAGATGAAAGAGGAAAGCACATGGGTGAAATTTAATTAATTTAAATTTCATTATAAACGGTTGAAAGAGCAAGGCAATGAAAGTCAAGATATTGCTGTATCCATCACAAATGACTCCACCTGCAGTGCCAGATGAGACCTCCTTCCTTTCCTCTTTAACTCATTCCCCTTCTATCAGCCCCTAATGCCACCTTCCGTCTGTCCTAGAGCTTCCCAAGCTTGGAAGATTTCTCGAAATTAAACAAAACCACCTAAGTTTTGCCTGTCCCTCCACTACCATTAGACACTCCTCCCCCATTCATTGTCAATCCCGAACAACTCTTAAATACGTATTTACGAGTACTATTTCTCCAAGCCAGACCAACCTGTACAATAAAGACCTAGAAGAAGCCGGGCTCCTTAGCAAAGCACCTGATGAATGCTAAACAGAAGCACACGCCCTACAAAGTAAGGTTATAACATTTGAGGCTTTTTAAGTTTAGAAACTTTATTTTAGACTAAGGTGCAAAATGAATGAAGCTTCTCAGTTGCATAGCTGGGGGAGGGGAGGGAGTTACAGGGATGCTGTGACCTCAGGTGTCACTTTTCTGGGGGTGTCAATGCAGCCCCTGCTGGGGCAATCGAGTTGCTGCAGTCCTGCCCCCCTCATTCGCAGCCGAGCCACTTGAAAGAGGCCGGCCTCGTTCTGAGTAGCATGCTACCTCACCAAGAAAGGCTGTGTACAGGTTCTCCTGCCTTCCCCTGCAGTCATAATTAGCACAGTTGGTTGGAGTGACAGTTTTGCTCTAAGTACTCCAGAAGTAACTGCACTGAAACCATCATGTCACCACCATTACTTCTGGGTCGGAGGGGGCAGCAGGCCGACCCGTGTGCCCCAGGGTGGTGCCCCAATCAGCTACATGGTTGGGGTTTAAAAAAATCATGCACGGTGTGTAAAGTAGATAGCTGTTTTTCTCCTCCTTTCGTATTAGAACTTGAATTATTCAATGAAAACAATCGGTAGGAGTTTTAGGACAGCCAAGAGGAAGCACTTCTTCACCTAGCGCAGAATTAATGTTCAGAATTTCCTGCCACAAGACATGTCAACGGCCACTAGTTTCGATGGCTTTAAAAGGGGATGAGACAAATTCATGGCAGGCTACTGATCATGATGGCCACGTGCTGCCTCTGAGTGCCAGGGAAGCAATGGCAAGAGGAGGAGTATGCCTGGGCTTCCCAGAAGCATCTGTTTGACCACTGTGGGAAACAAGACTAGATAAGCTTGTGGCTTCATTTTTAGGGGGGAAAGGAGCAGAAAAAGGGGATGAATCGGACCTGAGAACAGGAATGAAACTTGCAGAGGGAAAGGGAATGCCCAGATCACCTGTAGTCGCAAGAAGTCCTGTGGCTTGAAGTCATTTGGCGAGCAGCCGCACCAGTCCACAATATGCTTATACTGGCATTTGCAACCCAGCTTGCGGTTCCAGTTGGTTACCCGGAGGTTGTTGTCTACAAGGGTTTCGCAGGCGTGGCTATTCTCTAGGACAGTGTGGAAGAAGGACTGTACACAGAGAGAAAGAGAGTGAGCGAGCTGAAACCAGAGTGAACCACACAGCAGTTGCCCCATAACAAACGGCTGCTTGCTTCACCTCAAATATGCCCTAATGCTGACAAATCTATCAAGTGCAGGTTTGTGGGTGCTGTTTTTCTACCAACACTGCTCCAATCAGAAGCAAAAAAAGCCACACTCTGCAAGAAGAATCCTTCAACTTACAAATCAGAATATTTTATTCAAAATAAGCAAGCCGGGCCAAATTTCTCATTTTAGCAACAGACTTCAGCATCATGCCACTAGTTTCATCCTTCTATCTGGAAGGAAGTGTAAAAAGAATAATGAAGGCTATTGTTAGGTATGACCTAATAGATTATACTGCCTGACATCTGCAACTCATACTATCAGGATTCAGGTGGAAGTGCTGTGAAAACTGTAAACACCTGCTGGATTTCATGTATGTATCACTGATGGCAGGATTCACCAGACACTGAATGTTAAAAAATGGAGATGATAATTCTTAATATCCTTACATCCAATAGAACTATCCCTGTAGAACCATCCAATTCTCTACTTTGCCTTCACTTTTGTGGAACATCTGCACTGTCAAACTTCAGTTCTATCCATTTCATTATGGAAAGATCAGTGCGCGGTCCACCAGTCAGAACAAATCTCAGCCCAGCTACCAGTGCCCTAAGCAAGTCTCTTAGGGCGCAAGCCTAACCAACTTTCCAATACTGGCATAGCTGTGCCAATGGGGCATGTGCTGTATCCTTAGGGGGCAGTCACAGAGGCCTCCTCAAGGTAAGGCAACGTTACTTCGGAGTTGCATTGTCCTTACCTCAGTAGAGCAGAAGTTGGTTAAGACTGTATCCTTAACCTGATTTCTGCCCAGCCCACAGGTGTACACACTTGATCCCTGTTGCGTATATGCAAAATTTAGCAGAAATGGCTTTTAACTTTAAAATCAACCACTTTTAAAAATCAATGACAGCCGTGTCATTGACCCAATATCCTAAACAAGTAATTTTCAGTGTTCCAGGGAGCTGAGATTCCTCAGTTCAGTTCTTTAATGAGGATCAGTAATGGCAGACAACCTTCTCAGACCAACAGCATGTAGCAATCTTCTTAATTCCAGGTGATTCTGGAGCATACTCTTGGTCCTCATGGGGCAATGGTAAGACCCAACAGGGCTAACCCGTAGGCCTGAACGCAGAAATACATTCCAGAATCTTTTGCTATCAGCAGGGGTTATTCAACTAAAAAAATCAATGCAGAAAGGAAGCTTCACAGATTGAAACCGTGAAAACTACAAGCTAAACTCACAATGCTGTCGGGAGGATGAATTAGAAAAATATTGTCAGTTGCTCTGAATCGTAAGGATGAAGCAGGCTACAGTCAAAGAATATTCTTTAGAATAAACACAGGAGTCTAAGGTATTTGGAAAAGGCACCCCATGAAATCTTCTCTCCTTTCACACTAAATCATCATCTAAAAACATTTGCTTCATGCAGTTCCTAGCACAGGTCATCAGGCTTGCAGTGATTCACACACGTCTTTCTCTACAGTGCTGAATTTCCTGCCGGAGGACACCAAGGCAGAAAGAAAGAGCATACAGTATACAAAAATTTGCATCTAGGCTACTTTCTCCATTCATTGGAACCACTTCCGTCTTACGGCTGTTTGTTACAAAATCAAACTCTTTTGTTGTTTTCTGGTTTTTTGCATGAAGCAAACAATGGCAGACAACACAGCTCTCCTTTGTGTTCCCCCCACAGTTCTTATCTACAGTCAGCAATTAACATAATCAGGATACTGATATTTAATATAAACAAAAGCAGCTGCAGCTGCTCACTCACTCACACCAATACCTAAGAAAAGCAGGCATAAAAGTTAGAAGATATTTCTTCAGGGGCAAGATTTTGTGCATCCCTAGCCAATGCCAAACTATTATTACTGGGAGTCAAAAACAGGGCAGGTGGGTGTGAAACAGTTCTCGCTTCCCCTCTGTGGTTTGCCATGCATGTTCCCTTCCTACTAATTCAGAGGATGGTCCCTTCTCAAAAAGAAAAACACATGTCAGCAACCAGGCTGTTTTACTGGTTTGAAGAATGCCAGTAACTTAGACAGGCACACTGTGACATGGAGAGGATAACCAAAGTGCCTGCCATAGCTAGGCGTGCAACAAGAGACTTTTCACCTAATGAGAAATTCATTTTCCAGGTTTCAAGGCCACATTCATCAAGTCTAGATAGTAACCTGACGTTTTGCCCTAAGCGCCGTAGAGCGGTATCAAGGGAATAAAGAAAAATACAACTAAGCTGACACCTGGAAATCTTGAAACCCACTGGGAGCAAGAATATCATACTCTAGAGCAGTCGTTCTCGCACATTCAGCGCCGGGAACCACTTTATAGAATGAAAATCTGTCAGGACTCACCAGAAGTGACTTCATGATCGAAAGTGACATCATCAAGCAGGAAAATTTTTTAACAATCCTAAGCTGCAATCCTACCCACACTTACCCAGGAGTAAGTTCCATTTACTATCATTGTTTAAAGCATATACATAGTAGCCTGTTAAAAGTACAGCTCTGTAACTTTTCCCCAAACGCAGTCACAAACCAGGGTAGCGTCAAGTCTGCTATATTAAAAATAAAACACTGAAATGAATAGGGACCCACCTGAAATTGGGTCGCGACACACCTAGTGGGTCCCGACCCACAGTTTGAGAAACACTGCTCTAGAACAAAAAACTATGGCAAATATCCCTGCCAAAAGCTCAAAAGAACCCTAAGAATAGACAATAGCAACCTGCCTCTAGCAGAGCCTACTCCCATCTAAATGCCAGATAGGAGTAGGCTCTGCTGGAAGCAGGTTGCCTGCAGGGATATTTGCCTTTTGTCAGTTTACTATCTGGACTTGGTGAACATAGCCGTGAAACCCAGAAAATGAATTTCTCATTAGGTGACAACTCGGGCCACAGAAGCCTTATCCTACATTAAGGGTATTTTGTCCCAAAGCTCAAACCATCCACTACGCTGTCCCTCTAAAAACTAAAGCCATCCCCCAGTCTCTCCAATGTAGGAACTGGCCTACTCACCTCTGCTGGGAGAAGTGTGTATGTGTAAAACTGCCGCAGCTGGGAAACCAGTCGGTCACTGGTGTAGATCACGTATTCCACAAAGCTACGACTCAGGGCGAACCAATCAGAGCCACCATCCACCACGATACCTTCTGGGATCTGCCGTTCACCCAGCCGCCACATATGAGAGTCGCATTCGTGGAAAAGCCTGTCTAAGCCCTGCTTCTTGATGAACCTGTGCAGGGATGAATGCCTCAGATTCACTAGAAAGCAACAAGGCATGTCCTGCATTAAGATCACAGTAAGAGAGGTTCTAGAATGCTGCACTAAGAGCACCAGATTCTGTAGCCAGAAAGCTCCACACAGTCTGCACAAATTATATTTACGGGGCCTAAATTCAACACCAGGGAACACCATTTTCATCCTCTATATCTGGCCCAGTGGCTGAAGAAGAGAGGGTATCAGCCAGGGCCTGGCCTCTTGCCAGAGGCTTCAACAGGTACCATGACTTTGCAACCCTTACCCTTCCTGCTGAGAAAAATGTTCCAGTAGGAGCTTCTTAGCAAACACTCAAACAGTAGCAAACAAAGCTGACTGCAGAATCACCAACTGAAGCCTCATGAAGATAAATTGAGTAGGCTATAAAGAGTTGGAAATTATTCACCAGCAGTAGAAATATCTTATTTACATTCTGAGCCTTGTGATGTATTTTTTTTTTTTAAAGCTGACTTGCATCTCTGTAACAAAAATGGGGGTAAATATACTCTAACTCCAAAGTTGTGTTGTTTCCAGAAGAAGCAATATTAGCAGCAGGAGGGAGAATGAGGCTGGGAAGGGTGAAGAAAAAAAAAGTTCAAACTTTGATTTAGCAGAAAGTTTAGTACAAAGTCCCTTTGCTTTTTTGAACCTTGAGGGAAAACAAAAACCCCTCAGATTTTGTAGTTTTTGCTGCAGTAATGAAGTCTAGCACCTTGATTTTTAAAAACTAAATGAAAATCCCACCCCCCGCAAGTTGGAGTCCAAGGAAAAAAAGTAGCCAAATTGCCAGGTTCTATAACCTGTGACCATGCAGGTATATTGACTTTACCGCCGAAACTGTAGCTGGGGACTCATACAATCTCAATTACCTTGACTCCATTAAGTCAATGAGGCAATAGTATGTCTCTTGCAATGAGTCACAAAAATCTACTGTACTACAACAATGTGATGTGACAGCAGCTAATGGACATTTTATTGTTCTCTCTCTACCTATTCTTGCCCAGAGTTTGTTTTTAATTCACTCAGCGAGGACAACTTGGCACTGGGAGAGAATTACCTGGCATTGTCTCGGCCATGAGACTTCAGGAAGTTCTTGTCTCGGTATCTGGACAGGAACATCACCAGTTCCTCATTGGTCCTGTTGGGGGCAGCAATTTAAAGGAAGAATTAATATAACTCAGGGAAAGGGGAGGCTTTACAAATTAGTTCCAGATAGGGTAGAATGTTTGCACATAGGGGAAAGCACGATCACAGCGGCAAGCTCCACTGTCAGTCCAATGTTAAGTCTGTTTGAAGATCTTAAGTGAGCTTAAATGACTACATTTGTGCAGTTTTCTCCATTTGTTTGGGAAAGCCTGCTTTTTCAGGGTTCCCACTTGTACTAGGAGATACCTGTACTTGTATCAGTTTAGGCTTTCCTCAGACAAACACAAGGAGATTGGTGGCAGAGCCCCCAATCACAATTTTGCTCCCCGCTTCCATGCTTATTCATTCTACTTTAATTCAAACACCCTAATCTTTAAAAGGAGGATAGCAGGAAAGGAAATGGGGATCCCAATGCTATAAAGCAGTATGAAATACCTTGTATGTGAAACAGAGAGTGCCACAATTCATGCTTTGAACTAATGAAGAAGTGACACTGTGTCTTTGCACAGTACAACAGATTTGTACATGCAGACCATACGACAGGAATTTATGAAGTCAACTGTAATTAATAAAAACTCAACCTTCAGCTGGGGAATGACAAACTAAAGTATGTATCAGACAGTTCAAAACCTTTTCGGCTCTTTAATACTGGCACAGAAGCAGTGAAAAGATTCCTAAACCATCCTCTGAAGAGCAAGAGCTCCAACATAACCCCGTGAGGCACAGTAACATAACACAGACAACTCTCTCGGTTCTTTATTACTATTGTTGTGAGGAATATTTAAAAGGAGTTAGACGTTGCTGAACAGCATGGAAAAATTACATTCAAAATCCAATTCATAAACAGATAGCTTCAAAATGGAGCATTTTCTCAAAAGTCAGCTGTGGAAAGCTTAACCATAGAAAGCCTTTAAGCCCAGCGTGAAACATCCAAGGATACACTTCCATAGGACACAGTCAGGCCAAAGAGCAAATAAATGATGCTACATCACCATTTGCTCTATCTGCATATACTTGTCTAGTATAAGCTGCTGTCATAATCACGATATTGCAGTTGATGGACTCTTGGACCACTGGTCCTGCATGGAGTGGCAATTTCACTATTTCCAACTTCTGATCTAGAGTCGTTAGTTGTGCTGTGCAAAGACCACGATCCTGGCCTCAAGCACCCATACTACAAGAGAAGTGATTTCACTTCAGCCACCCTCATAGACAAGCCAGGCCTTAGAATTTTGCTCAATACAAAGGCCATCCCACAAATGTTGGAGTAAACTGTCCTACTTCACTGCCAAATCTTGCTCCATCTCGGTCACTGGGCTTCCTTCATTCGGTGTCCTCCGTCCATTTAAGGGCCTTTGCCTTACTTTGCTTCCCTAGTCTAGAGCAACCTGCTTGTCCTTCATGCTCTCTCCTGTTTTTCTATATTTATTTGCTTTAGCTAGGAACATAACATAAGAAGAGCCCTGCTGGATCAGGCCAAGGGCCCATCTAGTCCAGCTTCCTGTATCTCACAGTGGCCCACCAAATACCCCAGGGAGCACACAAGACAACAGACACAATCTGCATCCCGGTGCCCTCCCCTGCATCTGGCAATCAGAGGCAGCTTGCCTCTAAAACCAAGAGCTTGCACATACCTACTATGACTTGTAACCCATAATGAACTTTTCCTCCAGAAATTTGTCCAATCCCCTCTTAAAGGCATCCCCTGTGCCCTTGTACTTGTGAGATTTTAAAGGGTTCCAACTATGCAACGTAGCCAACTCTAAAGGATGATGCATTGATTGGCAGGTGTTCTGCTGACCCTGCAGTCATGCTCTCCTCTGTCTCATCCACACTTTCTCCCCACTAACCTGGTAGGATAGTCTGTGGCACTGAGGTTGATGAAATAGTCCCAGGCCCAGTCTTTCACCTCCAGTAGGTCCTTCATGCTCTGTAGGTACATCTTCAGCAAGCTTGCCCCACCCCAGATAGTGACCATGCGCCAAGGCGTGACCCGGATGTTAGGATAGTGCTGGGCCATCTCCACCACTTCACGATGCAGGTAAGTAGAACGCTGCAGGGGAGCAGGGAAGACAAGAAAACTCAGTGCCAAGTTCAAGGTTTGCAGAATGTTTCAAGGAAGATTGCAGTTTAATTCAGGTGTTCCCGAAGTGTGAATCATGACCCCCTTTGGCATCATGGCACACTCACAGGGACACCTTGGGATGTTCCCAGTGGCACCTCCTACCTCTTCTGGATCTTGTGAAATCTCACATGACTTGATGCAGCCATCCTGGATCTCGCAAAATTTTGAGAGATCCAAGATGGCAGCAGCCAGCTGAGCCAGGAAGAAGAGGCTGTGGGGACATCATGACCCTGGTAAGTTTGGGAACCATTGGTTTAATCTGTTTTCCCCCTTCTTCAAAGAGGGTTTAGAAAGCCATGCAAAACTATGACAGTTAGGGCAGAAGCTTGAACACAACACCTTCCTTGAAGAAACATTTTTAAAAAATTGGGATTTTGTGCTTAAATTCTAAAAAAAGGTCAACATATCCAATGGTCAGCAAAAGGGCTTTTTGCATCCTACCTCTGCCCTGTGCTTTATCAGACCAGCTGCCCTCAAAATGATGCAGACATCTATGTCTCCAAGACTACTCTCACCTACTACCCAACACTTCTAAATTCTGCCATACTCCCACCATATTCATGTAAATGTATGCAACTATGCCAAGTTAGCATGATTTATTTTTATAGCAGGCACTGTGACTGTGAAACTCTGATCCTTCCTGTATAGCCCCCACTGCTTGCAGAGTAAGCCACTATACAACATTAATGGCGCGGTTAGTTCTATGTTTCTTGCTGCCACAAAAATAGAGACATTACAGATCCTGTCCAAAGCCATACATGGAAGCTGCGAAAAAGCAGAAAAGTGTATCCACACTATCCACTGGCCATGTTATCTCAGGGATACATCATCCACTCTCCTTCCAAAATGACTTGTGTTCTAGTCAACATTTCACAGACAGATGAAGAAGCAAAAACCTTTGTCTGAACCGGTACTGCTGCTTCTCTGCACAAAAACTTCCCCAGACACAGACGCTTCAGTGTCAAAGAGAGGGATCCTTGTCTGATGTTCTAGTGTTCCATGTGTAGAAATGGTTCCTCATGTGGGCGCATTCAACTATGTGAGTCCTGACTTGCAATATGAAGTGATGCAGCTTAGATACACGTTTACCTCTTAATTTGTTCTTTGTGGAACTAGACCTCATTTCTATAATCACCCCCAGGGACACAAAAACTCTGACTTTGCTTAGTGGGCAGTGGACAATTATTTGCGATTGTCCACCATCGCCACTGAACACTCCTCAGTTCAAATTTCCAGCATGCCCAGAAAACTCAGGGTAGGAGATGGGTCTTTGCTTGCACTTTGCACTAATTACGCATATATGCACCTGAAGAGCTTCACAGAGTGCTCACTTCCAGCTCTGCTTAGATTCCTCTGTATGGCAAGCAAGAATGATGAAAGCATCTTGGAAAGGAATCAATGTAAAGGATTCAATAAAACAAGACAGGGTTAGAGACTGCCTTTCATTGTGGTAACTTTGAAATAAAGATGTTGTCTGCCTGCAAAACTTATTTTGCTCACTGAGAGAGAGAGAGAGAGAAATAAGCTCCCAAAATAACTTCCTTCTTTCTCCTGAATACCCTGCAAAGTGAGAAAAAAGGTCATCCTTCCAGGAGAACTAGGGGGAGGGAGTCTTGCCTTCCTTTGCAACTGGCTTTTGTGAGTGCAGAAGAGACATGTGTCCCCTGTGGCTTCTCCCTCTTACAGTGTGAAGTGAGATGAGGCAAGTACACAGATATCCCACCCTCCTTTAAGTTCTCTTCAGTAGACAGACGACTGTGCACGGGGGGGGGGAAGGGCGGAGGAGAGATGACTTCTGCACTGGGTTAGTGGCCTTCACTAGAAGACGAGAGGCCACCTGGCAACAGTATTTGTGCACTTTGGTTCATCCCACAATCCCCACAGCACCACACTCTATGAATACACCCAAAGAGGCCACTTGCCTCACCTTGTCAACATGGATGTAGAAGAAATGCTGCTGGTGATAGACTGCCTTGATAAGACGCTTCAGCTGGCGAATGGCTCGCCCGTGAACCACCAGCATGTAGGCAATGCGCACCGGCTTGCTCACAGAGGCCTGGAGCATCCTGCTCTCATCCCACTGGATCACAGGGCTGACTTTCCCTGCAGAGATCAAAGGGATCACACACACAGAATGAGCATCACCTGAGCAGCGTTTCACCTGTCACTGTAGAGAAGAGCTGTCATGCAAGTTCTTTAGGCCAAGTGACTGTCGGGTAGGGAGCACAGCTCTGTGCCTGGCCTGATCCCAGATGAAGAAAAGTGGCCCCGTGACATTACAGTGTTACCCAACAAGCAGCCACCAGGATACACCCAAGGAGATGTTAGAAATAAATATACAACTCATGACTGGGGTACGCGAAGGAGGGCACACTGCCAATACACCATCACTGTATGTGTGCAATCAAGTCGGGATTTAGGTACAATCCCAACCACAGACTAACTGGACAGGACTACCTCTGGCTTTGGGATTTCTCCACTCTCTGACCATCTTGTTTATCCATGTTTGCATTTCCCAAACTGGGGTGTCACAGCATCCCGGCCAGCAAGAAACAGTCGCTGCCCCCTTAAGGGGCACGGCAATGTTGCAACTGTAGTGATGATGCTTCCTGGACTGTGCTGCTGCTCTGCAAAAAGGGGTTTTTTCTCCCTTACAGGGGGTCACTATGGCCCTCCAGAAGGTGCAGGAGGTCTGCAGCCCCCCTGTGGGCCTCAAAGCACCTCAAAAGGCTCCCTTGCAGCAATCGTAACCCACTTCCAGTTTTTAGTCACCAGTCTCCTCCCCTCCCCCCAACTACTTAGGAAGGTCTCAACTCTTGTGCAAAGTTTGTGCTGGCATAGACCATTTGCCTACCAATATGCTGAAAGCTGTTAGGTAGCAGACCAAGTGATTTTTTTTTCTTTTTTCTGGCTAGTTGACAGCCTTATCAGGCACTGAACCAACACTGACAGCCCAGTCTCTTTACGAAGAAGCTAATGGGAAGAGCCTTAATTAGATTATTTGTGTCTCCTTTAATCAAAGGGTTAGTTACAGCTTAGAGTGGTACTGACCTCTCTTTGGAAGGGGCCACAGCTCAGCAACAGAGCAGGTGGTTTGCAGGCAGGCAGAAAGTTCCAAATTCAAGCCTGGTTTCTCCACTTTAAAGGCTCTCCTGTAGGGAGGCTGAGAAACACCAGTGGCAACAGTTGGCTGCACTACCAGCCTGCACATGTTCAGAGGGTGAATGTCCCTGAATCGACAAAGCATCTCTCCAGAGATAATCAAAGGTGCTTACCAGAGAGCTTGCACTGCCGTGGCACAGAGCGTGGCATCAGGTTCCCGGCTAGGTGCAGACACACCACATTGGCAATCTCCTGCTGACACTGCTTGCTGCTGGCCCTGGATAATGCAGACAGGGCATCCTTGCCTGCAATTTCACACTTGGGAGTGAAGTTGTTCTCTGTAGGCTGCGGTGCACCTTCCACACTGCCTGTGTCCCCATGTTGGAACATTCCCAGCTGGGCATCCCCTCTGAGCTCTGTCAGATTCCTTCTGCTTGAGGAATCCGAGTACACGGGCAATCTGCGCCCAGGCTTGTGCTTGACCGTGACTGCTCTCACCACCTTGGCCACCAGAACACCAGGACTGTCCGGGCGACTTTTCCATCGCCCGTGCTTCCGGCTTAAGCTGCCTCGTCGACCTGCCGAGCTGTCCGAATCCTTGGATCCTTCATGGTTTTCAAGTAGCCGGGCCTTCTTCTGATGTCCCTTCTCCAATTCCAATCAGGTACAAAGGGGAAAGAGAGGAGGAGGAAGGATTAACTTGGCGTTCATCACCAAAATATACTTGCAGTACGGTTTGAATAGTTAGTACCCCCTCTTTCAATAGAGAGGCACTTCAGTCATTGAATGTATAAAATTCCCTGCATGTGATTCACACTGCTTACTGTAGACAGTGGCTTCAACTACAAAGAAACCAACAACCATATACCATTGGTAGCAATGTTTATAGAACAGGCAAAATACACTCCTGCTCACCACAGCAATCCAGCGTTCAAAGTACAATGATGGACCCACAAGTAATCTGGGATTCTTTTCAAATGAGCCATTCATCAAGTTTAAGATACCAGCAAATGGCAGGCAAAATAATTCCATCCCTGCATCAGCCCTTCCAACTCAACTATGTAAAATATATTTATTTAGTATGCAAAAAGCAGAACGTATATAGATACTCATTTTAGCCTTTTAAAAAAGTGGGAGGAGGGGAAGAAAGATTATTTCCCCCACAGCAATAGCCCACATCACTCAGAGAACATTCTTATTTTTATAATTCATTTTTCTGTGTGTGTTTCCATCTCTAATACTACAGCAAACCTTTTCTTTACTAACTAAAGGGACCGCCCAGGACTTTCCTTCTTCAGCAAGGCTCTCTCCTTAGGAATAAAAATGCCTAGAGATTAAAAGCAGCTTGCAGGCCTGTCTGTTAAGCACAGTGCTCCATTCACTTGCACAAGAGATGGGGAAGCAATTAAAATGAGGAAAGTGGAGAAGATGGGAGTTTGCCAACCAGGCTTCCCTTCTCCAGCATTTGGTTTGAACAGATAGTAAAAACTGCCAAAAACTGATCAGGGCTAGTGCCACCAGAGTGCTCAGGGGGCAAGTTGCTGATTTCTGTGTAGAGCAAGAGGATAATCTGTATGCAGCCTAAACAGGTTCGCCCACATCCAGTCGCTGTAAGACAAGCATTCAGCTTGCACTGCTCCTCTGGGCTTCTCTCCACTCCCCCTCTCCACCATTTTGGTTCACAGGAGCAGACTTGTACCGTATTAGTAATTTACAAGACAACACTGTCCAACTAGTTTAGCAATTCCTTCTGTAGATTCTAACATCCCAAGTTTCGGAACATAAAGGTATCAGTGTCACAAGCCAGCTCACCTGAGGACTCAGCACCCCTTTGCGTTTCACAAGTTTTTGACTAAAATCTCATCTAAGATATACCACAAAACTGTCACCAGTCCCCCAAAAGGCCAACCCCCCAGCATAGTTTGGGGGGGGGGATCTCCTTGCTAAAGACTGCTATGCTCTGGATGCAGGGGCTTTTGCTCCCATTCTGCTAGTATGGGAAGGTCTAGAGCTCATGTTTTGAGCTCTAGAGTACACGTTTTGAAAGCAGGTTTGATCTCCGATATCCCCAGGTGGGACTGGGAAAGACTCCTGCCTGAAACCCTGGAGAGCATCATTTAGTCAGTGCAGACCAGCGATTTTCAACCTCACACCGAAAAGGCGCTAAAATTGTCAAGGCACAATATTAGTTTTTGGACGACTGACAAGGCACACCACACCACACCGGGCTCACATCCCCCACTGGCCCTAAAATAAATTACGCTCTCCCAGCTCCCACAGCACACTTGTGAACTGTGGCACACCAACATGCCGTGACACAGTGGTTGTAAATCACTGGTGTAGTCAATACTGAGCTAGATGGACCAATGGTATAATGCCACTGCCTGTGCTTTTCCAGCTTCACACAGAACCCAAACCTGCTACTCAAGTATCAAGACACAAAAGGGTTATAGATGAACTTGCAGAGTTACTCCAGTCTAGATCACTTTATTTTGTAACACTTGTTTATTACTTCAAACAAACAAAGAGACCATTTAGCAAAGAAGACAAGACTTTAATTCTGAGGCCTGGTTCTGTATGCATGGTAGTTTGCTGAGTTAGCCCTAGAAACTTTCAAAGGGTTTAGGGTACATATCAGTACCCATATTTTCATAACTGGATCAGAATCATGATGGACAGCATTTTCCCCAGATGGGATGACTGCTGGCTCCCCGTCCCTTTGAAAAGCCTCCCATTTTCGAAAGGACGCTTCTGCATCTTAGTCAATCAGGGACTCAGTGGTCAGGCTTCATGTCGCTTGTACACTTAGGATCAACCCAAAAAAGGAAGTTGGCTTAGAATCATTAGCACTCTGCCTTTCCAGGGGGGAGCGTTTATGATCAAAGACACACAGGGCAGCCAAGGGGATTACAGGGCAGTCCAGCACTACAGTTATGTTTCTTAACCATCACCACTGATTGGACCTTTATTCATTTGGAATGAAAGGTATGCTAATCATGAGAACAACAGATGCCCCCACACCTACCCCAGCACATTTGCTGCTTCCTGGGATGTGGCCAATGCAGCCTGCTCTCATGGCAACTTAGGTCAGTTCTGAACATATAGCTTAGGCATCAAAAAGGGATTTCGCCAGATCACTGAGTTAATTAAAGCTGATTGTAGATAAACAGCATCTACGAAGCAATCACAGAGACAGGCACAAAGAAGCAGAACAAAGAAGGCTGGGTGGAAAGATGGGGAATTTTACTGGATTCATTTGAAGTCTGATTGTGTAAACTGAAGGGGATTCTGGAGACAAGGGGCCAAATCCTAACCAATTTTCCAGTGCTGGTGCAGTTGCGCCAGTGAGGTGTGCACTGCATCCTGCAGTGGAGGGGCAATCACTAGGGCTGCCTTAAGGTACGAGAATGCGTGTTCCCTTACCACGTGGCTGCAATGTGGCTACACCGTAGCTGGAACGTTGGATAGGATTGGGCCCAACAGCAACAGCAGTCTCTCAACTTTAACACTATTCCATTGACACAAGCATAGTAAGTAAGAATTGCTCACTCAGCCATTTAGGTCGACATCCTGTCTCTTGCAGGGGCCTGCACTCGGCCAGCACTTCAGATGTCGGTACTGCAAAACAATGGAGTAATTACAGAGGCTCAAGTCCTCTCCATTCCGGAACTGTCAGGCTTAAGTGAAGTTGCATCTCTTATACATATCAGCAAATTGCTATTGATGGATCACCCACCATGCATTTGCCCAAGTCTGTTTTGATTTCTACTTACTATGGATCTATGACAGCCGTAACCACTCCAAACAGACATCTATTCCAGGAGATGGAGAGGCGGCCCATTTTATATGTGTTCATTTCACTTGCTTTGCCCCACCCTCACCCATTTAGCTTGAGTCTCTCAGGCATTATTCTCCCCCCCCCCACCACCAATTTCTGCTCCACTTGAAGACACTTAGTACAAAGACAATGCTTCAAGTGAAGTTGGGGGTTGCAATCTCCATGACTGTCATTAAAGGGCCCACCCTGAAGTATTTCAGCAACTACGTACATGACACTCATGTGTAAAAATCAGAGCACATTACTTGAATGCATCAAATAATTTAAAACCAAACATGACTACTTCAACAATTGCTTTCGCATTACCGCCCCCCCCCACTCTGCACTGATGTGAACACTTGCCAAGTAAGGAAGCTAATCTGGAGTAAACCCTCAGGCAATTCTGCTCACATGAACACGGTCTCAGAAGCAGTGTCATTTTGGATGTGCATCACTGGCAAGACCAGAAAATGAATAACATTATTTTACAGAACTCTTGTTACATTGGCTAGCTGGGTAGGACAATCAACATCAAGCAGGAGGACTGCAGCCCAGTCTCACTTGGACCGATTCCATCCCACTCACATTAGTACCTGTTCTAGGGGTCAGACATGAAACTGGCTACATCTCCCTTTTTGCACAATGTAGGCCAATGGTTATCAGCTTCAGTAGCCTACAGAGGCATAGTAGTCTAGCATCAGACTACTGTATTTTGTCATACACAAGTCATAGGTAGCCAAGCGCTCAAGAAAGTCTCACAGTTCCATAGAGGCACTGTATTGAAGCATCACTGGAGGATTTGGTTCATCACTGCTATGAACCCAAGAACAGTGCTTCTTATACAAGAACTGGATGCTCTGGGGTGGACTCTGAGCATCACAGATCCTGGAGAGTGCAACCCAGTATCCTATTTAGGCTATGCAAGGCAAGGTATGGATCCCACCCAAGCCAGCTAAACCTGCCACATAAACAATAACTTCAGCCTATTAAAAAGACAAGTCTGATGGGCTATTCTGTGCCCCTGAGCTGGTTTATTAGTACATCACACTTCTGAGTTTTACACGTGTCCTGCAAGGCAGCGTAAACGGCCATCTTCTACTGTGCTTTCTTTTCTTTCTTTTTTTACCAGCATTTACTTTTTTAAAAACAGGCTCAATATAAGCAAAGATCAAAAACTTCCTCCAGTTTCCACTTCAAGCATGCATCCTAGAAAGAGCCCAGAACAGGGAGAGGTAACAGCTCATTAGTCACCAGGCTGAGCCATCTGTTCGGAGACTTCTAAACCTGTTTTCTCCGCTCAGGAGGTGAGAGCCGAGGAGGGAGGCAGGGGAGGCAGGGAAACAAGCCTAGCTCCGCTCCTTGTTCAGATCCAAACATCCTGGCAGGGTCAGCCATGTACCCTCTGGAGGAAGGAAACGTTTGCATCTTTTTGGAAAGGAAAATGAGCTCGGCTTCAAACTGAGTCTGGGAAAGCAAGGGGAAAAAGATGCTTCGGGGCCTGTGGTCCAGAATGTATTTCCTCCTTGGAACAAAGTCATCTCGTTTACACTGAGATTTGAACTCTCAGCACCATCTGTGCCTCTGTCTTGGTGCCTTTTCGGAACGCTCCTCTTGCTCTCCCACAGTCCAATCCGCTACATCTCCTTTCTAAACAAAGGCAACTTTTGGGAGAAGTCTGTTCTTCATGGCACACAACCTGGAAGAGATAGTGAAATGGCAAAGGAGGAGCGCTATGTTGCTCAAACACCTGGCCACTGCTCCCGTCTCCCCCAACGTGTACAGCTGAGCATTAGAAGCCAGCCTCCTAAGTGGTGGCTGTAGTCACAGTTGCAGGCAAATCCATCTCTCCCAAAAGGAGCGCTTCATCTAGCCTGTGACAGGTGAGAGCACATCCTTCTTGTCCCAGTCTTCCCTTCACCCGCCACTTAATGAACTCAGTGGTTCCTAATTGCTGCATCGTGCCAAGGCAATCCCTTCTGCTTGGGTCATGGAGGAAGGAAAATAAATGAGTCCCAACTTCTATTTAGCACTTCTGCAGAACTTGGGTGCACATTTTCTGCCTGCAAAGATTGCTGCTATTCTTCCCACCAGGAGTCCCATATTTGCTCATTTTGCCTCTGCTAGACTACAAGGCCTGCTTTATTGGCAAAACCATTACATCGGGCAGTCGATTCCCATCTCAAAGCCCCTAGAATCTCTCTTCTTCACACGTGATGCAAAGATGCTACCACCCATACCTGAGTGATGACCCCCTTCTGTTCTACATGGCTTCCTCTTTACAACATCTCATAGCCTTGACTTGCATTTGAAAGGCTTTCTTGGGAATCAACATATTTTTAAATTATTTGCCAAATTAGCATGCAGTATGAAAACAGATTCTTGTATGCAGAACTGCAGATACAGTCAACTTCAGAGGAAGCTGCTGCACACTGAGCCAGACCATTCGTCCCTCTAGCTTAGGACTGTCAACAATGAGAGCAGCTCTCCAGGGCTTCAGGCCTGTCCTATTTGGAGACGTTAAAGACTGAACGCAGGACCTTCTGCATGCAAAGCATGTACTCTTCCACTGAACCACAGTTGCACTCTAACCCAGTAGTTGGCAACCTTCAGTCTCGAAAGACTATGGTATCATGCTCTGAATGGTGGTTCTGGAACAGTGTCTAGTGTGGGTGAAAAGGCCGATTCGGGAGTGACAATCCCTTCCACACCGGGAGCAAGTGCAGTCTGTCCCTGGTCTGTCTCCCTGGCTATGGGCCTTCCTTCTTTGCCTCTTTGCCTCAGTCTGTTGGCCAAGTATCTCTTCAAACTGGGAAAGGCCATGCTGCACAACCTGCCTCCAAGCGGGCCGCTCAGAGGCTAGGGTTTCCCACCTGTTGAGGTCCACTCCTAAGGCCTTCAGATCTCTCTTGCAGATGTCCTTGTATCGCAGCTGTGGTCTACCTGTAGGGCGCTTTCCCTGCACGAGTTCTCCATAGAGGAGATCCTTTGGAATCCGGCCATCATCCATTCTCACAACATGACCGAGCCAACGCAGGCATCTCTGTTTCAGCCACAGTTGCACCCTCACCCAATCACAAGTTAACATTACAAGTCCCCCAAAGTTTTCCAAGGTCTCAGTCTTCTTCAACTGTGGCATTGCAGACCGCCCCCCCCCCCGCCACCAATGAAGTTGCCAGGGTTCAATCCTAGACCTCTCACAGACCAAGCACATACCATCAAGCAATGTTCTTTCCTTGAGTAGCCATTTGCAACCTTTTCTACATTGCGAACATCTGTCTTGGGCATTTAACAAGCCTTCACTAGTCACAATGTGCAAAATTCCTACACCCAGTGCAAAAAATAAACTATTACCAGCATGTGCTATTTCTGTAACGACTTATGGCTTATTCACATGTTCAGGTTCTTGGTGAATCTGTATATGCCTGAAAGTCACAACTGCCTACAGCAGTGGTTCTCACACATTTAGCAATGGGACCCACATTTTAGAAAAAAAATCTTGTCGGGATCCACCAGAAGTGATATCATGACCAGATGTGACATCATCGAGCAGGGAAATTTTTAACACTCCTAGGCTGCAATCCTACCTACACTTATCCAGGAATAAGTCCTATTTACTATCATTGTAAAACAGACAGACAGAACAGGGATTCTGTTGGTGTACTGCCCGCCTTGCTGCCCAAGAGACTCCCTGCCTGAGCTGATGGAGTTGGTCTTGGGCGTGGTGTTGGAGTCCCCCCACCTATTGGTGTTGGGGGACTTTAATGTCCATGCTGAGGCCCCGGAAACAGCTGCGGCTCAGGATTTCATGGCCTCCATGGCAACCATGGGTCTGTCTCAAAGAATATCTGCCCCAACGCATGATGCGGGACTTATGCTGGACCTGGTGTTTACTGCTGGGAGGGTTGATGGTGATCTGGAGGTGGTGGACATTAAGATCACTCCTTTGTCATGGACAGATCACTTTCTCGTGGGATTTAGGCTTGTTGTGGCCTCTCACCTCCGCAATGGCGGGGGATCACATTCTATGATCCGCCCTCGGAGGCTGATGG
Source organism: Tiliqua scincoides (assembly GCF_035046505.1). NCBI lineage: Eukaryota > Metazoa > Chordata > Lepidosauria > Squamata > Scincidae > Tiliqua > Tiliqua scincoides. Next base: position 155,068,162 of record NC_089822.1, read on the forward strand.
ATCCAAATGGATTCCTGAGGGCTCTGGGGGATTTTCCTGTTGCCAGAGTTGGAGACCCACCCAGCGCTCTGGTCGATCTCTGAAATATGGAGATGGCCAGGGCCCTGGATGAGATCGCTCCGGAGCGTCCTCTGCCCAGTCGCAGAGTCAGAGCGGCTCCTTGGTTTTCTGAGGAGCTGCAAACGATGAAGCGGCAGGGCAGACGTCTAGAACGTCAGTGGCGAAAGACTCGTACCGAATCCGACCGTACACGGGCTAGGGCCCAGTTAAGAGCTTATTCCAAGGCAGTGGTGGCAGCTAAAATGGCACATCTCTCTGCCACCATTGCATCTGCAGAGAACCGTCCAGCTGAGCTCTTTTGTGTGGTCCGTAGCCTTTTACATCTGGCCCCCCCTACTGGTGGGGAGGAGCATACAGAGGCTCGCTGTGACGAGTTCGCAAAACACTTTGCAGAGAAGGTCAATCAGATTCGGCATGACTTGGACGCCGCTGTGGGCATATCTAGTGATGTCCCCAGGGAACCTGTCTATCCTGTTATTTGGGATCTTTTTCAGCTTGTAGAGCCTGAGGATGTGGACAGGATTCTCTGGAGTGTGAGACCTGCTGCTTGCCCGCTCGACCCTTGCCCAGCATGGCTAATTAGGGCTGCCTGGGAAGGGCTGGCCGAGTGGACAGGGAGGGTGGTGAACTCATCTCTGAGGGAGGGGGTGCTCCTGCCAGCCTTGAAGCAGGCGATGGTTCGCCCCCTCCTGAAGAAGCCCTCCCTGGATCCCACTAATTTAAACAACTTTCGGCCAGTCTCGAATATCCCGTTTCTGGGCAAGGTGATTGAACGGGTGGTGGCGTCCCAGCTCCAGAGGGTACTAGAGGAAACGGATTATCTGGACCCATTCCAGTCTGGCTTCAGGCTGGGGTTCAGGATGGACACTGCCTTGGTGGATGACCTTTGCCAGGGAATGGACAAGGGGAGCGCGACCCTGTTAGTCCTGCTGGACCTCTCGGCGGCTTTCGACACCATCGACCATGGTGTCCTTCTGGGTTGGCTGGCCGGGTTGGGGCTTGGAGGCACTGTTTTGAAGTGGTTCCGCTCCTTCCTGGCTGACAGAACCCAGAAGGTGGTGCTGGGGGACGCTTGTTCGGCACCCCGACCTCTTAGGTTTGGGGTGCCGCAAGGGTCCATCTTATCCCCCATGCTCTAACATCTACATGAAGCCGCTGGGAGAGGTCATCCGGGGGTTTGGAGTGGGGTGCCATCAGTATGCTGATGACACCCAGCTTTATCTCTCTTTTCCCCCTGATTCTGAGGAGGCGGTTGGGGTCCTGAATCACTGTCTGGAGGCGGTTGGGGGCTGGATGTGGGTGAACAAGCTGAAAATAAATCCGGATAAGACAGAGGTGCTCTTGGTTCGGAAATCCACAGCTCGGGTGCTGGACTATCGTCCTGCTCTGAATGGGGTTGCACTCCCTCTGAAGGAGCAGGTCCGCAGCTTGGAGGTTCTCCTGGATCCACAGCTGCACCTGGAGGCCCAGGTGGCAGCAGTGGCCAGAGGAGCCTTTGCTCAGCTTCGGCTGATTCGCCAGCTGCGACCGTACCTGAGCTGCGCGGACCTGGCCACAGTAACCCATGCCCTAGTGACATCTAGATTAGATTATTGCAATGCGCTCTACGTGGGGCTGCCTTTGAAGATGGTCCGGAAATTACAACTAGTACAGAACGCGGCTGCTCGTGTGGTTGCTGGGGCACGTCGGTTTGACTCTGTCGAGCCGTTGCTTCGGCGACTACACTGGTTGCCGGTTCTGTTCCGGGCCCAATTCAAGGTGCTAGTTTTGACTTTTAAAGCCCTTTATGGCTCGGGGCTGGGGTATTTGAGGGACCGCCTCGTTCCTTATCATCCTGCCCGTACTCTTAGATCATCTGGGGGGGACCCTTTTGACTGTGCCGCCACCAAGAGATGTGAGAGGGGCGGCGGCCAGGAAGAGGGCCTTCTTGGTGGTGGCTCTCGAACTTTGGAATACCCTTCCCTTAGAATTAAGAATTGCTCCCCCGTTGCTAATATTTCGGCGTGGACTGAAGACCTTTTTATTTCAAAAAGCTTTTAATTGTTGACAGGCTGGTTGGCTTTCTTTCTCTTCTTTCTCTTTTATATTAGAATCCACGGGGCTTGTTTTAGATTTTTTAATTATGTGCAACTGTTTTAATTATTGTTTTTAATGGCTATTTTTGTATTTTAATTGTTGTAGGCCGCCTTGTGTGCCCATGGGGCAAAAAGGCAGGATATAAATAAATAAAATAATAATAATAATTGTTAAAAGCATATACATAGTAGTCTGTTAAAAGTACAGGCCTGTAACATTTCTCCAAATACGGTCACATGCTATGGTAACATCAAGTCTAATATATTAAAAATAAAATATTGAAATGAATGGGGACCCACCTGAAATTGGCTTGCGACCCACCTAGTGGGTCCTGACCCAGTTTCAGAAACACTGGCCCACAGCATCCTTCTCAGTGCACACATACTGTTTGTACATAACAGATGGAAAAACTCATGTGACGCTCACATAAACAATTCACATGTGAGTTACACATTATTGCACAAAGTGCTGTCCGCCTAGGAATCCTGAAACACTGTAAGTAGTGGCTCCAAGTTCCACAGACTAACAATGTCCTGTGTTTCAAACTAGTTGCTTCCAATTATCCCTGCTGCTTATTCTTTCTGATTAGATATCTCCCAATTCTTGTGCTAAAACACGTGTTATATAAGAACTAGAAATTATCCAATATAATTAATAGAACAAAACACACCGAAATTCCTCTTTCCTTGTCCTTGCGAAACAGTGGCCTCCCCAGGGTTCAAGTAAATACCTCTGATGACTATAGATGAATTAATACTCACTTCCAAACCATCTGCTTTTACAGCATTGACGCTCCTCCTAATTGCATTTCCTATTATGGTCAACAGATACGGGATTCTCCGACTCTTGTGTACTAGAAGCTAAATCTCTAAGGGACTGGTAATTACATCAGATCAGTTAATCCAGAATTCAAGTTTGTGGTCTGGGGTATATGGTGAAATATTAGCATTAAGCTACATTTTTATAACTAATGGAGATATTTCAAACAGTTATTTGAAACTCTTATTAATTGACTGAATTGAATTTTTTTTTTTGCCTTTTCTTATCTCATTTTGGAATGTTGTCTTCTCTGTGTCTGTGTCAGCATCAGGATGCAATACTGATGTGAAACTCTATCATTTCAAAAGCCGCTTGTGTATAAACAAAATCCACATTAAGCATCCTTGGAGGTGCTCTTTATCTGTCCCAGTTTGAACACTGAGCAGCCGAAGTTTGAGATGAGAAAAATAATATAATCCTGACATGTTTGAAGGCCCCTCAGACACAGAGCCCAGTTCCAACTGTGTTTACTTGCAAGTGTCACTCTGATTTGAATGGGGATTCCTTCCAAGTTTGCTTAAGATTGTCACCTAATCTCAGTTATTTCAATGAGGGAAATTTGTGTGCACAGAATTCCAGGCTTAGTCACTTAGGTGATTAACATGTACGTAAATTGGGTGTGTGCGTGTATGTAATACAAGACAAAAATTTAAGTTGATCTCCTGACAGCAACAGACATCCATTCTTTTCCTGGACAATATATACCTGCACCTGCTGTGTTTTTATTATTATGGCTGAGAATGGCTAAGATAAAAGACAAAACTGTCAAAAGCTCCTTCCTTCTTATTTCAGTACATCATGTCAAAGTGTGGACTCTCTTATTATGTAATGAACACTATAAGGGAATGCTTTGAAAGGGTGAGTCTACTTTTCTCATCCTGCTGCCCCTTACCAAATGTACGAATAGTGCGGCTATTCCATCAACGAATAGTGCGGCTTGCAGTAAGACCAGTGATCTTGTTCAGTTTTATATCGATTCTTTAGCAGGAAGCTCTCAGTTCCCCCTTTTCCTGCTCTATACTTAGCAGCAACCTATTATCTCACAAGACATTTTCTGTGAAACGTAGAACCTCAAGAAAGTAGAACGGAAGGCAAAAGAAAAAGGATATCAAGGGAAGCTTTTGGAAAACTGATCCAGAGCCAAAAACAGCTGCTTAAAACAGCAGCTCGACAGCCCTCTGGGTAAACCTAACTATCCCTTTTGGGAAGGTACATATGGTTGCAGAACACAACAGCCCAAGAAAATACTACGGCTTGCAACTTCAGAGTATACACATTAAAGTCAACAGCATTTTTCTGGAATAAAAGACTTGTGAACAGTAGCTTGGGCCAATGTGGCAAATGGACTGCATATATGTGGCTAAGGTTGCATTCCTAGGCACACCTACCTAGGAGTAAGCCCCACCAAACACTGTGGGATTTGAAAAGAAATATACTTTTCTTTTCAAGTATATTCAAGTAATTTCTTCAAATATACAAGAAATTTACTTGAAAAGAACATACATAGGACTACACCATAGTTTTGCTCGAGTTTTTCCAAACTTAATTCAGTTACCTGCCGACCATCCAACTGTGCCACACTCATTAGCTTAACAAAAGGTATCAATAGATTTTACAAATATCTTGCTTGTAGCTGAATAAAAGAAACACTACCATTGATTTTATTGATATTTTTATAGAATCAGCAGTAAACAAACACTGACAGGTTATTCTTTGATAAAATCCTCTTAACATGCATTATAGGACTCAAAGGAAAATTCCACTCCAAAGTGTAATCACAGAAGATAAAACAATGGAACTTCAGATTGACTGATTCCCAAACCAACCCTTTCAGTACTGTATGTTATCTACTGTGAAACTAAACTGTGTTGATTCAGAACCAATTCACCCATCTATTTTAAGGTCTTAAATTCAATCCATGCCAACCTCCTTTGCCAGACTCAATCAGATAACTCAATCAGATACACGGTAAAGCAATCATTTAGGAGTTCTACTGTAAGCCAAATCCCAGTTTACCACATCGCTGCAAATATTTCTGAAAGATTATCCAGATTGTTCATTTTTTGTGCTAGGGACTAAAGTCTTGTGTCACTTGTCAAGTGTCACTTGGCTCTCTTGACAGCAAAGGTATATTTCTGTGGCTTCATTAGCATGGAGAGAATCAGGAAGGTCAATTAGTTTTACAAACCCACCACCAGACTACACATAAACGTCTCTACGGAGCAATTTCACATATCCAGATGATACTGTGCCAGGAGCAAAAAGGAGGGATGTACAGTAAGTGCCTGCAGGCAAGGTAAAGTTTTGCAGGATAATCAGAATGCAAGAAATAAGTGAGCCACTCACAAAAATATCTGCTCCATCTCCTGGCTATTACTTTGTTTGATCAAGGGAGATATATTTTTCAGCTCAGATTACTTACACAACAAAGCCTTGCCAGGTTAACGCTACTTCAAAATGCAGTTGATGGGTGTGGGGATCATGTCAGGGAATGCTCCCCTGAGTCAAGAATTCCCTGTCCATGGAAGGCTGGTGTATCATGAAGATTCTAGACCGGGGTAGCCAAACTTGCTTTGATGTATATGATAAACTTCAGATAAGAACATAAGAACAGTCCCACTGGATCAGGCCATAGGCCCATCTAGTCCAGCTTCCTGTATCTCACAGTGGCCCACCAAATGCCCCAGGGAGCACACCAGATAACAAAAGACCTCATCCTGGTGCCCTCCCTTGCATCTGGCATTCTGACATAGCCCATAGTCATAAGAACATAAGAACATAAGAACATAAGAACAGCCCCACTGGATCAGGCCATAGGCCCATCTAGTCCAGCTTCCTGTATCTCACAGCGGCCCACCAAATGCCCCAGGGAGCACACCAGATAACAAGAGACCTCATCCTGGTGCTCTCCCCTACATCTGGCATTCTGACTTAACCCATTCCTAAAATCAGGAGGTTGCGCATACACATCATGGCTTGTACCCCATAATGGATTTTTCCTCCAGAAACTCGTCCAATCCCCTTTTAAAGGCGTCTAGGCTAGACGCCAGCACCACATCCTGTGGCAAGGAGTTCCACAGACCGACCACGCGCTGAGTAAAGAAATATTTTCTTTTGTCTGTCCTAACCCGCCCAACACTCAATTTTAGTGGATGTCCCCTGGTTCTGGTATTATGTGAGAGTGTAAAGAGCATCTCCCTATCCACTCTGTCCATCCCCTGCATAATTTTGTATGTCTCAATCATGTCCCCCCTCAAGCGTCTCTTTTCTAGGCTGAAGAGGCCCAAACGCCGTAGCCTTTCCTCATAAGGAAGGTGCCCCAGCCCCGTAATCATCTTAGTCGCTCTCTTTTGCACCTTTTCCATTTCCACTATGTCTTTTTTGAGATGCGGCGACCAGAACTGGACACAATACTCCAGGTGTGGCCTTACCATCGATTTGTACAACGGCATTATAATACTAACCGTTTTGTTCTCAATACCCTTCTTAATGATCCCAAGCATAGAATTGGCCTTCTTCACTGCCGCCGCACATTGGGTCGACACTTTCATCGACCTGTCCACCACCACCCCAAGATCTCTCTCCTGATCTGTCACAGACAGCTCAGAACCCATCAGCCTATATCTAAAGTTTTGATTTTTTGCCCCAATGTGCATGACTTTACACTTACTGACATTGAAGCGCATCTGCCATTTTGCTGCCCATTCTGCCAGTCTGGAGAGATCCTTCTGGAGCTCCTCACAATCTCATAAACATCATAAACATCTCATAAACATCATGAGATCATGAGATGATCATAAAGTCATCTCATAAACATCTCATAAACATCATAAACATCTCACAGATGTTTGAGAGCTGCAATATTTAAGAAGCATTTAAATTCTTAAATATATTTACACACAATGAACATTACAGGCATGCCCTGGTATCCACGGGGGTTCTGTCCCAGGGAACTGAGGGCTTCCCCAGACCTCATAATGCCTTTCAAAGGCATAAAAACATCACTTCCAGTTTTTTATCATAAAACTAGAAGTCGTGTTTTTTCAGACTAAATGACCATTCTGCAGGCAGACTGTGCTCCCCTCACCTCCAGAAGGTGTGCAGCAGGGCCCCACATCTGTGCATAAGTGAAACCATAGATACAGTGGCTCCCTTGTACACTTATGTTTTAATCCAGTGGACTCAAGGTTATACCTGGTGAGTAATTATAAGCCTTGAAAATTTCTTATTTACTTTTTATATTAAATTGTGAGGCAAAAAGAAGCTCAGCCAACATATTACAGAGAGCCATGTATTGTAAGTCAAAGAGTAGCATCTGGCTCGTGAGCTACGGTTTAGCCACCCCTGTTCTAGAATGTCCTTCTGAAATGGTACGGTTATAGAAAGGCCACACCATGCGATTCCACTTGAACATGCAGGCAAATTCAGCACCAACCCATTAAGCCCAGAGCACGAAACACAAGCCATTCACAGAGTTCCCAACCATGGAGAAACCTTTTACAGCCTGATAGATAAGGTGAACTTGCACTGATTACTAAGTGTGCCAGGTAGCAATTTTCTTGAAAACGTATTACATCTGCAAGGCTAGGTGGAAATGTGGGCAGAACATGTTCTTGGGGAAGAGTCTTGCTTATTGATGCTGAGCAGTGGTCGGTCAGGAAGCAATAGATGCATCAATAAAAAACTGTTGCACTCTGCTTCTCTGAAGTTACTAATGGGGTCATGATCTCAAATAATGCTTAGGATGAATGATGTGTCTTCTAAACAAAGGTATTAGTTATAGTTTTCGTGTTCATAGAATAATGAAGCAACCAGCAAGACACCAGGCAGCTAACCAAAAACTGTTTTTGGATAAGGGTGGAGATTTTCAAGATTGTTCCTTTCACTTTTTTAGGGAACATATTCTTAAGATGCCCATAACATCTCATTTCTCAAACCAGGAAGTAAAAAAAAACCAGACCTCTCCATAATTAACTTAGGACACGCACTTCTTCAGAAGCATGTTAGCAATCTCTATGGTAGACACAGACCAACCTAGCCCAAGAAATGAGATGGATGATCTGTCTGACTCAGTAAGCTGTTCCCTATGTAAAATTTGCAAAGCTAACTCGGGATATAAATCAGATGTTCATCAGGCTTAAGTAGTTAAGCAACCAAGTGTCATTTTGAAAAAGAATCTCTCCAAAGGTAATCAAGAACATCACCCGAATTCCAGACAGTGCCGATTAGGGATGTTTAAGCAGAAGCTGACTAACTACCACAGCAATTCAAATACTTCCAAGGGCTTGGAACGTTTCAGAAACATTAGATGAAGACGCTTCATTTTCATCTTTTATTTTGGATCAGAATTATCCCAATTTTGCCACAGTTGATCTCTTATTTATTCAGTGTCAACACAGAGCAGGAACAACAGAATTATTTAGCCTTGCTGTTATTGAGTTTCCCCATATGGAAATCAATGATCCTTTCAAAAATGCCCAAAATGGTTACTTCTGGCTGATTCAGGTGACCCTTCCTAGTAGGCTTCTTTTCTAGGGAACATGAGTTGGATACGCAGCCTCAGTCTGTGGCTCACGTGTCCAGATCACAGGTTAACTTGCATTAAGGAGTTTGAGGGCATGTACATACATCTAAGTCGAGTTGAGTGAGGCATTTAAAAAACCCAAACAAACACATACTAAGGCCCAAATCCTAACCAACTTTCCAGCACTGGCATAGCTGTGCCAATGGGACGTGTGTTACATCCTGCAGTAGGGTGACACTCTTGGAGCTGCAATGCCCTTATGTCGGTGCTGGAAAGTGAGCTAGGATTGTGCCCTAACTCACATTAGGAAACAAAGAAAAATGGTCATCTGAAATGGTCCTACAGCTGCACAATCTGGCAGAAAAGTAGACTCTAAAATTAACTACTTATTAAACTGCAGAATGAGCATCTGCTCATCTAAAAGCCATGTTCTGGCATCACCATTCATCAAAATTTGTACACACAAAGCAGCCTAGCTTTGTCTCACCAGTTCATCACATGTTTTCAAGATAGACTCAACTCACAGCACAATCCTATGCATGTCTACTCAGAGAAGTAAGTCCCATTTATTCCAAAAGTACTTACTCCTAGGTTTTCCTGGCTCCAGGAGTCAGTTTAATACAGCTGCCACACAGAGACTACTCTAGATAGCTCCACGGAAGTGGCTGTTATCATAAGCTGAGCTACCATAACTTTCTACATATGGGGCAATTTCTACCACGTCCCTTCAAGTATCCAAACTGGAAGTTAAAATAGCTATTATAACTTAATAGCTATAAGTTAATAGCTATTATAACTTAATGATCCGTTTCACACGGTTAACCTCTACACACAAACAGCTCACCACATACTAGCATCTGCCCTATGGAGTGATTAATCTCCAAAAGTATCTCCAACACTAAGTCACAGCAGATTGTAATACAAGTTTCTGGTTGGACACCAGGAAAAAATTCTTGACAGATTGTGGGAGGGAGGCGCTGGTTCTCCTCAATGGAGGGGGCCGTGGATTCTCCCTTATTGGAAATCTTCAAGCAGAGGTTCAACAGGCACCTGCTGCAGGTGTTCTACAAGAATTTCCTGCTACAACCAGGGAGTTGGACTAGGTTACTTTGTAGGTCCTTTTAACTTGATGACTCTAATTTCCCGAGATACCTGCATTTCCAGTGCATTTGACCGACTACCCCAGTCTAACATTCCATGCTTCATGGTTTGCCACCATCAACACCTGGCCATGCTCCATCTCCCAAGCCTGGAGAAAGAACCATAACTCAGTGGCAAAACTTTTTGCTTTTCGTGCAGAAAATTTTGCTTCAATTCCCCATATCTCCAATTTCGCAGGAAAGTTCCTCCTGGAGGCACCTGTCTGACCACTGTTGGAAAGAGGATACAGTACTGGACTAAATCCGTGTCTGATCCAGTAGGGCTTACATCAAAAAGATCTCCACCCCATCTGCAGCATGCTACATTGGCCCAGTAAGTATGGTTCACCCTCCAGTCCAAGTTGCTATAAAGACTTCTTAATGACCATGCTAGGGGCATTCTGTTCCACCAAAAAGTCCAGGGCCAAGGAAGGGATCACATGGTATGAACACTCTCCCTTGCAGAAGGAGTCCCAGACAGGCTCCTTCCCCAGAGAGCGGCTCCAGGCCACACCAACTTCATCACACTGTCTCACATTAAGAGTCTCACACAGTCAGGATGCCATCTAGGCACACTTAGTCGGGAGTAAGTGCCACTGAAATGAGTGGCACTTGCTCTGAGTAAACAGGCGCAGGACCAGGCTCAAAAAGAGTTCAATCCTATGCATGTCTACTCAGACACAAATCGCACTGTAGCCAATGGGGCTTACTTCCAGGAAAGTGTGGATAGGATTGCAGCCCCAGAGCCCACTCTTAGGCATGTCTACTCAGAAGTCAGTCGCATTATAGTCAATGGGGCTTACTCCCAGGAACGTGTGGATAGGGTTGCAGCCTTAACTCCTCCAGTCCGCATCCCATACCAGGCAGATCCTCCCTGCCAAGCCCTTGCCAAGCAGCAGCAGCAGCCCACCCACTCCGTGGCAATGCCCAGGCCCTGCCCTGCCCTGCCATGCCGTCACCCCCCACCCACCTACTCCCACTAACACGGACGCAGCAGCAGCAGCGCTTGGCTCACACAGCAGCAGTCCGGAGGACACGCTCGCCCTGTAGGAGGCTCCCGCGATGCGCACTCATCATCCCCGGACCGTGGCAGGCAAGGCAAGGCACGGCACCCCGGTCACATCAGCCACCCAGCTCAGTCGTGGCGACACCCTCTGCTTGCTCCGGACCCCAATGCACCACCCCACGGGAGCCCTGGCAGCAGAGGGGCGCCCTTCCACTGCCAGCCCAGAGCACCCCCTGCACGCATGCACACAGCCCGCCCCGGGCTGACCCAATGCAGCAGCAGCGCCCCCCTCGAGGGGCTCCAAGGCGCCCACTGCCCCCACGCCTGCCCGTGCTCTCCAGCCCGCCCCGCGATGCCCCTCTGCCCGCCCGCCCTCACCTCTCCCTGCTCGTCCTCCTCCAGGCTGCTGAAGCTCCACACCACCAGGCCCTGGATGAGCAGGATGGCCAGCGCAGTGGCGATCGCCAGCTTGTACCGGCGCACCAGCTTCTGCACCCGCACGCTCGCCACCATCTTCATTCCAGGCGGCGGGAGGGGCGGAGGAGGAGGAGGAGGAGGAAGGCAAGGAGGGAAGAAAGAGGGCGGCACAGCTGGGAACCCTGCAGACCGCGGGCGCGAGCACGCACGGCGCGGGCACCCGCACGCGTGCAGGGAGGGGGAGTTGGGGAGGGACGGTGGCTTCTTCTTTTTCTCCTTCGGAGTCCGCTGGAATGGCCTGGCGGGGGCCGGCTGGAAGTCTGGCATGGCGGAGCGAAAGCTGCACATGGCACCGGTGCAAAAAGAAAGACGCTGAGGCTGCAATGCTGCGCACACTTCCCTGGGAGGAAGCCCCACTGACTGTAATGGGACTTACTTCTGAGTAGACATGCAGTGGATTGGCCTCTGAGGCTGCAATCCTGTGCACACTTCCCTGGGAGTAAAACGTAATATAATATTTAATTAACTACATGAAATCAGTAGACGAGTGTCTTCAGCTTTTATTTTGACAGGTCCTACATTTTTCTTGGATGTCCTACATTTTGGGTTGCCTTGTCCTCTTTTGTGGTTATGACATCTGGTCACTCTGTCGAAGCAGCCCCTCCTCCTTTCCACTGTGCTGCAGGCTCTTCTCCTCTGCTGTACTGGCCTTATCAGTTAGGTTTAAAACAAACGTGGAGTTAGGTTTCAACAAACAAATCAGGTTTCCTAACAAATCAGTTAGGTTTAAAACAAATGTGGAGAGTGTTTAATTTCACAGTGCAGCTGGTCATGTGGAGAGCCACATTTAGCAACGTGTGTTCTGGGATGGTGGTGGAGGTGGTTTGAACAGGAAGCAGTGGAAATGCGGACCAAACGGTCGCATCAGGGGCACTTAAGCAGAAAATAGGAACTTGGTGGTCAGTAAAACTTCCTGGGTGACCTTGGGCAAGTCACTATCTCTCAGCCTCATCTACCTCCCAGGGTTGTTGTAAGGACAAAAGGAGGGGAGGAACCACATACACCACCCTCAGCTCCTTGGGGGAAGGTTCGTGTAGAAATGCAAATAAACAAGTAGGGGTGATTGAGGTGTATGCTAATACTGTCTCAAGCTGGTTAATGCTGCAGTCCTAACCAACTTTCCAGCACTGAGGTAAGGGCAATGCAGCCCTGAATCAAGGGAACAAACATTCCCTTATCTTGAGGAGGCCGCTGTGACTGCCACCCAACTGCAAGATGCAGCACATGCCCCATTGGCACAGTTATGCCTGTGCTTTGTGCCTGCAATAGAGTGTTTGCATAAGGTCCACGGAATAGCCATCTCAGGGCCCAATCCTATCCAACTTTCCAGCACTGGTGCAGCTGCAATGCAGCCCAAGGTAAGGGAACAAATGTTCCCATACCTTGAGGAGGCCTCTGTGACTGCCTCCCCACCACAGGATGCAGTGTATGCCCCATTGGCACAGCTGCACCAGCACTGGAAAACTGGATAGGATTTGGCCCTTAGGCATGTATACTCAGAAGTAAGTCCCACTGTGTTCAGAGGGGTTTACTCCCAGGATAGGGTGTATAGGAGTGCAGCCTTGGTTTTTTCCTTTCTAGGGCTTCCTTTCTTATCTTCCATAATTGGTTCCTGGTTGCACAGTCTTCATTTAGCTGCATCCAAATAATAAATTGTAATTTATTATTGTAATTCATAATTGTAAGCTTATAAGTCATCCTAAGACTGAGGGAGTAACACCCACTGAACTCAGCAGCTCTCACTTTTGAGGGAAAATGCATTGGACTGTGCAGTCAGAGGCATCTTATAGCAGAACATGACTTCTGAGTAATCCCAAGCTGAGTTATGCCACTCATGCCTTCCTTTAAATCCAGTGATCATGTTAAAAGACAAGAAGGAATGTTTTATCATATGTGGGACTTTGATATACAAAAGCGAAAAAATATGGGACTTTGATACACCAGCAAATGCAGTTGATACTTAAGGCAAATTTACAAATGAAACCAGAAGCTTTTTTGTCGGGAATATTCGATTCAGAAAGATTATGAAACTATGTTTTATATATGACAACCGCTGCAAGAATACTGTATACCAAATACTGGAAAGTTCTAGAGACACCTGTATTGGAAGAATAGTGGCTAAAGGTATTGAATCTGGCAGAAATGGACAAACTTACAATTCTTCTTAAAGACAAGTCAGTAAAAACTTTTATGGACAATTGAAAACCATTCATGGACTTCCTGTGCATCAAGGGGAAAATGGGCCAAATAACCTATGGATTCGATTAGTAGGTAGGGGATTTAATTTTTATTTTTTTCTCATTTTTCTTTGGTGTTGAAAATGTGCTTTTCACTAAGTAATAGAACCGTTTAAGGTCTGATAGCTAATATGTTGTATGATTTTGTAGTAGAACAAAGAAATGTAGATTGAGATCTCCACACTTGCCACACAACTTGCAATATCTTTACTTTTTAATTTTTCTTTTTATTTGTTCTTTTAAAAATTTAAATAAAAATCCAGTGATCATGTTGGTGTGTTGAGAAATGAGAAGTTACTCTGCTTCCTTTTTCCACACTGCAGCTTCCTGACTAGTTATGTTCATCCAAAGCAAATGTTGTGTGCATGTGGACAGCTGCCTTACAGAAGCCTCATGTGACCCAGCTGTAGTGCTGGTACCAGATTGCTGGAATCCTCTGGCAGAGCCCTGCCCTGGGACTCCCATGGTGCCCTTGCTTGTCCCCTGGTGGTGAATTGAGTGCTACCACTGCTAACTGCTAAGAGGCACTTTTTCAAGTGGGTGCTCCTCTTTTATTTAGCAGGGGGAGAGTAACTGGCCCACCTTCCCCCAGCAGTGTCTTTTCTAGTGGCCATCTGCTGTTGTTGCATCTTTTCAGATTGTGAGCCCCTTTTGGGACAGGGAGCCATTACTTTGATTTTTCCCCCCTGTAAACCGCTTTGGGAACTTTTTGTTGAAAAGCAGTATATAAATACTGTTAATAATAATAATGTTAATAATACCACTGCCACTGGCCAGGGGCAATGTGTAGCACTATACCACCTGAATCCATTATCCACAGCCACCAATGCTCATGCATGCCCCTCCTATGGAGGGTGAGTGGACAAAACTAGTAGATGCACTTCCATCCCACCCTTCCCTTTACTTACCAAGCACACACCACACAGACTCCTTGGCCCTGCTCCTTCTGTTTGGAGAGAGAGGAAAAAAGATGCAGGGATTTTGGGAATCCAGCATCCCCAGCTGTTGTCATTGCAAACAGAAGCGGGTTGGAGCAGGGAGGCTCCATGCAGTGATCTTCATAAGTGCAGGAAAGGAGTAGGCTCCAGATAACTGCCTGCCTATTTGGTCCTCTGTAAGCACAAGGTAGGTTGGAAGATTTGGAGCCACACCTGCTTTGCTTCCCTGTTTCTTCCTCTGGCAGCCCTTGAGGGAGAAGGAGGCTGCCACTGCTGTGATTCTCTTCCTATTTGCAAGGAGAGGATTGGAGAGCCCAGTGGGCTGGAGAGGGTGGTGGACAAACAGATTCTCTGCTTCTCCAAGGCTGCTGTGTTTGTGATTCACAAGATTAAGGCCCAAATCCTCACCAACTTTCCAGCACTGGTATGTGCTGCATCCTGCAGTTGGGAGGCAGTCACAGAGGCCTCCTCAAGGTTAGGGAATGTTTGTTCCCTTAACTCCGTGCTGGAAAGTTGGTTAGGACTGTGCCCTAAGGCTGCAATCCTATATACACTTCCCTGGAAGCAAGTCCCACTGAATTTAATGGACTTTGCATTAGAGTAGACATGCATAGGATTGTGCTGTAAATGTTCCTTTAAAAAACACCAAAACATGCACATAGAAAACTAGGCAGAAAAATTTAGGACAAAAGTGTTCTTCCTGATATCTAGTTTTCTATGTGCAAAGTTTGTGTGTTTGGGGGGGGGGACACTCTTACTCCTGCCTGCAGTCTGAAGTTTTATAGGCTCAACACTGGTTTATCATCTCAGTGAGAACTCAGCTGTAGACTCATGGACAGGCCTTTCAAGGAGGTTGCAGTCCTACCACAACCCAGGTTCACAGTAAAAGACCTGCTACTGAGGTATTTTTGTGAACTAACAGTAAACTTTTTATCTTTAACAACACATGTGAAGCCAAATAGTGAATACTGGAATGTTCCGTAAATACTGTATGCAGACTATAAAGTTACTTACCAATGACACATTATGAATTGAGAAGTCAAAAATTAATGAATTACACATTATGAATTAATGAACTGTGAATTAAGTAAATTATTCAGTGTCAGTCACAGTTCACTGAGGTTTTCAGAGGGCACGTTTGGGAGTCTTCTCAGCAGCTCTCCAGGGAAATAAAGACTCCGATCTGACTGACAGATTTGAAATGCTTTGTTGGTTTCAATGTACTGATGTTAATTTAGCCCATTTTCCTGGCTTCCTATTGTGTAGGTTATGTTTGCTGAGACTCGGTATCTTGAACAAGAGTCTCAAATCACAGGTCAGGGCAGGGCAGGGCAGGCCCATCCATGAGGCCATCTGAAGGGGTCACAGCAGGCAGCAGATTGGCAAGGGGTGCCCACCTCTGTCCACCCACCCACTTTTCTCTGCTGCTCCTGCTTCCTGTGTTGGAAAGGGACAAAGGGGCCAGAGTAGAAGAGGAGAGTGGTGCACTAGATCTTCTCTAGGAAGTATAAGGAGCAAAGATTGGTGCTTTACCGGGGCAGTATGTGGCATGGCACATCAGGCGCAAAGAGGTCTTGGGCTGGCCCTGCATTAGCGTACTGGAATGAGAAGAAATCCCAATACAGTTTGTTAGTGAGGCTTATAAGACTATGGATTTCAAATAAACTGCATTTTCGTGAAGAGAGCTGGTATAGCACAGTGGAAATCTCTGGTTCAGATTTCCCCTCTGCCAGCATCTCCCTAAGTGCCTGGGAGCAAACATAATACTGAATGACTTTTACACTGTAGTTCAAGTACAGCAAATGCTTTGCATGCAGAAGGTTCCACGTTCTATTCCTGGCATCTCTGGGCATAGCTGGGAGAGACACCTGCCCCAAACCTGGAAGAGTCATTGCTAGCACTGCAGAGAGCTTGAGGGAGCAATGATTGGACACAGTACAGCTTCCTGAGTGCCTGTGTAAGGCTGTTCAAGGAATGCAAGAATAAAGGCACAGTCCTAACCAGGTCTGCAAGGAAGTAAGTCCTATTTTGTTCAGTGGGGAAAGTGTGGTTAGGATTGCAGCCTAAGTTTGTGCGATGTCCCTTCAGTGCTCAAAAGCAGGGTCCAAATGTTGCATTGTTACCAAAATGCATGCGTGTGGTGGTCCAGCCATACAGAGCAGCAAGGAGATGGTGGGTTGTACCCTCTTCTGAAGTTCCTTGAACCGGGACTGGATCCTTGGTCTGTTGCCTTTTGAAGCTCACTTTTTCTCTTTAAGCCATGCATTCCTCACCGAGACAGGCTTTGGACCATTATTCCCACTCTTTGTCAACTGCTGACCCAGCATCTTGCCCCAGCGTCAGATACACATGAGAGATGGGTGGCGCAGCTATTATTAGGCACCGTTTACCAGGAGTGTGAGTACTAAGGCTGGAGAGAGACAATAGGTTTTTCTGAAAGCTGGAGGTAGTTTGAAAGAGGGATCGCTGCTTGTAGTGCGACAACAGGACAGAGAAATATGGATGTGGACACCACGGGAAGTGATCCCTCTCTCGTGCCACTTTGAACTCAGCACTTTCAGCTATTGTGTGTCTGTAGCCTAAGTGCTTTATGTAATGATGATGGACTAGTTGCAGCTAGTTGTGAGCACTTTCTCTGCCTCAAGCTTTGTGTCAAGTAGCTTCCCGGCAACTTTAATTTTACATCTCAGAGTTTGTCACAACTACGTTTTCTTGGCTGCTTCTATTGCTTATCCTCACTGCTGAGATGTGGCCGTCAAGACTGGCAAGGGGTACAAACAGAACTTTGAGCTTCAAAGAGTACAATCTGACACCCACAGGCACAGTGTCAATCATGGTCTAGGGTCAGAAGCATCCCTCTTGGCTTCCCCATCTGTAATCCTGCAGTAGAGCCAGATCCTGAGGCTGTTCCACCCCACTGTTGACACCTTTAAATCATTTCCAGCTCTCCACCCATTTATTTTAGTAGTGATGGCACTGCAGACATGCCAGTAAACCCCGAGAAGTGCAGTGGATTACACTGGTGTAAAAGAATATGCATCTCTGTCTCTCTGAACCATGTCAAGAATACACATTAGTAAATATGAATGTATATTTATATGAATGTGTGTACAGTATTAGTCCCCAAATTCTAAGCTATTTTAACTCAATATTTCACATTTTTTGTGAGCAAGACTTTAAATAGAAAGCCCCCCCCCAGAGCTTTCAGGTACAGAAATCTCAAGGTTTTTAGATTTGTTTACATGGGGTTTCTGTTCTGTTATAATCAAGATTACATAAAGCAACAAAGCCTCTGGCATTGTTCCCTTCGCACAGTTTAACAGTCTGTAAGCAGCAAAACAGTAGTATATATGGATCAAAGACACCATTTTGGTTCCAGGGTTCCCTTGTCTGAATTGAAATGAACAACTTACTCCTTGTTTTTACCTGAAAGTAAAAGAGTCCCTTGTGGTGCCTCAAATAGAACTTGGACCAGGTGCGCATGAGAAACATATTAAAATAATGCTGCCATTTATTGTAAGAGAAGAGAACCAAAAGACCAGGAGACACAGGTCTGAGTTCTTACTTAACCATGAAGTTCGCTGGGTGACTTTAGGCCATTCACTGTCTCTTAAAGTAGCCCACCTCACTGGATTGTTGTGAGGATAAAAGAGGGTGAAATACCCATATATGCTAGCCTGAGCAACCTGATGGATGAATAACTGTTAGACCAGAAGTTCTCAAACTTTGAATCACTGGAACCCACCTTGTTCCCTGCACTGGGCCACGATGCAATGCTTGCAGTCATGCTGCAAAGCATTACTCAGAGCCACCTGAGGCAGCTTCCGGGTTGCACCAGACTTGCAACCCACTCCACTGGCCTCCACTTCTTGCAGAAGAAGTCATGGAAACAAACCAGAAGTTGCTTCCAGGTGCTTCTGCAAGGCATTCTGAGGCCCATGGAGGCAAATAGTGGGTCGTGGGCCTGGTGTGACCTGGAAGTGGCCTCTGGTTGCTCCAGGTCATGCTTTGTGGTACGACAGTGAGCATTGCATCACGACCCACCTCACATTCAGTCACAATGCATCGGTGGGTCACGCAGTAGTGGACCTCCCCAGCCCCACGACCCAGGGCAAATGTCTGCGATGGCACCCCCCAAGGGATGTTGCACCCCCCATGCAAATTCATCCCACCCTACTTACCTGAAGCTTATGGAACCTCGCTTGACCCCAGACTGCGTTGGGGAGGCTTCCTGAAGCTTTCCCAATGCTTTAAACGGTGCTTCCGGAAAACCAGAAGCACAGTTTCCAACCCTGTTGGGAGCCTCAGAGAGGCTTCCATGGGTCCTAAAGGCGCATGAGGCTCTGTGCCTGGGGCATTTGCCCCATCGGATGAATGGGGGGTCCGCTACTGGGTCACGACCAAGTTTGAGAAACTTTGTATTAGACTATCCTTATTGTTTAGCACCTTAACTGGCACATCCCCATTACTTTTATAACAGATATAGGAAATGTTAAATTGTGTTAACTGGTTATCATGCTTATAAGTGTGTGTGCATCAACTCCTAGATGGATTCAAGCTTGTTCCATTTCATTCAGCCTCTTTGTATTTGTATGGGTTTCGTGACATCTTGATGACATGGTTTCACCTTGCAACCTGTCTGTCCATCCATCTGACTTGCGTCAGACTTGCATATATAAGCTGAGATCATCAGGGTTTATGTGTGTTTGACCTGCGTGAAGTGGCTGGGTGAGTGATTGGGCTTCACTTCCTCAGGCCCAAATCCTAACCAACCTTCCAACTCTGGGATAGCTGTACCAATGGGGCATGGGCTGCATCCTGCAGTTGGGGGACAGACACAGAGGCCTCCTCAAGATAAAATATTTGTTTCCTTACCTCGGATCTGCATTGCCCTTATGTTGGTGCTGGAAAGTTGGTTCGGATTGTGCCCTCAGACTATTTAATATCGTAAGTTAGGAGGGTGCCACATTAAATAATTCAGCGTACAGTACATCTTTTCACAGCTACAACAATTCTTTTGGTATAGGGCTAATTCACACTTTATGCAGCCGTTGCGTTTGGTACATATGCATGAGTGTTTTAAGCAGTGTATGAAAAATGTGACTGGAGGGGTGTGCATCCCTAGATGCTGCAGATACGGGGCAGATACCATGACAGGGGAATGCAATTGGCTGATGCTCCCTGTTCATCCCATGTTTGGAGATGTGTATCTCCCCTTCATGCACTGTGTGTGTAGAGGGTGGCCAAACACTGTTGTTGTGGAATGTGAAATTTGGCTCTGAGTTGCAGATTGCATTGTTAGGCTTTCTGGAAAACAGTGTTTTTCCTACATGAATCTCTCCAATTTCCTGTTGTCTCACTTCCAAGGGTGATAAGCAGAAACACTTTGAATTTGTTAAATGCTTTGTATTTTGATGATTTTTTAAATGCCACTATTCTAATTATGTTGGGTTTTATTACTTTTATTTTTTTCCCTGCATTTTGAAGGTCTTTCTGTCAAGGCCTCAAGCTGTAAGGTTCTGTGAGTAGGTGTGCATGCATGGCGCGCACGCATACTTTGAGCCAGTTCTTCCTGCAGTCTCTGAAGCCTAGCCTCCTATATCACCCATGCTCTGACACTGGAGAAAGGACACTCTCTAGGGGGCAGCATTAGGCTGGATGCAGTCATTTGACCCATTTCAATGCAGTGAAGTGACCTCTAGACCTTTTAAAACGCATGTGTCCAGGCCACCCCATGCCCATCCCTCACTTCTGGCTTACTGTTGGATGGATTCCCTTGACACTTGACCACAACCTGGCTCTGGCTGCATCTTCTGCCTCTAACCCCTCTGCTTTGGGGCTGATCCTAGTGCCAGTGCCAGGTTGATGAGAGCCCTGCACTGCCCCCCCCCCCCGGCTTATGGGTGGCAGTGGGCAGCAGCTCTTCTTCTCCACCAGCCAGTGGAAAGCTCTGTTAGGGGCTCCACAGTGACACAGGGGGATGCTTCTGTTTGCAGATGGAACAGTAGTGCCTCAAGTCTCTCAGCCAACTTGCACCCATCAGACAGACCAGCTGTCTAGGCTGATCCCTTGAACTTGCACCACCAGTTCAAGGGATCAGCCTAGACAGCTGGTCTGTCTGATGGGCAGGGGCTCTTGACCAGAGGCCAGAAGTGCTGACTCCAGGGCTATCTGACTGTTCCAGTCCTGGACAAGGCACAACACCAGCTTTTCCACCTTTTCCAGGAATGGCTGTGTTGAAATTGACCCTTCAGTTGGACACCTAGTTCATTCGCAGCATTGCTGCTTTCTCTTAGGCCCAAACTAAACATGCAGCTATTCCTTGAGAAAATGCATCCGAGAGTCACAATTTCCTGGGAGCAAGCCCCACTTGTGTCAGAGGCACCTTTCCTTGGCTCATCCTCCACCTCATTTGTCTCTCTCTTTCTGCCCTTTCTTTTTACGTTGGGGGAAGGGGCAGGAAGTTGCTTTTTGTCTGACCAGGGCTCGGATGGAGCTGTTTTGTTTGATGCAGCTTTAAGGCTTTGTGTGTGCGCAACAAAGGAGCCTAGTGCTTCTGACAATCCCCCACGCCAACCACAGGCTGCTGCTTTCATTGACCCTCCATGATTAGGAGCAAAATGCACACATACACCCCTCCTGATGTTTGGAAGGATGGTCTTTCTGTGAACTCAGCAGTGTGGGGGGTGGGGGTGGGGAAGAATTGCTCAATGAATTGCTCAATGAATGAAAGCCATGCATGTGCATACACACATGTGTGCCCCCCCCCCCCACATTCATGGCATTTCAAAGAGCTTCTGGGTGGAATTGCTGGGAGGAGGAACCAAAGCTAATGTGGAAACAACATGTACACACCTTTATGGCTTCAGCCATGTTTTGGAAGATGGTCTCTCTATGAAGGGAACTGAGCAGGGGAAAGAAAAAAGAATTGCTTGACTCAGTAGAAGGAAGCCTGTTTAATACAGGCACTTTCAGCAAGGAGACTGATGCAAGTGGAGAAGCTAGACTTTGCCAGAAAAATGGCAAGCCTCTTTCCCTGCAACCTGGACTGCAGTCTTATGACACTCTCCGGGGAGTAAGCCCCATTGAACACAATAGGATTTGCTTCTGAGTAGGCATGCTCAGCAATACAATCAAATAATACAAACAAATGGTAATACAAACAGCACCTACCCCAGCCAGAAGAGCAAGCAAGAGAAAGAGATGGCTGCCCTTGAAAGCTGAATACAAGGAGAGGGTGAGCTGTAGCAAAGTAAGGCTCTGCAGGGAGTCAGTCTAGGGCACTGTCTCACCACCTCTGAAGTTTTCGAACATGGGTTTCAAAAACTACATGAGTTTTAAGACCATGTATTCAAAACCACACATGGAATACTCTGAACCTGTGGATTAAGAGGTACAAAAGTGGGAAGGAGGTGCTTGGCTATTCTGTGGCTGTAAACTCATTGATGTCTCAAGATAAGGACACCCTTGTGGCTTTTACTTCCAAATGTGCAGTTATTCCATGGGAAATGCCCATTGCCATGTGGATTTTTGCACGTTTGGTCTGAACCATAGATCATGCAATTTCCCCTGTGCAGATGTCTGTCATTTCTTGGCTTTCATTATAGGTTCCAGTAAGGCAAACAATTAAGCCAAGAGTGTCAAGATCGGACCCGACATGATATTTCACCTTATTATATATCACACGATATTTCCTTCCAAGGGAATTGTTCCTTAGCACAAGTCTACCCAGGGACAAGCGCTGGACACAGAAGTCACAGTTTCCTTCCTGTGACTGCTACTCCACGGTACCTGTTCTTGCATTTCACAAGGATTCAAGGTTTGATGGTTGCAGATCTTAGCTGCAGCCTGGATTTACATACATACACAGTACATACACATTTAATTTTCATTTAAGCAAAGCTGTTTATAATTGGAGTACATGTCAAGTGAGGGCCTCATCATAGTAAAGGTTTATGACATCACTCCTCACTCCCATTTCAGGAAAAATGAGCCCCCAAGAATCACTAGTAGCTTGCTGAGATACCATCAGGCATTGCAGTGACTCCTTAGAGCCAAACCTGCAGTGAAAGGGCCTAAAATGGGGGGATCAAAGTGGTTCCCAGAGAGTGTGTTTGGTGTCAAAAAGCCTCAAAAGTTAAAATGGGGTCTGTTGATTGAGAGGCCAGAGGACAAATGTGAGTTAGAGCATCTGAGCATAATGGTTGCAATCATGTGGATTATAACTATGTGGGCTGCTGCTGGGGCAAATACTTGTAGATCTCTACAGGCGCAAAGGCAGGTTTTGTACACCCAGAAGAGAGGGGGAAAATTAATTTTGTATTTCAAGAGTGTTCTTAAATATGTTGCCTTTGTTCCAGACTGATAAATGCCACATGCTGCTTTTCTTTTTAAAAAAGTTGCATTAATTGTATTTCTTGCTGCCTCCTTGTTGGGTTACTTAACTGCTCACTTAGGGGTAGCTGTGTTACTCCATTAGGAACTTATTGTGGCATAAAGCTTATGTCATAATGAACATCAATCTTGCAACAAACCTCTTAGTTGCTAATTGTTTACTATTCTTAAAGCTATACTTTTAACTTACAGCAGGAGTGTTCAAATATTTTGACAGGAGGGCCACATCATCTCTCTGTGTTGGGGGCTGGGGGAAAAAAAGAATTAATTTACATTTAAAATTTGAATAGATTTACATAAATGAATTTATTAGAGATGGAACTTATATGAATGAATGAAGGTCTTGGAGTAGCTCAAGACCTATAAAAGGCCTTGCACTAAGCAAGGCCAGCCTTTCCTTTGCTACCATAAGAACATAAGAACATAAGAACAGCCCCACTGGATCAGGCTATAGGCCCATCTAGTCCAGCTTCCTGTATCTCACAGCGGCCCACCAAATGCCCCAGGGAGCACACCAGATAACAAGAGACCTCATCCTGGTGCTCTCCCCTACATCTGGCATTCTGACTTAACCCATTCCTAAAATCAGGAGGTTGCGCATACACATCATGGCTTGTACCCCATAATGGATTTTTCCTCCAGAAACTCGTCCAATCCCCTTTTAAAGGCGTCTAGGCTAGACGCCAGCACCACATCCTGTGGCAAGGAGTTCCACAGACCGACCACGCGCTGAGTAAAGAAATATTTTCTTTTGTCTGTCCTAACCCGCCCAACACTCAATTTTAGTGGATGTCCCCTGGTTCTGGTATTATGTGAGAGTGTAAAGAGCATCTCCCTATCCACTCTGTCCATCCCCTGCATAATTTTGTATGTCTCAATCATGTCCCCCCTCAAGCGTCTCTTTTCTAGGCTGAAGAGGCCCAAACGCCGTAGCCTTTCCTCATAAGGAAGGTGCCCCAGCCCCGTAATCATCTTAGTCGCTCTCTTTTGCACCTTTTCCATTTCCACTATGTCTTTTTTGAGATGCGGCGACCAGAACTGGACACAATACTCCAGGTGTGGCCTTACCATCGATTTGTACAACGGCATTATAATACTAACCGTTTTGTTCTCAATACCCTTCCTAATGATCCCAAGCATAGAATTGGCCTTCTTCACTGCCACCGCACATTGGGTCGACACTTTCATCGACCTGTCCACCACCACCCCAAGATCTCTCTCCTGATCTGTCACAGACAGCTCAGAACCCATCAGCCTATATCTAAAGTTTTGATTTTTTGCCCCAATGTGCATGACTTTACACTTACTGACATTGAAGCGCATCTGCCATTTTGCTGCCCATTCTGCCAGTCTGGAGAGATCCTTCTGGAGCTCCTCACAATCACTTCTGGTCTTTACCACTCGGAAAAGTTTGGTGTCGTCTGCAAACTTAGCCACTTCACTGCTCAACCCTGTTTCCAGGTCATTTATGAAGAGGTTGAAAAGCACCGGTCCCAGGACAGATCCTTGGGGCACACCGCTTTTCACCTCTCTCCACTGTGAAAATTGCCCATTGACACCCACTCTCTGCTTCCTGGCCTCCAACCAGTTCTCAATCCACGAGAGGACCTGTCCTCTAATTCCCTGACTGTGGAGTTTTTTCAGTAGCCTTTGGTGAGGGACCGTGTCAAACGCCTTCTGAAAGTCCAGATATATAATGTCCACGGGTTCTCCCGCATCCACATGCCTGTTGCATCACAGATGTGAAACAGCAAGAAGTGGAGGGAGCCCTCATCCCACAGCTCATGTGAGAGGGCAAACAGTTGTCCTCACGCTGAGAGCAGTTTCGTCAGGCCGGCAGAGGCTCCAGCAAGTCTCTGGAGGGCCAGAGGCTCATTGGAGACTAGGGGCTCCCCACAGGCCGGACTGGGAGCCCCTGAGGGCTGCATGTGGCCCCCGGGCCGGGGTTTGGGCACCCCTGAATTAGAGCTATGTGCCCTCATTGCTTTACTGTTGCAAATTCTGCAGACTGGAAGTCTAAATTCTGTACCAAGGAAAAAGGATTTCTGTGCCCTGCATACATTTTGCAGACTGGCACAGTTTCCTCTTATTGCACATAGTCAATTTTGCAAGTTTTGCTGATTTGCAGCATTTAGTCTAGATTTGCTATTTTGTGAGAATACTGAAGGCCCAAACTACTGCATTTGGGGAAGTGTTACAGACCTGTACTTTTAACAAGCTACTATGTATATTTAACAATTATAGTCAATGGAACTTACTCCTGGGTAAATGTGGGTAGGATTGCAGCCTAGGATTGTAAAAATTTTTCCTGCTTGATGATGTAACTTCTGGTCATGATGTCACTTCTGGTGGGTCCTGACAGATCCTCATTCTAAAAAGCGGGTCCTGATGCTAAAAGTGTGAGTACTACTGGACTACGCTACATGAACTGGCATGCGTAACTTGCACTTCTGCTTTGTGCACTCAGATGAGGATTAGGTAAGAAAAGGGTTCAGTTCTAGTACAGTAAAATGCCTTTTAACTATAATGTTTTTGGGGAAGATTTGGGAATGAATGAAATCTCACTGAGTTCAGTGCAGCCAGGTGTGTGGGCACCATTGCAGCCTAGGTCAAGAAAATACAATGCTTGGTGTTCGATGTGTGGCGTTTGCCTTTGTTCCAAAGATAAACTTGCTAGGCTACACTTGAAAAGTTAATCATTGAAGAAGTAGCATACCTCTTTGTCTTAATAATGGGATCTCCCCCTCACCTTCTTTTTTTTAGTTGCCCGGAAGGCTCTAGAACGCAGGATGCCAAAGGACTCCTTCCATCAGGTATGGTTCTGTGGTAGCTGTTGGAACCTGAAACTTATCTTTAGATCTAAAAGCTAGCTCAGAGGGGTCTATCATGCTTTAGCATTGCACCAAGAATGTAGGGTGGGGTTACACAGTCAGGGGTTGGCTTCATTCACAATAACTTCTTATCTGAGCTAAAATATAACGTACTGTAGTTGCAATCTGGAACCAAACTGAAAGGAGGTAAGTTACCCCAGGCGCTATGGTCACCAGGTTTTGGCATCTCTCCAATATTGAGTGTAGCCCTTCACTTTCTTCTGTATAAAGGCATGTGATATGCTAGAGTGCAACTGGCTGGTAGAATACTATTCAATAAAAACTTTGGCTGGATCATCCTTGTTGTCTCCTTGCTGGCAGATAAGGATCTCTCCTTCCCTAGTTGTTTCTTACCTCAGCTGGCCTCAGAGCGGGATGGGAGGGGGGTGGGCTGTTTTCACAGTCTGCAGCATCCTCATTTCTTGGGCTGGGTGGGGAAGATGCTCCTTTACTGATCATGAGCCTACTGTTCTCTGGTGCCATGATACATGGTGAGCAGTGGCAGGAGAACAGAAGGGGCAGCAAAGCAGCAGCTACTCTAGCAAGTGCTAGCAATGAAGAAAAGGGCATGGAGTGTGTGGGTCTGGCTAGAGGGGTGGGCCACTGCAGTCAGCACACTGTGACTCATGCCAGCCCAGTGATTGGCATGGACAGCGCTCCCTTTGATGGATCCAAGTGCTACTGTCTCCCAACCAGGTGTGCTTATTTGTGGTGATGCAAGATGTTAAATGCCAGATGAGGTACACTTTGCCTGAGTGGTTAGAGAGCTTTGTGGAGTAGCTGGTGTGGGTTCTAGACCTGCCTCTCCCTTCTCTCTTGCCCCTGCCATGGGTGTTTCTGGGCAGTCATGTAAAAGGTGACTTGGTTGTTAGTTAAGCTGGGCTCAAGTCTGTCTTGCCTGGCTGCTAGCCTGTGTCTTTGTGAAGCGGGGCCCTGCTTTACCTGTGTGCTGTTGAGGCTCTCCTTGTGACTTGTTCCAGTCCCTCCCTGGCAACAAAAGGTTCATTCCAGGTGGCGAATGCCCCCACAGAGACTTGAACCCTTGCCATGGAGAGACTTGTGTGTTTGTTGCATGTGGCTGCCTTCTTCTGAGAGAGCTTCTTTCTGCATTTCCTGTGCTGTGGTCCTAAAGTTGTTCCTTGGCTATGTGCATTTCTATGAATGGGATGAAGGCACTTCAAGCCTGGGTGGAGGAATTTCTAGCAGGTGTTTGCTATTGCTCCTTCTTTGCTGATGTAATTAGTTTCAGTAGAGGTTGGGGGTGGTGTGGCATTGTACTTGTGGGTGTGTGCAGTGTCCTTGAGGCACCTCCTCTGGTTACCGAAGGTGATTGTTGTTGTGTTGCATGTTCTTAGTGGTTGCACTGGGTCATCTCCCCAGTCTTGGCCTCTCATTGGCCCTACCCCTGCCCCCTGGTCTGTTCGCTCTGTTTGCACTTTCCTGACAGCTGGTACTGGGGCTGGGTGGATGTGGTGATCCCTGGATATGACACAGATGGTGTATGGGCATAACACTGATGATGCACGGAGGTAGCACTGATGCTATACCGGTGGTGTGCTGATGTCAGGATGCTGCTGTGTGAATGGCCGGCTGTGTCATCGTTTCCATGGACACTGTGGCATGGCTGGGAAGGGCATTATTGGAGAGCTGTGCTGGTGTGACATTGCCTGGACAGGCTTAGGATATGACAGGAGTTGTGCCACTGTCTGTGTGATGTCATTGAAGCATCTGACTAGGACTGAGCCATATGAGAATGGCTACCAATAGCAACCAGAGCTGATGTAGTCTAGTGGCTAAGAGCCTGAGCTGCAAATCAGGACTGGTTTAAAGCTCATTCCTTACATGAACTCACTAGATGACCTTAGGAAAGCCACTCCACTTAACCTCAACTGCAACATGGGGATCCCAATCTTGCAATACAACCCAATGCTAATTAAACCACCCCACCAAGGCAGCCACTACCAGCCAATTACACACTGCATCCTTTGGGGTGGTGGTGGGGAAATCATAGAGCCTTTGTTGCCCAACGCTGGAACACACCTCCGTGCCTTAATGGGTTTCATTAGATCTATGCCAGCCATTTTGCTGGCTCAGAACTGAGAAGTGTAAGGGAGAGGGAAGAAGAGAGGGAATGGGGATAGGATTGTCCTATTGCACGATGTTGCTGCCAGGATCCACCCCTCCTTCTCCTGTCTCACCTCCCGCCCATCTCCCTCTCCACCCAGAAAGTTCTCCATTCATCCCGCTCCCTGCCCTGATCCTTCCACTGCCCATCTCCACCACCAACAGGCGCTGTCAGCAGGAGGTCTCTCCATCAGCCGGTGTGCACAGCTGCCTTGTGCATTTGCAGCTTTGTTGCACGCAAAAACGGTGTGTTCCTTTGGCCATCATGCTGGCACATCGCTGGTGGAATGTATATTCAGATTGGCTGCCACCCTATCCACACATTCCTTGAAGTAAGTCCCATTGGAATCAGTGGAACTTGTTTCTGAGGTGACATGCATAGGGTTGGGCTGTGAATCTACTGGATTGTTGTAAAGACAATGTTAGAATAATACATGTGAAGTGCTTTGTGCGTTCAAAAAGTGCTACATAGGTGTTATTATTACTGTTTGTTCCTGAGGGGGGGGATTGATGCAAATGGCTCATCTATCCACCATCTACCAGTTTTGACAGTCAGTGCATGGCTACTGACAGAGCACCATCAAGGTGTGTGTGTTTATGCATGTAAAAAATGCATTCCATTCACATACCCAGCCTATTCTAATAAAGAGGTAGAATTCAGCTATTCGCTTGCTAGAAAATGGATGCTGACAACTGTGATGTGTGCCAAAGCATTACAATGGGCTAGTAGAGTAAATTCCAAGCATAGTTGATTCCAATGTCTGATTTCATGCTCATGTTCCTGTGAGGAGTGTGTGTTGGTGTGTGCTTATGGCATGCGCAGTGAAGGATGTTCAGCTGGCACTCAAGAATCCACACGTCTAAGCAAGAGGAGAGAGGGAATGCTTCCAGGATCCCATTCAAGGAGCAGGGTGTGGCATTCTCCTTTATTAGTAAATATGAAATCATGCCTGAGGCCAGCCTTGTACTTGGGTGTAAGCATTCTGGGGCTTCTGGCTACTGTATTAAGGCCGGTGAATGCATTTTGGACAATGAAAGTGCTTTGCTTTGTTCCTAATGAACTCCCAGTGATTTAAGTCTTCCCTCCCTAGATTCCTCGTGTAACTTACCCACAGCCTCCTTCCACCTGGAGAACACACTCGCCTGAGCCTCCTTTTATCCAGCCGAGGATAGTTGAGCAGCCTGATCCAGCTAGCTTGAGGAAGCAATGTATATATCGAAAGAAGCTGGAGAAGGAGAAATCCAAGTCAAAGAAGAAAAAGTAAGAGCCAGGATGTCACATGTCCAACTCGACAGTCAGGGAAGCTGCTCAGAATTAATATTTTTAAAGTAATTTTTTTAAAACCCCACAACTTCTTTAAACAATATTTCAGAAATGGAACAAAAACACTCAAACAGGAAAGTCTTTCAAATGAAAAGTATAAACGCATTTGCTTAAATTCATAGTAGGGTTGTATATAAAAAAAAAAAGTTAGCCTTTACTAAGCACCACTGAAATAAGTCAGGCAAGTTAGTTGTGAGTCACAAAAGTTGCATCCATTTCATACAAACCAATGTATTTTCAAAAATAAAAAAATTAAACAGTGATGTCTTGAATTAATGCAGAGAAAATGTGTGTATAATTTATTTAAAAGCCACTTGGGATTTTTAAAAATTTTTTATGAGGACTTAAAAGTGACAGAATAAAGCAGATTTATTTAATTTGTATTTATGTAAATATAAATAGGTATACAGTTTAATAATTGGATGTACTGTATTTATATGTGATTGACAACCCAATCCTGTACTCACCATCATCCGTTGGTCCTCCTCTTCCTTTGGCAGTAACTGCTGTAAAGCAGTCGGCACCAGCTTGAGAAGGCACTCCATCAGTGCACCATTTGGGAGGAGAAGGAGCTTGTCATCTGACAAGCTGCATCTGCTGAAATTCCCATCTCTACATAGTTGTTAAAGGTCCAGGAGTTGTAAAGTTGAAAGGTTGGCCACACCTGCTCTAGGTTATCCTGCTTCATCATTTCCCAGACTCTCCGCTCTGGCCTGAACTTTTATCCTCACAGCTGTGAGAGGAGGCTAGCCTGTTCTTTCTCATGAGCTTTTGCTCAAATGTTTGTCTCAGAAACCCGCTTTCTGCAATACCCAGTAAATGGATTGAACATATCGTATATTCTTCATTTTGATCCAATGGGACAACCTGGGGCATGGTCCCCTTCGGAGGGGTTAAATATGGTCTTTCCAGCTATGCAGACTGACATCTACTACCTCATATCAGCCCACCAGAGAGAGGCATTGCATTCCATAAGGTGTCTTCAAGGCATATATTTTCTCTTTGTGTCTTTGATTTTGTGTCTCAGACCTGCAAACAGCTGTTTTCTTAAACTCATAACTTGCATGTGTTCCATCAATTAAGGGCCCAGTCCTATCCAACTTTCCAGCACTGGTGCAGCCGTAATGCAGCCCCAAGGTAAGGGAACAAATGTTCCCATACCTTGAGGAGGCCTCTGTGACAGATCCCCCCACCACCACCACAGGATGCAGCACAAGCCCCATTGGCATAGCTGCACTGGTACTGGAAAATTGGATAGCATTGGTCCCTAAGTTGGATCACCTCTTCCAAGCTCTGTGACTTTCTACCTTTTAGACATTCCAGAGGAATCTTTGTACCCGGAGACTCCCACTGAGAAACTGTACTGGCCATTAAGAATCACTCAGTCAGTCTCCTGGGCTATTAGCCAAATAACCTCTCTTATAAAAGAATCCTTCATCTTCAGCTGTAACAATATCTGACATAAAATAACAAAGAAACTAACAAAGATTGTTTTCACTTTTTGTTTCCACTTCACCACGTGGACTGATATTTACCCACATCTCAGTACACTCAAATATGTGCATGAATTGACCTCAAGTTTAGGTGCTCTTTTTATAAGGACCAGACAAAGTTGATGGGTTTGAGAGAAGTCAACTTTAAAACGCTACTATGAGCACCCGGGGAAGCGATTGTCATCGTGAATTGGGGGTTTGCCTTCGCACAGCTACAAAAGGCCAAGCACCGCTTGAAAGAAAGAAGCCTGCTGAGCTTATTGGGCTGAAGCTAGGTGAGGAAAGGGTGGTGAGAGCAAGTGGCTGTCTGGGCATTTGTTGCAAACCTGGTTCCGCATTGTGTAATGGGCTGACAGTATAATCATATGGACAACAGAGAGTCCCCATTATTGATAGCACAATAGAAGTCTGCTTCTTCCCAACTTTCAGCCATCCCAGATCTGCCAGGAAAGCATGGGTTTGTTTCATGAACTTTCTGTGTAACACTATTGATAATGAGTGCATTGAAGAAACTTTGTATACTATATACAGCAAGTTCTCACTTGAAGTTGTTCCATTCAACATTGTTTTATTTTAAAGTTGGTCAGTGGTTCTCAGTCTTCTGACTTCCACGTCCTCCAGGACTGCACTTTGTAGGGCTACCAGAAGCTGTTTCCGGGTTGCACTAGGCCTGCAACCCACTTCCTTGGCCTTGTCACACCCCAGAATGCCTTGGCATTCTGAGGCACAAAAATGCTTTGTGGTGTGATAGGAAAGCACTCAGTGAGACTGCTTCTTGAGTGAGTGTTATTGAACCCACCTGCAGTAAAATTGGTTTTGTTATAAATCATTTCACTTAAAGTTGCAGTTTCCAAGAACCTATCAACAATGTTAAGTGAGGACTTGCTGTATAATGGTGTCCTTTCTCTTATGCAGGTCTGAATTTTTGCTCTCAAAGTTTCTCAAGCAAGCAAGGCCTCAAAAGAAAGAAATCTATAGTTGGAATGAACAACTAGAACCAGAAAGGCTCCAGGTCAGAAGTCAACAGTTATGGTTTGCAATGAGTCATCAATCCAGGACAGCTTCAGTGGCATAGCTAAGGTATTGGACACCTGAGGCAGGCTGCTCAAAAGGAAGGGTAAACCTCGCCTCCGTCTTAAGATCCCCTCATGGATGCCAGGTCTACCCTTCGCTTTGAGAGTCTGGTATACCAGGCTGACAGGGGATCTCAAAGTGAAGGCCAGGTCTACCTGTGGCTTTGAGTGGCTGGTAGACCTGAACTCCACCAGGGGATCTCACTGTAAAGATCTAATCTACCCTTCTCTTCAAGCAGCCACTCAAAGTGAAGAGTAGAGCTAGTCTCCACCTCAAGATCCCCAGGGAAGACAAGGTTTACCAGCTGTTCAGTGGCATGTTTGACACCCCAGATGTACATGACACTTGGGGCAGACCACCCCCACCACCCACCCTTGTTATGACCACCCACCCTTGTTATGCTACTGCCCAGCTTTAAGAATCTAGCACCAATGCTATAGGTGAATCATGTCATTCTGTTTACCAACAAACTAGGAATAGGAAATCTTTATTGCATGGAACACATTGTCAGTCTGAAACATGTCAATGGACTCCACTCCAAAATGAACATTTGTGTTCTGTTCCATGTGCGCGCCCAAATACACACACAGGCACTTCTGCACTCTTTGATATGGATACTTCATACTCTTTCTTTCTGACATTATTTATGGGGAATAGGAGTGTGCTCTGTTTCTTCATATATCTTTCCAGTGCTTGGGGTATGTTGGCTGCTCTTCCACTCTTCTGGTGAAGACTACGCTTCGCCACTTGAGACCAAGTAATCAAAGTAGAGGTTTGTTTGGAGGACATGATCCATCCCTTTTTTGAGGTGGTTTCAGTCTTTTGTATAGAAAATCCTCTTTTTGTGAAGAAGAGACGTGAGCTGAAATTCAACATGTAAGACCCATGGACTTCTTTGGAACATGATTATCATTTACGTAACCCTTTTCTCTGTGTTTTACTGCACTTTATTATCACTCCCATATCACAAATAATACGACATCTCATTCTTATTTCAAATTTACAAATGTATGCTGAGATTGAGAAAGAGCAACTTGCCAACAGTTGCTCAATGAATCTAGAACAGCAATTTTCAACCACTGTGCCACAGAACATTGGTGTGGCGTGAATGGTTCACAAGAGTGCTGCAGGAGTTTCGGGGAGGGTCATTTACTAGTAGGGCCATTAGGGAATGTGACCCCCCCCCCCGGCAGTGTAGTGTGCCTTGCCAATTGTTAAAAAATAACTAATGGTGTGACTTGGCAATTTCAGCACCTTGTTAGTATGCTGCACAATGAAAAGAGTTGAAAATCTCTGCTGTAGCATACTGGCAGACTCTTTCTACCCAGTAGATCCTGATTAAGTATTCATCTACTTTTGTGAGATTTATGTGTGTGTTCCCATGCAAAGACTGCAGTCAAGAGTTTTCTTTTTGAAGGGGGGGGGGGTTGTGCCCCCTGGCCTTGGATCTCAAGCTTCTTGTATCCTTTGAGAGGTAAGAAGCTGGCTCTGGTTAGATCCTCAGTTGTCATGCTTTATGCCAGTGTCTTCAGGAGAAATGTGCCACTGACTGTCACTTGCAAGTACTGTCAACATATAAGAAGCCCTGCTGGATCAGGCCAAGGCCCATCTAGTCCAGTTTCCTGTAACTTCCAGTGGCCCACCAGGAGCACACAAGACAACAAAAGACCTGCGTCCTGGTGCCACTCCCTTGCGTCTGGCTTTCTGAGACCACTTAAGGCTGAGGTTCTCAAACTGGGGTGTTGCAACACCCCAGCCTGAGAAGCTCTGTCTCTGGCCCCTTAAGGGGTGGAGGATAGGGGAGGGCAGCGACATGATCCGTAGAATTGCACTGCTCCCAGGGATGGAAGGAAGGTTTTTAACTTATCCATTACTGCACCAGACTCTGGGGGATGTGGTTAGCCCCAAAGAGCTCTCCATAAGGCTCTCCAAGCCTTGGAAAGTGTAAAAATTGTGATCGCAACCCACTTCCAGTTTTGGGATTGCAAACTGCAAGTGGGTTATAGTCATGATTTTTACACTTTCCATGGCTTGTGGAGCCCTGCAGGGGGCTCTGCGGGCTGTTCTCTAGTTTAGGACCGCGGCAAGAGCAAAAAGTTAAAGTCCTTCTCCCTTGACTGTAGTCCTGATTTGGATCAGGCTTCTCTGCAGCTGCTATTTATGAAATAAAAGTAAACCTGTCTGTTCTAATGGTGGGCTTAAAGTAGTGTCTAGGTTGGCCCTTGGTCACGAAACACAGATATTGTACTTTAGTTCTCTCTTTCCCCTCCTGTATTAATGCACCTTCATTTGTGTGCTGGCAGATACTCCTCAAATACTTGAATTCTTCCGTGGAACTTGACCAACTGTATGCTGCCAAGGTGATGTAAGGCCTTTTTCCATTTGGTGTAGAACTTTCCAAAGCCATCTGCAGAGGTTGTACTTATCGTTTCATTTTCCTCCAGTGTGTGGGTGATACATGCCTTTCAAAAAGAAGAAGAAAGAAAAAAAGAAATCTGAGATTCTCAAGTTCTTAGAAGTACATCCAGATTGCTAATCAGAAATCATAGTGCTACCAAAAAATTTTTGTTGGAGATTAGGGGTTCTTTCCCTTGGAAGTCCATTTCAATTTCCTCTAAAGGGTCATACCCATAGGATTGTCAGATTCATAAGCATTCTACAAATATTGGTTCTGATCTATGAATTTACTGAAGGAGAAATCTATACCCTGGGAGCCAGGTGGCTTGTAGCAATTTCATCAATATTTATCTCTAAAAAAATTTACAATCCAAGTATTCAATTTTGATGGCTAGTGGAAGCAAAGGAAGGGGTGGGTGGGGATTCTGATCCCAGGATCCTCCTGGTCTGGCCAGTTTAGAATAAATGTCAGAGAAGGTGATGGCAACAGGATGTGGTGGGATGGTGGCAGTACCCCCCTCCCCCCCATGGCACTGGTACCTCCTTTAGGTCCACTGCCACAATCTTTGGCAATGGCACTTGCCTAACCACACCATGTCCCTTCCTTGTCTTGTTAGCAGGTCTTGACCCCTGCTAACTGGTTAAGAGGCGCTTTTTCAAGTGGGTGCTCCTCTTTTATTTAGCAGGGGGAGAGTAACTGGCCCACCTCACCCCAGCACTGTCTGTTCTAGTGGCTGTCTGCTGGTGTTGCATCTTTTTAGATTGTGAGCCCTTTTGGGACAGGGAGCCATTAGTTATTTGATTTTCTCTGTAAACCGCTTTGTGAACTTTTTGTTGAAAAGCGGTATATAAATACTGTTGTTGTTGCTCCTCTTCCACGTTCTGCTGCTGTGTGAAATAGAGCAGTGGGGTCAGAACAAGGTTGTTGAGAGAAGCACCACCAAACTTTTGAAAAAGGAAGGTTTTTTTTTTTCCTTTTTTGAAAGTGGGGAGTAGTAGACTGTGCAGTCTCTCTCTCTCTCTCCCCCTCCCAATTCCAGGAAAGGAAAAAAAAAACTTGGCAGTGGTGCTTCTCTCAGCAATCTTTTTCTGGCTTCACTCTGCTACTCACTTTTTTCAAAACATGGAGCAGCAGAACAAGGTGGAGGAGATACAAGGGCCAAATGGGAGCACAGTGAGGCAGCTGTGGGGGTGGCTGTTAGTTGTAGGTTACCACCCGGGCCTGTTTGCCACTCAAAGCAGCGAGGTTTACCTCGCCTTGTGGGTGGACCGGTCCTGGGTGAAACAGTGCTCTAGGTAGGTTGATGCACTCACTGGCCCCATCCTGGCTACAGCAGATGGAGCATGCTCTGTAGATACAGGTGGGGTGATGTCAGTCGGCCTTGTTTATGCCTTCTCCATCTCACAGGGCAGTTGATTCTAAATGGCAGCTGTGAGGGGAAGAGGGATGACCCAGTCCCAGCTGGTAAAGCAGCAGCAGGTAGAGAAGGTGATAATTATAGGACAAATCCTAGAATAATAAAATGCTTAACATATTTTTAAAAAAGAAAAGAACAGACCAGAAATAACAATGTTATAGTTTCAGAGGCTTCAAAGAGATTTCACCAGAGTTCAACAAGGTCATAAAATAAATTTTCTTCCTTCCCTAATTCCAGCAAGCTAGTGTTACCATAGAGACATTTCTGTAAAGGAATAGATTAATCACAGATTATGTCTGGCTAAGAACTTATTTGTTCTCACCCCTCCAAGTGGCCTTTTCAGAGGATGAGGGCGCACATGGTCCATTACAGATGCAGGGAATCAGAGATGCAGTTTACCTTATATAAGTCACATTTCTTTATCACAAGATGACCTACTGGATCTCAGAATCTCCCTACAATGCAGTTTGCTACGCTGCAAATGACATATTTCCTCAGTTAACAGTTTGTGGCCTATACGTTCTTGAGAATGCTGTGTTCTTTTGTCCATCCAAGACCAATGTAAGTGTAAGACTTTGTTCTGCTCATGCTCTGCTCTCCCAGTGGCTTCTAAAGCTAAAGCAGAAGCCTGCTTCAGCTCTGGTACCCTGCCTTACCTTGCCCCTGATCCGGGTGGATGGGTACAGTTCTGTGCGTAGTAGGTTCAGTCTTGAATGCTGAATGGCTGTTTTCCAAGGGACGGTGGACCAGGCAAATGGTTGATTATGGGTGATGCATATGCCGTTTCAGAGCCTCTGGAGGAAACAATCCCATAGCTTTTTGTGCATTTATATTTTTCAAGGCAAAACATTATCCGTTTGCAGTTTTCCCTCTCTTGCCCAGAGTGGAGCTGACCCTCTGTGAGAACTGGAGGAGAGCCTGTCCTAGTGAATCTTCTGATTTCCATGATTTTTCTGACTGGTCTCTCTAGGCCCTTGGACGCCTTGGGCTTGGTGAAGAATATGTTGTTTCTGCACTTTATAATACTGTAAGTATAATTCCCTCGGACCCTTGTTTTCTTGCAGTTAGTGTTTAGAGAGCTTTCAGAGAGTAAGTAGGTGCTCAGGGGAATGTGTGGCAACTGCTGATCCACATCTCCTTTACTCTTCTCTCTGGTAACATCTGGGAGGAAAACACATAATATGATGTCAGTGTTTCCCTGCCCTTCCTGCTCCAGGTCACTGACTGTCACTTGCAAAGAGGCAGGAGAATTCTGAATGCAATGAGGCAATGACTTGCATTTCTTGTTTTGATAGCTTTTGCTTTGCTAGAGAGACGTGTGGGGGGAGATCTGGGTTAGTGGTAGCAATGTATCCCCTGTAACATCCAACCCCTGTTATTACCTTCCCTTTCACATATATAGTGAATGCACAGAGGAAGGGGGGGGTTGTGCCCCCTGGCCTTGGCCCTCAAGCTTCATGTATTCCCTGAGAGGTAAGAAGCTGGCTCTGGTTATATCCTCAGTTGTCATGCTTTATGCCAGTGTCTTCAGGAGAAATAAGTACAGGTGTATAAGTACAAATAATGAGACTCACTATTCGCGTGGGTTCCATTCCAAGCACTCACATGGTTGGCAAAAAACACACTATATTAAATCATTTAAAAAACAAAGTTTCTTTGCTCCCATGATTTAAAAACAGCCGTGCTGACCTTTTGACTCTAAGATAAGAGTCATTAAGAAGACAATCTAACAGTCATCCTACAAGGGCTTCACTCAGTCCCTCCCTTCACCAATGCAAAGCGATCACCTTTCTTTCAGGTGCTCAGGGGAAAGGGAGGGATCACCTGGAGAGAGTAGGACTGATGGATTGTCAGCCAGCAGCTTTTTAAAACTGATTTTAAAGGAATGCATTTTTCCCCTTCTCCAGGGATCAGCACATTCCTTCTCATTTGCAGGGGCCATTCGTGTTGAGTCAAATCTGTGTATAAAAAATCCATGTATAAATAGGCTGGACCTCTATGTGCCACTGACTGTCACTTGCAAGTACTGATCTTTATGTGTATACCATGGTCTAAGTCAGTGGTTCCCAAACTTTTTAACACTAGGACCCACTTTGAAAAACGACACTCTATTGGGACCCACCTAGCTTTACGAACCTTTTAAAAAAGAAGATCTAGATAGAAATAATGTTTTTATTTGTTTATTTACAAGTAATAATAACCAGAAAAAGACAGCAATTTATCTCCCTTTATGTACATATGCTTGCATACTGCAGGAGCTGAGCTACTGGCAGGGTAATTAGCAGATATCTTACAAACTGCAGGAGCTGAGAACTTTGCAGGGCAATTAGCAGATATCTGATTTTTGAATAGCTTCATGGCTTGATTTTTCCATCACACTGTTTTAATTGGAGGCTCTGTGGGACCCACCCGAAATTGGGTCACAACCCACCAGTGGGTCCCAACCCACAGTTTGGAAACCACTGGTCTAAATAACTTATATTCTATGGAAATAACATAAGAGATGAAAGACTGTCATTGAACTTATGCATTTCATTAAGGAAATATTTCAGTTTCTTTTCTGGGCCTTGTGAATGAACAATATCTTTATTCTCTTGCTATTTTAACTTTGCAGCAAACCAATTTTGTTATATTACTTTTTCACACCAAGATCTATTTAAAATTGTGAATGATTCTTCCACTGCGTTTTTTTTTTGCACAGCTTAAAGACTACAATTCCTATAATGCAGTGCTACCTTGAGACAAATACACATGCGCAAGGACCATTTTTATAATTAATTCATGTAAATTTATGCACTGTGATAAGTAGAATCATCCAGCGGCTTGAACAACAGAGAAACAAAAGGAAAATTTTCTAAGTAGTGGAGCACATCCTCTAAGAAAAGTTGCACTGGATTACATTCCATCAGAAATCAGTGGCCCAGTGATTGTATTGATATAATTAAGGGCATATATAAAAGAATACTTATGTGAAATGTGGTGAGTTCATGCGGTTGCTCACATTTGGATCATATCAATTGCTATATGTGGTATTGGAAATAATTTTCCTCCCAGGTTAAGTTGCATAGACACCAGGGTAGTGGGCTTGGCTTGCCCACTTGAGTAAGTGTCCTCTTATCACAGTGTGCATTTCATAACCTTATTCCTATGCAGCTGCTGGATGCTTATGAGACACAGGGTGCAATCCTAACCCACTTTCCAGCACTGACATAAGGGCAATGCAGATCTGAGGTAAGGGAACAAACATTCCCTTTCATTTAGGAGGCTTTCTCGAATGCCACCCAACTGCAGGATACAGCTATGGTCCCATTGGCACTGCTATGCCAGTGCTGGAAAGTTGAGTTAGGATTTGGGCCACAGTATTCTGGATTGCATGGGGCTGATGTGCAAACAGTTCTTCCATTTGATTAGCATTGAATTAGATAATCTTTTGATTCCCCTCTAATGCTATAAATCAGGGGTGCCCAACCCCTGGCCCTGGGGCCACTTGCGGCCCTCAAGGCCTCTCAATGCAGCCCTCAGGGAGCCCCCAGTCTCCAATGAGCCTCTGGCCCTCCGGAGATTTGTTGGAGCCCACACTGGCCTGACGCAACTGCTCTCAGCATGAGGGCAACTGTTTGACTTCTCGCGTGAGCTGTGGGATGAGGGCTCCCTCCATTTCTTGTTGTTTCACGTCCATGATGCAGTAGCAGCAGCAAAGGAAAGGCCAGCCTTGCTTTGTGCAAAGCCTTTTATAGGCCTTGAGCTATTGCAAGTCCTTTATTCATTCATATAAGTTCATCTTTAATATATTCATTTATGTAAACTTATGCAAATTTATTCAAATTTTAAATGTAAATTAATTCTTTTTTTCCCCGGCCCCCGACACAGTGTCAGAGGGACGATGTGGCCCTCTTCACAAAAACTTTGGACATCCCTGCTATAAATCTAGATGTTCTTGCACATAAAAGGTTTCTAGTTAGCCTACTATTAATACTTATTGTCTCCTAGCTTCAGGAATGCAGCAACCCATTTTTGGAGTATGAAGTAGCTCGGTCTCTGGCTTTGCTGGGTGAGTGATGTTCTTCTTCAGATTGCTGACATGGAGACCAGCAGCAAGGTGCTATTGGGACATCAGATCCACTCAAACTTGTTAATGGTAGATTGTTCAACTATAGCTGAAGTTTCTTTGCTTCTTAAAAGTCTGGGTAATGCACAACTTCAGAGGCAGGAATGCTAATGTAGCTTTATTTTTCAGCTAATGAAATTGGCTCCAAATCTGGTGCCCAATTCAGGTTTTTTGAGCCAATTATTATATGTGAATTCCGTAAGTATTGGAAAGGTTGGTTACAGGTGGTTGGTATATCACTAAGGGCTATATCCTATCCAAATTTCCAGCACTGATGTAGCTGTGCCAATGGGGCATGCACTGCATCCTGTTGTGGGGGGACAGCCATGGAGACCGCCTCAAAGTAAGGGAAGGTTTGTTCATTTACCTTGGGACTTCACTGAGGCTGCATTGGTGCTGAAAAGTTGTATAGGACTGGGCCCTAAAATTTTATGATATGCAGTGGAACTGCCAGAGTGACTGCTGCATGCAATGGGGGGAGGGCAACAAGACAGCTTGGGAGAGGCAAAATATGTTTTATGTACCTCTCTGAAGGCTGCCTGGGTCTTCTCAGACCTATGCTAACTAATTTACTAGTGTAAGTCCAAGGAGAGGCAGGGAGTATGTTGAGCTGGGAAAACAGGGATAGCATCCTGGTGTGCACTTCTGCCTCCAGAATCTCCCCTTCTGCCCTTGCTGTCCCCCATTCCCTACCCTGAACCTCCCCTGAATCCCCCAAAACCTGCCCCTACCAGCACCTTGCCTGCTCTGACATGGGCTGGGTCTGTCTCTGGTGGGCACGTGAAGCCTCTGACCATTTGCACTGCTGACTCTGCCATGCATAAGAGTGGCACATTTACAATGCCGCTGTGGCACTTAGGGCAGCGGGGTCACAAGATTGGGCTTTAGGTTTAGGTGGCCTTGGGCAAGCCACTCCCCCTCAGACTTAGTTGCAATAATAAGTCTTACTTTAAAGGATTGTTGTAAGGTCAACTTCAAGACAGTACATATTGTCTTACCCTTGGTCTCACTCCCAGGGTTTTGGGTGCTCAGAGTTGTTGGTTCTGAACCCTAGAGCCCTCAAAGATCCCTGTTCGGTAGTACTGCTACCACCCTGTAAGAGCCAGTGCCTCAGTCCAGGGAAACAGAGACCCTCTAGGCTTAACTATATCCCTTGTAGGCACTGAGCACTTTCTTTACTTAAAGTCTCAGTCCTCAAGTTTCTAGTCCACAATGAGGATTTTTGGTAGCTTGCTGAACGGCTAGGCAGGATTCTGAACCTTTGTCCCCAACAGACAATGAACCAACATGGTAAAAAGATTTTCTACTTTATTAAATACATAGGGTTACAAAAAGTTACAAAGGCAGCAAATGCTAGAGGCATAAAAACTTCTAGGAAACATATCAGCATAAAACAACAAAGCTAACTGGCTAGCTCTATTATTCTCTAACCCTCACCTGGGTCAGCTTCTTTTGTAGATCCTCAGGCCAGTTACCTATGGCCACATGGTCCTGGTGGGGCAGGATGTGCACCCACCACCTCTCTCACCAAGAGACAAAGACCAAAAGACCCTGTCCTCCAGAAGTGGGGCTGGAAGCTCACCCTCTCAGCTCTTCCCTCCCCCCTGGAGATCTATAGCTGCATTCCATCCTTGATGGGTGTCTTTCTGGCTGCCTAGGTGCTACATTATCACCTTCCATTGAGTTGTAAATTCCTAGCAGCTAGGAAATGCAAGCCACTTCTGTGTTACTGTTTTAGCTTGGTTCAGGCTTTGCAATGCTACTAGGCCTAAACTGTACATATTCATGACACATATGAAGTGCTTTATATACTTTTTCTAAAAGGGCTGTACAAATATTTAAAAAATACTGTGTTATCACAGGTCATCCTTGTTTTGCTTTTGTCCTTTAAATAAAGCTGTTCTAGATGTCTAGTTTTTTTGATTTTCAGAAATAGCTAAGGAAACGGATAATCCAAGGGCCAGTCTGCGGAATATCTAAAAATAATTGTAGCTGTCTGGAATCAAATGGAATGATGATCTTCAAGGTCTAGTGAACATGCTGTAGGAATACTAACATTTTAATTCTTGCTTTTTAACAAAAATAAAGGATAGTCTCTCATGGAATACCATTGTGCAGTTAACTGCCCACTCAGAAATCCCCATTTAACATGACTGTGATTTTCTTCTAGTAAATAGCAAAAAAACAAAAACAAAAACAAACAAAAAAAGCAGAAAGGCATAAGTCTTTGCTACCATTCATAGACAGCTGCAATCTTGAATTCCCCAGGAGGGGATTTGTTCTATCTGTCCTTCTTATTGGAAAATAACCTGTGTTGAATGATGTCTTCC
The DNA here is from genome assembly GCF_035046505.1 of Tiliqua scincoides. Taxonomy (NCBI): domain Eukaryota; kingdom Metazoa; phylum Chordata; class Lepidosauria; order Squamata; family Scincidae; genus Tiliqua; species Tiliqua scincoides. The sequence continues at coordinate 155,109,970 of NC_089822.1, forward strand.
ATGAAAGTGTGCCTCATGTGACCCTGAGTTGTTACAGACTCTGAAAGGACTGCTGTCCCTTTAAGAATTGCATATATTTGACCATTTCATGCAGCAAGGCCTTTTGTTGCTTTAAAAATATGCTCTTTGGTCATATGCACATTCTTTAGTTAAAAAGTGAGTAGTCAATTGAATCACAAATGAACCCCTTAGACTGCAACCCTCTGCTCACTTTCCTGGGAGTAAGCCCCAGTGAACACAATGGGACTTGATTCTGAGTAGGCCTGAATAGGATTGTGCAGTACAGTTCTTAAGAACTCTGCTGTGCTGCTTTTCTGCTCACACTTGCCATGCCCCCATCTGCTTGCACATGTCATCCTGTGCTGTATCTTAGCGGACATTGTCTACAGCTGGGGCTGGTTGAATTGATTGACAGATACACCATCTTCCCAACCCCAGATAGAGGCCTGGTTGTCTGATAAAATAGACTCTGTCGTAATCCTGCTGAGCACCACCAAACTAGTTGGAGGTTCAGAAGGGTTGCATGACCACACAGTGTTCTTCTTAATTAACAGGAACTTTTACTAGTCTCTTCCCAACGTATTGGGTGTTTCTGAGCTGATTTATAATGCTGAATATGTGAGGATGTGTATAGTTACCGGTAGTAAAATATGACCTGGAGACACTGAATTGTCAAGGTGCAACCTTCCCATGCCAAAGCAAGCCAACCCTGGAAAGGGATTAATGTCTAACTAGCTGCAACTTGTCAAGGTTTTTCATGCAGCTATTTCTGTTTATGGAGAAAGTTCTGCTCCACCCTGTAAGTTTCCTCCCTTTTCTTATTTTCCTGCTACTTACACATTTCCTCTTCTGATCCTGCAGCCCTTTTAATGAGTGGCCAGACATAAACCAGCCTTCCTTTTTTCTTGATTGTAATCCTGAAAGTGGAGGGGAGGGAAAGCACTTCCTAGCTGCCCCTGCAGGCAGGAAAGCCTGGTGTGTGCACCAAGTTCTCTCTTGCCTCTAACCTTGTCCAGTAGACTTGGTGAGGAACCCCCTTACTGATCCTGTGCAGGTTTGATGGAGGGAATGAGGAACCTTGGGCTCTCGGGTGAGGGTGGGAGGTGGGAATCTTGGATTGGGCTATTTTCTTTCTTATTAACTCTGGTAGGTGGCTGATCTTCTTTGCTCCTTCCAGTCCTGACTCCTAAAGTGGAATAACTGATGTTAAAAATGCATAGACACCGCTCCATGTTACCTTTGGTTCCACGCAAGTGTTGGAAGCCTGTCCCAAATAAGTGTGGCAAACCCACCTGCAGCCATCTTGCATCCAAGCGCTCCACCTTCTCCTGATTGGTTGAACATCTCCACCTACCTGCCTCCATAGTCATGAATAAATTGAGTCTGTGTCCCAACCTAACAACCACTGATCAGAATAATATCTCAGGAAGCCCAACCTGCTGGTCTATCCTTCATTTCTTGTCTCCCCTCTCATGGGCACCGGGGCAAGCACAGCCTTGGACCAGGCTTTGCAAATCCTGTGAGACTTGGATAGTCTGTTGGGAGGACTTCTGGTGCCTCTGTAGAAAAATAACCCTTGTCTTTGAAGATACTTCCAAAATTGTTTTACCCTGAACAGTGCATTTGTTCCCGCTTAGTTCTCTCTGGACTTATTTGAGTTTTACTTTTCCCTTTGATCACTGCTTCCTGATTCTCTAGAGCAGGTTGCCTGGAAGCCTCTGTAGTGAAAGTGCTAATTAGACATCTGAAGGATGTGAGCCTGAATCGGAGAGAAGATACACTGGCTGCTCTGAAGGTGTCTCTACAGACCTGGTTGAAATCGGAGGTAACCACTGAAGTTATTATTATTATTTAATTGAGACTCTGCTATTGGGAGACTGTGGGCGCAACCCTAACCCACTCTCCTGCACTGACATAAGGGCAATGCAACTTCGAGATAAGGGAACAAACATTGCCATACCTTGAGGAGGCTTCTGTGACTGCCCCCCAACTGCAGGATGCAGCACATGCCCCACTGGCACAGCTATGCCAGTGCTGGAAAGTTGGTTAGGATTGTGCCCACATGCTTTGCCAGTCCTGGGCAGCCCTTCCCTTTCTTGTCCTATTGTACGAAACAGGATTCCGTTCACTGCTGTATCTATCAGAGCTGTTGTCTCTTCCTAGCGGATTTATGTAGGTGCCTGTTCCAGTTTAACCCGAAATCTAGAGCGGTTGGTGAATCTACAGGATCCTTTGGAAAACATATCCTTCAGTTCAGCCATTTGCTTGGGGTACCTGGACGGGTCCAACCCAGTTGCCCAAGAGGCAATGTTTATGTGCCTGACTAAGAGTGACCGGAAGAAAAAAATGCAGGTAGGGATACTGCGTACATGAACAGGGACTTCTGAATTTTTGTGTGGCTCATTCATAATTCACATAGTAAGATGTGAATCTCCTTGGAAAATTTGCCCATGAACAAGGAGACAAGAAAGGAGGAGAGGCATCTTGACTTCTTGCCACCAACCAGGTAAGAATGGAGTTGCTGTTGTTGCTGCATCATCCTGCTCAAGAATTTTCAAATATACATCTGAACATGTTTCTTCCCATTCCATATGGTGTTCTCTTTGCTAATAATGGCTCTGAAATGGGCCAAAATTGCCACATACAAAATCATACTCCACCTTTATATTTGAGATTGCATTCATATGTGGATCATATCCATGAAGTCAAAAGGATTGGTGAAGTTGTCCAGGCCTGAATCTGCTCAGGCAATGAAATCCATTGTGGATTTCAGGTCTCCTTGGGTAGACTAGAGAGAGATGCAGAGGTCTTGTAACCAGGCAGGTAAAGGGTTAAGCTAGTCTGGAGTGGTTATGCCAGGGACAGGGAGGCAAACAAGCAAGGGGCTAAGCAACTCTCCTCAGACAGCAGCAGATGCAAGGCTAGGTAATAAAGAAGGTAGCCTCAGATCCTGGGGAACTGGGCTAATAAAAGGATCTGGAGTTTCAGTTTCAATAGTGCTGCAGGCAGCTCAGGTGTGTGCTGGGGCACAATGGAGCTCCAGTATGAACATTAATAGATGCTGCTCATTGGGAGTATATAAAACTTATTTCTCAGTTTGTCCTGGCTGCTGTGTGCTTCTGGGCTAAATTTAAGGTGCTGGTTTTGATCTTCGAAGCCCTTAGCAGCATAGGAGTTATATTCACCCCTCTGCCCCAGTAGGCTCAGATCATCAGGGAGCCCCTTTGTGGGGTGCCTGGCTTGTCAGAAGTACGATGGACTCTCACAAGAAGCAGGTCTTTGGTGGTGACACTGGCTCTCTGAAATGCCCTCCCTCTGTTGCCCAGGCAGGCGCTCACTATGCAACCTTTTTGAAGATTAGTTATAACAATGGAGTCCTGGTTTTTCTCTCTCCATGTGTTCTTTTCATTCTGTCTGAAATGAGTCTTGGGATACAGCCTAAGCTGCATCTCTCTCTTTCTTTTCTTGACCTTGGTGTCCCTCCATCCATAACTTCTTCCTTTAGGCTTTGGTCATGCTGGTGAAGCAAATGGACATTGTGAATGATCTTATCATCGTGAACATTCTTGAGCAGCTTCAACATTCTCCTGTGCTCAAGGCAAGTGGATTTGGTTCTGTAGAGCCTGTTCAATACAGTATCAAGCCGGGTATATCACAGGGCCTGCCTTCAGAAATTCCTATGCTGTCCCCAATGTGTATTTTCATAAACAATTTTACTTCTAAGCCCCTTGGACAAATACCATGTTCTGTTCGCCAGTACATAGAGGCTGCTTGGATTTTCCTAGTGCTCAGCTCTGGAACATTAGAAATAACAAAAAAGGAGTTGACTCAAAAATGTGTAGAGTCACTACTGAATATCCACAGTCAACCCAAACTGATTAGACTGGATCAGTGATTAAAGTGTACAGCTGCTAGGCCAGAGAATTTAGATCAGTGGTGTTGCTAGGAGGTGTACAGACTGCACCGGGTGACATGCACAGGGTGGTGATGCGCATGGGGGGGTGAAATGCTAAAATCGTAGTGGTTAGGAGTAATACCAGCATGTTATATACCATTGGATGTGGAATTTCAAGAGGAATGCAACGCAAAAAACCACAGTGAAATATCTCCTTTCTATCAAAAGTTATGGCCAAAAACCAGGAGAACAAAAAATGCATGGATCCCTTTGGAAAGTGAAAGTGAGCCGTATCGCGTGTTTACTCGTGAGTAGGCGAACATGCCTTATACCATTGGAAAGGGCAGGCTGAGAGGAATCCAACAACACCAGAATGGTCCTGATCCAAAGAATGCAGCCCCCCAAAACACCTGAGAAGGAAGTTCCTTCCTCCAAGCAGATGAACATATTGAGCCCTATGGAAAGCAAAACTAAGCCTCACGGTCAAGTTTAGTCGACTCCTGGTCAAATAAGCAAATGTGCCTTGGCTGGTGTAGAAGATCAGGTGAAGGAGAATGCAAGGCTACCAGAATGGTCCTGATCCTATGAACCTGGAGCTAAACAAGTGCTCCAGAAGGCCGCCTCCCCCACCCCCACCCCCACTAAAAAGGATCAAAACAGAGGCTGCAGCTGATCAGGTGAACATTTTTGAGACTTGCAAAGCCAGGTGGATCCTGACAGTGATCTGGTTTAAACAGAAGTTCTTAAATTGAACTGGGCACTGGGGAGGGCTGAAAACCTTACTGGTTTTGGAGGGGGGTGTGTGTTATTGCAGGCAGGCTGCAGAGGAAATTCACTTGGTGGAACAGGGCTGGCTTCTGCTTATTTAATTATTTGTTTTACTTTAATTATTTATACTTATTTATTTTAATTTGCCTGATGATGTTACTTCCACCATGACATCACTTCTGGTGGGTCTTGGATGGATTGTCATTATAAAAAGTGGGTCCCAGTGCTAAAAGTTTGAGAACTGCTGCAATAAGGTGTTAGTAACTTGACACCCTAGGAGGGGTGACCACTAGTGACCAAAATCACTAAAATCATAATTTGGAAGAATAATACCATCATGTTATATATCAGTCAATGTGTAATTTCATGCAGAATGTGTTCTATCTTTGTCCTATCAAAAGGTGCAGCCAAAAAACCAGTGGGGGCAGAGTGATGGTACATCACCACACCCACCACCTGGGGTATTGCCCCGCCCACTGCATGGGGGGTGACGCGCTGGTATCCCGCACCGGGTGACACGAACCCTAGTGACGCCACTGATGTAGATAGCCTCAGGCTCAATGGTCTCTTGATGAGATATTGAGCAGTGTTGCCTCAGAAAGTCTTGTTGCTGGTGTAAGAAGTGAGTCTGACTTCAATTACTGTTGTTCATGCTGTTGGATTCACTTTGACAGCGGTATCTTAGGTGTCCATCCTTAAACTCTTTAGCTTAGTGCTCCCTCTAGTGTTGTATGAACAGCAACCAGAAAATGAACAGTTCACAAGTCACTGGCATATGGGTAACAGCACAACCTAGGCATGTCTACTCAGATGTCCCATTGTGTTCAATGGAGCTTACTTCCAAGAAAGAGTGCATAGGATTTCAGCCTAAGATGCTCTTCCCTGATGACTGGAAGAGTGAGATGTTGAAGTTGAAATAGACCATTTTGGACCATTTTCTTGTGGGTTACAAGTTTTCCATATGTTCCTGTTGATGAACTTTAAGAAATGATGGTGGTAGGGGTGGCAGAAGAAGGCAGGCAGCACTACTTAATTCAGAGCAGACTGGAGGGGAGGGTGTTTTGAAGTACCCAAAAATGTGTCACTTGGTGAACAATCCACTCTTTCTTGTTGCCTCTTTTCACCAGCACCGTACTGACTGTACAAAACTGTTGACCACCATAGGGCTTGGAGCAATCCAGATGGAGGGCTTTGAGGAGGATGTGTTTGATGTGCTTCTGGAGAAACTGTATGAGGAACCATTTCTGGTGAGAACAAAAGCTATTGGGAGCTGTTCTATTCATTGTTGCATTTGGTTAACAGGCTCTTTCTAGAGCATGATATTAAGGCCATGAGTCCACCCTCTTGCTTTTCTGTCCTAAGGGAGGATAACAATGCAGTTGGCCTTTTTTCAACAACTATCTTCTTAACATGTTTTGCTTCTGGAGTGTAAAGTTAATGAGCTGCATCAAGTAAGGGCAAGGATGACAAGCTTCCTTATCAATCTGAGATCCAATTAGGCAGTAGCTTATAACACTGCCCTGTGGGTGGAGTTCCATGTACCCAGCCAATTGTGTCAGTGGCTCCTGTACTCACTTGGTTGTGATGGATTTTAATAGTGCCCTGAAACACAATAGATGTGTCTGTATACGTAAATATATCTCAACTACATGGAGAGCCATTCACGCAGAGTTAATCATGTGGCAGTATGCCACCCACTCAACTGCTCAGAAGAACATCAACCACTTGAGTTGCATCAGGAATGAATTTGACCTTTAGCATGTGTCTACTACAGGTTGATCCATGCTCAGAGTCAGATGGAAGCCAAACATTCAAGGGTGTCTAATCTGGAGGAAGCTAATGAGGAAAACAGCATGTGAAGAACACAAGACAGGGCTAGGGCCAATTGCCTTCATGTACCTTCAGGAAAAGTCTCCATGACACAGAGACAAAGTAATGGGAAAAGTTTCACTTGCTAAACGTCTGCCTGACAGGTAGCTTGTTCAAGGCACAGGAGTTATGGCAAGGGAAAAAAAGACAAATCGGCAACACAAGCTATGAAGCAGGAACATAAGCAGGTACCCTGGGTACAGAGGCCAAAGGGACAACTCTAGGTAGCACAGGCCTAGAGTCCTATCACATGCCTACCTTGAGCCAATCAGGAACTGAAAGAGGAATATGCCTGGGTCACTGGGTGGGTAGCCCTGGTTTGGTGAAAGTTGGACTCCTGCTCCAAGTTCTGCTACAGATCAAATTTCTGAGACACACACAGATGATGCTCAGCTGTGGACTCATTTCACTTTTAATCTGACTTGGTAGACAGTTGAAATGCTTGCTGGCTGTTGGTATTGTGCTTACCCAGTAAACATTCATAACTACTGTATGTTATTTTGAAAGGATTGTACATGTTCCCTGACGGTGGAATAAAGAAATATCTGTCCCAATACATACTGAGATGGTTTGCCCTCCAGGAGTGTTCATTTCAAGCACCTGAAATACTCACAGTACTGGGGGGACCAGTCTTCCCAGTATACTTGGGCCAGATTAATGGGTGCTACACTGGGGGCAATAGTAAATATAATGCTGTGTTAAAAAAAACAAAACCGCGCTCCACTATGAATGCATAACTGAGTAACTATATCGGAGGCATGATGAAAACACCGGCTAGTCAGCTTTAAAGCTCAATCAAAAGGGAAGTCGTTCTTAGGCAAAGGGATTAGGGTATCAGTATAGTCCACAATATTGTATTTGGATACAGTTTCAGGAAAAGAGCAGGCTCCTCTAATTCAGACTTCATTGCAGTTGTGTGTCCATTCAGGTATAATCCCAATAAGATCCAGAGGCAGATATACAACACACTTCTTGTCCCTAGAGCACTGATATATTGTAGGGCTCTGCCACATCCATACACTACCACATGGTTTGTATCTATTCCCTAGCCTGCCTCTCTCATCTTTCATGCAGGTAGTGAGACAGTCAGTTGCCTTGGCTATTGAAGCACTTAATATGAAGAAGCGAGCCTGGGACATCGTGGAGAAGTAAGTTTCAAGCAAGAAAATATGATTAATTGTGCTCCATTCTTTTCTTCATCACATCCCAGAAACTCTTTGGGGGCCAATATTTACTTCTGAGAAGTCTTTTGTGTAATTAGTATCTAGCTTAATAGTCACAATCCCAGATAGTTCTCTAGTTTAAAGAGGGAGGGTGATGATGGGTGGGAAGACTTCTGTGACTGGCTCATCAGCCATACTCCCTTGCTGCATGATGTCACAGCAAAAGGAGGACATTCCTGGATTTGAGTGGGAAGGAGACCATCGAATTACATTACTCATACTGGGGTCATTCCTGGAATTCTGTTAAGGTCACCCTGACCCTACCTCTAGACATTTTGCATCATCCAAGCTAGTAAAGCAAACTTTCTTAACACTGAAGGAAATCCTGATCAGTTTTAGACTATGTACAGATGATCTCTTTTCAAGAGCTATCATGTTCTGGAGTGCACACATTCAGGTTTTTGTCTCAACAGTCTATAGTCAGACTAGTTTACCAGGTTTCATATTTCGTTAAAACAAGAAAAAAAAAATACAGATTTTCTCTTAAGAGTTTAATGGCTGGACCAGAAACTGCATGTAGTTGTCCTGTCATTACTCCATTGACTTGTTTGGGACTGGCTGCAGGTAGGACGTAGACAAACAGAATTAACAGTTAATGCTTCCTTCATCTTCACAGAAAGCTGAAGGATGAGAGTGAAGAAGTCAGAAGGCAGGCTGTGATTTCATTAGTAAGTCGCATTTCATATTTGGCCTCAGGAGTTGTCATCCTGGAATCCTCAAAAGGGCAGTACAGAAGTTATAAATGGTTGCTGTGTATTTGTCTCTGGGATTAAGTTGCTGTGAGAATCTCAATACCGTAAGTGGCTTCTCTGCTCCCTGAAGCGGGCCTGAGTGAGCCTCACTTGCATTTACCAGGTTTCCAACTAGCAAGTCCAGCTCCTGCAATCTCTGCCTGAGTAGCAAAAGGAGTAAACCTCTTCTTCTGAAATGTTAGATTAAATCTTGTGCCACATCATAATTGTGCAGATGGGAACCTTTGTACATCTTGTGTACCTTCCACAATTGCCAAGGGACATGCAGCTTCTTTCTCTCTTGCTAGGGTGTCCTTGGTTTCCGCAATAAGAATGTGTTCTTCAGCTTGTTGGAAATGCTGGACCTGGACACCAGTGAGGAAGTTCGCATACAGGTCAGTAAGGAGGGAGGGTGCTCCAGGGCAATGAATGTGGACTCAAAGCTTCCCTGCTGCGTGTATTGGTTTTGCTGACCAGTATCTTGGGTTTCACCTTCCATTATAGATTGTCAGGACATTTTCCTCTCTGGGAATGAACAATGTGTATGTCAGGAAGAGCCTGATGAATAAGGAACAGACGGTTGGAATTCTAGCCAGGTATTGCCTGCATGATGGGATGCAACTGATATGGCGCAAGGCCATGCCAAGCATGTGTCCCTGTTGGGGGTGGTGGTTGCTGAAGTACAATGAAAGCAGAAGGAAAGGAAAAATATCCAAGGATACAGTGATGATAGGGGGAGCAAGAGGTGAGCAGATGAAAACCCCCAAAATGGTAAGGCATGTTCCAGTCCCTCCTGTGAAGTTGAGACTGAGGCCACAGCAGTCAGTCATCAGCTGCAGCACATCTCTTACTTGCTGAAATGTAGTGTGCAAATTATGAGGAGGGGGTCAGCCCCCTTACCTTTTATGAGGAGGGGGTCAGCTTTTTGATGAGAAGGCTACAAGATGTATAATTTGGCTAAAATTAGGGGGAGGAATCAGGCAGTTGGGCTTGTGGATTTTGTTCAGGAACTTTACCTCCCCCCCCACCCGCCACCCAATTGAAGCACCGCCCCAAACAGCAAGCAAGTCTGACCCAGACGCTTTTATATCAGCCAGGAGTATCACCTGCCCTGTTTAGATCAAAGCTGATGGAATAAAGTGGCTTCCTTGGCTGGTCTCCTTGCAGTTCCCTCCTTTGGCCAGAGCAGAGGGGGTGGTGCCAGAGAATGAATTTTCCTGCTTGCCTTCTCTCTAGTACCCAGTCTGAGACTCACTGCGGGCTTTCCTTCTAAGACAGAGTTCTCCAAACTTTTTGGCCAGAGGGCCCCATCAAGTATCTGGCATGGTGTTGAGGGCCAGAAAAAAAATTTTTAATATAAAATTTAAATAAAATACATTAGCGATGGAACTTAGACGAATGAACAAATGGGCTCAAATTTCAAGGATTTTTCCAAGCACCAGCACACACCACAAAAATGGACCCCTCAAATGGACCCCCAAAAGGAGGCCTCCCCAAACCTCAGAAAGCCTTCTAAGGCTTCCCAGTTTTTGGGAAAACCAGGAAGTGATATTTTTAGGCTTTTAGAAGGTGTTCTGAGGTCTGGGGAGGCTGCATGCTGCCTCTCTGGCCCTCAGAACACCCTCCGGATGCAACCGAAGCACAACTCTGATCATGTTCAATCAAGTGGGCCAGAGGTTGGCCGCAGGCCAGATAGAGGCTCACCACAGGCCACATCTGGCCCCCGGGCTGGGGTTTGGAGACCCCTGTTCTAAGAGGTTGGAAGTTACATGATGGAGTGTTTGTATATATGGGGTGCAAAAAAGTAGAGTGGCAAGCGTGAAGAGAATCTCCTGAAAATCTGCTGCTGGGGTCCTGGAGCAGGAGGGTGGGGGCAGTGACATCGCTGCTTCAGAAATTCTTAGTTTCAAGTTTCCTGAGAAGTTGTAAATTCAGCAAATGAACAGTGCAAACAGAGTGGTCACTGAGAACAAAAAATTTATAACCTTTTGGGCATATTGCTTTTAAAGGATTCCAAAATACGTGCTCTCCAGGGAGCTAGCTTAGAAACCTTGCCATCCTTTTAAATTTCTCTGCTTCTCTCTCTCCCCCCCCCCCCCATCTTTCCAGTGAGTGTACCAGAGCCTTGAAGACGCTGGATAAGGTTTCGGCTGTTCAGGAAGAGTTAATGATCCACCCCTACAGGACCCACTGAGACCTCATTTTTTATATGACAAAAGTGGCATGAAGACAAGACATGGATTAAAACATGGGCCTCTGGTTTTCCAGATGTAGCACATAGAAAATGAAAGAAGGTATGTGCAGGTGATGTTTGAACATGTGTGTTCACAGACTGCATTTCATCTGGTAGCATGTTCTAGGACTGGGAGTGAAGTTGATGTCAGGTTCTCAGAAATTTAAGGTGGTTTCTGAATGGGCTTCCTATAGGCTACTTGGCTTTAGGTTGCCACTTGCCTAATACACTTTCAATCCATACTAAATTTATGAGTTAAAGAATAAATAGGTTTACTCTTGTTGATTTAAGCAAATCATCATGGCCAGTCTCCTATCCAGGACCTGCTGGTACACAGAGACTATGGAGAGGAAAAGAGATGTACGGGATACAGAAGTTCAATCTTTGGGCCACTATTGGAAGCCCCTGCCCAAAGTATTTTGTAGATTTATGAACTTCATTTTTCCCCCCTCCCAAACAAGAGCAGTGGTCAGCTATCAGGCCTGTCAGTTTCATGACCCACCAACAATTAGGTTGGGATCCACTGGTGGGTTACGACCCACAGTTTGGGAAATACTGCTACTAGAGCCATGAGAACCAAAAACATGTTTGTTTTTTACAACTGAGCATATAGTTTTCTGAAAGCTGAAATTTGAATTAGCTCCAGATTCTGCATTCAGAGATCATAGCCCTGTATTCAGATGATATTTACCTCTTTACCATGTTCCATCATCTTCCTGCCGTGTATACTTCCAGCAGATGCAGAGTCTGTATTTTGGCATAACCAATTGTACAGTACTAGTTTGGTTTCATTCTGCAGTTTCACAGGCAGGTGTCTCTGCTGAGCCTAATTCTAACCAAAGAGCAATGAGTGGTTCACTCCCTTTTATTAACAATTGTTCTTCAAGTAAAAGGGGCTCTTCTGATCTGGAGCATTAATCTGGATAAATTAAAACCACAACAATGTACTAAGAGAAGCAGGTGGGTTTTCCATATTCATTAACATTTAGGACTTTTTTTTTTTACTTCTGTATAAAAGACATCTTGAGTAGGTGTTTGTGGAAGGCCTGACCTAGGGGTAGAATCTACATTGCCATAGATGGCCTCCTGCTGCAGATCTGAAATCATCAGAGTGGCATAAGTAACTTCATTTCTCTTCTCCAAAGCCTGAAATAAAATGATTATGTTATACTAATAGGCTTAGAAATGGAACAAGCCCGATATGACCTTCTGGCAACTTATGGGCATTTCTTTTTACAGGAAATTAATTATATGCCCCCCCAACCTAGACTGCTATATTCCCCCCAACCTAACTCCTAACTACTAGACTACTACTGATCTACTACCCAGATCAGCATAATGGCTAAACAGTAGCCAATCTATTATTGAGGCGTACTTAAAACCAGAAGCTTTAATTTAGTTATGTTTTTATTAAAACAGTATATACATCAGGAGGGGCAGTACAGATTGAATGGCACAAGGGAAAGGCGAATTAACAGCATAATATGCTGGTGGATCTTGCAGCCCGCATTGTATTGTGCAGGCCGCCATTGCTGCATCCATTCTGATGGTCTGCAGCCCACTGATGATGACACTGGCCTCAAGCTGGCCATTAGTACAGATAGATTGGTGGTGGGGGTAGATCTCGACAGCAGCAATGTCTGCCTGACCCTATGCCCCAATTCGGGGCCCGACATGCCCCCTTCACCCTAGCAGATCTATGTCAGCAAAATAGCTGGTATAGATGTGAGTGGGCCCTTAGGGGACCAGGGAGCAGCAGAAGACTTACTTTACTTACCTATCCCTGTCAGTCTGGTCCCCATCTGGCCTGTAGGGTGCAGAAGACGCTTTGTTAACTTCTCTGCACCTGGACAGGATTGGGCCATAAGACTTCCTTTCTCCCTTTACCTCTGAAGCTGTTATAGTTGTGAGTATAATGACCCAAAGTGACTGTCGGCTACAATTTAGTAATCAACCTACGTTTTTGTGCGTGAGGAAATTTGACAAGATTCTGACATGATGGTGTTGACAAAACCTTTGTCAAATAATCTGTCTGGCTTTGATAAAGTTTTTATTTCTTGAATTCAGGGTATGTTAGGGTTGGCTGGCCTTCCTACTTTTTTTTCAAAGGCCTGCCCAGCCTATCTGGTTATTAACTGTCATCTGCCTTTCTCCTTGTCAGCCTCAAGCTGAATGCAGGTGGTTGGCAATCCAATGCCTTTCAATTCCAACTGAAATATTGATGGAAAGGGGAGGGATTATTTTTGAGGCACAGAACTACAAGGAAGGAAACAGAAGGATTTTTAACCATCACAACTCCAAATAACTATTTTGGGGAGGTAACAGGGTTTTTTTTGGGGGGGGGGGAAGGGCTATTTTCCATGAAAAACAACATTGGGAGACAGAGTTAAGCCTCTCTCCTCCTATGCTATAATTCCAGTGTAGTTCTCCCCCCACCATGTGATTACTTTTTGATTAAAAGAAAGAAGCCCCCAGTTTCAAGCATGCCTCTTACTGGTCACAATGTGTAGTTTGGCCTCAACAGTGTTGGAGACTTTTAAAAATGAAAGCAGAACATTCAGAGAAGGGAGCTGGACTATCCCTGAGGGATCAGTGCCCCTCTCTTCCCTCAGAGTAGGATATGGTCCTGATCCTGGCAACTATTTCTTACAGATGGCAGCAAATCACACATTTTCTTCCTACCTTTCTCTGGGAATGTATCCTTTCATCATTACTTTCAGGACTGATCTCAGCATTACTGTACAGCCCTGTACCATTACTGCTTGTTGGATGATCAGGAACCAAGTTCTCTCTAGGGGCGTCCACTGTGCTGTACACTGTCATCTGTGGACAAAAGTCAGATTAATGATAATAAAAATATTTATTTAGCACTTTTTGAATAAGCTTCGTGTTTCACATATGTTATCGATATAATCCTTACAACAACCCTGCAGTTTCTCAAGCTGTGAGTCAACACATGTAAGAACAATGGGAAAGTTCATGCAGCACACTGTTGTGACTCAAGCTGGTGGGTTACTACTGGCTTTCGTCATCGCTCATATCCTGCATGAATTCAGAACTTTCTCTGTACTGTTGCTTTCACATTGGAAATGAGAATTTGCATCATTCTGATGCTAGCTGGAAAATATCAGATCCTTCTCTGGCTTCTTTCTTCCCATGAATAATCCCATACCCTCCACTGAGCGCTGGCAGTCTCAGAAACACAGGGGTGCTACTTATTGAAGACTATACTCCACACAGGAATCTTTGTTGAATCTTGTGGTTTGCAATGCACATTCATATGAAGATGTACAAGAAAAGTGATATATTTACTTAGTAAACAACAAGTACATGGTCATCTCCATGCCACTAGTAGTTGATGAACTAGACATTTTTTTTTGCCACAGAAGTTCTTACACAGTTTCTGATCAGTAGACTATGGGCTGGTCATGGATAGAATTGGGCTGTTAGACCCTTGTTCTCCTTGACCTGCAGAGATGTCTCCCTACCTGGCTTCCTTCCCTCCTCCCCCCTCCATCCTCAAAGCATGCAGACTTTCTCCATGAGCTCTTGATCAGCCACATTGAGTCTAGCATGCCATGAGGTCTCTCACACCCATGCAAAGGGAATAGCTCTAGCATTCCCTGTTCCAAAGCCCAGGATTGTGTTAGCAGAGATGCACATACTTTTAAACTAAGTAAAATATTTTTCTTTACAGTCTCTTTACTGCCTCTGGTCCTGTTGATTGTTAGCAGCAAACTAGCTGGGGTTAGCGGGGAGCAGACAGAAAAAGGATCTTCTGCTTTATAAACTTTGCTTAAGATGCCTAGACCCCTTTTCCCCATCAGACTTCAGCTCTTCTCTGAAGGCACTTTCAGATTACTGCCTCCCCCAGTGAAAGTAGTACTTTTGTAAATTGCGGGGAATTGGATCAGCATACTTGACACCTGCAACTATGTGGGGACTTTCCATCCCTGTGGTGCTAGGTCAGGGGTGTCCAAAGTTTTTGGCAGGAGGGCCACATCAGCTCTCTGATGCTATGTCGGGGGCTGGGGAAAAAAAGAATTAATTTACATTTAAAATTTGAATAAATTTACATATGTTTACATAAGTGACTATATTAAAGGTGAACTTATATGAATGAATGAAGGTCTTGCAATAGCTCAAGGCCTATACAAGGCCTTGTACAAAACAAGGCTGGCCTTTTCTTTGCTGCCGCTACTGCATCACAGACATGAAAAAGCAAGCAGTGGAAGGAGCCCTCAACCCACAGCTCACACGAGAGGTCAAACAGTCGCCCTCACGCTGAGAGCAGTTACATCAGGCCAGTATGGGCTTCAACAAATCTCCAGCGGGCCAGAGGCTCATTGGAGACTGGGGGTTCCCTGAGGGCCACATTGAGAGGCTTCAAGGGCCGCAAGTGGCTCCAGGGCCGGGGTTTGGGCACCCCTGTGCTAGGTGGACAGGTGAAAGAGCAATTGGCACAAACTGAGCAACCATGGCACATCTCTCTCTCTCCTCAGGTTGGAAGAGTGACAGCATGTAAGCAGAGTCACCCATTGTATAATTGGGTGTGGGTATATATAATACTATATATTAATTACCAGTAGGAGGAATTACAACCTTGTCCTGTTGCTAATTTAAAGGCTTGTGGGTTACTCTCTTACTTCCTTGGTTTGCTGGTTTCTTTTTCTTGTTCTGCCTGTAAAACAATGGCTGCAGTTCTTTGTTGCACTTCTTAACAAATCTTAGCTTTGCTGGATGCAGTGGTGTAGCCAACGATCATGTAGCCCAGTGCCGAGCTCAAACAGGAAGTGATGTCACAAAAGGAAGTTGTGGTGTCACACCCAGGCTTTTTAAAAAGTAAAAATCAGGGGAAAACCTACCTTTTCCCCCTAGCAGCTCGCCACCCACTTTCTCTACTGCCTCCCCCAGCCACTGGCTTACTTAAGGCATCTATCTGCTACCTTGAGTCAAGGAAAGTTTTGTAGCCTCCCTCTCCATGACAAAATCAAATTTAATTAAGTAAATAAATTAAGAGTGTGCCCCTTATTGGTTAGAGACACTGTGCTGGGGTGAAGAGGGACAGTTCTTTTCCCTTTGCTAAATATAAGAGGAGCACCACTTGAAAAAGTGCCTCTTTTCCCAGTTAGCAGGGGTAACTATATTATGATACATGGAAATGAGAGCTGACTCATATTAACACCTTATTGGTTCCATGCTGTATCATAACATCTCATTGGCTCGAGAATGATCAGTCTCATAGGTCAGTTTTGAGTTAAGAAATCCACTTTTTGTTCCATAAGACAGTTGTGTTTACATTTTCTGGTTAACTGCCCATCACTTTTGAAAGAAAACAGATATTCCAGTGTGGTTTGTTTCATTGCATTCTGCATTAAATTACCTTTCCAATGATATATAACATGGTGGTGTTATTCATACATACCAAGGTTTTCACAATTTTGGCCATGAGTGACAAACTCAGCTTATTGTCCCCCTAAAGCTTGTTGCCCAGTTGAATTGCTACCCCTTGCACCTCCTCAACTACACCGCTGGCTGGATGTGGGACTGATGGATTCTCTCAGCTCTGCCAACATCCCCACTAGTTGGAACCTGTATTTTCCACTTCCACACTGGCACCTCCCCCCCACCTTCACTGGGGAAAGAAGTGCCTGGAAGCACGATTACATTTACAACACTAGAATTTCAGGATATGGTGGGTCCTGAGGCTGTTTTGGAAATTATCCTGCCCCAAATAGGACCCAAGATTTCACCAACCCAGATTTCAGTTAGTTCAGAGTTCCCACCCCCTCTACAATAAAGGGCAAACTAAAATGAAATGAACAAGTGAAATGGTTTGAGTGAAAATATACCCTTATTCTAAATATCTCTAGGATATGAAGCAACATAGACCACCTTTCCGGAACCCCTAGCCTAGCTTCTGGGTTTTCCTGAGCTGAAAATAAATTATAGATGAATCGAATGGGGGTCAAACATTCAGTGATCTAAGCAAACATCCAAGAACAGATTGCATTATTAAGACAGCTCCACTTTGGCATTATTAAAGCTTTTGGACATTGGTTTTAAAGCTGCATGGAATCAAGGGGTAATGATGTGATTATTTGCCTTACTATGTTTGATGGCTTTGTTTCTTTTTTCCTCCTCGGCAAACATGATCCTGAAACAGATGCATCAGTGAGAAATCAGGTAAATCAGATTAAACAAAGACAACAGCAGGTTCAGTGGCAAGAAACATCAGCTTCAAAATGTCATGGAAAATTATTTGCAGTTACACTAGTGCAGGAGATAATCCTAGCTAAGGTCATAGAAGCAGTAATGTGTTTAATCACTAGGGCCAGCCAGTGAGTGGCATTTTCCATGTCGTTGACCATTTTGATTCCTGTTCATTAAAAAGAGAAGACTTGTCTGCCCATTTTAGTTATTGCTCAATATTCCAGAAAATCTTTCAGTCACATTATAACGATACTCCATCTGCTATATTATTATTATTATTAACAGTATTTATATACCGCTTTTCAACTAAAAGTTCAGAAAGCGGTTTACAGAGAAAAATCAAATAACTAATGGCTCCCTGTCCCAAAAGGGCTCACAATTAAGAAGATGCAAAAAGAACACCAGCAGACAGCCACTAGAAAAGACACTGCTGGGGTGAGGTGGGCCAGTTACTCTCCCCCTGCTAAAAGTTACTCTCCCCCTGCTATAGTACAGTGTGTTTGTGCGTGTGCACATGTATGCATGTATGTAAGAAATCCTTGATGTGGGGGAAACTCATAATCTGTTGCCATTTTCTCCCTTGTAAAAATCTGAGTAGAATTGTACTCTTGTGCTGGAGCTAGCTTCTAAAGAATGTTTTAAAAAAAAAATCTCCCATAATCACCCCCACCCCTGCTGAAGTTCATGTTCATTTAATATATCTTTACCTCTTTGGGGTGTGTGCATGTCATTTGGATTTATTTTACCTGAGGAAGCCTTGCCAAAATGAAATGGGCCCATCTTTGGTTCTTCCAAAGCATATATATTAGGAAATCAACATTCAGATTGAATTCAGTCTCCTCCAGCTTTCTCCAGATTTAAAGAGGTGTCATCCTATACTCACTTTCCTGAGAGTAAGCCCTACAGTGGAACTTACTTCTGAGTAATCATGCACAGGAGTGGGCTGTAAATCCGCACTTGTACATGCTAGGCAAATGAAGGAGCAGATTCTCTATGACAAGTAACCTTGGATGGAAGTTTTATTTTTCTTTCAACTGTCCAATTGCTAAACAAGTTCATGTAACTGGAATAAGTAGGAGGACGGCTGAATTCAATTCAAATGTGCATGTCTCAGCATATTAAATTATGTTGAGTAGTTTTCCTTGAGGAAGTACAACTGTATTCAAAACAGATTGGGAAATTTAGAAACCAGTTTATTAATAAATCTTTCTTGCAACCATTGATTGGGCCTTTTTATGATTCTGGTGCGTCTTTTTATGATTTTGGTCTCTCTGTTTAATCTACCCTGCCCTGAAGAAATGATCCAGTTTCATGCATTGCCTATTTACCCAGAAACAAATTCAACTGATTTCAGTTGGATTAAGTACTACTTAAGCACAGGAGGATTGCAGACAAGAGGGCCATAGTATGCATATTTACTTGGAAGAAAGTCCCACTGTGTTCAACAGAGATACTTCCATGTAAGTGTGCACAGGAACTGCTGATTTTTTTTTTCCATGGCACACTTGAGAGAGAAATTATTCAGGGGAGTATGGGTACAATCCTAATTCCTTATGTCAGTGCTTTGCAGCACTGACATAAGGGCAATGCAGCTCTGAGGTAAGGGAACAAACATTCCCTTACTTTGAGGGGGCCTCTGTGAGTGGCACCCAACTGCAGGATGCAGCACACATCCCATTGGCACTGCTATGCTGGTGCTGGAAAGCACTGACATAAGGAGTTGGGATTGCGCACTATGTGAATTAGGTTAGGGAAGAAATAAGAAAGTGTAACAAAGATAAGTAACAATGGGGTGAGATCAGGTTTCGGAGACCAAGACCATTGCTCTTACCTGTTCTCTTTTTCCTTGACATCATAACCAACACCACAGTCGCAAGTAAGAGAAGACTGAATATCACAGCAATGCAATATATTAAAATGGCAGTGGGTTTGTTGAGCTCCCTGGCAAAAAAAAGACAAAACATTGGTTTCCACATATTCCCTTTCAATTGCCATTTTGTTCAGAAATAACTCTTATGTAACAGGCGCTAAAGAAACACCTATATCAAGGGTGGCCAAATCGTGGCTTGTGAGCCACATGTGGTTCTTTGGCACATAATGGGCGGCTCGTGGAAATATGTTGGCTGAGCAACTTTTTGCATCACAATATAGGAATTAAATAAAATTGAGAATTGATGAGGCATACTGAATTACTGGTGGGAGACCACACCCCTGACGGCCCTACTAAAAATGACCATCCCCCAAACTCCCACAGCACACATGTCAACCAACTGCAGCACACTGAAAAATCACTGGTTTAGACTTTTAATAAACGAGTTCCATTTGGACCCATTACCTGCCTGGTCCACATCCATGGGTGGGTCAGGGAATTATCATGTCTCTTCTTCCTGCACAGGGGCCTCCAAACTCCAGGCCATGGGCTGGATCCAGTGAAAAGCCCCTTGGGTGCGGCGGTGGTGCAGCCTTATAGTTCCACGCTGCAGCTTGCCATCTTCACACTTATCATTGCAGGAACTTGTGACTGGCAGCTACTTCCACTGGGAAATAGTGGTGCAGAGCCTCTTGGGGACATTGGCAGCAGAAACCGCTGCCAAGTGGGAGTTCCTACAGGATCAGCTGCAAACATAGCAGGCTGCAGCAGCAAACAGTAAGGCTGCACCACCACAGTGCTGCAGCCAAGGGGCTTTTTGTGGGCTGGAGTCTGGAGATTGCTACTGTGGAATTGACTTTTAATAAGAACTCCTGGGGTTCAGTGCTCCCCTGGGAAAATTTTTCCCCCCCAAATGTCCTTCCTTTGCCCAGTCTCAGTAGCCTGGGATGGTGGCAGCCAATCCAATCTACCTTGAACTTTCCCCATTCCATTATGAGTCTATTGAGTTGCTAATAAAGGGAAAGGCGTCTAGCCTAGACACCTTTAAAAGGGGATTGGACAAGTTTCTGGAGGAAAAATCCATTACGGGTACAAGCCATGATGTGTATGGGCAACCTCCTGATTTTAGAAATGGGTTATGTCAGAATGCCAGATGCAAGGGAGGGCACCAGGATGAGGTTTCTTGTTATCTGGTGTGCTCCCTGGGGCATTTGGTGGGCCGCTATGAGATACAGGAAGCTGGACTAGATGGGCCTATGGCCTGATCCAGTGGGGCTGTTCTTATGTTATGTTCTTATGTAAAGGTGGAAGCAGGTAGGGGTGTGTGCATGCTAACCACTAGGCCCTACTACCCTGGGTCAGTCCATCTTCTCCTTGGGAGTCCCTTCCGTGACAGGCCCCAATGTCCCACCTCCCCTTACCAGAAGAACTGAGAAAGAAGGGGGGAGATCAAAGGTGATAAAATTTGGGTGAGCAACTGCCCCATCCAAATATTCCCTCTCTCCCTTCTAATGCCCACTTTCTGTACTGTATTTCTGCACTAGCACTGTCTCCTCCTGACACCCAGAGTTTTCTCAAATGGAAGAAAGCAAACTTACCAAGTTTGCAAATATGGCTTAGTGCCATATTAATGTCCATATCATTCCTAGTACACTATATGCATTTAAAAACACTGCAGGAGTGTTCATGTTCCCAGTCAGAGGCTCCATATTCCACATCCAAAAGGAGTCCATTCCTTTGCACACAGCTGTATGCTTTTGTATTAATTGCCTCAGGCTTTGAATCCCACTCCTGGTGCGAATTTGTCCTATCCTGCGGGCTATGCCAATTTGTCCTGTCCAAATATTCTGTCTCCCCTCTAATGCCCACTTTTTTGGCTAATTAACACCCCCTCTTATCTCTAGAAAGAACAGCTGTGGTGTGCAAAGAAGTGAACAGAACTCCTTATTGGTTTGAGTAATTAACAAGAATTTATTGCTACAAACACATACACTCCCTGCAATTCCTCTTGTCCAGAGGCTTCCTCTCCCCAAAACTCCACTTAACTCAGTGGGTAAAGGTCCAAAGCCTCCAGTCCAAGCCCACGGTCTAATCTTCAAAGCACAGTTCAGTCTTCCCAATTCAGTCTTCTGCAGCAGAGTCCCTCCTCTGTGTTCTCTCCAGCAGAGTGTCTCCTTCAGTAGGGTCCTGCAAGTCCTCTCTGTGTCCTCCAGCAAAATTGTGGCAGTCCCCTTTTCCCATAGCTCTGTTGGTCAGGTAGCTTTGCTCCCTCTGAAGCTTCTTTTTATCCTTGTATGTCCCATTAAGTCCAAATGCAGCTCAGCTGTGAGCTACCTTGTTAGCCCCTTGTTAAGTCAAATTAGGCTCAGGTGAGCCATCTCTTCAGTCCGTGTCCATTCAAAGTCATCCTCCCTGCTGGGGGGGGGGGCCTCCAAACTCAGGTCATCCTCCCTGCTGCGGGGAATCCAGGGCCTCCACAGGCCTGGTCAGAGGCTCCCTACCCAGAACTGGCCATCTGTTGAGGGCACTCTGCCTCAGCCCTCTACTTCCTGTCAAGACCAGGTGCGGGGACAGGATATCAGAAGTACCATTGCCGCCAAGATTGCTCCCTGCAATGCTGCAAACAATGCTTCACTGCCAGAATACAAGTTCTAGCAGCGCAGTTGAGGGATAGGATCAAGCACTTTGAGTGTTCTTTTCAATTAGTGTTCAGTGCTATCTATTTAGCCATGGATTTTTTTATCTTCGGATTTGTCTCAAAGCAAATGGGGTGGGGGGAACTGAAAGTCCAATGCACCTTTGCCCTGCACTGTCTCGTTCTGTTTCCAGGCAGCCCAAAACACTGCATAAAGGCTCTGCCTTGGAGGGCAGGGAAATAGCCCCAGAGCCCTGGAAGAGGTTCCCCTTTCGAAGGAACAGTAAGATTCCTGGAGCTCCTGAGCCAGCGAAGATGGGGGGGGGGGGAAACTGTAGGCAAAACACGTGCAGCAAGGTGGAGCACACACACAGGAGCAGTAGCAACAGAAGGGATTGCTTAAAAAAACCCAGGGAGTGTTTGCCAAATTCCCCCCTTCAGACTGAGATGGTGCAGGCTCTCCATGCTCCAGCCTATGGAAACAAAACAGCCCAGCAAGCAAGTCTTCCCAGCAAGCAAAGCATGAGATTTAGGCTAAAATCTGATCCACACTTCCTGGGAGTAAGCCCCATTGACTAGAATGGGACTTACTTCTGAGTAGGAAGGCATAGGACTGGGCTCTCAGGCTAAAATCTGATCCATGCTTTCCTGGGAGTAATCCCCATTGACTAGAATGGGATTTACTTCTGAGTAGGCAGGCATAGGACTGGGCTCTCAGACTACAATTTGATCCACACTTTCCTGGGAGTAAGCCTACATTGACTACAATGGGGCTTACTTCTGAGTAGAAATGCATAGGACTAGACTCTTAAAAGCTCAGCATCCCACCGGTGAAAGAAGTGGGACAGCTGGCAACGGGGAGGGCTGAGTATGGAGCAGAGGAGGCGGTGATTGAGAACCACCGCCTTAGTTTCCTTCCAGCCTCAAGTGTCAGGCTGCAGCATATTGCGTAACTCTATGGAATTTTTCCTTAATCTAGGTTGGTCACGGAATGGAACTCATGTGTATAAATAGGCTCCACCTGTAGTTTATTGCGTTGCATGTAATTCTGTTTACTTAGCCATCATATCTTGAGGCTTCTCATTTGATCTGTCTTTATCCACTGTGTTCATTTGATCACTGTTGCAGAAAATTTGTTTAGTTCTTAATGTTGTACTGTCTGTCAATTACAATGCCCTAGAAGAAGAAATTTGCCAAACCCTATAGGGGCATTTTTATTCCAGTTTTTGCACCTTCCAGGAGTTTGCCAAGTCCTCCTTTTGCAGCAAAGTTGGATGCTGCCCCTTTCTTTCAGTGCTATCACAACAGGTCTCCTGTTCACTTAAATCAGGGGCCTCCAAACCCCGGCCCAGGGGGCCAGATGTGGCCTGTGGCCTGCGGCCAGCCTCTTGTCCCCTGACCCTGGTCCACTTTGCCGAACATGACTGGAACTATTTCTGGTTGCATATGGAGGGTGTTCTAAGGGCCAGAGAGGTTGAGTGAATGAGCCCATTCATTCATTGTTCACACATCTAAGTTCCATCTCTAATTTATTTATATAAATTTTATATTTAAATTTTTTTCCTGCTCTCAAAGCTGTGCCAGACATTTGATGCGGCCCTCTGGCCAAAAAGTTTGGAGACCCCTGCCTCAAATGACACTACCCAGGCTCCTCTGTCCCCTACCTGTGTCTCTGATATGCGCTTGGTACAATCTTCATCCACATTTAAGAGCCACACTTGGATTATCTTCTTAAGACCCATGTTCTGCTTTAAGCCTGTGCAGTAGCTTCTGACCGCATTTCTTCCTTTTTACCCTTGTCTTTCACTCTTTTCTGCCATTTTCCTACTGTCCATTGTTGATAGTAAACTGCTTGGGAGAAGAGAGTTGTCCACGTTATCTACAGAACTCTACAAGGTGCCAGGGACACTGATGGTATACAGTCCAAGCCAGCCTTTGGATTTCCCTGGTGTAGGATGCACTTGGGTTTCAAAAGCAGAAGGCTTGCTTATAACAACTCAGGGATTTTCAGAAGCATAAACTTTTTGTTGAATTTGAAATTTCAGCCAAGTTGTAGCTGTGGATGTATTGCCTTTATTTTGGCAGGCACTGGAGAAAGGGGGGGATATTAAAGCATTTTATGATCATTGATTTTGCATAGAAAGGGAGATACACATGATTATAAAACTAGAATTTCAGTACTTACTCTTTGGGGCTCAAGGTGGACTTTGTCACATCAGTTGCAGTCTCCATGGCAGGATCAGGGCCTGGTGGTTCTGTTGTTACTGGCTTTTCTTCTGGCTTTAAGGTGGGGGCTAAAAACAAAGATTGCATTTTATTTATTTAATAGTTGTATAGCCTGCTCTTCCCCTACCCCCAACAGTGGGATACCCAGAGCGGCTTACTGTGTTTGATAAATACAAAGGTATAAGGTAAAAACAATGCAAACAAAACCGATGCTAACCAAAAAAAATTATAAAAACATACATAATACAAAACATGAAATATAATATAAAAATGCATATATAGTAACATAAAAAGCTAATAATAAAAAATAAACTAGAAATAACAAGGACAGCAATATCCAAACCAAAAGTAAAACTTAGGTGGGAAGACCAACTGAAAAAGAAGTTTTTAGTTACTCCCAGAAGGCCTCCAGGGATGGCATAGTTTTTAATGAAACTAGGTATGGTTAGGGAGGAGGGAGTTCCATAATATTGGTGTCTTTACAGAGAAGATCCTGTACCATGTTGCCACCATCCTGCTTTATCAGGGGCAGCAGTCAAAGGAGGCCTCCTTCCATGACTCCAGGAGACAAGCCAGCTCATATGGGAGAAGGCAGTCTTCAGATATCCTGCTCCCAAACCATACAAAACTTTAAGGGCACAATCCTAACCAGGTCTACTCAGAAGTAAGTTCTATTGTGTGCAATGGGACGTACTTCCAGGAAAGTGAGGTTAGGATTGCAGCCTAGAATGAGGGGGTGGGGCCTGAGGTGGCTGAGTAGCCATGTTTTTCTGAGCTCCTGGAAAGCTCTTGGAAAGCATGCTATTTCTTCCTGGAATCGCGGGTCTGATGAGATCCGAGGATCAGTGGTCAGGAGAGGTCTCGATCCTACAGATGGTGTACGGTTTCGGAGAAGAAGGGTCCAACCAGGGACTGTTTTTTCTCCAAGGGAACCCAGCCATTGATGTCCGTGATGGTGAGGATTCAATGTTGAAATTAAGCCGCAGGCTCCAAGCAGGGAAGGAAGTTGAAAGAAGCAAGTGAGTATTGTTCCGTTGTGTGTGTCTGGCATTAATTGACTAATTGACTGCCTGATTAAGCTTTTGCCCAGGAGAAGGAGGGGCAGGCTTTCCCCCTCCTGGGAGAAGAGGAAGGAGGGGGAGGCTTTCTCTGCTTATTTGTTTGTTGATATGAGAAGAAGCTTTTGAGGAGATCTGCCAAGCTTGTTATGGAAATATGAGTGCATAACTCTAACTTTATAAATCTAAAATTTGTTGGATTACAAATTAACCGTCTTGGAATACAATTATTGTTGTGGAGTGTTCAGTTTCATTTTCCTGTGGAGAGGTGGTGGAGTACTGTGGAGAGCGAGGCTGGAGACCTGCTTTTTTTGTTTTGCAAAAGTGGTTGATTGTTTACATTCCTTTGATTATCTCCTGGAAAGGAATGCGGTTGACATAGAAACAGATATAAATAACAGAAATAAGATATAAACAAGAGAAATAAGAACATTAGGATCATCTAGTGGACTAAAAAAGACACTACAAGGACAAGAACAGGACTTGACAAGTGAAGTAAGAAGAAAAAAGATATAAGTAGGAAGAAAAAGAATGACAGGAAAAGGAGCGAAAGTTAGGAGCTCTCCTGCCCCTGAGTCCAGCTTGGGAAAACTAACCCAAGAGGAACCAAAAGGGAAAGAATGGAAGCAGACAATACAAGACAATATAGAGAAATTAGTGGCGATGGAACAGCAATAAACAAATCAATATCTGTGAGTTCAAGCTAGTTTGGATGCATTAACTACACAACTAGATGATCTTAGTGTACAACTCAAAGATGTTATATCCGAATCACATGAGAAAAAAACAAAGGATTATGGAAAAAGTACTGGAAATGGGAAAGCAACAAGCAAATTGATATTTACAAATCCAAATTAGCCTAGAAATCTTAATTCAACAGACAAATGAGTCTAATAATACGCAAGAAACAGGAGAGGATCAACAAAAGAGCAAAGAAATGGAAGATAAATCTAAAACACTGGAGATAGGACAAAACAACAAATTGGAAGAGACAATGTTAATGGAGATAGCTTGGAAGATAAAGACTCACTGCCCCTCTGTACAAAGGGTACCACCCCCAAGGCAGGGATACATCCCACTGACCCACTGCAGGGACCAGTAGCCTCCCATTAACCAGCCCTACAGCCAGTGGCGTCACTAAGATTCGCATCACCCGGTGTGGGAGGCCTGTGCGTCACCCCATGCAGTGGATGCGGCAACACCCCGATGGTGGGCGTGGTGATGTACCATTGACCTGCACCCAATGGTTTTTTGGCAGTACCTTTTGATAGAACACAGATATTTCAATGTGGTTTGTTTCATTGCATTCTGCATGAAATTACGCATTGATCGATATATAACATGATGGTCTTATTCCTCCAAATTCTGATTTTAATGATTTTGAAAACTTGTGGAGTCACACAAACACACACACACCCGCGTCAACTTATTAACACCTTATTGCAGCAGTACTCATACTTTTAGCACTGGGACCCAGTTTTTAGAATGACAGTCTGTCCAGGACCCATTGGAAGTGATGTCATGGCCAGAAGTGACATCATCAAGCAAATTAAAATAAATAATTATAAATAATTAAATTAAAATAAAAGAAATAATTAAATAAGGGGGAACCAGTCCTCTTCCACCAAGTGAATCTACTCTGAAGTAAGTCCTATTGTGGTCAATGGGGCTTACTCTCAGGAAAGTGTGGGTAGGATTGCAGCCTGTGAGCTCAATCCTATGCATGTCTACTCCAAAGTAAGTTCCATAGTGGTCAATGGAGCTTACTCTCAGGAAAGTGTGGTTAGGATTGCAGCCTGTGAGCCCAATCCTATGCATGTCTACTCAGAAGTAAGTCCCATAGTGGAGCTTACTCTGTAGTCTGCCTGCAATAACAACCCCCCAAAAAGAATCAGTGAGATTTCCAGCCCTCCCCAGTGCCCAGTTTAAAGTTCTTCTATTTCCGGCACATCAGAATAAAGACCTACCTGGCTTTGCAAGTGCAAAATAGAAAACTTTCCCCTTACCATTCAAGCCTCTTTTTTGTCCTTTTGGGGGGGGGGGGAGGGTGCATTCTGGAACATCTGTTGAGCTTCAGTTCCATTGGATCAGGACCATTCCGGTGTCCTCACATTCCCCTTTGCCTGGCCTGACCACCAGCCAAGGCTCGTCTGCCTACTCATGAGTAAACACGACTGTGAGGCTGCTTAGCTTTCCATAGGGCTGGGAGGGAGGGACTTCCTTCTCCCTTTTGTTTTTGGGAGCTGCATTCATTGGATCAGGACCATCCTTGGAGTCCTCTCAGTCCTTGCCTGGACTAAGGGAAGTTCGCCTACTTGCAAGTAAACGTGGCTTCGTGGCTCAATAGACGTAGCTGGGAGGGAGGCAGGGACCTCCTTCTCATGTTTTTGGGGGTTGAATTCATTGGATTGGAACAATTCTGGTGCCATTGGATTCCTCTCAGCCTGCCCTTTCCGACGGACTATGACAAGTAAGCCTAGTCGCAAGTAAACGCATGATACAGCTCACTTTCACTTTCCATAGGGCTCCTTGCATTTTTTCTTTCCAGTTTTTTGGCCATGACTTTTGAACGAAAGGAGCGATTCCAATTCTGTTTTCTGCATTGCGTTCCGCTGGACATTCCGCATCCAACGGTGTATGGTATGACGGGGTAGCTCTGAAAGCCATGAAGTTAGCGTGTCTGCATTCCCAGGGTGCGTCACCCCCCCAACGCGTCACCCAGTGCGGCCCGCACTCCCCTAGCGACGCCAGTGCCTACAGCAACGGTCCAAACCCAACTCTGATCCCAGCTGCATCTCAACCAACTTCCCCAGCAACACTGGGCACCACCAAGGAAAGGAAAGGGGGGAAGGCAAGGAAAAGGAGAAGGACCACCTGCTCCGCACTGGCCCTGGCTTTTACCAACATTTCTGGCGATACTTCTGTATAACAGCATTCCATAGATTAGCACACAAAAAGGGGGGTTTCATCAATCCCTTTAACTGATGACTTTTGATTATACTGTTTGCACCAAAAGGCACCAGTTGCACCTCTTTACTTCTGTCATTGCAAAGGAAGAAAGAAGAATTCTTTACCTGGAGAAACAGTCACTGTAACACCATGTCTAGTATTATGCACCAAACGCTCAATACCACACTGATAGGTACCGGAATCTTCCAGCTGCAAGTTGTCCATGGTCACTGTGAAGAACTTGTACACCTGACTGTCTTCAATTGAGACTCTACCGTCTTCCAACTTCTTGTCGGAATCTGATTTAATTATGGAGCTCCACTCACAAGCTGAGGAAAACCAACTTTGTTTGCACCAAAACTTTGTGTTATATTGATAGCTTTTTTCATAAGAGCAGTTCACTGAGAGTGAACTTCCTGTGTAACCAGGTACTTCCTTTGGACCTCTCAGTACCCAGCAACCTGTGGAAAACAAAAGAATTGAAGGCAGTGAGAATGCATTTTATCCTACACAGTCAGGCTGTGTTATGTCCTGTTTGCTGTTGGGATCAGAGACAGCCTCTTCCCACATGAATCCCTCATGACCCAGTGTGTCTGTTCCAAGTGTTGCTGCCTCTGAAGCTGAGCTACTTGGCAACAAAGAGCAGAGCTTCCTTGGAGGTTGCATCTCTCCTTCCTGTGGACACCTGCTGAGGCCTGTTTATTCCTGAAAGACCTTGACCAGTTCGCAGAACCATCCCACATCAGGGAGAAGGGATTTTTCAGCAGCATTTCCCAACATTTTTCAGCAGTGTGGCTCATTATCCTCAGGTTTCTTTGTGGCAGGATTCCTTTGTGCCAGATTACAACCTGCTGTGCAGTCAGGGCCTGAGGGACAATGAGCTGGTGGGTGTTTGTAGGTGAAGTGAAGAAGAATCTGCCTAGCTGGGCTACTGGCAGCACTTAGTGCAGTGGGCAGGTTTCACCTTTTTTTTGTAGTGTCTTCCTCAGTCATGTAAAGAAAAAAAAAAAGAACTGTTGCTTATCCCAGTGTAATCCAAGCCTGCCTATTTACTGAATTATGTCCACAGGCCCTTGTTGGGGGCCCCTGTTGTCAGAGATTAGGTTGGTGAGGACTGGGGAAGGGACCTTGTTTGTTATGGAGCCTCACTCTGGCGCAAACCCGTACTGCTGAGCCTAGACGCCCCAGCCTAGAGCCCAGCCGCTGGCCCCTTACGGGGCAGGGGCAGTGGGGCTTTTTAGAAACAGAACTTATCTGCTGCCCCTTAAGAGAAGGGGGAAGGCAGTGAAACGATTCCTAGGATTACGCTGATGCAGGGGAGGAGGTGTCTTTTTATTTTTTTGCTTCAGACAATGACCTTTTATTTTCCTTTCAAAATTCTGTTTTTCTTCTGCTGCTCTGATTTTGTTATTTGTTATTTTCCCTGCCCTCCTGTTTTTCACATGACTCTGTTTTAACTGTGCGCTTATTCTTTTGATATTTTTAAATATTCTTTTAATATTTTTAGCTCGCCTGCTAGCCACCCTGGACGACCTAACACCGAAAGGAAACATGCAGATGAAATGAAATCAAGGTACGTACGATTGCACAGGTATGTTGCTGAAGTTTACTTGAACTTTTAAAAATGAGCATGTCACTGACAAATTATTGTTGCGGCTGGCTCCTCACGGATTGCAAAGAGCAGGGCATGCATCACATTCATGAGATCTTTACAAGACCAATCACACAAGTCTGATGGCTGACAAACCAAAAACACTCACCATTGGGGGAGGGGAAGCATCTGTCCCCTAGGAATAAGATTATAATATTTGCCAAAGAAACCAATGCAATGAAAAATGTGACACACCATCTAATGCAATAGCACATGTCAGAAGCCAGTGATGGTGCAAGGCAGCATGGTGGAGGATGTATAAAGTAAGGGAAGATGCATCGTCCAGTTTCCTACACATTGTGTATTATCTGTCTCCACTCAGCCTCCTATGATAGGATTCCAAGAACACAGATGCAGCAAACAGTAAAAGCCAATATCAGAGTACAAAAGCAATTTCCCTGAACATTTGCTGATGATGTTCACAACTAGAGTGCTAATCATGACTCAAATAGAAGGCTTTCCCCTCCCCCAGCCATCAGTACCTAACAGCTGGGTTCCTGTCTGGACCAGGGAACAGGAATCATTTTAGTAAATCTAGGGAATCTAGTAAATTTAGGGAACAACTTAGATCCATCTGAATACAACAAATTGGATGAGCCAAATAAAAGATATGAAAGTTGGCTTATCTCAGCATATGTAAACCGAATTGTAAAAAAAACCAATGTGAACTAGGAATATGTGTGAGCCAAAGACTTTAAGGGTGCAGTCCTAACCCACTTTCCAGCACTGACAGAAGGGCAATGCAACTACAAGGAAACAACATTTTCTTACTTTGAGGAGGCCTCCATGAGTGCCACCCAACTGCAGGATGCAGCACATGCCCATTGGCACCACTATGCCAGTGCTGGAAAGTGGGTTAGGATTTGGGCCTAAGTTTCTAAACCCCCTATGGAAACATATAATGACCACAAGTTCTTCTTGATGAAATCAGTTTTGGCAATGGCAAGTGGAAACCATTTTGTGTCATCAGAAAAGTTACCTCCTTGTCTTTTGCTTGTTCTCCCTCCTACAGCAAGGCCTCCCCTTTTTCTGCCTCTGCTTCCACCTTCTGCAGCAGCTGCTTCTCATGCCCCTTTACAGAGCCCTGCCTTACGCCTCAGGAACAGTGGCCTTCAATCAGCACTGCTCTTTTTCTTACCAGCACGAGGAATCAGCACCCAAGCCAGGAGAGGCAGCATCCTCAACATCCTCAGAGTTCTGCTTGTCCAGTTGGTGGCAAGTAAAGTGTGATGAACCTCTCCCAAGAAAGTCACGGTGGCCTCACCAAGGGAAGCTCCAAAGCTCAAGGACTGAAACTTTGTGCGCTTGGAAGCAGAGCTGGTTGACTGACATAGGAACGGAAGGAAGTTCCTCTGACTCCTCTTCTGCAATACTCCCATCATCCTGTTGTGGTTAGTGTATTTCTGCTTTTATTGCAAGCATGAGAACATAAGGATTGTCTTGCAGGATTAGATGAAAGGACCATGTAGTGCAGCATTCTTTAGTCAGCAGTATATTAGCCAGATGACATCTGGGAAGTTACATACATGCAAGCCGCATTCACTTGCTATTCCTCTCCCAAAACCATTATGCCACCACATCTCTCTCTTCTGTCAAACCCCAGCTCAGAACTCACCTCTTCCAGGAAGGCTTTGGTTAAACCCAACTGAAAAGAAAGCAAAGTTTGTGTAGCTGTCTCTGCTAACATCCATCCCATACAGGAAGAGGGAACAGATGACTAATGGAATAATAAGCACAATTATTAAATGAAGAAACAGCATAATGTCCTATGTGTTGTGCTCAGTGAGGCTTCCTCTCAGAAAAGTGTGCATGAGATAGTAGCCTTACTATCTGATCCTTGTAGCCTAACAGTTAGCGGTTGAAAGACCAGATGTTTCAGACCTCATTGATAAATTAAAGATCAATAAGTCACTGGGCCCAGATGGCATCCACCCAAGATTTATTAAGGAATTAAAGAATGAAGTTGCTGATCTCTTGACTAAAATATGCAACTTGTCCCTCAAAACGGCCACGGTGCCAGAGAATTCGTGGATAGCAAATGTCATACCAATCTTTAAAAAAGGAAAGAGTGAGGGCCCGGGAAACTATAGGCCTGTCAGCCTAACATCTATACCAGGTAAGATGGTGGAATGCCTCATCAAAGATAGAATCTCAAAACACATAGACGAACAGGCCTTGCTGAGGGAGAATCAGCATGGTTTCTGTAAGTGTAAGTCTTGCCTCACAAACCTTTTAGATTTCTTTGAAAAAGTCAAAAGGCATGTGGATGCGAGAGAACCCGTGGACATTATATATCTGGACTTTCAGAAGGCATTTGACACGGTCCCTCACCAAAGGCTACTGAAAAAACTCCACAGTCAGGGAATTAGAGGACAGGTCCTCTCCTGGATTGAGACCTGGTTGAAGACCAGGAAACAGAGAGTGGGTGTCAATGGGCGATTTTCACAATGGAGAGAGGTGAAAAGCGGTATGCCCCAAGGATCCGTCCTGGGACCGGTGCTTTTCAACCGCTTTATAAATGACCTGGAGACAGGGGTGAGCAGTGAGGTGGCAAAGTTTGTGGACGTCACCAAACTTTTCCAAGTGGTGAAGACCAGAAGTGATTGTGAGGAGCTCCAGAAGGATCTCTCCAAACTGGCAGAATGGGCAGCAAAATGGCAGATGTGTTTCAGTGTAAGTAAGTGTAAAGTCATGCACATTGGGGCAAAAAATCAAAACTTCACATATAGGCTAATGGGTTCTGAGCTGTCTGTGACAGATCAGGAGAGAGACTTTGGGGTGGTGGTGGACAGGTCGATGAAAGTGTCGACCCAATGTGTGGCGGCAATAAAGAAGGCCAATTCTATGCTTGGGATCAGTAGAAAAGGTATTGAGAACAAAACAGTTACTATTATACTGCTGTTGTACAAATCGGATGGTAAGGCCACACCTGGAGTATTGTCTCCAGTTCCAGTCGCCACATCTCAAAAAGGACATGGTGGAAATGGAAAAGGTGCAAAAGAGAGCGACTAAGATGATTACTGGGCTGGGGCACCTTCCTTATGAGGAAAGGTTATGGCGTTTGGGCCTCTTCAGCCTAGAAAGGAGGCAACTGAGGGGGGACATGATTGAGACATACAAAATTATGCATGGGAAGGATAAAGTGGATAGAGACATGCTCTTTACACTCTCACATAACACCAGAACCAGGGGACATCCACTAAAATTGAGTGTTGGGAGGATTAGGACAGACAAAAGAAAATATTTCTTTACTCAGCGTGTGGTTGGTCTGTGGAACTCCTTGCCACAGGATGTGGTGACGGCATCTGGCCTGGATGCCTTTAAAAGGGGATTGGACAAGTTTCTGGAGGAAAAATCCATTATGGGTTATAAGCCATGATGTGTATGTGCAACCTCCTGATTTTAGAAATGGGCTATGTCAGAATGCCATGTTGCAGTGACCCTTGGGGGAGCAACCAAGCCCCCGGGCTAGGTTGCTGGATAAGTGCAGGAAAGAATCAAGGAGCCAAGGAAGAGAGAGAGACAGACTTTTAGATTCAAAGCAGAGAGAGAGAAAAGCTGATTCTACTAGCCTCCTCCTGCGTTTTTATTGTACTTGCAACATTAACAGCTACATTCAGTTCTCAGATAAAGCCACATTAGAACTGCATACAGAACAAAGGAACAATGGGTGCTCTTTTCTCAGAGTGCTGTATCAGCTATTGTCACACTTCAGCCTGGGAACTAGCACCCCTGTCGGTTTGCCGTAACAAAAGGGGGGGGGGTTTGCCCGTTGCCATATTACCAAGGCTTTCTGTGTGCTTCTGCTTAAGCACTTAAAAACACCACATTGTCCCCCTTTTTATTTATTTAAATTTTGAGATAGCATTTCATATCCCTGGAGACGTTTGTGAAGCAAATCCAGGTCTTGCCGGGTAAGCATGAGGACCCCAAGTTGACGATGTGGGGTCATAAGATGCAAAGTCTGACACAATGAAGGAAGACATTGGATAAAAAAACAGGTTAATATCAAAAGAACAACAATAAGGATTCCATAGCCAAGATTTGTCTAAGCCATGCAATATTAGGTAACCATCCTGTAAACCATTCCCAGAATCCTTCAAAACTTATATTTTGCTGAACATGAGCAGTAAGATTTCTTAATGTTGATAACTTTTGCTCAATGCTATGGCTGTTGTCAGAAAGGTTAAAACAGCACATATGTTTGAATGCTGTACATCCATGATGATGTTTGAAAAGCAAAAAATCTGTGGTCGCCCAGTTGTCAAGAATCGCTTCACTGAGTTGATGCTGTTCGTTGTTAAGAAGGGCGACAGCCTGGGAACTGAGGTTAATTTGCGTTATGTACTGTTAGTGCTGGAACACCTATTAAAGAGACAGCTAAAGAAACATATTCAGCTTTACTTAACAATTGTACATTAGAATCACAGTCAGATGGAAGGACAACACTTCTTTTCTCTTGAAAGTGATTTGCTGTGGGTAAAATTACTGCAAAACGGCTAAGGCAACAAGAAGTGGTTGTGAGGTTAGCAGGAATATAGCTGAATGTGCGACTTCCACATGTGAAAAACCATCCAGAAGGTAGCAGCACATTTGCATAGTTAAATGAAACATTCTCATACGTAGAACAGTTCATAGAACCTGTTCCTACAGGCACACAGGGTTTTTTAAGCCTTTGAGTACAATTCACTATTCTTGCACATGTTAAATTACCTCCACTGGCCACGTAAGGAGTGTGTAGTGAAAGTGCTCCATAAGGGAGGTGTTGCTGTACTTGCCCCCAGTTGACCATTGTGGCATAATTTATGGAGACATTAGGGAACCCAAAAAACATGGTTTCTTTGGCTAGTTGCTCTGGTTGCTTGCAGACTGGAATCAAGCAAGACCCTAAAAGGCTCCCTGCATCAAGGTTATTAGATAAACAGAAATGGGAAGTGTTAGTGACTTGAGCAAGACGTTCCCAAAGGTTATATGTCATGCGTTCCCTTAAGGGGGGTGCTGGGTGACCTTCCCCTATTGGGATTGTGAAGAACAAGAGAAAACACAATAACACACTCATTGAATTCTTTGTAACATGAGCCATCATTGCTAAAAACAGTTTCTCTGGGGTTTCTGGTTCACCAGACATCAGCAGTTGTCTCTGGGCTTTGGATGTCAGGGTCTTGAGATCTCCCCAGGTGATGGGGTGGGCTTTGGTCTCCTGCCTTGGCCTCTTGGCTGGTTGTCTGCTCTTTGGTTGCTCCTGCAATCCCAGGGTCGCCTGGAAGTTGGGGATTGGGTTCTGTGGGTTCTGGTACCATGACATCCTTCGCTGGCCTCACACAGCATGCTGGAACCCAGAGCGTTCCTGTTGGGGTAAACACAGCAGCGTGACCCCGCCCCCAAGTTACTAACAGCGCAGGGCCTTTCCATTCAGGGTTTGGCAATTGCCTGTAATATACCATGGGTCTAGGAAGTGATTTTAGGACTCCCACGTGCCTCTCATGGGGAGTAAAACCTTCTGCATTTAGTGTTAAAAAATTTAAAGTAAACAATAAAACATACAGTGTTTCTTGGATGTGGATTGGTCCAAACAAACGATGTCTCATGTCTCCCGTTCTTTTTAATTGTTTAAATAAAAGCGTTTTGAGTGAGCGGTGAGACCTTTCAATAATCGCTTGACCCTTAGAGTTAAAAGGGATACCATGTTTTAGAATAATGTTCCACGTGGTGCAAAAAGAAAGAAGTTCTTTGGACGTGTAAGCAGGAGCATTGTCTGTTTTTAATACTAGTGGCTTTCCCATTACTGCAATTGAATGAACTAGATGAGCAATCACATGTTTGGCTGTTTCCTTTTTAAAGGCTGAAGCCCACACATACCCAGAATAAGTGTCAATGCACGCGTGTAAATATGAATATGGTTTGAATTCAGGGACATGTGTCACGTCCATCTGCCGTAATTCATTGGATTGGGTCCCTCGTGGGTTAATGGCGTGTGGGAACGAGGCAGAGGCCTGAGAACAATGTGGACAAGCATGAACAATGGCCTGTGCTTGTGGAAGAGGGATGGAAAATTGTTTGACTAGCATTTTGGCAGATTGATGAAAGAAGGCATGGCTGGCTATGGGATCAGAAAACAAGGAGTTAACTGATGAAGGAGGGAGGTCTTTAGAAGCTGAGAGTTCCTTAAGGGCCTGATCAGCTTTAGTGTTGCCTTCTGCCAGGAAGCCAGGAAAATGGGAGTGGATTCTGACATGAGCTGCAAAATAAGGCTGAGTTCTGGTTTGGAGCAGATTTTGCAGGGTTAAAAAAAGAGATAACAAATGATTATCCAATTGAGTAGTGATACAGGCCAGGGGGAGATGCTCTAGCAAATTATATACGTATTGGGTGTCTACAATTAAATTAAATTAAAGGGTTGATCACGCATTACTTTAAAAGCCATAATTACTGCTGCTAACTCTGCCCTTTGTGCAGAATTCTGGGCATTAGTAAAGTAGGTTTTCTATTGACCTTCCTTTGATATGTAACTACCCCCCTGGTTGGAGACCCATCAGTGAACACTGTGCTTGCTTTAGGGATGGGAGTTGGGCGTCTGACTGCTGTAAGGCTGCTGCAAGGAGACTAGCTTTGTGACTGTGGGTGCCTATATTCTGGCAAGTTCTAATCATGTCTGCCAGAGTTAAGTTCCGGACTGCTGATAAGGGTTGAAGTGCCTTTCTGCAGTCCTCATTGGCATTGTCTATAGCAAGTTTCATTAACAGCTCTTCTGCTGCTTCATTATTATCCACTTGCTTGCCAATGGCTTCCTGGAGGCGGTTCACAAAATCCACGTAGGATTCTGCCGCCCCCTGCCTAATTGTTGCAAAAGACTTTCCAGGCATCCCTGTTACAGGGACTTTATGTAAAGCCCGCAGTGCACAATTGGCTGTTTCTCTTAAATACTGGTCCCCTAGTTGTACCTGCATGTCTGTAGTGCTGAATTGGCCTTCTCCTGCTAGCTGTTCCCAAATTACATTGTTTTGTGGATTTTGTGCGCGCAGGCATGCAGTGTGGATTTCACAAATTTGGCGAAACTCATTAAGCCACACTGCATTTTGTGCAGGAGTTAAAACCATGCACGTGAGAGATTTCCAATCATAAGGAACTAGACGGTATGCATTGGCAATTCCTTCTAGCAACCCTCTGGAATATGTGCTTGTGATGCCAAAATCCTTGAGTGCAACCCTTACCTCCTTCAGTGCTGAATAAGGAAGAGTTTGCCACACTCTTGTCCTTGTGCATCGTGACCCTGCACCACAGGACAGAGCCAGGATAGCTGGAGGGATTCTTCTGCTGTTAAATTCTCTAACTTCATGGCCTGGCGAGCCATGGCTTCCATGAAGGAGGGTTGTCTACTGTTTGGTGGTTCTTTTTGCTCTAACAGAGCTGGTGCAGAAGGGGGAGGAGGAGAAATACAAGGGCTTTTAGAAGGAGCATTGTTACTCTCCTGCCCTGGTGGCTCTGACTTTGGAGTGCAGCTTTTGACAGCATCTAAACAAAGATGCCACAAATGAAGAACTTGAATAGAAGCCCGGGGTTCTTTATGTAAAGTTTCTCCTATACGTTCCCAATCATGTACCCTAAAAGTGCCTGCCTCCGGATACCATGGGCATTGTTCTCCAATTATGCGCACTAAGTCTGTGACCTCCTGCGAGGAAACAGAATGCTGTGCTTTTCGGAGGAGGAACCGTAAGTCATTGCGATGATGCTGTTGCTCAGCCGAAAGGCTGGAACCCATACTCACCTGGGATCCTGAAGGATGATTGACGTGTCTGTAACCTGTGCAAGGCGAGGTGAGCGGGCTGTAATCTGCGTGGCCCCTGTTTCAGGGTCAGATGAAGCAATGACTGGGAGGTAACCAGGGACAAGCTGCTTGATATAGAAAAGAACAAGGCAGCTTGTCTACTGTACCTGACTGTTGCAGAGGGTCCCTGTTTGGTGTGCCAGATGTTGCAGTGACCCTTGGGGGATCAACCAAGCCCCCGGGCTAGGTTGCTGGATAAGTGCAGGAAAGAATCAAGGAGCCAAGGAAGAGAGAGAGACAGACTTTTAGATTCAAAGCAGAGAGAGAGAAAAGCTGATTCTACTAGCCTCCTCCTGCGTTTTTATTGTACTTGCAACATTAACAGCTACATTACGTTCTCAGATAAAGCCACATTAGAACTGCATACAGAACAAAGGAACAATGGGTGCTCTTTTCTCAGAGTGCTGTATCAGCTACTGTCACACTTCAGCCTGGGAACTAGCACCCCTGTCGGTTTGCCGTAACAAAAGGGGGGGCGTTTGCCCGTTGCCATATTACCAAGGCTTTCTGTGTGCTTCTGCTTAAGCACTTAAAAACACTACAATGCCAGATGCAAGGGAGGGCACCAGGATGAGGTCTCTTGTTATCTGGTGTGCTCCCTGGGGCATTTGGTGGGCCGCTGTGAGATACAGGAAGCTGGACTAGATGGGCCTATGGCCTGATCCAGTGGGGCTGTTCTTATGTTCTTATGAGATGTATTTTACACCTCGCATTTTAGAAGCACTTACAAGTTGCATTGGAGATCAGGGCTTATGAGTGTGGGGTGCAGGAGGTAATGTGTACCTGGGCCCAAGTTTGAAAAGGGAGCCCAGGAACCAAAGGAGAGG
Source organism: Tiliqua scincoides (assembly GCF_035046505.1). NCBI lineage: Eukaryota > Metazoa > Chordata > Lepidosauria > Squamata > Scincidae > Tiliqua > Tiliqua scincoides. Next base: position 155,147,943 of record NC_089822.1, read on the forward strand.
GCCAAAAGATTGCCTGGGATATTTTTTCCTCTCTCAGCAGGGCCTATGGGAGGGTGCAGGGGATAGATCATAACAAGAATGGGTAAAGTGGCTCATATCCCTTTGTGCCAGGACGTGAGTCTACAACTTGCAGTCAGGGCCTGAGGGACAATGAGCTGGTGGGTGTTTATAGGGAAAGTGAAGAAGAATTTGCCTAGTTGGGCTATTGGCATCACTTGGTGCAGCAGGGTTAGTTTCACATTTTATGGTAGTGTCTTCCTCAGTCATATAAAGAAAAATACAAGAACTGTTGCTTACCCAGGGCTGCTTTTGACCATTTTGGCCAAACTGGACCCCGCTCCTAAGGAAGCCCTACAGAAACCACAAGAGGGGGGACAATAACTCCCCTCTTGGGGTCAGTTTTATGATACAAACCAATGCACTCTTCAAGTCTTGGTGAACTAGCCATGCTGCTCCCAGCAAAATTTATTCCAACAACTCTACACTGCTCTAAATCAGTGTTTCTCGATGTTTATCCCCTGCTATACCGCTTTGCGTGATCCACCGATTGGAAGTACCACTGGAATTGGCAAGCCAAGCCAGCTACTGATGTTTGTGACATCACATTGCACATCTTGCTGCCAGGCAACAGATGTCTGGTGGTCCATCAAGTACCACCAAGCCCTATCTCAAGTACCATTTGGTGGTACCTATACCATGGGTTGAGAAACACTGCTCATAGGGCGCAATCCTGCCCTTGACTTGGGCTGGCGCAAGTCTCTTATGCTGGCCCAGGAGGGTCGCAAACGTGCCCACAGGCATGTTTGCGCCTCCTCAGGAGGAAGTCAGGCTGGCACTCAGAGAAGTGTCGGCCTGCGGAGGCTGACAGAAGCCTCCGCGCTGGCTTCTTCCAAGTGCCTTGTGTTGGCTTGGATATACCGACGCAAGGCTCGGAGGTAGGCGGGGAGGGAGGCTGGGAGGAGGTGGGAAGGAGGCATTCCTGGGTGGGGGGAGGGCAGGTGGTGGACAGCCCTGGGGATGGGCTGGCAGGGAGCAGGAGGCAGGGCAGGGCAATTATGCCGGATCCCAATCCCCGTTCCCTGGGAGAACGGAGAGGCTTCAAGCCGCTCTGCTCTCCTCGGATTTGTGCCACCTCGAGTGGTGGCGCAAGTCTGAGGAGACCCATAGGGCCAGCAGCCCTTACCCGGAGGTAAGGGGAAATGTTTCCCCCTGCCTCTGGCTGAGCTGCTTATGGCCACTATCCTGTGCTGGATACAGCGCAAGCCTCCTGGCTTGCCTGTTCCAGTACAGGATAGGATTGCGCCCTAAATCATTGTGTGCGAGAGAACTATAGTCATAATTAAAGTTTTCCAGGCAACTAACAATCTTCTTATATATTAAGCACTGTGAGACAGCCTCTGTTTCCAAATAAAGATGTTTCTACCATTCTAAAACCCCTATCAGCAAAAACAACAACAACAAAAAATCCACAAAGAAACAAACACCCTCATATGAGCTGGGCGCAGTTCTGGTAGATTTTAACATGCATACAGGATTCCAGCACAGGCACTCTGATTTCAAACAGTAGCAAACAGAGGGTCTTGGCTTTACCTAAGAGAACAGATCGTACAGGTTTGAAATGGTACTGTGGCCACTCTGGTTTAGCCAGGCTCTCTCACACTCAGTGTAGGCCTCTGGGCTCTCTTACAGATCTTGGGTGTTTGCAGCTGGCAAACTCCAAGGTGCAAGCAGCTGGTTTGAAGTAACAACTTTGGGAGCAACAGACTAAGTAGCCAGGCTCGGATTTAGGTACATCCGAATTCCCTTTAGTACTCAAATAAAACACAGCTGTAAATATAAATTTATTTTAGATAAATAAAATCTCTGATAAAATTTAGATAAATAAAATCTCTAAAATCTCTGCAGACGCGTGTGGCCTCTGGGAACCAAGTGCCTCTGGGAACTAAGTGCCAGGTAAGGCACAAGAGTTTAGCATCTGGGCGAGGAGAAGGCAAGGAGACCTCTGAGTTTTGGAGAAGGAGAGGAGGAGGAGCAGGAGGAGGAGGTAAGTGTACTCATTCTAACGCTTTGTCTTTCTAACTCCCTGTCTTCTAACCTTAAACTTACCTTTAAAGCAACCTTAAATCAAAATTGAAAGTTAGCACCTAAGGGAGGTACATAGGGCTACTCGTGAGCAGGAGCAGAGTCCTACTCGTGAGTAAGTGCCCAAGGGTCAGGCATTTAAATCAAAATTGAAAGTTAGCTGCACCTAAGGTAGCACTTAATCGAAGGAAGGGAGGAGGATAAAGTGAAAAGCAGGTTTTCTACTTGTTTAAATTAAACCTATACTTAACCCAGGTTAAACCTAATCTAAGTTAGAACATAACCTAAACAGGTCAGTAAATTGGGACACAGGATCTAGTGAGCAATAAATAATTAAACAAACCCAAATAAAAACTAGCTTGAGGTTACAAAAACAGTCCAGCCTAAGAGAACAGAACTAGGAGGGAAAGGACCTAGGAAGGGCCAATTCCCAACCCATTAAGAGCCCCAGTAGGCTAATCCAAGCAGTCCATTCAGGAGCCTGCAGAGTAGGTCACGCCCATCAGCAGCCATTTGCCTTCCTGAGCTTTTGTAAGCTCACCTGGGAAGGCCAGCCCCCTTTCAATCAGGAAGGCAGGAGGGGGGAGGAGCCAGCCAGGATTATAAAGCTAGGCAGGCCATCGCGTGAGGCTCTCTGCAGACGCGTGTGGCCTCTGGGAACCAAGTGCCTCTGGGAACTAAGTGCCAGGTAAGGCACAAGAGTTTAGCATCTGGGCGAGGAGAAGGCAAGGAGACCTCTGAGTTTTGGAGAAGGAGAGGAGGAGGAGCAGGAGGAGGAGGTAAGTGTACTCATTCTAACGCTTTGTCTTTCTAACTCCCTGTCTTCTAACCTTAAACTTACCTTTAAAGCAACCTTAAATCAAAATTGAAAGTTAGCACCTAAGGGAGGTACATAGGGCTACTCGTGAGCAGGAGCAGAGTCCTACTCGTGAGTAAGTGCCCAAGGGTCAGGCATTTAAATCAAAATTGAAAGTTAGCTGCACCTAAGGTAGCACTTAATCGAAGGAAGGGAGGAGGATAAAGTGAAAAGCAGGTTTTCTACTTGTTTAAATTAAACCTATACTTAACCCAGGTTAAACCTAATCTAAGTTAGAACATAACCTAAACAGGTCAGTAAATTGGGACACAGGATCTAGTGAGCAATAAATAATTAAACAAACCCAAATAAAAACTAGCTTGAGGTTACAAAAACAGTCCAGCCTAAGAGAACAGAACTAGGAGGGAAAGGACCTAGGAAGGGCCAATTCCCAACCCATTAAGAGCCCCAGTAGGCTAATCCAAGCAGTCCATTCAGGAGCCTGCAGAGTAGGTCACGCCCATCAGCAGCCATTTGCCTTCCTGAGCTTTTGTAAGCTCACCTGGGAAGGCCAGCCCCCTTTCAATCAGGAAGGCAGGAGGGGGGAGGAGCCAGCCAGGATTATAAAGCTAGGCAGGCCATCGCGTGAGGCTCTCTGCAGACGCGTGTGGCCTCTGGGAACCAAGTGCCTCTGGGAACTAAGTGCCAGGTAAGGCACAAGAGTTTAGCATCTGGGCGAGGAGAAGGCAAGGAGACCTCTGAGTTTTGGAGAAGGAGAGGAGGAGGAGCAGGAGGAGGAGGTAAGTGTACTCATTCTAACGCTTTGTCTTTCTAACTCCCTGTCTTCTAACCTTAAACTTACCTTTAAAGCAACCTTAAATCAAAATTGAAAGTTAGCACCTAAGGGAGGTACATAGGGCTACTCGTGAGCAGGAGCAGAGTCCTACTCGTGAGTAAGTGCCCAAGGGTCAGGCATTTAAATCAAAATTGAAAGTTAGCTGCACCTAAGGTAGCACTTAATCGAAGGAAGGGAGGAGGATAAAGTGAAAAGCAGGTTTTCTACTTGTTTAAATTAAACCTATACTTAACCCAGGTTAAACCTAATCTAAGTTAGAACATAACCTAAACAGGTCAGTAAATTGGGACACAGGATCTAGTGAGCAATAAATAATTAAACAAACCCAAATAAAAACTAGCTTGAGGTTACAAAAACAGTCCAGCCTAAGAGAACAGAACTAGGAGGGAAAGGACCTAGGAAGGGCCAATTCCCAACCCATTAAGAGCCCCAGTAGGCTAATCCAAGCAGTCCATTCAGGAGCCTGCAGAGTAGGTCACGCCCATCAGCAGCCATTTGCCTTCCTGAGCTTTTGTAAGCTCACCTGGGAAGGCCAGCCCCCTTTCAATCAGGAAGGCAGGAGGGGGGAGGAGCCAGCCAGGATTATAAAGCTAGGCAGGCCATCGCGTGAGGCTCTCTGCAGACGCGTGTGGCCTCTGGGAACCAAGTGCCTCTGGGAACTAAGTGCCAGGTAAGGCACAAGAGTTTAGCATCTGGGCGAGGAGAAGGCAAGGAGACCTCTGAGTTTTGGAGAAGGAGAGGAGGAGGAGCAGGAGGAGGAGGTAAGTGTACTCATTCTAACGCTTTGTCTTTCTAACTCCCTGTCTTCTAACCTTAAACTTACCTTTAAAGCAACCTTAAATCAAAATTGAAAGTTAGCACCTAAGGGAGGTACATAGGGCTACTCGTGAGCAGGAGCAGAGTCCTACTCGTGAGTAAGTGCCCAAGGGTCAGGCATTTAAATCAAAATTGAAAGTTAGCTGCACCTAAGGTAGCACTTAATCGAAGGAAGGGAGGAGGATAAAGTGAAAAGCAGGTTTTCTACTTGTTTAAATTAAACCTATACTTAACCCAGGTTAAACCTAATCTAAGTTAGAACATAACCTAAACAGGTCAGTAAATTGGGACACAGGATCTAGTGAGCAATAAATAATTAAACAAACCCAAATAAAAACTAGCTTGAGGTTACAAAAACAGTCCAGCCTAAGAGAACAGAACTAGGAGGGAAAGGACCTAGGAAGGGCCAATTCCCAACCCATTAAGAGCCCCAGTAGGCTAATCCAAGCAGTCCATTCAGGAGCCTGCAGAGTAGGTCACGCCCATCAGCAGCCATTTGCCTTCCTGAGCTTTTGTAAGCTCACCTGGGAAGGCCAGCCCCCTTTCAATCAGGAAGGCAGGAGGGGGGAGGAGCCAGCCAGGATTATAAAGCTAGGCAGGCCATCGCGTGAGGCTCTCTGCAGACGCGTGTGGCCTCTGGGAACCAAGTGCCTCTGGGAACTAAGTGCCAGGTAAGGCACAAGAGTTTAGCATCTGGGCGAGGAGAAGGCAAGGAGACCTCTGAGTTTTGGAGAAGGAGAGGAGGAGGAGCAGGAGGAGGAGGTAAGTGTACTCATTCTAACGCTTTGTCTTTCTAACTCCCTGTCTTCTAACCTTAAACTTACCTTTAAAGCAACCTTAAATCAAAATTGAAAGTTAGCACCTAAGGGAGGTACATAGGGCTACTCGTGAGCAGGAGCAGAGTCCTACTCGTGAGTAAGTGCCCAAGGGTCAGGCATTTAAATCAAAATTGAAAGTTAGCTGCACCTAAGGTAGCACTTAATCGAAGGAAGGGAGGAGGATAAAGTGAAAAGCAGGTTTTCTACTTGTTTAAATTAAACCTATACTTAACCCAGGTTAAACCTAATCTAAGTTAGAACATAACCTAAACAGGTCAGTAAATTGGGACACAGGATCTAGTGAGCAATAAATAATTAAACAAACCCAAATAAAAACTAGCTTGAGGTTACAAAAACAGTCCAGCCTAAGAGAACAGAACTAGGAGGGAAAGGACCTAGGAAGGGCCAATTCCCAACCCATTAAGAGCCCCAGTAGGCTAATCCAAGCAGTCCATTCAGGAGCCTGCAGAGTAGGTCACGCCCATCAGCAGCCATTTGCCTTCCTGAGCTTTTGTAAGCTCACCTGGGAAGGCCAGCCCCCTTTCAATCAGGAAGGCAGGAGGGGGGAGGAGCCAGCCAGGATTATAAAGCTAGGCAGGCCATCGCGTGAGGCTCTCTGCAGACGCGTGTGGCCTCTGGGAACCAAGTGCCTCTGGGAACTAAGTGCCAGGTAAGGCACAAGAGTTTAGCATCTGGGCGAGGAGAAGGCAAGGAGACCTCTGAGTTTTGGAGAAGGAGAGGAGGAGGAGCAGGAGGAGGAGGTAAGTGTACTCATTCTAACGCTTTGTCTTTCTAACTCCCTGTCTTCTAACCTTAAACTTACCTTTAAAGCAACCTTAAATCAAAATTGAAAGTTAGCACCTAAGGGAGGTACATAGGGCTACTCGTGAGCAGGAGCAGAGTCCTACTCGTGAGTAAGTGCCCAAGGGTCAGGCATTTAAATCAAAATTGAAAGTTAGCTGCACCTAAGGTAGCACTTAATCGAAGGAAGGGAGGAGGATAAAGTGAAAAGCAGGTTTTCTACTTGTTTAAATTAAACCTATACTTAACCCAGGTTAAACCTAATCTAAGTTAGAACATAACCTAAACAGGTCAGTAAATTGGGACACAGGATCTAGTGAGCAATAAATAATTAAACAAACCCAAATAAAAACTAGCTTGAGGTTACAAAAACAGTCCAGCCTAAGAGAACAGAACTAGGAGGGAAAGGACCTAGGAAGGGCCAATTCCCAACCCATTAAGAGCCCCAGTAGGCTAATCCAAGCAGTCCATTCAGGAGCCTGCAGAGTAGGTCACGCCCATCAGCAGCCATTTGCCTTCCTGAGCTTTTGTAAGCTCACCTGGGAAGGCCAGCCCCCTTTCAATCAGGAAGGCAGGAGGGGGGAGGAGCCAGCCAGGATTATAAAGCTAGGCAGGCCATCGCGTGAGGCTCTCTGCAGACGCGTGTGGCCTCTGGGAACCAAGTGCCTCTGGGAACTAAGTGCCAGGTAAGGCACAAGAGTTTAGCATCTGGGCGAGGAGAAGGCAAGGAGACCTCTGAGTTTTGGAGAAGGAGAGGAGGAGGAGCAGGAGGAGGAGGTAAGTGTACTCATTCTAACGCTTTGTCTTTCTAACTCCCTGTCTTCTAACCTTAAACTTACCTTTAAAGCAACCTTAAATCAAAATTGAAAGTTAGCACCTAAGGGAGGTACATAGGGCTACTCGTGAGCAGGAGCAGAGTCCTACTCGTGAGTAAGTGCCCAAGGGTCAGGCATTTAAATCAAAATTGAAAGTTAGCTGCACCTAAGGTAGCACTTAATCGAAGGAAGGGAGGAGGATAAAGTGAAAAGCAGGTTTTCTACTTGTTTAAATTAAACCTATACTTAACCCAGGTTAAACCTAATCTAAGTTAGAACATAACCTAAACAGGTCAGTAAATTGGGACACAGGATCTAGTGAGCAATAAATAATTAAACAAACCCAAATAAAAACTAGCTTGAGGTTACAAAAACAGTCCAGCCTAAGAGAACAGAACTAGGAGGGAAAGGACCTAGGAAGGGCCAATTCCCAACCCATTAAGAGCCCCAGTAGGCTAATCCAAGCAGTCCATTCAGGAGCCTGCAGAGTAGGTCACGCCCATCAGCAGCCATTTGCCTTCCTGAGCTTTTGTAAGCTCACCTGGGAAGGCCAGCCCCCTTTCAATCAGGAAGGCAGGAGGGGGGAGGAGCCAGCCAGGATTATAAAGCTAGGCAGGCCATCGCGTGAGGCTCTCTGCAGACGCGTGTGGCCTCTGGGAACCAAGTGCCTCTGGGAACTAAGTGCCAGGTAAGGCACAAGAGTTTAGCATCTGGGCGAGTTCAGCGGCAGGGCGAGGAGGCCAGGGCCCCATACACTGCCCTTCCTCTTCCCTTGAGAAGAGGGCTGCTATCCAGTGTACGGTTTTTAAAAGGACCCATAAATAAAACAACAACAACAACAACAAAAAAGCTATGCAGTCAGACAGCCAGCAGCAGGGTGGGGGCTATCCAGTGTTCTGCATTGAGTGCCACATGTATGATTATATGCCTCTGGGGCATAAGTCATGGGTGTGTCCTCGGTGCAAGGAGCTCCAGGCTCTCAGGGAACACGTCCGCTCCCTTGAAGCCTTGGTGGCCGACCTGGAGAAGCGCAGGCAGCCAGAGGAGGACCGTGGGGAGACTTCCGGGGACGATCAGGCTTCGTCCCAACCTCAGGCGTGCAGCTCCTCGGCTGCCCGGGTGGGAAGTCTCGGGACTGGAGGACGTCATCCTGGAGAGGAGGGAAACAATCCCCTAGGGGGGATCCCTTCTCCAGGGGATGGGCCCGTATCCGAGCGCACTCGGGATACTCCTCGGCGGGAGGGGGGTCGGGGGCTTCTTGTAGTGGGGGATTCGATTATTAGAAACATAGAGAGGGGGGTTTGTGACGGATGTGAGGACCGCATGGTGACTTGCCTGCCTGGTGCGAAGGTTGCGGACATCACTTCTCGTCTAGACAGGCTGGTAGACAGTGCTGGGGGAGAGGTAGCGGCTGTGGTGCATGTCGGCACCAACGATGTGGGCAAGTGTAGCTGGGAGGTCCTGGAGGCCAAATTTAGGCTTTTAGGCAGGAAGCTGAAAGCCAGGACCTCAAAGGTAGCGTTCTCTGAAGTGCTACCTGTTCCACGCGCAGGGCCAGCTAGGCAGGCGGAGATCAGGGGTCTCAATGCGTGGATGAGACGGTGGTGTAGGGAGGAGGGGTTTAGATTCGTTAGGCACTGGGGAACGTTTTGGGACAAGCGGGGCCTGTACAAGAGGGACGGGCTCCATTTGAACCAGAATGGAACCAGACTGCTGGCGCATAACATTAAAAAGGTGGCAGAGCAGCTTTTAAACTGATCCCTGGGGGAAGGCCGACAGGAGCCGAGGGGCATCCGGTTCGGGACTCCTCATCCCTATGGGATGAGGATGGGGAGGTTAGAGAACAACAAGACAAAGGCAGGGTAGGAGAAGAAATTGGGAAAGGTAGGGAGATGGGATGTGATAGACGGTTTGGCACAATGAGAGGATGCGGGGACAAAGGAGCGAATAAGCAGCCCATCCTGGGGCATTCCGTGTATAAATGCTTTTATGCGAATGCCCGAAGTCTACGAGCAAAGGTGGGAGAACTGGAATGTCTGGTGACAAGGGAAAATATTGACATAGTGGGCATAACGGAAACCTGGTGGAATGCGGAGAATCAGTGGGATACCGCAATCCCGGGCTATAAACTCTACAGGAGGGACAGGCAGGGGCGTGTTGGAGGTGGGGTGGCCCTTTATGTTAAGGAAGGGATAGAATCCAGCAAAGTAGAGATTGAAGGTGGGTCCGACTCCACCGTAGAATCTCTGTGGGTTAAATTACCAGGCTTGTGCAGCGATGTAATACTGGGGGCGTGCTATCGTCCTCCAGACCAGAAATCTGATGGGGACCTTGAAATGAGGAAACAGATCAGGGAGGTGACAAGGAAGGACAGGGTTGTAATCATGGGGGACTTCAATTATCCTCATATTGACTGGGTCAATTTGTGTTCTGGTCACGATAAGGAAACCGGATTTCTTGACGTGCTAAATGACTGTGGCTTAGATCAGCTAGTCAAGGAGCCCACCAGAGGACAGGTGACTCTGGATTTAATTTTGTGCGGTACGCAGGACCTGGTTAGAGATGTAAACGTTACTGAGCCATTGGGGAACAGTGATCATGCTGCGATACGTTTTGACGTGCACGTTGGGGGAAGAATACCGGGCAAATCTCTAACAAAAACCCTTGACTTCCGACGGGCGGACTTCCCTCAAATGAGGAGGCTGGTTAGAAGGAGGTTGAAAGGGAGGGTAAAAAGAGTCCAGTCTCTCCAGAGTGCATGGAGGCTGCTTAAAACAACAGTAATAGAGGCCCAGCAGAGGTGTATACCGCAAAGAAAGAAGGGTTCCACTAAATCCAGGAGAGTGCCCGCATGGCTAACCAGCCAAGTTAGAGAGGCTGTGAAGGGCAAGGAAGCTTCCTTCCGTAAATGGAAGTCTTGCCCTGATGAAGAGAATAAAAAGGAACATAAACTGTGGCAAAAGAAATGTAAGAAGGTGATAGGGGAGGCCAAGCGAGACTATGAGGAACGCATGGCCAGCAACATTAAGGGGAATAATAAAAGCTTCTTCAAATATGTTAGAAGCAGGAAACCCGCCAGAGAAGCGGTTGGCCCTCTGGATGGTGAGGGAGGGAAAGGGGAGATAAAAGGAGACTTAGAGATGGCAGAGAAATTAAATGAGTTCTTTGCATCTGTCTTCACGGCAGAAGACCTCGGGCAGATACCGCTGCCCGAACGGCCCCTCCTAACCGAGGAGTTAAGTCAGATAGAGGTTAAAAGAGAAGATGTTTCAGACCTCATTGATAAATTAAAGATCAATAAGTCACCGGGCCCTGATGGCATACACCCAAGGGTTATTAAGGAATTGAAGAATGAAGTTGCAGATCTCTTGACTAAGGTATGCAACTTGTCCCTCAAAACGGCCACGGTACCAGAAGATTGGAGGATAGCAAATGTCACGCCTATTTTTAAAAAGGGAAAGAGGGGGGACCCGGGAAACTATAGGCCGGTCAGCCTAACATCCATACCGGGTAAGATGGTGGAATGCCTCATCAAAGATAGGATCTCAAAACACATAGACGAACAGGCCTTGCTGAGGGAGAGTCAGCATGGCTTCTGTAAGGGTAAGTCTTGCCTCACAAACCTTATAGAATTCTTTGAAAAGGTCAACAGGCATGTGGATGCGGGAGAACCCGTGGACATTATATATCTGGACTTTCAGAAGGCGTTTGACACGGTCCCTCACCAAAGGCTACTGAAAAAACTCCACAGTCAGGGAATTAGAGGACAGGTCCTCTCGTGGATTGAGAACTGGTTGGAGGCCAGGAAGCAGAGAGTGGGTGTCAATGGGCAATTTTCACAATGGAGAGAGGTGAAAAGCGGTGTGCCCCAAGGATCTGTCCTGGGACCGGTGCTTTTCAACCTCTTCATAAATGACCTGGAGACAGGGTTGAGCAGTGAAGTGGCTAAGTTTGCAGACGACACCAAACTTTTCCGAGTGGTAAAGACCAGAAGTGATTGTGAGGAGCTCCAGAAGGATCTCTCCAGACTGGCAGAATGGGCAGCAAAATGGCAGATGCGCTTCAATGTCAGTAAGTGTAAAGTCATGCACATTGGGGCAAAAAATCAAAACTTTAGATATAGGCTGATGGGTTCTGAGCTGTCTGTGACAGATCAGGAGAGAGATCTTGGGGTGGTGGTGGACAGGTCGATGAAAGTGTCGACCCAATGTGCGGCGGCAGTGAAGAAGGCCAATTCTATGCTTGGGATCATTAGGAAGGGTATTGAGAACAAAACGGCTAGTATTATAATGCCGTTGTACAAATCGATGGTAAGGCCACACCTGGAGTATTGTGTCCAGTTCTGGTCGCCGCATCTCAAAAAAGACATAGTGGAAATGGAAAAGGTGCAAAAGAGAGCGACTAAGCTGATTACGGGGCTGGGGCACCTTCCTTATGAGGAAAGGCTACGGCGTTTGGGCCTCTTCAGCCTAGAAAAGAGACGCTTGAGGGGGGACATGATTGAGACATACAAAATTATGCAGGGGATGGACAGAGTGGATAGGGAGATGCTCTTTACACTCTCACATAATACCAGAACCAGGGGACATCCACTAAAATTGAGTGTTGGGCGGGTTAGGACAGACAAAAGAAAATATTTCTTTACTCAGCGCGTGGTCGGTCTGTGGAACTCCTTGCCACAGGATGTGGTGCTGGCGTCTAGCCTAGACGCCTTTAAAAGGGGATTGGACGAGTTTCTGGAGGAAAAATCCATTATGGGGTACAAGCCATGATGTGTATGCGCAACCTCCTGATTTTAGGAATGGGTTAAGTCAGAATGCCAGATGTAGGGGAGAGCACCAGGACGAGGTCTCTTGTTATCTGGTGTGCTCCCTGGGGCATTTGGTGGGCCGCTGTGAGATACAGGAAGCTGGACTAGATGGGCCTATGGCCTGATCCAGTGGGGCTGTTCTTATGTTCTTATGTTCTTATGGTTAGAATATTAAATATGTATAAAGGACAAGCACTTAGACAAGAAAAGAGTAAAGACAAAACACATCAGCATAAAGATAAGAAAAGCTAACTCCTACATCCTACAGAACTATCTCTAACCCAAAAGAGCATAGCTTACTGGTCTGGACAATCTTCATCCATCTGTACCACATCTGGTCAGATTGGTGTCCATCTTGAAGAGAGAGGTGGCAAAAAGCCCACACTCCTAGAAGGAATTCTCCTTTATACCTGGCCACCACCCAGCAACCAATCAGAGGTTGGAACTCTCTCAAAGGCTACCTGAGCACTAACCACTTGCTCATGCCGTTGTCTCCCCCTCCCATTCAGAACCTACAGCTGTGGTGGATCCTAATCCAGATACCCTTGCCAATTAGTCAACTATGCAGGAGAGTGGCTAAAGACTGGTATGGCTGAATCCCAACATCTCAAGATAACAAAGTATTTCTCAGCACTCTAATGAGCTCCTGTTGTAAATCTTCCAGTTTGAAAAAATGCACACAGCCAGGTTCAGACGGAGACAGAGGACTGCACTGCTCTCTAGCTAAATTTACTCATTTTTGTGAAAAACCCCACACTAGGCTGGAAAATCCTGGCACATGCCTGAGAAAATCCTGGCACATGCTATGAGATCTCTTCCAGGCAGCACCACAACAGGTCAATGGAAGAGATGCTGCCTGGACCGAGTGAGCACTTGTAAAGCTTACAAGGCCCTCGTGTCCCACGTGGTCCTAGAGCCAGCACCAGCCTTATGGCAATTTGACCAATTTGGATGAATTGAACCCTGCACTTGGTGGGGCAGTGAGCAGGGTGCCCGCAGCCACCTTGGCACCTCACTCTCTATCTGATGCTCTGGCATGGAATCTGCCATGCTGAGGCGTTGCGGGTAGAGCGCAGCAAGCAGAGCGTTGCTGTTGAACGGCCCTGCCCCTGGGTCTAATTGGCTTGAAATCGCCCCACCTTGAAGCAGTTGGCAGTGATGTTATCATGTCACCACCACCTACTTCCAGGTGCTGCACTTTGTGTGGGGTGCTATCAATCCTGGGTTCTCTGCTGCCGCTTGTTTTGGTGAATAGGGGAGGCTATGGGGGGTGTAGCCCCTACAAAACTATTTTGCATTGGGCTTTAAGGCAGTGCCTAAGGTCAGCCCTGGCTTACCCCAGTGTAACCCAAACCTGCTTTTACCAATAATCTTCAGAGGCCCTTGTTTGGGTGTCCCTGTTGTTAGGGTTTAGGTTGGTGAGGACTGGGGAGAGGACCTTCTTAGTTATGGGGCCTTACTCTGGTGCAGGCACCGACTGTCTAATCTTCTAATTGCCTTGTCTTTTCGGATAACAACCTTTATATTTTCCTTTCAAAACTCTGGTTTAATCTGCTCCCGTGATTTTGTTATTTTCCCTGCCCTCCTGTTTTTCACATGATTCTGTTTTAAATGTGTCTTTTATGACTTTTTTCTTTTATTATTTTTTAACTGATCTGTTAGCCACCCTGGTAGTAACACTGAAGACGCAAATGAAATGAAATCCACATACTTATGTTTGTATGTTGCTGAAGTGGACTAGAACTTTTAAAAATGAACATGAAATTGACAAAAAAATTATTATGGCTGGCTCCTCACTGACATGCAAAGAGCAGGGCACACATCACATAAATGTGATCTTTACATGACAGACTGATTCTGAAGCTCGTCTTTACACATGAATCTGATGACTGGAAAACCAAAATAATTTAGCAGGGGTAAGCATCTGTTCCTTATGAACAAGATTAGAAAATCTGCCAGAGAAACTAATGAAATGTGATACACCATCTAATGCAATAGTACATGTTAGTAGCCAATGATGGTGCATGGCAGCGTGATGGAGGATGTTTGAAATATGGGAAGAGGTACCATTCAGTTTCCTAGGCCAGTGGTTCCCAATGTTTCTTCACTTGAATACCCTTTGGCAGCCCATTTCCAAAAACTGTACCCCTCATATTTGCAAAATGTTTGTAATTGGATATAGTTGCTGTTATTTCAAATTTATGTTTTCAACTACTGATCTATATCTGATAGTACACAAACTGATGACCAGAAACTAGCAATTGCTGGGACTTTTGCAGCCAGCTAGCTGCCTTCCTTCCTGCCTTAACAGCTCTAGAAGGTATTCTAATACAGACCTGCCTTTTCCCACCATTATTCAGGTCTTTGTCAAATACCCCTAAAGGTCCTGGCTAGTACCCTGGGAGTACACACACCCCAGGTTGGGAACCATTGTCCTAGGCAATGTGGGAACCACTCTCCTAGGCACTCAACCTCCTATGATATGATTCTGAGAACACACATGCAAAAACCAATAAAAACCAACACAGAATTACAAAAACAATTTTCCCTGAGCATTAGCTAATGATGCTCACAACTAGAGTGCTGATCTAATTGGTGTTCACAACTAGGGTGCTGATCATGATTCACTGCGACCCCCCCCCCAAGCAGGCAAGCACTTTTGGGGGGGGTGGCAACCTGATCAGGGACCCGTAGTGCCATTAGAATGACATTACTAGGTCCTGCTACTGCCGAACATGAAACTGGCAGGAACAACTAGTCATCTGAATCCAGTGCAAGACAAGCCAAGTCAAAGAAATGAAAGTTGGCTTATCTCATGATAAACTGAATTATAAAAATAAAAAAAAATTGATGTGAATATGTGTGAGCCAAAGACTTCAAGGTTCTAAACCCCCTATGGAAACAGTTCATGAAATCAGTTTTTGAAATTGCAAGTGGCAAAAATATTGTAACTTCCTTGTTTTCGGCTTGTTCTCCCTCCTACCTCAAGCCCTCTGCCACCCCCTTTTCTGTCTCTGCTTCTACCTTCTGTAGCAGCTGCTTCTCAAGTCTCTTTATGGAGCCCTGCCTGATATTTTCGGAACTGAGGCCTTTGAAACAGCACTTCTCTCTTCCTTCCCAGCATCAGGAATCAGGAACCAACCCAAGAGAGGCAGCATCCTCAACATCCTCAGAGTTCTGTTTGTGCAGCTGGTGGAAAGCAAAGCGTAGTTAGCCTCTCCACAGGGAAGATCAAGGTGGCCTCACTAATGGAAGCTCCAAAACTCACTGACCAAAACTTTGCGTTTGGAAGCAGCCCAGGTTGGCTAACACTGGAATGGAAGAAAGACTGACCCCTCCCTACTCTGCCCTCATCCTGTTGTGGTTAGTGTATTTCTGCTTTTACAATAAGAAGCAGCATGAGAACATAGTCTTGCAGGATTCGATGAAGAGCGGCATTCTTTAGCCAGCAGTAGATGCCAGCCAGAGGCCTCCTCTGGGAAGTTACAAGCAAGCCATATTCACTTGCAGTCCCTTTTGGCTGAAATGGCCTCTCCCAAAGCCTTTGTGCTGCCACCTCTCTCTCTCTCTCTCTCTTCCTTAAACACCTGCTCAGAACTGTCCTCTTCCAAAAAGGCTTTGACTGAACCCAAAAGAAACCAAAGTTTGTGTAGCTACCTCTGCTCACATCCATCCCAAGTATGGGGAGGGCACAGAACAACTAATGGAATAATTAGCACACTTATTAAATGAATACACAGCATAACGCCTTGGGTGTTGACAGAAGCAAGTTCTACTGTGCTCAGTGAAGCTTACTCTCAGAAATGTGTGGTTGGATAGCGAGTGCCATGCCTTGCGCACAGCGAATATTGCCCTGCCTCTTCTGGAGCATGAGACGGAGGCTTTCTGGCAGCTGATTGGCTCTGGGGTTTGGCCAGGATGGGCAGGCAGAAGGAGGAGGCGTGCACGTGCTCCTCTCCTCAGTGCATCTTCTGCCAGCAGTGGCTGAGGAGCTCCGTCTGAGTCTGGCACATGTTTGGATGTGTTGCGTGGCTGCAGCTTGAACAGCTGATTAGGGGCTGCCTCAAGGGAGCCTGGAGCAGTATGCGATGGAGAGCAGCATTGTGGGAGATCGGAAGAGTGGGCTTTGCCCTGTCTGCAGGCCTCTTTGTCAGCACCTTGTATCCTTGAGTAAATTTGAAACACATTGAGGGGTTAATATCTGGCTAGCGCCAGATGGCATGTCTGCTTAGAAGTAAGTCTTGTGAGTCCAATGGAGCTCATTCCCAGGGAAGGGTACTTGGGATTGCAGCCCTAGAGATTTGATCAACTCTCTGTATTTTGTTGATTGAAGAGATAGAAATTGACTCCCCACACATGGGGGCACTGTAGCCATTTGAGGAAATGGGGAGTCCTGGTTCATTTTGATCAGCTGCATGTTGTGATTTTTATTGGATGTACAGATAGGGAAAAAAAAAACCCATCATGTGCTGTGGAGATCAGTTATGTGCTGAGGAGATCAGCTCTCCTCTTTCCTTAATGCTTGCTGGGGCTGCAATCCTATCCACACTTTCCTGGGAGTAAGCCCCATGGACTCTAATGGGACTCACTTCTAAGTAGACATGCATAGGATTGGGCTCTGAGAGGGTTACCACTCCACATATACCTCTTTCTCACCCACACAAGGAGGTGGGATTGTTGGAACAAGGCTGTAATTAACAGATCAAGACATGTTGTATTTCCCACAATGTAGTAATTCAAGCTCTCAGGGTGGTGCCCCCTCTGCAGACTGCTGTTTGCTCCTTCTGTGCATCCAGATTATTGCAAAGACCATACAGAGGAAGATGGGGGTTTTCAAGCTGATTGAAATCAGGAAGGGCACATAAAGGTTGGCACTGTAGAGAAGAAAACCACTTGTTCTGCAAAAAAGGAGAAGAAAAAAAAAAGTGAGTTGTCAAAGCCAAGATATTTTCCAGCATCCTCCAAGAAAACAGTTCTGTTGACCAGAAGTTCCCAACAGTACAGCAACAAATATGATGGGTCAGTTGCCACAAGTTCCAGACCAACACAGGGGTGTTGTTGCTATGGTTCACCAAGTCAGTTAAAACATTATCAGTACCAAAAATACAATGAAACAACAGCAGCCATTAAAACAAAATCATCAGCGGGAATAAGCACATCCAGAGAACTCTGGAAAAGCCTGTGCAAAAAAATCAAAGGAGGAAGACAACTACCCAGCACCAGGCAGGCAATTCTAACTCCAGGCTACCACTGAGAAGACTCTCCTGCACCTCGCTATCAGCTCAACCTCAGAGGGTGTTAATGATTTATGAGATTAGCACTGTGGTGAATTTTTCTAGCATGCTCTTCAGGGGATCAATGGAGGCAGTGGCATAGCTAAGTGGATGCAGGGGGCAACAAGCTTTAGGGGGGCAACAAGCTGAACTTGACACTAGTGGCCAAAATTATGAAAAAATTGTCATGTACAAATAATACTATCATGTTATAAACTATTGAAAAAGGTAATTTAATGCAGAATGTAATGAAACAAACCTCATTGGAATATCTGTATTCTATCAAAAGTTATGACCTATTAACCAGAAAATGAAAACACAACTGCATTATGGAACAGAAAGTGAATTTCCCTAACTCAGAACTGACCTATGAGACTGATTGTTCTTAGAGTCAATGAAATGTTATAATGATACAGCATGGAACCAATAAGGTGTTAATATGAGTCAGCTCTCATTTCCATGAATCATAATACAGCTACTCCTGCTAACTGGTAAAGAGGGACTTTTTCAAGTGGTGCTCCTCTTATATTTAGCAGGGAGAGAATAACTGTTCCTCTTCTCCCCAGCACAGTGTCTCTAACCAATCAGGGGCACACTTTTTATTTATTTACTTAATTAAATTTGATTTTGTCATGGGGGGATACAAAATCTTAACTGATCCCAGATAGATGCCTTAGCTTTGCCACTGGCTGGGGGAGGTGGCAGATCAAGTGGGTGGTGAACTGCAGGGGAGAAGAGGCAGGTTTCCCCCCAATTTGCACTTTTTAAAACGCTCTGGGCGTGATGTCACTTTTGGTTGTGACATCACTTCCAGGGCATCATTTTGAGCTCCGCACTGGGCTACATGCTCATTAGTTACGTCACTGAGTGGAGGAAAGGAAACCATACTTGGAGCAGCTCATGAACATGTTATGGACAAGTGTGGCTTGAGCATTACCCTTCTTAGAACTTTTAAAAAGAGCATCTGCTGTCCATATGTTAGTGGACCTAGAATGACTGCCCCTTCTCCTTCTAAGGTTACAGTCATTCATGGGGAGGATTTTCAGAGACAGTCTCTCTCTGCCACTTGAAAACTAAGCTATGAGACATGTTAGCTGAACAGTGATAGCACCTACTTGTGGCAAGGGAGCAAAGGGGGATATTGACAGCATCCCATGGTGACTGATCCTGCAAAGCAAGGAGCTCCATGATGGCTACCGAATGTCAGTCTTCTAAATACTCACTCTGTGGAAGGAGGGTTTATTGAGGGGGCCTCTTCTGTAGTTGATCCTTCTTTTGGCTGTGAGGTGGGAGCTAAAGAAAAGAGTGGAGCAGCATCAACATCAGTTGTGTGTGGCACTCCCTCCTCCATGACAACATTACGGCGGCCTCTCTGTTTACAACACCATCACTTTGCTTCCTTTTGGTCCTAATTGAGTCCTTTGTCATTCATTGCATGAGCATTTGGATCATTTCCATGCTCCTCTTCATCTTTGGAATAATTACACAGACCTACAAAATTGAGGGTCAGAAAAGTTTTTCCCAAACTTTATGGTGCTTTGATATGAATTTGGGGTGCCAATTCCAAAAATGGCATCCATTTTGCCCTATCATGTCTAGTTTTGGAGATATAGTATAGCCTCATTAGTGAATGGTTCAAGCAGCTTCCTCATGAGGAAGCCATGGTGTAGGCTTCCTCACGAGGAAGCTGCTTGAACCATTCACTAAAGAAGTTATGCCGTGTCTCCAAAACTAGATGCGATAGGGCAAAACGGATGCCATTTTTGAAATCAGCACCCCAAATATATCCAGGAATTGGTGTATTGTTTAAAGAAGCAAAATGTGTGTTGGCCTGTGTTATTTAACGATTTAAAAAAAATTACTGTTGCTTGCTTGTCACATATATGTGTAAGAATAGCCTGTTTCCACAGGACTGCACTTTTAGGTACCCTTTCCTGGCTGTAAACCCTACTTAGAAGTAAGTAAATGCACAGAGACTCACAGCCCAAACCTACCTTAGCCCCCCACCCCCACTGATGCAGCCATGCCACCAGAGACCACACTGCATCCTGCAAGGGGCTTGGGAGTCCCAGAGGTGTCCTCTGGTTAAGGGAACATTTATTCCCTTGTCCAGGGGTAAGCCTTCTCTGTCCCATCCCCCCCCCATCTCCTTGGACCTGTGCCAGCTGAATATAGCTGGTGCTAAACCAAGTGGACACAGGAAGGTGGATTGAAGCTGGGAGGATATTGGCAGCACCGTTGCTGCCCCCTTCTGATCTTGATCCACCCTCCTCCCTGGCTCAACTTCTGCCACGTATCTCTGCATTTCACCCATTCCCAGTTCCCTTCTGCTGACTAGGCTTTCTGCAGAGGACCATGCACCTGTACATCTTACCTCTTTGTCAGTCCTGACATATTTCTGTGTAAACGCACAAAGACTATGCTTTCTTCACCTTCATTAGACTTTAAGTTTCCTGTAGAGTTTGAAAACAGGACTCACCTGGGAGAACAGTAACGTTTACAGGGAATCCAGGATCAAGCCCTGCTTTTTCTATGGCACACCAGTAAATCCCAGCGTCTTGCTGTATGAGGTTGTCCAGGTGCACAGTGAATTCAGAACGACTGTGACTGTCCTTGATAGAAGTTCTGCCATCCTTCACTTCTGCCTCTGATCCTGTGGTCTTAATAACTATTTCACATGAATGCCAAATAGCTCCTCTGCACCAATATTTTTTTAAATTCTTATATCTATAATTGTATTGACAAACCACAGGCAGTGACCTGCCAAGAAATCCAATCCATTCTGGAGAGCTTGTCACAGAAGAAGTACAACCTGAAAAGCAGAATGACCCCAAACTGAGACAGTCCGTCAGTATCCCTCTCATATCACAGAAAATGATCAGATTGCACATATCCCTGTCTTGATCAAGAGCGGGGCTTTGGCAGTAAGGACACATGGCTACCATTTCCATGTAGCTGCTTATACAATATCTGTTGGTAAAATGATTTAGAGAGCCCTTGGATTATACAGAATAACTAAACTACATAGGTGGGGAAAATGAGGTGCAATCCCTGTGTCTAATAACGAGGCAGCTTTTCTCCCCCCCCCCGGCTAAACATGGGGGCTCTTATGGGGAGGTGGAGTTCATTAGTCATTCACCTCTGGAGTGTCCAGTCTGCTGAACTGAGTCCTCCTTAGTCTGATATTTCCCCAGTAATTCTGTTATCCCAGTGACCAGTTGGGGACTATGTTGGAGAACAACCAGCTGATGCTGCCACTGTGACTGAATTCAGCAAGATATTCTGGCAGGTCGTAATGCTCCATAGGATCGGAGTGTGAATCCTGTTTCCTCCAGGCTTGAGCTTTAACCGAAGTGAAAGAGTGAAAAAAGACCCTACAAACTTCTGTTCTTTCACATTATAAGAAAATGAATAGATAGCATATATCAAAAGGAGCAGAACCAGAGATGGGCAAATCCAGTGTGGCTTGACTCGAGTCAAATCATGAGTCTCTGCTCCCTTTAACTTGACTCAAAAACTCATGAGTCCTAATGGGAGGGCTTTCTGAGTCACCCAGAGCATTTTGGGGAATTGAGTCCTGAGTCTTTTTTGTAAAAAAGTCAGCCATGGCTCCACAGAAACAAATGGAGCTGCTGCCAGGGTGTGTGTGCATGTGTGTCGGAAGACTCTTTAAACACTCCCCTGATGTCCTTGCCCATCCCATCAGTAAACAAAAGCCAGGCTGTTCTTCTGCTTGCAAAAACCCACTTGGCCCTATGGCCAAAACTCCCTTCCCTCATCTGTGAGACTCCTCCTCTCTCCCTCCCTCTCCCAGAGACACAAAATCAGGACACATCCTCTGTCCAATGCAGTGGTTCTCAAACTGGGGCGTTGCAATGCCCCAGCCTGAGGGCCCTGGACTCTGTCCCCTTAAGGGGCGGGGGGGAAGGTAGTGATGCAATCCCCAGGATCGCATCACTAAGGGGGGTGCAGGGGCCCCAGCCCCTGCAGCAGCCACCTGGGGATGAGGAGAGCCCTCCACAACTCTCTGCAAGGCTCTCCATGCTTCAGAAAGTGAAAGCAGAATGATTGCGCCCCCCTTCCAGTTTGCAATCACTCCGCTTTCACTTTCTAAGGCTCGGAGAGCCCTGCGGAGCACTCCCAAGCCGTGTCTGAGTGACTCAAGTTGTCCAAATCCATAGCACTTTCTGAGTCAGTAGCCCCAGAGTGTCTGCCTGAGTCTTTGACACATGTGAATTGCGTCCGCACGAGTCAGTGAAAAACACGTGTTTTCACAGTTCTGACTTGAGTCATTTCACTCAAGTTCCCATCCCTGGGCAGAACTCGCATATTTCACTCACTGGGTCAATTAAACACAATGGGGCTTACATCTGAGTACATATGCATAGAACTGTGCTGTGAGAGTAATCACAATATGTTGACAATGTGTCATTTTCTGCCCAATCCTATCAGTGGATTTATGGCAGCAGGACAGTGTCCTGCTGTTGTAAATTGGCAGCCAACTATGCATGGAGCATGCTGCTGGCACAAAGTAGCAGCAGCACTGGAGGTTCACTACCATAGCCAGTGGCAGGTAAGATGGCATGGGAGGGCTGGTGGAGGTCATGTTGGGGGAAGAACTGGGGGGGGGTGGTTGGGGGAAGGAGGGTTAATTGGCAGCAGTTGTGCACACTGAGTCTTATCCCCTATTTTTCAGCCTCCCCACCCCTTGTCTTCCTTAGACTTGTACCAGCTATATAACTGGCATGGGTCCAAGGAGGCCCATAGGCAATCGGGCAGCTTATCAGGAGGTAAGTGAAAAATATTTACTTACCTCCAGCAGTCATGACATGTAATGAATGGTAATAATGGCCAGAAAATATCTCCCCACAAGCAATGGATGAACGTCAGTGCCCTCCCCTGCTGTTGCTCCCCTGCACAAAGTACTTAGTGACATAACCACTGATAGACTATAGTCCACCATGAATGTTTAGAATCCACTTTAAAAGCCAGTGACCAACAACAGCCAACCTTCCCCACCAGTGGCATCACTAGGGTTGATTTGGTAACTCAAGGTGTCTGGTAACTCATGATGTCACCCCCACTAACTTTATTTATTTCACTATAGAACAGTACAGGTCACTCAACTAATCAGTAACCAACCAAAAAACAGTGGCCAATTTGTTGACACTCACATACAGACACACACACAATTGAATAGGAGTTCGAGTATTAACTCTGATTCATGAGTTATCAGAACTGACTCATAATAACATCTTATTGGTTCCATGCTATGTCATAACAACACCGCATTGGCTCTCAGAACACTCACCCTCAGTCCGTTTTGAGTTAAGGAAATCCACTTTGTTACATAAGGCAGCTGTGTTTTCTTTTTCCAGTTATTTGGCTATAACTTTTGATACAACATAGATATTTCAGTGCACTCTGTTTCACTACATTCTGCATTAAATTACACACCGAATGATATCACCTTACTAGCACCTTATTGTTTCTTTTTTATGTAATATTTTTATTTATTTAGAACAAAACAAACAAAACAAAAACAAAAAAATCAAAGCTATACACATTCTTAAATTACGGCAATAGTGAAGTCCCAAATCACAATTTCTTATTTCTTATCGTATTTCCAATTATTCTCTGACAGCCAATCTTAATTCCATTATCATCTTCCTCATCTATCTATATTAAATCTATACAACACATCTATCTCTTACCCTATCTTATTTACTTTCCCCCCTCGTCTCATGTAACAGGTTAATAAACACTTTTCATTTAATTTTCTATAATTCCCCCATAGATAAACATTTATAAGAAAAAAATTCTTTAAAAGCAGCACTCATCCTTAAAATACACATATGCTAATTAATTCCACCCCTTTAATCAATTAACTTCTTATTCCATTATTATATCCCACCCCTTTTATCAAATAATTTCTTAATATTCCCTTATTGCTTCCCTCCCCAGATATTTCACCTATCTCCAGCCGCGGACCTCTGCAGCCCCGCACCCAGGACAAACCGGGCTATTGCCGCCCCCCCACGCAGAAATCCCCCCCCCACTTACCAGAGGCTCATGGAGCCTCACACAACCTCCTCCCAAGCTGGGGAAACCTCTGTGAGGTTCCCCGGCGTGATAAACTGTGCTTCCAGCAAACCAGAAGCATAGTTTCTGCCCCAGTCGGGAACCTTAGATTGGCTTCCGCAGGGTCCTAGCGGCCAGCTCCTGGGGCATTTGCCCCAGGGTGGTCTATGGCAGGCACACAACTGCCTATCTCCTATGCTTTAACCAACACTTTCCTGTCCAACATCCAACTGTACCTCTCCTCTTACCAGCTTGCCCCACTTTTTATTTACTCTGTATCTCCTGCTCTTACCCACTTTCCAATCTCCCAAATCAACCTGTACATACACGAATGATCTCTCTGATCTCTGAACTCTTCCCAGTGGCACTGCTAGTGACACAAAAGGGGGGTGATGCGCACTGGGGTGATGATGCGATAAAATCGCGGTTTTAGGAGCAACCCCGTCATGCCATATACCCTTGGATGCGGAATGTCCAGCGGAATGCAATGCAAAAAATCAGAGTGAAATTGCTCCTTTCCTTCAAAAGTTATGCTCAAAAAAATGGAAAGAAAAAATCCATGGTGCCCTATGGAAAGTGAAACCGAGCCATATTGCGTGTTTACTCGTGAGTAGGTACACTTGCCTTAGTGGGTCGGAAAGGGCAGGCTGAGAGGAATCCAACAACACCAGAATGGTCCCCCTGCAAGGGGGTTCGAAGTCCCAGAGGTGTCCTCTGGTTAAGGGAACATTTATTCCTTTGTCCAGGGGTAAGCCTTCTCTGCCCGCCTGCCCCCCCCCGTCTCCTTGGACCTGTGCCAGCTGAATATAGCTGGTGCTAGGCTTTCTGCAGAGGACCATGTACCTGTACATCTTGCCTCTTTGTCAGTCCTGACATATTTCTGTGGAAATGCTCAAAGACTATGCTTTCTTCAACTTCTGCTGTATTAGATTTTAGGTTTCCTGTAGAGTTTGAAAACAGGACTCACCTGGGAGAACAGTAACGTTTACACGGAATCCAAGATCAGACCCTACTCTCTCGATGGCACACCAGTAAATCCCAGCGTCTTGCTGTGTGAGCTTGTCCAGGTGCACAGTGAATTCAGAGAGAGTTTGATTGTCCTTGATAGAAGTTCTGCCATCCTTCACTTCTGCCTCTGATCCTGTGGTCTTAACAACTGTTTCACATGAACTCCAACTGGCTCCTCTGCACCAATATTTAGGATAGTTCACAAATTCATTGTATGGACAAACCACAGACAGTGACCCGCCAGGACATCCATGCCATTCTGGAGAGCTTGTCACAGAAGGTGCACGTCCTGAAAAGCAGAAAGACCCCAAATTGAGACAGTCGTTCAGGCCGTTTTTATCCCTCTCATATACAGAAAATGGTCAGGTGATACATGTCTCTGGCTTGATCAGAAGTGGGGCTTTGGTAGTAAGGACACGTGGTTGCAGCGCTTTAGTCAAAGCAAGAAATGAGGAGTGCACTGGGATTTTTCCCAGCATGCTCCACATTTCCCACTTTTTAAGAGCTGGTGGGGGACAGCATATATCACTCCTTCCTCCATGTAGGCTCTTTAAATGAAACAGGAAAAACAGTGCATGCTGTAGCAATCCCAGAGTGCTCTGAATTTCCTTGATTCTGATTCAAGAGCCTGTGTTGAGATAGAAGCCAGGTAAGGGGTGCACAAGTTGAGGGGTGGCAGCACCAGTGGAGGAGTGACAACACTTTTGAGCTGCCTTAGGCACCTCAATAGCTTCAGCCTCCCCAGTGTGACATCCGTATTCACTTTGGTCCAAGATTGAACAACAGCATCAGAGGACCAGACGCCAGTTGAGCAGTAATTCAGTTATTGAACTGTGCGGAGTTACACCATTGTTTAGTTACTTGGGAGTCAGAGAAGATCATGATGAACCTTTGACTCCCCCCTAGATTCACTGTCTGCCATGAGATAATCAGTCAGTCAGTCTGGGGGCTGTAGTTAAGCTGCCTCTTTTTAAGATGGGCTTATCCCAAGGAACCTTTGGTACTCACTCCCATAGGGTGACCTCTACTGAAGTTTGTTTGGGTTTCTGCAATGCCCAAATCCAATGAATTGAGACTGGCACTCCACAGCTTTACAAAGTTTGTTAGAATGCTGTCTCCTGGAAACTGAGCTTGAGTGTTTGCTGGTGGCTGCATTCTCACAGGAAGAGTTTTTGAGAAAAGAAAAATCTTCATTTGTTTTCCTAAGGGATTGCATTCTGGTTTGTGATCCCACTTTCATTTTTTGGTGCCTATCACTATGCATGAAACTCCAATTTTGACTCCCAGCTTTGCTGCAGAGACTTTGTTTTCATAAATTTGGCTAGCAGCGGTGGAATGCTCTGAAGTCTTTTTTGGACTCCTGTTTTTAAGTCTTTCAAGGTTCATCAGCTGCTGCTGGTTATACAATCTGGGTTTGCCAAAGGCAGGGTCTTGATATTTCAGGTGACAGCAGGGGTGTGCCTGAGGCTCGAGTCCAGATCCATATATCTACCCCTTTTGACTCGACTCATACACAAGTCATAACCAATGGCCACTGGGACTCCTGCTCCCCCTGCCTTCTTCTCCTCCCCCTCCCTGGGCTTCTGAAAGCCACTTTTTCCTATGGCTGACCAACACCCTCCCTTGTCCAGAGAAAAAAAAAATCAGGCAACCCATCCTTCCTCCAGTGGATCGTTTGTTCCTTTGGAGATGGACAAGAGAGGCCTCCCTCTTCCGTGAGCTGACAGGACCCACTTTCCACCTTCCCCTGCCTTGTGTTTGATTCAGCTACCCAAAACAAAAACCTTAACCTTTGCCCTCACCCCTCCATCCTTGTGTCCTGGTTGGAACTAACCTACCCTGCCGGATTGCCACGCAAGGTCTTGCAATGCAGAAGCCACAAAAAAAGTAAGCAGGCACACCCAGACATAGACAGACTTAAGTCTGCACACATGGGGACTCATTTCCAAGTCAGTGGCCCAAAACTTGAGTTAAGTCCCAAGTCATAGAGACACATGACTTGAGTCCTGCCTGAGTCACACAAACACATGTTTTAGCTACTTGGGCTTGAGTCAGTTGACTCAAGTTCCCATTCCTGGGTGTCAGGGAAGGGGACTCCTAAGGAAAAGGCAGCCTGATCTAGGAGAGTAAAGTCTAGCAGTTAGTGCACATTCACTCCTCCCTACCTCCCACTTTATCTTTACTGGACCAGCAGCTGAATAGGGAAAAACCTTAGTAGATGGCATCTGCTGCCACCATCCCAGGCCACAGAGACATGAGAGTTGAACAGGGTGAAGACTGGGGCAGTGGTGTGTTGAGACAAGGAAGCGAGTGGTATTGGCAGCAGCATCACCACCAATATCCCAGCCCCCTTTCTGCCCTCAATCTGCCTTTTTAGGTCCACTTGTACTTACGCCAGCAAAATACATAGGGCAGGTCCAAGTAGACCAGTGGTACTAAACTTTTTTGACTTGCAGTTCCCTTGACCTACTGAATGTTGGCTGCGGTTTCCCCTTACATTATTTTTTTTGAGGTGGGGCAATCCCAACCTTGGAAGTACTTCAGTTTTTCTCCCTGAAAATACTTTGGACGAAGGGAGCTTGGGGTGCTTGCTTGCTGTGTTTAAATGCGATCTAAGGCAGCAAGAGTCAAGCACCGAGCGCCAAATAGGCCTCCTTCCTTGGAGGTATCTGGTTGACAAAGTCATCAAACTGCTGCTGCTGCTGCTGCTGCTGCTACAGAGAGAGAAATGCATGTCAGGGTTTTGCTGCAAAGGGAAGAGGGGAGGGGTGTGTGCAAAAAGCACATACAAGTGCCAGCCTGCACCATGTCTGCTTTCAGTGGGAGCCTCCCTTCCCCCATCAGTCCGTTGTGCTCACATTGCAGGGCAGGATAAGAAAGCAGCTCCAGTGCTTAGCATGTCTGGCTGAACACCCAGTTCTTCTGGCACTCCTAGCCTCAGCTTGGCGGCACTTCGAAGCAGACAAAGGCATGCAAGTAGTGCCCTGCTTGGCTGTTTGATCCTCCGCTGCCCCCTGCTCCCTCCCTGCTTTTTTCCTGTCTTAGTTTCTTGGCAAAAGGAAACAATGATATCTTGCTTACAATCAGAGGTGCAGCTAGGTCATTTGACACCCGGGCCTCATAAATTTTTGTCACCCCATATGACATAATTATTTAATTATTAATTAATTAATTGTGTAATATTATTAATTAAATATCAAATTAAATATTTAATATTAATTAATTATTATTTAATTAATTATTAATTAATTGTATAATTAATTATAACAATTGATTATATTGTTAATTAATTCACATTTTTATACCACCCTTCCCCTAAGCAGCTCAGGGTGGTGTACATTGTTCCTCCCCTTATTTTCTCCTCACAACAGCCCTGTGAGGTAGGTGAGACAGAGATAGTAATAGTCATGACATGAATAATAATAATAGCCAGAAAATAAATGCAGGGAATATTTCCCCACAAGCAATGGATGAAATTTTGCATCAAATGATATATATCATGATGGTATTATTTCTAAAATCCATGATTTCCAGAATTTTGGTCACTAGGGTGACCCCCCCCCTCCCCGGATGTCTCATTAGCCTGTTTTGAGTTAAGGCAGTGGTTTTCAAACTTTTAACACTGGGACCCACTTTTTAGAATGACAATCTGTTCAGGACCCACCGGAAGTGATGTCATAGTTGGAAGTGACAATATCAAGCTGTGAAGGAGGTGTATGGGGTTTTAAGGGGTAATTGGAATTATAAGGCATTATTCAATATATAAGAGGGTGATGGGGTAGGTTAGGATAAAGTAACTGAGGGAGAGTACTTAATATAGAGGGAGACTATGGGAAAGGAAGGTATGTCTTTTGAAGTGCATGTTAGGCAGAGTGATGGAGTGGAGAAGGTGTGAATCAACAGGAAGGGGGAGGAAGAGTTAACTTTGAAGTGGAAAGTAGAACTCCAGAAAGCCAGGTGGAACAAGAAGGATAGCACCAGGGCCAGGGGATAATGCACAGGTGCAAAGGACAAGATCACGCCTTGGAAGAGAAGTACGTGCAGGGGTTCTGATTGGCCCAATGGCAAAAGTGGGCCAGGTGTATGATTGCTTGAACCACATAAGCAGGGCGAGCATGACTCAGCAGATTTGGGGAGCTATGATTGGTGGGCTGTGCCATAAATCTGCGCTGGGTCTTGGGTCTGGGTCCCCTGAGGGTTGGCAGATGCTAAGGGGGAACTCTGCTTCTCTGAACATCTGGAAGGAAAGATCATGTAAGTGTACATAGGCATGTGAGTAGAGTAGAACCAGTCAGCTTTCTTATTTTCCTGTAGATATGTTTGTACTGACATCTCTAGCTGCCCTTGAGAAACCCACTGTGTTGGGTGGCAGCTAGTTAAAGTGCTAACCTCAGTTATAATAAAGAACTTTTACTCTGATTTTTGGAGTATGTGTGCTCAGGGGCAGGTTGACTCAGGAGAACTCAAAGGCTTGTGTGGGCAAGCAGTAAGGGGGCTGGGGCAACCCTGTCCCTTCACACAAGCAAAGTAAAATAATTATAAATATTTAAAGAAAAACAGATAAATAAGGGGAAGCCAACCCTGTTTCACTAAGTGAATTTTCTCTGTAGCCTGCCTGCAATAACACCCCCACACACAAAAAATCAGTGAGATTTTCAGCCCTCCCCAGTGCCCACCTTACCAGCTCAAACCTCTGTTTTATTCTTGGGGGGGGGGGGGAGGTGCTGCCTTCTGGAGGATTTGTTTAGCTCTACTTTCATCAGAAGGGAACCATGCAGCTAGCCTTGCGTTCCCCTTTGCCTGACTTGCCCAGGAGCCAAGGCACGTTGCTTACTCATGAGTAAATACAACCATGTGGCTTATATTCGCTTTCCATAGGGCTGAATACATTCATCTGCTTGGAGGAAGGGACCTCCTTCTTGGATGTTTTTTTGGGGTTGCCTTCATTGGATAGGAACCATTCTGGTGTCATTGGATTCCTCTCAGCCTGCCCTTTTTGACAGACTAAGACAAGTTTGTCTACTCATGAGTAAGTGTTCAGCTTCATTTTCCATAGGGCTCTATGCATTTTTTTTGTTTCTGGTTTTTTGGCCATAACTTTTGATGGAAAGATTTCACTCTGGTGTTTTCCATTACATTAAGCTGGAAATTCTGCATCCAAGAGTATATAGCATGATGGGGTTATTCGTAACCTCTGCGATGTTAGTGAGTTTGGGGCATTTGTGGTGTCACTCCCCCAAAGGGTGGTACCTGGGGCAGACCGCCCCCCACCCCTCGCTAGCTACACCACTGCTCACAATGGCAACAGACTTTTGGCCCCCGCTGATACCATCAGTGTCGAAGCGCAAAAGCAAAGTTTTGCTTGAATGCTCTGCCTTTGCAGACCTGATGCCTGTGGCCAGAGGAAGAACAAGCACTTTGCTCTCACCTCCTGGAGGAGGGGTCAGGGGAAGCCATTCAGAGTGTCAGACTCTCATTTCCCTCCCCACCCACTTTCCCATGATTCACCATTGTGAGGACGTCTTTATTGCTAACTACCACACCATAAAGGTGAAGTTTAATAACAGGAGTGGAAACCACAGCAAGGCTCAGGCAGCCCTAGTGAGCCAAGGAGAAAATGTCCTGGTCTCTGCCTTTATCTGGGTCTTCCTCTGAGAATGCTGGCTTTGAGGAGGGTTAGCCTTCGAGGGACACTTCTGCAACTCCCGTGGCTGCTTTTGGTGGCCCCCCAAGGAGCCACAGCTCATAGTTTGGGAACCACTGAGGTAGACACATATGGGTAGCAGAGGCTTACCCTTGACAAAAGAATAAATTTCCCTTATCCAGATGATGCCTTCAGAACTTCTCCCTCCACAGGTTGTTCCAGGGGCATGGCTGCATCGGCAAAGTGGGATTAGATAGGATTGGACTGTCCATCTTTTTGGAAATTGCATCACTCTGCTGAGAAATATCCAGCATTCAGATTCATGTAAGTGTAACCACTCCTGCAATCTGTAGCACTTAAGAGAGGATCATTTGGCAGCAGACAGGAGTGATCTACCTTAGAAAGACAGCATGATGGAGGATGTATGGAGGAAGGAAGAAAGCACAAAAAAGCATTTTCTACCAATATCTGCATTTGATACTCACCTTTGGAGGGTCAATCACAATTTGTATAGAGGGCTTTTCTTTTTCCAGCCATCAGTAACTAATGTTACTAATTTGTGGAACTAGAGTTGTCTTTGAAAATCAGGTGCCTGATGAGCATCATCTTTTGGCCAGACCATATTTTTGGGGTTTGCCCAAAGCCACTGTCTGGTCTATTCCACACTGGCCACCATCAGGCAAGCCCAGTTCTACAACGATCCCACCATCTGGTAGCATACACAATTGGACTGGTGAAAACAACTGGACATCTGAATCCAACAAAAGACAAGCCCAATCAAAGGTATGAAAGTTGACTTATCTCACCATAAACTAAATTTTAAAAAGTCAGAATTGGTGTGAACTGGGAAAATGAGTGAGCTGAAGACTTTTTTCAAACCCTTGATGGAAACATAATGATCACAAGTCCTTCTTTATGAAATCAGTTTTAGAAATTGCAAGTGACAAAAATCTTGTGTCATCAGAGAAGTCCTTGTTTTCTGCTTCTTCTCCCCCCTCATACCTCAAGGCCTCTGCCACCCCCTCTTCTGTGTCTGCTTCCACCTTCTGCAGCAGCTGCTCCTCATGCCTCTTTACGGAGAACTGCCTTACACCTCAGAAACTGTGGTCTTCATTCAGCACTTCTCTATCCCTTACCTGGAATCAACGCCCAAACCAGGAGAAGCAGCACCCTCAACATCTTCAGAGTTCTGCTTGTCCAGCTGGTAGCAAATAATTGGCCTCTCCCAGGAAAGTCAAGGTAGCCTCACTAATGGAAGCTCCAAAGTTCACTGACCAAAACTTTGCATGTTCGGAAGAAGCCCCAGCTGGCTGACATATGAGCAGGAAGAAGACTGACTCCTCCCACGCCTTATGCTGTCCTCATCCTGTTGTGGTCAGTGTATTTCTGTTTTTTATGGTAAGAACAAGCCTGAGAACATAAGGATTGCCTGGCAGGATTAGATGAAAGGCCCATGAAGAAGAACATTCTTTAGTCAGCAGTAGACACCAGCCAGGTGCCTCCTCTGAGAAATTACAAGCAAGCCATATTCACTTGCTGTCCCTCTCCCAAAACCTTTGTACTCCCCCTTCTCTCTCTCTTCCTTCAAACCCCTACTCAGAGCTCACCTCTTCCAGGGTAGCTGAACCCAAGTGAAAAGAAACCAAGTTTATGTACCTGTTGCTGCTCACATCTTATGTATGGCAAGGGGCGACTTATGGAACAAATAATAAATGAACAGCACAATTTCCTGTGTGTTGACACAGCAGTAAGTCACACTGTGTTCAAAGTGACTGATGGCCCAATCCTAACTGTACGCTGGTGGAGCATGCACTCTTCTGTCGCAAAATCACCATAAAGCACTTTGTATCAGTGTTAGTAAAACAGAACCTTTCTGTGGGCATGTGCAGGGACACCAGCTGGAGGAGGTAAGTCTGGTGCAGGGATGGGGAAGAGTGGTGGTGGGGGGGTAGGTAGATCAGGCCTTGGAGTGGATGGGATAGACCGTGCCAGTGTGTGCTGTATTGTATCCCTATTCCCGGGCCAAATCCACCAACACAGATCAGCACAAACTTACACCAGCTATATAGCTGGGGCAGGTCCAAGTTGACCTTTGCAGCTGCTGGGGCTTATCCTGGGGCAAGGGGACAAATGTCCTCTTACCTCAAGGAGACGTCTGGCAGGTGAAATTTCCCTGTGGGATACAGTGTAGTCCTTCCCAGTGCCACTGCATCAATGCAAGGGAATTTAGGTAGGATTGGCTGCAATCTTTTACTTGCTTAACTAGGAGTAACTCCAACTCAACTCAATGGAGCTTACTTCTATTTAGGTACACAGAGGCTTGCACTATAAGTCGTGGGACTTCCTTCTGTGGTTGTGCTGCAAGACATTGAAATTACAGACATTGTACAGACAATGTGCTGCAAGACATTGAAATTAGTGGCTATTTCCACAATACAGAACTTCTAACGATGTGGCAAAATGTTCTTGGTCTTAGAAGGGCTTGTTGGTGAAAACTTGTGGAGTAACACTCATGGCAGGCAGAGAAAAACAGTGGTACTTCACTGCCAGCCCTGGATTAAGCAAAATGATTAAGCAAAAAGCCTGCTTCTTGCAAGCACAGGGAGTTTCCTGTTTGCAAAGCAAATGCCAGGCAGGTGGGAAGCAGACAGACAAAGGAGCAGCAGTAACTCCCCATACCTGCGCACAGAGAGGAAGGAGGGTAGGCTGCTGGCAGCAGGGACCACGTGCAAAGCCCCAGTGCGCATGCTCCCAGGTTGCTGGGAGGAACGAGGGGAGGGCACAAGAGCAGGACAACGTCTCAGCAACCTCCAGCCCTTTGGCTGCAGGGGCAAGCCCCTCCGATAAGCTGGAGGTTGCCATGCATTGCGCTGCGCGCACGTGTGACGCTCGCACATGCGTGCAGCGCCTCAAAAGCCTCCGAACTCAGGCAGGAGGCTCCTGCAGCATCGCGCATGTGCAAGGCTTGCCTCAGAAGCCTCCGGCTGCACTTCAAGGCAGGAAGGGGGAGTGCACTTTCCTTGGAAGGGCTGGGGCGGGGTAGGTAGTTGGCGTGTCACCCCTCCCAGCACGTCACCTGCTGCGGCCCACACCCCCCCCCCCGTACCCACCTAGAGACGCCACTGCACGGGCTAAATACTTGTACTTATGTATTTCTGTAAAAATGGACAGGGACAGCTACAGAAACAGTGCAATACCTACTGAACAACTTATTTCTTTAAAAATGAAGAGGAACAAATAAAATACATAAACCATGCAAAACTTGGTGAACAGCTCCAGAGGTGTCACTAGGATTTGCTCACCAGTGTGAAAGCTCATTGCATTCCCCATGATGGGCCTCCTCCTGTACCAGACCATAAAGAATAAATTACAATATCATAAGAACAGCCTAAATTTATTTATGTATTTGTTGTTGGCAACCTTCAGTCTCGAAAGACTATGGTATCGGGCTCTGAAAGGTGGTTCTCGAACAGCGTCTAGTGTGGCTGAAAAGGCCGATTCGGGAGTGACAATCCCTTCCACACCGGGAGCAAGTGCAGTCTGTCCCTGGTCTGTCTCCCTGGCTATGGGCCTTCCTTCTTTGCCTCTTAGTCTCAGACTGTTGGCCAAGTGTCTCTTCAAACTGGGAAAGGCCATGCTGCACAGCCTGCCTCCAAGCAGGCCAGTCAGACGCCAGGGTTTCCCACCTGTTGAGGTCCATCCCTAAGGCCTTCAGATCCCTCTTGCAGATGTCCTTGTATCGCAGCTGTGGTCTACCTGTAGGGCGCTTTCCTTGCACGAGTTCTCCATAGAGGAGATCCTTTGGGATCCGGCCATCATCCATTCTCACGACATGACCGAGCCAACGCAGGTGTCTCTGTTTCAGCAGTGCATACATGCTAGGGATTCCAGCTCGTTCCAGGACTGTGTTTTTGGAACTTTGTCCTGCCAGGTGATGCCGAGGATGCGTCGGAGGCAGCGCATGTGGAATGCGTTCAGTTTCCTCTCCTGTTGTGAGCAAAGAGTCCATGACTCGCTGCAGTACAGAAGTGTACTCAGGACGCAAGCTCTGTAGACCTGGATCTTGGTATGTTCCGTCAGCTTCTTGTTGGACCAGACTCTCTTTGTGAGTCTGGAAAACGTGGTAGCTGCTTTACCGATGCGTTTGTTTAGCTCAGTATCAAGAGAAAGAATGTCGGAGATCGTTAAGCCAAGGTACACAAAGTCATGGACAACCTCCAGTTCATGCGCAGAGATTGTAATGCAGGGAGGTGAGTCCACATCCTGAACCATGACCTGTGTTTTCTTAAGGCTGATTGTCTTATTTTAGTATATAATAGTACAGGTCACCCAACAAATCAATAACCAACAAAAAACCAGTGGCCAACTTGATGACACTCACACAACTGAATAACAGTGCAATCCTAACTTGCGCTGGAACAGGCAGGCCGGCTGGCCTGCACTTTATCCAGTGTGAGTTTCGGGCTGGCTGTGGCCCGGCCTGGGGCAAGGGAAAGTAAGTCCCCTCACCCTGGATAAAGCTGCAACAGTGCCAGTGGGTCTACTCGGATCTGCACCACTTAAAGAGGTGGCACAGATCCTAGCAGCCTGGTACTGCCCCATACTGCCCGGGAACGGGGATAAGTCCAGCACAAGCCTTCTAAGTCTGCTCAGAAGTAAGTCCTGTGGAGTCCTGTGGCCTTTTCCCATTGTAGATATAGAAAATGAAACACATGGGGGTGCTGTAGCCATTTGAGCTCTTCTGGCTCATATTGGTCAGTTGCATGGTGCTGATTTTTATTAGATAGGAAAAAGTCATTCATGTGCTGTGGAAGATGAGAATGATCAATTATTGAATGCTCTCCAGTTAATGTTTGTCTGAGAGGAGGGATACCCCTTCTCATATACTGGCATCTGTGTTACCCACACAAGGAGGTGGGGTTATTGGAACAAGACTGTGATTAATAGAACCAAGTTGTTGTGTTTCCCACAGTGTAGCAATTCAAGTTCTCAGGGTGGAGCCTCCTCCCCAGAGTGCTGTCTGTTCCTTCTGTGCATCCAAATTATTGCAAAGACCAAACACAGGAAGATGGGAGTTTTCAAGCTGATTGAAATCAGGAAGGCAACATAAAGGTGTGAACTGTAGAGAAGAAAAGGGGGAAAATGTCTGTTGTCAAAGAAAGGCAAAATATTTTCCAGCATCCTCCAAGAAAATGGTTTTGTTGACCAGAAGTTCCCAACAGCATAGCAACAAATGTGATGGGTCAGTTTCAACAAGTTCCCAGGCCTGGTGCACAGAGGTGTTGTTATTACGGCTTACCATGTGGACTGAAACATTATCAGTGCCAAAAATACAATGAAGCAACAGCAGCCATTAAAACGGAATCATCAAGGGGAATAAGCAAATGCAGAGTACTCTGGAAAAACCTGTGCAAAAAGGAGAAAGACTACCAGCCAGCAGGCAATTCTACAACTGGGGGGTCACCACCAAGAAGACTCTCCTGCATCTCATCATCAGCTCAAACTTGGGATGTGTTAGGGCCCAATCCTAACCAAATTTCCAGCCCTGGTGCAGCTGCAATGCAGCCCCTAGGTAAAGGAACAAATGCTCCCTTACCTTGTGGAGGCCTCCATAACTACCCTCCCACCACAGGATGCAGCACAAACCCAGTTGGCATGGCTACACCAGGGCTGGAAAGTTGGATAGGATTTGACCCTTAGTGACTAATTAAACAATTATGAGAATAGCACTCTAGTGAACCTTTTTAGCATGCTCTTCAGGGGATCTGTGGAGTCATTTCTAGAGCTGTGCATGAACGTATTAATGAAGGACAGGCCTGACAATCTGGGGCGATACCCTTCTTAGAATTTTTAAAAGTGGAATGACACTGTAGAAACGAAAGTGCTGGGAAATGAGTGCTTGTTGAAAAAGGACATGTGATGCTGTTGGAATAGCATGGGCTATTTCAGGTACTGAGAGCAGGAGTTTGCACCAAAAAGGGACAGTGTTTGGATATCCCCTATGTAGGTAGAGAACTGGAGAAAGTGCTAGGAAACCGCAGGATGTTAAACAGCAGAAGCCCTCCTAAGCATCTTCAGGTTTCTTGTTCAGAAGAAAAAAAGTCTACCTGGATTTTTTTGTTTCATCCATGAGGACTAGGAGCCCAATTTTGTAAATATGAAAGAAGAGATTCTTAGGGCCAAATCCAATCCAGTTTTCCAATACTGAAACAGCCATGCCAATGGGGTGTGCACTGCATCCTGAATGGAGGGGGAGCTGTCATGGCCTCCTCAAGGGAACATTTGTTCCATTACCTTGGGGTTGCATTGCGGCTGCATTGGTGCTGGAAAGTTGGATAGGTTTGGGTCCTTAATTGCTATGACTACGATTGGCATGGCTATGTCTCATTCCGTTCCTGATAACTCAAATTAATCATATCCATACTAATTTTTATGTCCTCTAATTAGGCTGTTATCAGTGGTCTATACCAAGGTTTCTCAAACTGTGGGTTGAGACCCACTTGGTAGGTCACAACCTTATTGTTGGTGGGCCCCAAAGCTGCAACTGACAAGTTGATAAGGAAAATGCATGGAACACTATGGAAAGTGAGCGACACTCTGGTGAGTAGACGACCAGAGTCATCTGGTCCATTGTGAAGGGCAGGACAAGAGGAATCCATTGCCTCCTAAATGATTCCAATCCGATGGATGCAGCCCCCCCAAAACACCTGAGAAGAAAGACCCTCTCTCCAAGCTGACGAATGTGTTGAGCCTTAT
Source organism: Tiliqua scincoides (assembly GCF_035046505.1). NCBI lineage: Eukaryota > Metazoa > Chordata > Lepidosauria > Squamata > Scincidae > Tiliqua > Tiliqua scincoides. The sequence goes on from NC_089822.1 coordinate 155,184,499, forward strand.
GGAAAATGAAACGGAGGGTGCAATCCTATCCTGCACTGGAACAGGCAAGCCAGGAGGCTTGGGCTGTATCCAGCGCAGGATAGTGGCCATAAGCGGCTCAGCCAGAGGCAAGGGGAAACATTTCCCCTTACTTCCGGGTAAGGGCTGCTGGCCCCTATGGATCTCTTTGGACTTGCGCCACCTCTTGAGGTGGCACCAGTCCAAGAAGAGCGGAGCAGCTTTAACTGCCAGATCCCAACCCTGCCTCCCACTCCCAGCCAGCCAGGAGCTCCACCACGGTTACCAAATGTCAATCTTCTCAATACTCACTCTGAAGGGTTTACGGAGTGGGCCTGTTCTGTAGTTCTTGGTCTCTCTTCTGGATGTGAGGTGGGAGCTAAAGAAAAGAATTGAGCAGCATCAGCATCAGTTGTGTGTGACATTCCCTCCTCCATGACGACATTAACAATTGATGGATTGACAAGCAGCAAGAAGAAATGTCTGTGCACAGATATTTTGATTGTACATTCCATGAAAAAACCCTTGGTCATAAATTGTTGCAGAGGCCAACATCCTGAGAAGATTCAAAGAGACACAACAAAGTATGCGTTCCAGAGTTCATGCCCCAAATGCACCATCTGGGATCTGTTTCACTGCATTAAATTATGGTTCAGTTCTGAGGAGTTAGCAGCAGCATTCCACAGAAGGTGTGCTGTGCAGTCAATGGCTGCAGCCAGGAGACATCCACTAAAGTTGAGTGTTGGGAGAGTTAGGTCAGACAGAAGAAAATATTTCTTTACCCAGCATGTAATTAGTCTGTGGAACTCTTTGCAACACGAAGTAGTAATGGCATCTTACCTAGATGCCTTTGAGAGGGAATTGGATAAATTTTTGAAGGAAAAGTTCCTCAGGGGATACAAGTCATGGTAGGTATGTGCAAGCGCCTGGCTTTAGAGGTAGGCTGCCCCTGATTGCCAGATGCAGGGGAGGGCACCCCGGGAGGGCACCAGGATGCAGGTTGTGTCTGTTGTCTTATGTGCTCCCTGAAGCATTTGGTGGACCACTATGTGATACAGGAAGCTGAACTAGATGGGCCTTTGGCCTGAACCAGAGGGGCTCTTATGTTCTTATGTGAAGGAACAGAATGTGCTACATTAATGCATTTTCATCTATTGCCTACATTGTTGGTGTGAAGCATAAAAATGGGTGCACAGTAATTTTTTTTTTTAATTGTGAGCCCTTTGGGGACAGGTAACCATTTATTGATTTTACTATGAAAACCTTTTTGTGAACTACTGTTGAAAAGCAGTATATAAATATTCTTAATAACAATAATAATATAAAACAGTAACTGCTTCCTTTAAAAATGATGACCATCAGTACCATTTCCAAACCTTCAAAATATCCCTCTTTTTTTACACTTTTTTAAAAAAGTGTAAGAATAGCCTCTACCTATAGGACTGCACTCCTATGTACCATTACCTGGTTTTAAACTCTACTGAATACATAGGATTTACTTTTGAGTAAGTGCACAGAGACTCACAGCCCCATCCTATCCCTCGCCACAGCACTGAGCACCAGTGATGGAGTGCATGCTGCATGATCTGGTGGAGTGTGTGTAACCAGACAGCCCAGAAAAAATCTTACTTACCTCCCTATAGGCTTCCTGTCCTTCAGAGGATCTCCTCAGACTCCTAGGAATGGATTAGGGCCAGGAAGGGAGGATAAGATCTCAGTGTGTATGACTACCACCAGGATCCTGCTCCTCCTGCCCCAGCCCAGATCCAAAACCACCCCCAACTCCCCATGATCCTCCCCCAAACTGCCCTGCCACCAATCTGCTTTCTCTGACAGAAGATGGAGGAAGTTCTGTGGGCCTCCTTCCTTATGAGGCTGTGGGCTGGGGCACCTACCTTATGAGGAAAGGAAAATCTTCAGTCTAGAAAAGAGGTGCCTGAGGGGGGACATGATTGAGACATACAAAATTATGCACGGGAAGGATAAAGTGGATAGAGAGATGCTCTTTACACTCTCACATAACACCAGAACCAGGGGACACCCACTAAAATTGAGTGTTGGGAGGGTTAGGACAGACAAAAGAAAATATTTCTTTACTCAGTGTGTGGTTGGTCTGTGGAACTCCTTGCCACAGGATGTGGTGAAGGCATCTGGCCTGGATGCCTTTAAAAGGGGATTGGACGTGTTTCTGAAGGAAAAATCCATTACGGGTTACAAGCCATGATGTGTATGTGCAACCTCCTGATTCTAGAAATGGGCTATGTATCAGAATGCCAGATGCAAGCGAGGGCACCAGGATGCAGGTCTCTTGTTATCTGGTGTGCTCCCTGGGGCATTTGGTGGGCCACTGTGAGATATAGGAAGCTGGACTAGATGGGCCTATGGCCTGATCCAGTGGTCCTGTTCTTATGTTCTTAAACCCTAACGCCTCTGTTGGCCACTGGGTTGGTTTTTTGGGCGGCTACTGATTTGTTGGAGGACGTGCTTTTCTCCACCTGCTTTTCGAGGAAAAAAGACCAAAAAAAGTCATCAGCTGCTCAGAGTGGTGCACAACTGCTCTGAGCCCACCATAACCCAGAAGTAATTGGCAATGATGTCATCATGTCACTGCAATTACTTTCATATTTTGTCTTATGGGGAAGGTGTAAAAAAAAAATTTTGTGACCCCAGGTGCCATGATGTGAATATGCAACCTCCTCATTTTAGAAATGGGCTATGTTGGAATGCCAGATGCAAGGGAGGATGCAGACCAGGATGCAGGTCTCTTGCTGTCTTGTGTGCTCCCTGGGGCATTTGGTGGGGCACTGTGAGATACAGGAAACTGGACTAGATGGGCCTATGGCCTGATCCAATGGGGCTGTTCTTATGCTCTTATGGCCAGTGTGGCCCACAAGTGGTCTCTGGCCATTTGTGCTGGTGTGCCTGGGCCGCAGAGTGACTTTTGCACCATTGTCCTTGGTCTTTTGGTGGTGGATCGTGAGCTCCACCGTGGTAAAGCCCAGATAGGACTGGGTTGTAAAGACTGTGAGTCTTGGTTATGCTTTCTTCACTTTTCTTTCTGTGCCTTCTGCTGTATTTGACTTCAAGTTTCTTGAAGAATTCAAGAAAGGGACTCACCTGGGAGAACAGAAATCAAGACATAGGATTTAAAATCAATTCCCACTCTCTGAATGGCGCACCAGTAAATCCCAGTGTCTTGCTGTGTGAGCTTGTCCAGGTGCACAGTGAATTCAGAGAGAGTTTGATTGTCCTTGATAGAAGTTCTGCCGTCCTTTACTTCTGCTTCTGATCCTGTGGTCTGAACAACTATTTCACATGAACGCCAAGCAGCTCCCCTGCACCAATATTTATTATAATTCTTATATCCTTTATCATATTGACAAACCACAGATAGCGACCTGCCAAGAAATCCAATCCATTTTGGAGAGCTTGTCACAGAAGATGTACAACCTGAAAAGCAGAATGACCCCAAATTGAGACAGTAGCTCAGATCATTAGTATCCCTCTCATATCACAGAAAAAGGGATTAACTTCACAGAAACAGGGAGGGAATAGTCACCAAACTATAAGGCAATTCATCATCAATCTCTGATCTTCACTCCATAGTTATCCTCCTGGGGAGAGGAGAGGCTCTTCTGCCTTTCACACTGAACGTCTATGATTCTGGACACCAAGGCCACCAGATGGGAAAGAATAAACCTAGTGGAGAATTTCTGGTGGGCTGGTCAGCTCTGGTGCTGCAGTGGACTTGGATGGCAACCTATATCCTGGGGACACTGGGGCTGCAGGCCTGGCCTGTCTGTTGCAATCCCTGGTGAGGATTCCTGCATTTAATTAGGGGAGACTTCGCCTGAGCTCTTTCAATGTGACCACCTCTTCCCCTCCTGCCCTCTTCTCCAGTCTCTTGTGCCCCTGCCTGCTACAACATGGCAATTTCTTTCCTTCTTCTGTTGCCTTTGCCTCTTCTTCCCTGTCACAGCCCATTCCATCTGGCATCTCCCTTTTGTCTCCCCTCTTCTCCTTCTCCCCCCCATGATCAGGCTCTCTCCTCTTTCCTTCCATACTTTGCTCCAGCAAGTACTTTGTTCTCCACATCTCTTTTGTTGCTTCTCTACTCATGTCCCCTTTCATCTCCTTCTGTGTCTCTCCTCTCTTCTCCTGCCCAGTTTTCCATGCTTTTGAAATTTCCCACCTCTGATACCTCCATGTCCTTCTAATTAGGTGGCTTGACCAAGACCTCTCTGTATCCATTGGCTTTGTGGTGTCCAACAACATTCTCATCACCCGTTGTGCACCTGTTGTGCACTCACAACTGTCTTTGGACAAGGGTCAACCTCAGTTATGAATACAATGCATGACCCATGCTAGAACCATTCCAGAAGTTTACCTTACATAGGCATTTGCTGGCCACACTGGTGGTTCTGCAAAAAGTTGGTTACAGTCAGGCACCACCATATCTGGGAGAGTTCCCAAGGAGAGCAGGAGTTGTCCAATAAATCTCAGCTTTATTCCTATTAAGAACCAACCGGGAGGGGAACAGTCATATGTATATGCACTCTTCTTTTTGTGGCATCTGATAATTATCCCCAGTATTTTACGTAAATTAGAAAAAGTCTAGTCTGCCTAGACTTTATTGACTGAGTCTGATCAAGCCTGGAAGAAGCAATAGTGCAAACCAAGCAGATGATGGGCGAAGCTCTGCTCTGATTTCTAATGTCAGTGTTTTGCCCTGATGACCTCCATGTTCTCCACTTGAACCCCTAATCTGGAAAACAACTTTGCAACCTGGTTCTAATTACATAAATGGAGCAAATAATGAAGTAGAAAGTATCAGGGTTTTTTTGGCTACCTTCTGCACAGGTAAGAAAAAAGATACACATCTTGTGCTGGAGGTTCTGGGGTTGAGGATTTAAAAAAATTGGGCAATTTGCAAAATTATTCTTCCTCTGGTTAATTCTTGCCTGGACTAAGGTAAAAGCTCTAGGGCCCAATCCTATCCAACTTCCCAGCACTAAGGCAGCTGGGTCAATTGGGCATGTGCTGCATCCTGCAGTGGGGGGCTGTCATGAAGTCCCCCTTAAAGTAAAGGAACATTTGTTCCCTTACAGCCACAATGCAGCCCCAAAGTATCAGCACTGGAAAGTTGGATAAAACTGGGCACCTAAAACAGAAGAAGGCATTATGCAGGGTTCATTTTAGAACTTTCTTTGAAAAATTTTTTGGGGAGAGTATAACTGGTGAGCTCAAAGTCTGAGACTTGGCCCTTGGATCCTTACCCCAAGTTGCAATGGCATCTCTGTGTTCATGCATCCACTCAAGCTGCAAGGTAGATGTTGTGTTTTGCTCTCTCATACGGAGTATTTTTGGAAATCCCATTATTCTGCTAAGGAATATCCAGCCTTGTCACGTGTGGTTCATGTATGTGTAAGCATTCCTGCACCCAACAGCATGAGCCCTTGGAGAGGATCATTGGCAGTAGAAGGGAGAGATCTACCTTACTTGGATCTCATTCAGCATATCTTGTGTTCCTCAGTACTCAGAAAGGCAGGTAGAGGTTGGTTCTGGTTGCTAGTTTTATACATTGCTAAAATGTCTTGAACTTTTTAAACCAGGCATGTAACAGACAATGCAAGATAGTGGCTGCTCACCAACACCCCGGTTGCCCTTGGCAACAAAGGATCAGACAACAGATTAGATTCTAATTGTTAATAACTAGACCATCTAATGATCTAATCTAATCATTAGAACATTTGCTAAATTGAAATGAGAAATGTGACACGGCATCCAATGCTATACATGTTCAGCAGCCAATCATGGTGCAAGATAGCATGATAGACGATGTATGGAGGAAGCATCATATAGTTGCCTAGGCCAGCATTTCTCAGTGTTTGTCCCCCACTGTACCACTTTGCATGGTACACCTATTGGAAGTACCACTGGAAGTAACTGGCGATCATTACCAATTACTTCCAGATTGGGAGGCCAGGCGCAACATGACAAACACTGGTAAGAGGCTTAGAGAGGATGAAAGGACTGTTTTGAACACATGAAAAGTGTAGGCTGGAGCTCTGCTTGCCAAGTCAAGCCTCCTACTGCTGCTTGTTGCATTCTTGTTGCATTCACCCACCTTGGGTGCCCTTCAGGGAGAAAGGCAGAATATCAATCCAATAAATAAATAAAATAAATAAATTGCATCACTGGTTTTGCTGCCAGTGGAGGAGGTCCCACAAGAACCACTGTGTAGTGAATATGCATAGTAACATAAGGGCTTAGTAAACATGGCAAGCAGGCAAACCTGCCTTTGCTTTCAGAGCACACTCTGGGCTGACCGTGTTCACTGCCTGGTACCTAGTAAACAAGATGAGTTTTAGTGTTTTAGAGACACATCCTTATCTCAGGAATGTGTTGTTGCCAGCTAGAGCCAGCTAGCGTTATCAGTGCCTGACAGTAAACCCAACTTGCTCTGTATTGCTTGAGGAGTGAATAAAAAGGCTGAGAGGAGGCTGGCCAAGAGCTTCTTCCTTGCACTCTACTTTTGCAAATCTGTCTGCCGTCTCTTCATTGCTTCTGCGCCTGCCCTACATCAAGCAGCTGGACTCTGGGGTCTTGCTGCTTCCCAAAGCATTGCTACACCACTGGACACCATCTCAAGTACCACCAATGGTACTCATACCACTGTTTGAGAAACACTGGCCTAGGCAATAAGAGCCCAATCCTATGCATGCCTACTCAGAAGTCAGTCCCATTATAGTCAATGGGGCTTACTCCCAGGAAAGTGTGGATAGGATTGCAGCTTGCGTTATCTTCCTACTGTCTACATCTGAGAACTCACACATATAAAATAAAGTGAGAGCCAGTATAGTAGATTAAAAAAAGCATTTTCGCCAAGCGTTTGTAGTTCGTGCTCACAGATGGTGTACCAGTCACTATTTGAATTTAGGGTTTTGTTTTTTTTAGCCATCAGTACCCAATAGTGGATTTCTCTGTGCAACTGGGGTAATCTTAGTAGATCCTAAGGCCTGGTGGGCAACATAGCCACTATCTTTTAGGCAGACCAGAGTTTTGCAGTTTGCCAAAAACATGCTGTCCAAAGTGGCCACCCCCAAGGAAGCCTGGTTCTGTGAAGATCCGACCACGTGAGCAGTGTACACAGTCAAACTGGCAGGAAAAATGGATCACTGAATCCAATGCAGGACTTGTGTCATTTGTTTTAAACCATGACAGTAAGCTAATTTCATGATAAAATGAATTTAAGAAAGTAAAATGGAGGTGGACTGGGAATGCGTGTGCGATGAAGATATGAATTTTACTGAAATCCTTCATGGAATTTTAGGATGACTGCAAGTCCTTCTTTAGGGAAATCCTTTTTATAAATTGCAAATGTCAAAACCCTTACATCATAAAAAGGTCACCTCCTAGTTTTCTGCTTGTTCTCCCTCCTACCTCAAGCCCTCTGCCACCCCCTTTTCTGTCTTTGCTTCCATCTTCTGTAGCAGCTGCTCCTCATGCCTCATTATGGAGCCCTGCCTTACACCTCAGGAATTGTGGTGTTTGACCAGCACTTCTCTCCTTCTTACCTGGAATCAGCACCCAACCCAGGAGAGGCAGCATCCTCAACATCCTCAGGGTTCAGCTTGTCCAGCTGGTGGCAAGTAGTGTAGTTAACCTCTCTCAGGAGGATCAAGATAGCTTCATAAGCATCTGGTCTCCATGACCTGAAAGGGAATTTCTAGAGCTCACTGATTAGATCTTTATGTGTGTGAAAGCAGAGCTGGTTGGCTTGCATTGGAACGGAAGGAAGACTGACTACGCCTATGCAATACTCTGTCCTCCTTCTGTTGTGGTTACTGCGTTTCTGCTTTTATGGTAAGAAGAAGTATGAGGACGTAAGGTCTGCCTTGCATGGTCAGACAAAAGGTTAATGTAATCCAGCATTCTTTAGCTAGCAGTAGATGCCAGCCAAAGGCCTCCTCTGGGAAGTTACAAGCAAGCCATATTCACTTGCTGTCCCTCTTTGTTGAAATGGCCTCTCTCTTTGTGCTGCCACATCTCCCTTTTCCTTAAAGCCCAGCTACATTTGACCCAGGAAGGCTTTGGCTGAACCCAACTGAAAAGGAAACAAAATTTGTTTAGCTGTTGCTGCTCACATCCATCCTATGTAAGGTGGGGTACAGAATAGATATTGAAATAATACTGTAGTACAGTTCTCTGCATGTGTTTTTCTGTTTGTTTGTATTAGTATCTTATTAAAGGTTTTCATTATATCACTATTAAAGGTAAACAAATACAGAAAGAATATGAAAAAAATTAGGAGGGGAATGGGAGTACCAACCTATATTGTAATGCCAAAGTACAGGTAATGAAGAGTGCTATATATAATCATACAGAAAAAAAGGTGTTAGGGTTGTACCCTTTGGGATAATGTCAATACACTTAAAATGAACATCATACCTCGTTTATTACAGTGATTGACATTGTAATTCTATGCATGTCTACTCAGAAGTAAGTCCTAGTGAGCTCAATGAGATATACAGGTAAAGGTTAACAGGATTTTAGCCCTCAGGATTGGATTGATTGTATTTTGCTGATTGTAGGTATAGAAATTGATGCACAACACATGGTGGCACTGTAGCCATTTGCAGAAATGATGGGTCCTTCTTGCTCATGTTCTAGCTGCTTTTTCATGCTGTTGATTTTGGTTGGGTGTTCAGATAGGATTCAGCTATTCATGTGCTTCAGCTAGATGGAGTACATTCGAAGCGTTCTTCATGGATTTATAAAAAGGCGACTGGATTGTTAGAAAAGGGCTGTAATTAATAAAACAGGAGGTGTTGTGTATTCCCACAGTGTGGTACTTCTGGCTTTCAGAGTGCCTTCCCCTCCTCAGAGTGCTCCTTCTGTGCATCCAGATTATTGCAAAAGTGATACACAAGAAGATGGGAGTTTTCAAAATGATTGAAATCAGGAAGGGCATATAAATCAGGGAACTGCAGAGAAGAAAGGAAAAAGTTATCGTAAACCAAGATACATTCTGGCATCCTCCAATAAATTATTTTCTTGATCAAAAGTTCAAAACAACACACAGCAACAAATGTGATTGGTCAGCTGCCAGAGGTACCCAGGCCTGATGCACGTTATGGCTTACTATGTCGATTAAAAACATTGTCAACCACAGACACTTGAAATAACTGCAGCCATTAAAACTAAATCATCAGGGGGAATAATAAACACACCAAGGGTGCAATCCTGAAAGCACCCTGGTGCTTTCACTGGTGTTGTGAGTGTCATAAAACACTCGTACCATCAGGAGAGGAAGGAGGCTGATATGGGACCTGCTTGGCTGGGGCAAATAGTGAGTCTGTGCTGGCCAAGCTCAGCTGGCATGGGGTTCTGGGGGTGTGTGGGGAGGGTAGGAGGGAGGCACTTTGGGGTGGGGGAGGGCAGGCAGGCAGACCCATGGGATGGTGGTGGGTAAGCGGAGGCAGGATCAGAATCAGGCACTTATGCCAGATTTTATCCCTGTTGCTGGGCAGCCCAGGGTAGCTCTGGGCTGCTCAGATCTGCACCACCTCCTGAGTTGGTGCAGATCAGAGTAGCCCTACTGGGGCTGCTGCAGCTTTACCCAGGGTAAGGGGAAGCGATTCCCTTTGCCCCGGTCTGAGTCGCTTTCAGCCTCAACCCTGTAATGGCAGATCAGAAGATCATCAGGTGGATGATGTGGTGTTGACAGTGATTCCCATCTTTTGACAGCTGGTTGACAGCTCTGGGAAGGGCAGGGCTGGCTCCACAGCTATAATCAATCAAGGCCAATGGAGACCTGGATGGACACCTGAGCTTCATTTGACCTTGATGGGATTTTGAATGTACATGGGCTGAAGAAGTAGCTCACAGCTGAGCTGCATTTGGACTTAACAAGGGGCTGCAGGATAAAAGGCAGCTTCAGAAGGAGCAAAGCTACCTGACCAAGAGCTACAGGCTGTGGATGGACTAGGACCTACAGGAGAAAAGGACTATTAGGACTCTGCTATAGAGGAAGGGCCTCTGCTGCAATGGACTGCTACGGGAAGGATTGGACTGCAGAAGACTGGACTGGACTGTGCTTTGGAAACTGGATTAGACTTTGACTGGAGGCTTTGGACCTTTACCTACTGAGTTAAGTGGAGTTTTTTTTGGGGGGGGGGAGAAGCCTCTGGACAAGAGGAATTGCAGGTAAGTGTTTGTGGCAATAAAGTCTTGTTAATTGCTCAAACTGATAAGGAGTTGTGTTTGTTCCTTTGTACACCTCAGCTGTTCTTTCTAGAGATAAGAGGGGGGTGTTAATTAGCCAAAAATCAGGCAAAGGTAGTTGGAATATTTGGATGGGACAAACCCTGTTTTGGATTCTCCTTTTGGCAGAGCCACCACCGAGAAGGCCATCCTGTACATCGGCATAAACCTAACCTCAGAAAGAATTGGGAGGCATTTGTAATTAAATCAATATTTCCCAATCTGTGGGTTGGGACCCACTAGTGGGTTATGAGCAGATTTTTGGTGGTTCATGAAGTTTTTGAGACATTAAAAAAAAGACTTTGCAAGGACCCTTGCATGGTTAGCAGGGGAAAATCATTGGCTGGAATGCTAATCACTTGTATGAGGTAATTTGCATACCCCCAAATTAAAAAGTCACATTTTTTTATTTTCCCTAGTTTGTCATGCCATAGATTACGTGTGAACGCAATTCAGCCTTTTGTCTGGTCTGGAAGTCCCTAACAGCGTGTCTTGCTCTCACGTTCAGTCTTCTTGGTACCCTGGAATAACTGTAAAGGCTTGGGGGAACAGTTCCTTTCTAGGCAGAGTCTTGCAAATGTCTGTACACACACACTAATGTAAGGTCTCTAGCAGCCTTGGTAGGACCTCTATTATTATTTATATATTTGTATTAATAAATAAAACATTTCTTTCCAAGTCTCCTTTTTGTCTAGTGGACCAGGATACATTATGATTCTTAAAAGTGGGTACCGGTGCTAAAATGTTTGGGAAGCAATAAATTAATTATGAGGTCAGCACTCTGGTGAGCGTTCCTGATATGCTTTTCAGAGAATTTGTGGATGAAAGGAAATCATCATTGGAACTGGTTATGAACTTATTATGAAGGACAGGCATGGCAGTCTTGAGTAGGACAACTATTGGAATTTTTATTTACAAACTTTATAAATTTATTTACAGCCCAATCCTCTTTCAATTTATTTACAGCCCAGTTCAACCCTGCTGGCAGAACGAGTGTTCCACCAGCACTAACTGCCTTATGGCAGTTTCAAACAATGCTCCAACAGCTGCTGGAGTGTCTTCCTGAGCACACCAGCCAACCTCCTCTCCTGGATTTGCTGAGGCAGGTAAGTTGGTGGGGGAGGCAGGATGAGATGGGGGAAGGCGGAACGGGGTGGTGACAAAGTGAGGGTCAGAATCTGTTTGTTCTGTAGTTGCTGTCTTTTCTTCTGGTTTTTGTAGTTAAGACAAAGATCTGGACTAAAAACCATGAATGGGTGTTTTATTTATTTTAAAAATGTATAGTCCCTACAAACATCTGTTCTTTCACATTGTAAGAAAAGTAATAAATATAAAGGGCTACAGCCCACTTTCACTTGCTATGTCTATTGAACCTAACAGGACTTACTTTCAGGTAAGCATGTCTGTCTGTCTCATGTCTTTATCACCCCTTACTTTGCCCCTTTAGGATTATCAGTTGTGTCTCTGCTCTCAACTATCAGCTTGATCCTACCAACCCAATCCCCCTCTGCTGATGCAGTCAGTTAGAAGTCCTTAGACGACCTCTCCATTTTATATTGAGCAGCCTGCAAGGAAGTGGTGGAAGAGTGGCTGTTAAGGACAGAAGAAGCCTTACAAGATTCACCAAACACGCCTCCTTCACAGGATCCTTTGAGGAGACAATGGCCGATGGACAGATGACACAGCTTCAAAACCACTACTTTATTTTAATAATACCAAATACATACACAGTATACCCAGTTGGGGGGGGGGCTTACCTTTCTAGCATACAAAAATAGACTCATTAAATTTAGCAGGTGGAATGTCTGCTTTTTGCATCATATCCCCTTACTCCTTGTTCCCTGTGGAAAAGCCCCCCCCCCATGTTCCACTTACACTTATCTGAAACTTGAGGAGTGGGAAGTAGAGACATATATCAAGTGCTGGCTGATATATTGTGCACAGTGATTGGTATAGTCAGTGGGTTGCAGCAGTGAGACCCCAACTCTTTGGGAAACATTCTTGCAAGAAACCAGGGTTGGGAAGTACATCCTATCAAAAAGTGTCTTGTGTTGGTGAAACCCAACTTCCTTGATTGAAGAATAGAGGTCCAGAACACGAGGAAGAACACTGAAAGCTGGAGTGCGGAATCATATCATATTGATATGTGTAGAACTTGGGCTCAGTCTGAGTTTGTCTGAGTAGGACCAAAGGGAAAACTGCTGCAGGAGAGGAGGCTGCAGTACCAGTAGAGGGAAGGTAGAGGCTGCTGTGTGCAGAAGCCTATAAAAGGGGCTGCACAAGCAAATAGCAGTAGGACCACCAGGGAAGCTTGGGAGAGGAGCGAGCTGGGAGAGACCAAGCCAGAGAAGGAGCTGAGGAGAAAGCTGCAGGGAAGGAGCCCCTGGGAGAGCCTCAGAGAACAACCATCCAGCCTTTGCCTCAAGTCCTGCTGCCTAGTGCATGCCTGCCTCAGGTCCTCACTCAACTGGGGAAATTTGGAACAAGGTTGTTTTTATTTGGTTCAGGTTCCATTCCTCATAATAAAAGCCTTAAACTTATGCTGGTTTCAGTGGTCTCTTTCAATCCTGCATAACAATTTGGGCACACTAGTAAGTTTCCTTCTTTTAAAGGGGCAAGGCCATTAATGCAATATTGAATTAATAATCATTAAATGAATCAGTGATTAAGACTCTAGCCTGAGTTCTACTCTGAAAAGTCCAAAAGTAGAGAGACTAAGGCCCAAATCCTAACCAACTTTCCAGCTCTTACACAGCTCTGCTAATGGGGCATGTGCTGCATCCTGCATTTGGGGGGGAGGGCAATCGGATGCCTTCTCAAGGTTAGGGAATGTTTGTTCTCTTACCCTGGAGCTGCACCGCCCTTAGGTCAGTGCTGGAAAGTTGGTTAGGATTGTGCCCTTAGCCATCTTGGAGCAAGAGCCACCTTGGGGCATAAAAGGCAGTATATAACTTGAAAATACATTATACTTACTGATATCCCTCTTCTCTTAAATTCAAATATGTGAGGGAGCCAACACAAGCCAACAGGCATTAAAAACCCACACATCATAATGTAAAACTAAAACAAAAGGAAGCTGCAGATGAACATGGCAGATAAAATACCTTCTAGAAAACAGATAAACATAGGGTAAAAAAAGCAGGGGTCCTTAAAAGCCTGCTTGACTGTGGAGGTCTTCAACTGATGGTACAATGCCACTAAAGAGGGATGAAACCATGCCTCTCTTAGGAGGGAATTCCATAGCCTGGGAGCAGCAACAGAGAAGGCTCTCTCACATGCTTAATCACATGCTAAAAAGATACAGAGGAATGCCTCTCCTAGAGACCTCAACATGTAGTCATGGGAGCACTCAGTTCTTCAAGTACCCCACTCCCAAATCTGTAAAGGTTTTCCAGGTCAAAATTAGTACTTTGAGTGGTGCCTCAAAATGGACTAGAAACTGTAAGAACATAAGAAGAGCCCCGCTGGATCAGGCCCATCTAGTCCAGCTTCCTGTATCTCGCAGTGGCCCACCAAATGCTTCAGGGAGCACACAAGACAACAAACACAACCTGCATCCTGGTGCCCTCCCCTGCATCTGGCAATCAGAGGCAGCCTGACTCTAAAACCAGGAGCATGCACATACCTACTATGACTTGTAACCAGAAATGAACTTCTCCCCCAGAAATTTGTCCAACTCCCTCTTAAAGGCATCTAGGCAAGATGCCATCACTACTTCCTGTGGCAAAGAGTTCCACAGACTACACGCTGGGTAAAGAAATATTTTCTTGTCTGTCCTAACTCTCCCAACACTCAACTTTAGTGGATGTCCCCTGGTTCTGGTGTTATGTTAGAGGGAAAAGAGGATCTCTCTATCCACTCTGTCCATCCCCTGCATGATTTTGTATGTCTCAATCATGTCCCCCCTCAGGCATCTCTTTTCTAGGCTGAAGAGGCCCAAACGCCGTAGCCTTTCCTCATAAGGAAGGTGCCCCAGCCCAGTTGTCATCTTAGTTGCTCTCTTTTGCACCTTTTCCATTTCCACTATGTCCTTTTTGAGATGTGGTGACAAGAACTGGACGCAATACTCCAGGTGTGGCCTTACCATCGATTTGTACAACTTCATTACAATATTAGCCTTCTTATTCTCAATGCCTTTCCTAATGATCACAAGCATGGAATTAGCCCTCTTCACTGCCACCGCACATTGGGTCGACACTTTCATCGAGCTGTCCACCACCACCCCAAGATCTCTCTCCTGATCTGTCACAGGCAGCTTAGAACCCATCAGCCTATATGTGAAGTTCTGATTCTTTGCCCCAATGTGCATGACTTTACACTTAGATTGAAACGCATCTGCCATTTTGCTGCCCAGTCTCCCAGTTTGGAGAGATGTTTCTGGAGCTCTTCACAGTCTCTCACCCCGCTCAAACCCTCCACAGTTCATTCAAGCAGAGGCCTGCCACTTCCTATATAGCCTTAACACATCTGCAGTCTGGCTGCACCGTTTTGGACCAGCTGCCATTTCTAAACACCCCTCAGGTAGTGCAACAGCAAACCTGAGCAGAAATCTGTTCTCGTATCTGTTCCGCCACTCAATCCTATCCCATTTTCCAGTGCCAATGGGGCGTGTGCCGCATCCTGTGGTGGTAGGGCAGTCACAGAGCCCTCCTCAAGGTATGGAAACATTTGTTCCCTTACCTCAAGGGTGCATTGCAGCTGCGCCAGTGCTGGACAGTTGGACAGGACTGGGCCTGAATCAGGCAAGTTGCCTTAGAATAACATGGAGGAGAGCAAAGAAATGGGGATTTGCCAGAAATGTCCTCTCCCCATCAACTCAGTAGCAGCCTTAGGGCACAATCCTGTGCATTTCTACTCAGAAGTAAGTCCTATTTTGTTCAATGGGGCTTACTCTCAGGAAAGTGTGGTTAGGATTGCAGCCTTGCAGAGCCCAGCAACTTTGTAGAAAGCTTTGTGGTGCTTTCCTTTTGAATGCACAGATCGGGAAGTGCTTTACTGCGCCTTCATTTTCCAGAAGGGACCACACCTGTCCCCACTGCAGGCACAGACATCTTGTCCAAAGAGGGGCAGACAGGGCTGAAGGACCTCGCCTCAGCGGCTGTCTCTGAGGGGGAGTTTATACAGTCAGTATTCAGGAGTGAGGAGAAGGGTTTGGCCCCTTCCAATGGGGCTGCTTTAACGTGCTGCCCCCTTAGGGGACCCTTCTGCAGCCACCCAAAGGCGAGGTTCGTGTATCTGCCCCCTCACAGGCTTCAGCACGCAGCAGGTTCCCGCCTGGAACTAAGGAGAAGGGGAGAGGGGCTGCCCGTTAACGGTCGAACTCCGCCGTTGCTCGTGACCGTTAGGACCGTTGAACTGCCAGACCGTCTTCGCCTCCGCCTGGCAGGCGACACCGTGTGGTGCTGGGGCCTTCCGCTCTGTCAGAGGACCCGTTTGCAGCCCGTCGTGCTGCCGCGGGGCAGGCGGCTCCCAGCAACAACCCAGGGGTGGGCGTGTGCTGGGTCAGCCTGCCTCGCTCCTCTGCTGCCGCCTCCATTGCTTGCTATGGCCCTGCCCTGGCTCCTCTTCCACAGCTCCGCAGGAGGACTGCACTGGGAGGGGAGGCGCTTGCTCCTCGCTTCCTTGCGCAGTCTTCGCGCCCACCATTTCCTCACAGCCTTTCTGCTGGCGCTGTTCTGAGCATGTTCAGCGCTGAGGCCTGCTCCTCAGGTCTCTCCTGCAGCCTCCAGAGGCTCCTGCTGCCCGCCTCCTGAGTGCTTCCAAAGCCTACTCAGAAGTAAGCCCCATTACAGTGAATGGGCTTACTTCCAGGAAAGTAGGCAGCCTCCAGAGGCTCGGATCGGGCTCCTGTTGCCCACAGAGCTTTGCTCAGGTCGCTGCTTCCAAAGCCAAGATAAAGCCTCTGCAACACCTACTCAGAAGTAAGCCCCATTACAATGAATTACATTTACACCCAGGAAAGTAGGCTGTCTTGTGTGCTCCTTGAAACAGCCGGATGGGCTACTGTGAGATACAGGAAGCTGCACTAGATGGGCCTATGGCCTCATCCAGCTGGGCTTTTCTCATGTTCTTAGGCGGGGACTGCAGCTTCCAGAGGCTCAGATCAGGCTCCTGTTGCCCATGTGCCTGGCTCAGGAGACAAGGGTAGCTTGCATGAGCTGCTTCCAAAGCCTACACAGAAGTAAGCCCCATTACAATGAATGGGGCTTACTCCCAGGATCTGGTCCGGAGATAGATGCCTTCTGTTGCAGTTCCAAAGGCATGCTTCAGCAGGACAGCGAAGAAAATCCCAAACAAGGTTGGTGCAAGAACACAGCCCTGCTTCACTCCGCTTCGGATGTCAAAGGGGTCTGACGTAGAGCCATCAAAGACAATAGTAACTTTCATGTCCTTGTGGAACGTTCTGATGATGCTGAAGAGCCTGGGTGGACATCCAATCTTGGGGAGAATCTTGAAGAGGCCGTCCCTGCTGACCAGGTCGAAAGCCTTTGTGAGATCTATGAAGGCTATAAAGAGTGGCTGTCGTTGTTCCCTGCATTTCTCCTGCAGTTGTCTAGGGGAGAATACCATATCAGTGGTGGACCTGTTGGCTCGGAATCCGCACTGCAATTCTGGATAGACGCTCTCTGCAAGTACCTGGAGCCTCTTTAGTGCAACTTGGGCAAACAGCTTTCCTACTACGCTAAGGAGAGAGATGCCGCGGTAGTTGTTGCAGTCACCCCTGTCGCCTTTTGTTCTTGTACAGCGTGATGATGTTTGCATCCCTCATGTCTTGAGGTACTCCACCTTCTCTCCAGCAGAGACAGAGGATTTCATGCAGCTGAGTGACGATGATCTCTTTGCAGCACTTTAGGACTTCAGCAGGGATGCTGTCTTTTCCAGGTGCCTTGCCAAAGGCAAGGGAGTCCAGGGCCACGTGAAGCTCTTCAACCTCTCCAGACTGAGAGCAAAGTCCAAAGTTCAGCTGAAATGTCTGCGTGACTTCCTCTTTGCCGACGATGCAGCTGTCACTACCCACTTTGCCAAAGATCTCCAGCAGCTCATGGATCGTTTTAGCAAGGCCTGCCAAGATTTTGGACTGACGATCAGCCTTAAGAAAACACATTTCATGGTTCAGGATGTGGATTCACCTCCCTGCATTACAATCTCTGCGCATGAACTGGAGGTTGTCCATGACTTTGTGTACCTTGGCTCAACTATCTCCGACACTCTTTCTCTCTATACCGAGCTAAACAAACGCATCGGTAAAGCAGCTACCATGTTTTCCAGACTCACAAAGAGAGTCTGGTCCAACAAGAAGCTGACGGAACATACCAAGATTCAGGTCTACAGAGCTTGCGTCCTGAGTAGATTTCTGTACTGCAGTGAGTCATGGACTCTTCGCTCACAACAGGAGAGGAAACCGAACGCATTCTACATGCGCTGCCTCCGACGCATCCTCGGCATCACCTGGCAGGACAAAGTTCCAAACAACACAGTCCTGGAACGAGCTGGAATCCCTAGCATGTATGCACTGCTGAAACAGAGACGCCTGCGTTGGCTTGGTCATGTCGTGAAAATGGATGATGGCCAGATCCCAAAGGATCTCCTCTATGGAGAACTAGTGCAAGGAAAGCGCCCTACAGGTAGACCACAGCTGCGATACAAGGACATCTGCAAGAGGGATCTGAAGGCCTTAGGAGTGGACCTCAACAAGTGGGAATCCCTGGCCTCTGAGCGGCCCGCTTGGAGGCAGGCTGTGCCGCATGGCCTTTCCCAGTTTGAAGAGACACTTTGCCAACAGTCTGAGGCAAAGAGGCAAAGAAGGAAGGCCCACAGCCAGGGAGACAGACCAGGGACACACTACACTTGCTCCCGGTGTGGAAGGGATTGTCACTCCCAAATCGGCCTTTTCAGCCACACTAGACGCTGTTCCAGAACCACCATCCAGAGCGCGATACCGTAGTCTTCCGAGACTGAAGGTTGCCAACAAGAAACTCCCAGGAGAGCAGGCAGAAGACTGCAGCTTTCTGAGGCTCAGATTGGGAATATAAATTTTTTTTGGGGGGGGGGGATATAAATTTTTTCAATTAACATACTACTACTGTTTTTCACAACCCCGAACACGAAAGTCCATGACAAAACGAGTATTCATCTCTATACTAACTAATACATTATCATTTACTTTCTAACTTACCTCTAATACATTGTTCATTCTATCACTAAGTTTGAACTTTTGACTCTCAATCAAATAGTTTCAATTGGAGTCATATTTCCTTGGTCCCAGGGCCAAAATTTAGCCCATTTTACTTTTGAGAATTTTTCCTTTTCATACAGATTAAATGTTCTTATTTTAAATAAAATATATTCTACTGATTTATTTATTTTACTTTCCCAGTTTTTATTTCTACGTACCTTTGAAAAATCAGAGCCATTAATACAAATAAATTTATTAATCGCACTGTCGACCAAGGTACGAACAAATTACTTCTGATGTGAGTCTGGTTGTCTTCATTCTTCCTGGAAACCTTCTTTCTCGGTCCTTGAAAGGTTTCTTCATTACTTGCTCCCGACACTATGGTCTCCCATTTCTGAGCCCCAAATCTGGCCAACTTCTTGGATAACTTTCTCCAAGTCGCCTTCACCAGGAGACACTCGGTTACAAAATGTTCTATTTTCTCCTTTTTACTCTCTCCAGTCCTTGCCATTTCCCTACGACAGGCTACTCGTACACAAAGTTGTTTGTTCTCAGCCAACCACGGTCGGGCTGCCTGTACGCCATATACCTGATGATAAAAACGCCATTGCACATCCCACAAATAAAAAGGTACCCTATTATCCTGAAACCATTCAACTGGGAAATTCGGTTCTTCCAAATAATTGGATAAAGTGAGCTTTGTTTTCTTTTTTTCTAGGTCAGGTTCAAAATAACATTTCTGCAAAATCTGACAATACAATCTTTTTTTAATCACTTTGACACTAGTCCCATCCTCTTTTAACATTTCTGAATCGATCTTCCAACGTTTCACATATGTATAAATATCACATAAATAGTCTGGTCGGGTGCATTTCATAACTTGTGTAATTGTATAAGAAAACCTCTTTGTTTCCCACCAACACTCTCCCCAAGTTTTCCCTTTCCACCCTGTTGCAAAAGCTACCAACCAAAAATTTACCTCTCTTAATCTATTTTTTCCAAACTCTAATTGTGCCCATCTACCAAAATTAAATGACAAAAATTTAGCGAAAAATAAAGTTCCTACAGCCGGAAGATCCAGACTGCCGTCGAACGGGTCTAAAGGCTGTTGATCTCGCTAAAGGAAACCGGGTCGTGCCCCAGAGAAAACCAAAAATCAAAGTCTCTACTTTTTTGATCACCCATTGGGGTGGGGGATAAACTGCAGCTATATTTGTCGCTATTGGTAAAAGATAAGTCTTCACATATACAGCCTTTTGATACATGGTCAATTTCCAGTTCTTCCATAACTTAAGTCTTTCTGTAACTTTTTCAAACCAGTTTTTCTAATTAATATGCCATCCATTACGCTTGATTGCAAAATAAACTCCTAAAAGCTTAATGTGTTCCAATTTTTCTGGCTCTTTCTCTATTAACTTTGAGATAAGTACATCTTGCATTGGAATAATTATAATATTCTCAGTTCTTGCACTAAATGAAATTAAAAAACTTTTTTGAATATTTAATTGTGCTCCTGAACACTTTTCATACCTTTCAAACTACCCAATGAGTATTCTGATCTCTTCTTCGTTCTTTACTAACACAGTAACATCATCTGCATGAGCTACAAGTTTTGCTATTGCCACACCATTTCTGCTCCTTTGCTCTTTTTCTTGATCCGACCTATTTCCTTGTGATGATTTACTAAAGAGCCCTAATGTATTTGAAATCGATATTTGTATTCCAGAAATATTCCTATCCAAATAAACTTTTGTTAAAATAGGATCCAAAGCCAGAACATACAACAGCAGACTTAATGGACAACCTTGCCTTACTCTTGATAACAGAGGAACCTTCCTTCCATGCCAACCATTCAGTTGAGGGATTACGGTCACCCCTTTGTATAACAATCTAAGTATATCCACAAACCCAGATGGTACTCCCTTCCATAACAGTACTTCCCATAAATAATCTTGATGAACGTTGTCGAAAGCTTTAACCTGATCTAACTACACTAAATTTCCTCTCCATTTTCCTTTATTCACTAATTGAAAAATTTCTCTATATAAACACAACAAATTCGTCATGAATCTACCTTGTATTCCATTGGTTTGACACCCAAGCACGATTTTCTCTGCCACTTTTGCTAAATGCTTGTTAAGAACTTTTGTTAGGATTCGATAATCAACATTAGTCAAAGTAATTGGCCTCCAGTTCTGAGAGAGAATCAGATCTCCCTGCTTTGGGAAGAATATTAACGTCCCCTCATAAAAGGACTTATTCAACTTCAGTTGTGTCAGGGGAAAATTAAGAACCTCTGTGAGGGGTCTCACCAGCCAATCACTAAAAACCTTATAGAACTTCCAACCGAGTCCATCCGGACCTGGGGCAGATTTTCCCCTTCCATTCACTACTGCTCTCTTAACCACACGTTCTGTGATCAGACAGTGAGTCTTCATCTGTCAGTCCTTCGTATAAAGTGTTTAATTCTTGTTTCGATAGATCTGACAGAAAATTTATGATATCGTTTTTTTCTATATGTTTCAATGCAAAAAGGTTCCTATAAAATGTTTCCATTATGCTAACCATTTCCTTAGGGTGGAATCTAACTGGATCATTTTCAGTCTCTTGCAATCATTCACATTCCATTGTTGTCTTAGGGCTCCTGCTTTTAGCCCATTGATCTACATCTACTATCCCTCCCTTCGTCCTGAATTGTTTATAGTTCCTCCTTTTCGTTCTCTGTTTACGTTGATAATCAGCAATCTTTTCTCTAGACCTTTCCAGAATTGCTTGATTAACGGGGAGGCCCTTATTAACATTTTGATGACACCTTAAAAATTGCACAACTGCCTTGTGATAATTTGTAATTTCTTTGATAAAAAGTTTTTTCTCATATTTTTTACAATTTTTAACCACAGTTTGTTTTAATCTTTCCCACCACTGAGGAGGATCATCAGGATACAAATCAAACACCGAAATAAATTCAGCTAAAACAAATTTAATCACTACTTTATATTCATATCTGTCAAGATTGTTTGGCCGTAATCTCCAAAGAGGTTTCCCTCTTGGATATATTTGTCCTGTAACGCATTCAAAAGTAAGCATACCATGATCTGACCAAGGTGTAATTAATATGGGACATTTTTCAACTTTCAGTGCTTTTGAAGCCCATAAGCGATCTATTCGGCTAGCAAACTTAGTATGATAATATGTAAATCTAACTCCATGTATATCTGAAAATTTACTTAAGAAAACTTTTCTGCACATAACTGGAAAGAAATCTAATTCATTTATTACATTTAAAGCCTTATCCTCTAATTGTCTATTGACCAAAAAAACTTGTAACATTTTCTCTTCAGGTGACAGCATTTTTGAATATTGTCTCTGGGAGCTTGGTTTCAGATAACTGGTTCTATCAGAAACTCTAGATCTATTATTAAAGTCACCTAGAATAATTAAATTACTACTGGTGACACAGGCATCTTTTAACTGGGCCAATAACTTTTTCTTCGCTGTCACTGTGAGTGGAGCATATAACCCACATAAATGAAAACTTTTATTTTCCCATTTACCATTAACTAAGAGTTCTTTTAATGTAAAGTCAACAACCAACAGTCTCCCCTGTACCACTTCCCATACCAAATCTATAATCATGTTATCTTTTTGTTTGAAAAGAACTCCCACTCCATCATCACGATCTTTGCCATAAGTCCAAAAGGATGGGCCTAAAGTCCATGCCTTTTGGGCCTGGCTCCGATCCCCTTCATCACAAAAATGAGTTTCCTGAAGAACATAAATATCTTGATTTAAACTTGGAAGTTTTGAGAAAATCTCATTTCTTCTTTCTTGACTTTTTAATCCTCTAGTATTCCAAGTTATTATTTTGAATAAAACCATAATTATATTAAATTAAATTATAAAATTAAAATTAAATTTTCTCAATAACCTTAATATAAGTTTAAGAACTTATTAACTTATAATTAACTAATATAAACTTATGTTGACTTATATTAAACACTATAACCTTATTTAAAATAACCTGGTTAACCCAAAAAGAACTTTGCTTTGCTTATTCCTCCAGGTGCTCATCTGCAGTTTCCATTTCCAATTCTGATGATCTACTTCTAAATTCTATTATCTATTTTTTCCAGGTGTTTTGTTTGTTTATCAACCGGATGTTGGAAACTCGTTCAATTTGTTCTTTTTCTACCCCCTCAGATAAATTCCAAGGTGTAGCCTTACTCTGTATTTCCACTTGAAAATCAGGTGGTTCCGGAGGGTCTGGATTTTTTCCTTCAGGGGAATCAGTTAAGTCAAGAACCCCTACAATTTTCTGTTCTACGGACAAAAATTGCCTTGTAGTCACTATGGGGTTCCTTCCTTCTCCGTCCGTGTGTTTACGATCAGTCTCTTTTGTGTCTTTTGTAACTTGGTTTCTCTGTTTCATACTTTCCTCCTCTTCGTTCTCCACTTCACCAGCTGTTTTATCCATATTATTTACCAGCGAGCTCATTTTTCTTTCTTTCTAATGTCCTTCTCAATATTTATTATAGTATCCCATAGTTTACCTTGCTCTTCTTCTTCAGTGGTTTTATCATACCTCAAATGATACCTGTTCAATTCTAAGTATTTTTCCGTTCTTTCCTCCTGCATACGCTCAATTTCTTTCATGGTGTGAGATTCTTTTTGTATCAAATACTTTTCTCGTCTTTGTTCCTTCCTGGTTTTCTTTTGTTTGCAATGTTGCTCTTTTGGGAGTGACTGGTCTCCTTCTCCTTCCTTTTGAAGCGGACTGTCATCCACCTCAGATAATATATTTCTGTGCTCTTGGTCACTGCTCTCCTTTTCATCTTCACATTGCAATGTTTGGAATTTATTGTGGCCTCCCAGTGCTTCTAGTGCTGTAGTGGATTGTACTTGGCCTACTCCGAAAGATCTTTTTACTTTTTTCCTTTGTTGAACATCCTTCCATTCAGCCAGTCCTTCTTCAGACCTATAAGATTCTTGTATGCCTGCCCCATCTGTTAAATCTTGTCCTTTTGTCCTTCTCTGCTTCCTGGGATGTCTCTCCTCGCTGTACCTCTCAAGCTCCCTTGTGGTTTCTTGCCTTCCCTCTTCTCCTTTTTCAGCTTGGCATTTCTTTTCGTCTCTCTCTTTCTGTTCTCGCACATTGTAGTATGCGTCGGGGCACCTATAATAAACATGCCCAGTCTTTCCACATAAGTTACAGCAAATCCCTTTGTGACAGGCCGCCGCCTCATGCCCTCTTACTCCGCACTGCACTCTTATACAGTGGAGTAGAACAAAATCTGCGTATGTGATCGTATGCCCCGCAGTGATAACAGGCTGACCATTGTCCACTGTATCTAGTAATCCCACGCTCAGACCCCAAAAAGAAATAATTGGGTATCTTCCTCATCCTCCCTGTCTCTCTGATCAATGGGTACACGAGAGGAGCGTTGTCTCCTATTATAGGGTTGATCACGCCCATCAGATCTTATCGCACGAGCATATGTTAGTTTGGATTCCTGTTGCAATTTTTCTGTGACAGACTCTTCTTCTAGTGGGGCTTCTTTACTTTGTATATTTTGCCTTTGACTCTCTTCCTGTATCAGGGTAGGAGTCTTTCCTGTCTGTTGCAGAGGTGTAAGTTCTCTCCTAGGAGAAGACTGACCAATTTTGGGTCTAGCTCCTTGGTGTTCATAAGGCGTACTGAGTTCTGGAATTGATTCTTTGGATTGCCCTTGTCTTGCATTAAACCATTCCATATTAATCAGTCCTTGATCATCTGGAGGGGATTCATCTCCCCACTCTTTACTCATTTTTTTTTCCTAGCTGGTGCTTTTCTTACCATATCTGGCATTTCTTGCTCCTGTTCATCAGCAATCTCTCCCTTTTCCTGTTGCCCTTTTGTTTTAACTGGTGTGAGGAGTTTATCTCCTTTTACTGTTTCTGGACGTAATCCGTCTGATGTACTAGGCTGATCTACAGGTTTGATGGATTTGGATAGGATTCGCTCTTTGGCTTGTAAAAGCCCTCTTTGCTTATTAATCTTCTGTCTCTGCTTCAGAGAATTGATTACAGAAATCATGTTTTCCTTAAATTCTTCTACCCCAATGAGTCGGGAACTCTCTCCAGGGTTTTCTCTATAACGTATCAGAGCGTCCTCTGGAGGATCCTCCCAAAGCCTCACTAAATTTTGTAAGATTTTTATCATGTGGATTTCTTCTAACCATTCTGGCAACTCTTTGGTGGATTGTAGCAAATGCTACTTTGGGAAGCACACAAGGCTTAAAGCCTTGTTGCTTGATGGAGTGCAAGGAGCAGAAGCACTCTGAGGGTTGAGGGAAGGAACTGGAGCAGCAAGGGGTCAGAGAGGCAGAAAAGAGGAGACGGCGATGCAGAATGAACACGGAGACAGGTTTGAAATGTAGATGCAGGGAGGAAGCCGGAAGCTGGAAAAGATCTTTGCCCAGCCTCTTCCAAGCCTTTTTATTCACTCTCAAGCAGTACAGAGTTTACTGTCGGTCAGAGATTACACTAGCTGCAACTAGCTGGCAACAACACATTCCGTAGACTGAGATAAGAAGCGCATCTCCAAAATACTGTCCATCCTGTTTATGGTACCAGGCAAGGAACAAGGCTGCGGTTTCAGAGTTTGCTCTGAAAGTAGAACAGGTTTGCCTGTTGTTGTAGCCGTGTCTTGCTTAAAGCTCTAAAGCTCAGTGCCTCTGCATATGTTACATTGGATGTTCTCGCCTTTCTGAAAACTTACTTTTTAAACTACTTCTAAAGTCAGTTTTAGCACGAATAGGCTGCAGCTCAATCTGCTCTACAGGTTTCCCCGATAGTATCTGCAGCATTGAGTCCCTTGTTGCTCTAAGAGCTTCCACAAGGCATCTTGGCCAAGCTTTCGCAATCTGTAGCAGTTGTCCACTGGTAAATCTATATGTGCTACGATATATCCCCATAACTTGACCATATCAAATTTACTCACTACCTTGGGATGAATAATATCTTGTAGTCCTTCTTTAAAATCCTTACTTAGCACAGCTTGCCAAGCGTCTTTAATGTCCTTTTCTTTAGAGGATTTATATTGCGATTTCCTGCTCTTATTTCTGCTTCTCCCGACCTGGTCTCTCTGTTCTTCCTCCTCTTCCTCAGTACTATCTCTCGATACACTTTCATTTTCAGAAAAAAGTAAAGGACTAGTGCTGCCAGACTTAATTCCAAAAGAGGCCTGATCTGCCCCTCTCTCTAATTGCTCCAGTGTCTTCACTCCCTTTGATATCTCTTCAGCTATAAAAAATTCACCATCCTCTTCCCTCTCAACAAGCGATATGCAACAGGGGTCATCTTCGACCTGTATATCAAAAACAAGACTTTGTTCTTTTTCTTTAAAAGTAGATGCCTTATTTTTTTCTTTTAATTGTATTTATTTATCCTCACCCAGTAAAGATAGATCAAAATCAAGTGAACCAATTTTTTTCCTTAATTTTCCTTGATGTCCATCATCCCAAGACAAATCTAGTATCAATTTGTGAGGTG
Source organism: Tiliqua scincoides (assembly GCF_035046505.1). Lineage (NCBI taxonomy): Eukaryota > Metazoa > Chordata > Lepidosauria > Squamata > Scincidae > Tiliqua > Tiliqua scincoides. Next base: position 155,210,468 of record NC_089822.1, read on the forward strand.
AGCGATCTCGTTCTTTTAAAAGAAATTTTCCTTCACCCATGAAATCTTTAGACAAACTTTTCTTTGATAAAGGTAGTTGTTTTATTGTTTGTTTAGTGCTTGTTTTGGAAGTCTTTGTTGAGGCAAAGTGTCCTAAAGGTTTTAGGACCTCTTGCACTGGAAAAGTTATTTTCTCAATAGTCTGCAGTGATGCATGAAATTCCCTTTTTTTTGCTCCCAAAGTCAAAGTTTGTGAGGTATGACTAGGCTGAGCTGATTCCTGGGGATTTTTAGGGACCCCTCCTGTCGTATTGGATGTGGTATCCATTCCAATAAACATGGTTTTCTGTTGATTGTGGTCATTATTTACATTTGGGCCTAACAGGCCTAAAGCAGGAGACTCACTTAACTGCTTGCACAATTTTAGTTCCAGAGAATCAGTTGTGTTTTGGCTTACTGGACCTAAGACAGAGGCCTCGCCTATATACTTTCCCAGAAAGGGCTCTAAGTCTTTATTAGCATGTGATTGCAAGGCTTGCTGGCCTGACTGGTCTAAAGAAACCAAAAGGTCTTGTGGCTCACCTTGTTGTTCTCTTTCAGTAGCCATTTTGTCTTGTTCTTTGTCTTTTTCAGTCATAGTGACCTCTTATTGTTCTGCAGTTTTCTGGGGTTCTACACAAGGTACCCCCTCCATCCTGATCTTGTTTTGACCCTCAGACATTCCCCCAGCTGATCCTATATTTGAATCCTGGGCATTCTCACTGGAGAACTGGATTTTGGACGTTTTTTTCCAACAGAAGGCAGGAGCACAGTCCAAACACCTCCTCTTCCCCCATTGGGACTTTGGGACTCAGATTGGGCTCCTGTTACCAGCAAGTCTTGCTCAGGTTGCTGCTTCCAAAGCCAACACAAAGCCTACTCAAAAGCAAGCCCCATTACAATGAATGTGACTTACTCCCAGGAAAGTAGGCTGCCTTGTGTTTTCCCTGAAGCAGCTGGTGGGCCACTGTGAGATACAGGAAGGTGACTTAGATGGGTCTATTGCCTGATGGAGGCAAGGTCATTTGTGTGAGCTGCTTCGAAAGCCTACTCAGAAGTAAGCCCCATTACAATGAGTGGGGCTTATTCCCAAGAAAGTAGGCAGGGGACTGCAACCTTGAGGAGCTTAGGCCACAATCCTAACCAATTTTTCAGCACTGACATAAGGGCAGTGCAACTCCGATAACATTGCCTTACCTTGGGGATGCCTCCGTGACTGCCCCCCAGCTGGAGGATGCAGCACATACCCCACTGGTACACGTATGCCAGTACTGGAAAATTGGTTAGGATTGTGCCCTTAATGAGCCAATCTCATGCCTCTCTGTCATGTGCCTCTGTTTACAAACACAATGTTTTGCATGAGCCAATGGAGGTTCCCTATGCTTGCCTGCAGATTTGTTTCTAAACTTCAGGAGCAGTTTCTTAGTTTGTAGGTTAGCCCTTTCCTCACTTCCTGCAGAGATTCTTGCTGAGATCTGGTGTAGTGATCCAAAGGTGCAGAGACCCAAAGTTTCTGGCAGAGATCTTCATTTTGCAGCTCTTGCAGAGCTCTGAGGATCCTGCTACAGAGAGTTGGGCAGAAGGTGCTGCTGAGCAGACTTCCCACAGCTTCACCCAGTCTCCTTCAAACATGGCAGAGAAGGTTAGTGCTTTGCTGTGTTGTGTTTTGCTCATAATGGCCCCTAAGCCTGCACATCCTACTGGAAATATTTCCAGTGCTCCCAGCAAGAGGCCACGACAACAAGTGATTCACCTGGAGGCCAAATTAAAAGTGATCAAGGACTATGAAGGGGGGAAACTGTGATGGGTATTGCCCGTGCATTCGGCATGGCCCATTCCACCATTGCAACAATCCTCAAAAATAAGACCAAAATCACTGAGGCCGTGAAAGGGTCAGCATCACTGAAGCAGGCGAGACTCATAACACTAAGGCAAGGTCCCATAGAGGACATGGAGAAACTCCTGATGATGTGGATAGAAGACCTGTATCAGAAGAGAATCCCTCACAGCACCATGACCGTCACCTCCTAAGCCAAAAGTGTGTTTAACATGCTACAAGAAAGGGCTGAACCAGACTACAATGTGGAGTTGAATTTTGAGAGACTGGCTGATGAAAATGCTTAGAGATGGGGGAGGTGCATCTGTTGATCTTACACAGGGAACGGTCTCTGAAATGCAAGGCAGCAATCCATCCTTGGGCTGTAACTTTTGCAACCTGCTGTTTGTTTGACTTCTTTATCAGTGAAAATACTGGCTGGTGAGTGAACAAAACATAGTTTTCTAAGCCTGGCTTGCAGTTGTGGCTCCTTGTGGCTCTGATAAGCTGAGATGTTAATATGGCTGTGATTGCAGTCAGGTATGATGCTTGGTAACACGGGGGAGGAAGAACTGGAAAAAGCTTCCAACCTGGAATATTTTGTATCGTCATTTGCAATGTGAATTCCTAGGTGAAAACAGTGGTGTCACTTCCTGCCATGACATCACTTCCAGGTTATAATGACAGCATTTCCTGTGGGTCCCAGACAGATTGCTGTTAAATGGGTCCAGGTGCTAAAAGTTTGAGAACCACTGTTTTAATAAATCAGAATCTGTACAGTTCTTAGGTAACAATTACTGGTAGCTTAATTTTTAAGGATCTGGCCTTAGGTAAAGCCAGACAAAACTATAGTAAGTTTAGTCCCCAACTTATCCGAGGGTCACAGAGAATTCCATGATTTGGGGCTCAAAACCTGCCCTATGTGAGAGCGACTTATAGGCGAGTATTTGCTGTATTTCGGCTTTCCCCTTATGCTTTTCTTTCTACAGAATGGCACCGATCACAACAGTGATATTTACGGCTGACATCTTAGTAATTTTCAAGGACATCCTATATGTAGAATATTCTGATCATCTGTTTCTTGAAGGGGTAGGGAAACGATACGTCAGGAGGCAAGGTGATCCTAACTTGCGCGGGAGCAGCTGGGCCTGGGCTGCATCCAGTGTATGCTTGGGGCCAGAATGCTTGTGGCCAGTGTATGCTTGGGCCCAAGGCAAGGGGAAAACTCTCCCCTTACGGTGTGTTGCGCAGCACTGGCCCCAAAGGGTGTACTCCAGGGTTTCTCAAACTGGGTTGTGACCCACTTGGTAGGTCGCGATCTGATGTTTGATGGGTCGCAGAAAGCCTGGCAGTGCCCCGAAATTTTTTCCCTGATTTATCCCCTGAGTTTAGCTCCCAACTTGGATGAGGGTCACAGAAAATGCCATGACTTTGGCTCAAAACCTACTCTTGGCTTATTTTTGAGATCCACTTATATCTCAAAATTTTTTTGAGATCCACTTATATGATAGAATATTACTTTGTTGCCTTTGGTTTGCTTTTAGGTGGAACAGTCCAAAAATTAAACAGGTTTCCATTGAAATAGGAAACTTCATGATGGAATTTGTTTCAGAGGAAAGCAGAAATGGATCTTCAAAAATTGTCAAGAGCTGCAGGAAGGGCAATGTGTCAAAAATTAGTCAACACGACATGTGCTGCATCCAGTGTACGTTTGGGGCCAGAATCGGCACAACCGGAGGCAAGTAGAAAACTCTCCCCTTACTCTGTGTTGTGCAACACTGGCCTCAATGGGTGTATGCCAGGGTTTCTCAAACTGTGAGTTGCAACCCATCTGATGTTTGGTGGGTTGCAGAAACCCCTAAATTTAACCCCTGATTTATCCCTAAGTTTAGCCCGCGACTTATCCAAGGGTCATAGAAAATTCCATGGTTTTGGCTCAAAACCTGCCCTTGACTTATCTCTGAGATTCAGTGGCATAGCTAAGGGGGTGCAGGGGATAGCAGTTGCACTGGGCATCAAGCTTTAGGGGGCAACAAGCTGAGCTTGACTCTAGCGACCAAAATTGTGAAAATCTTGGTATGTATGAATAATAGCATCATGTTATATATCATTGGAAAGTTAATTTAATGCAGAATACTATGCAACAAACTACACTGGAATATCTTTATTCTGAGTGCCAATGAGATGCTATTATAATACAGCATGGAATCAATATCTTTTTATTTGTTTACTTAATTAGATTTGATTTTGTCAGGTGGGGGGGCTGCAAAATCCGCTTTGACTCCAGGTAGCAGATATATTCCTTTGCTATGCCACTGACTGGGGGGAGGCAGCAGAGCAAGTGGGTGGTGAGCTGCTGGGGGGAGGAGGTGGGTCCCTCCCAACTTTCACTTTTTAAAAGCCCGGGCGTGACCTCACTTCCGGTTGTGACATCACTTCCGGGGCAACATTTTGAACTTGGCACCGGGCTACATGATCATTTGCTATGCCACTGCTGAGATTGACTTATAGATGAATATCTATGATATATAATTGCTTTGTTGCCTTTGTTTTGCTTTTAGGTGGAACAATCCAAAAGTGAAACAGGTTCCCATTAAGATCGGAGACTTTAACATCAATTTTTGCAAAAATTCTCAAGAGCTACAAAAAGGACAATGAGTTCAAAAATAAGTCAAGAAGACGTGTTTATGTGTTTAATGTATTTATTTATAATTTTCTATCTACACTTGAAATTGACTCTCTGTGCCCTCACGGTAGCAAAAAATGCTACTTCATTGGAGGAAGGATGCCCAATGGATGGACGATGTTTTGCACTAATCAGTATTCGAGCTAATGACATATTGGCGTTCATTATGCATTAACATATTTGAGCATATCTGGAGGCCATTCCTTGATATAATAACATAAGCCGCATGTAGTGTGTTTATATGCAGATTAACTTTGGTCGTGTATAAATATATATTTCTTTTTTTCTTTTAGTATGTAACTAATAATTAATAAAAAAGGAAAAAAATAATTACGTATCTCTTAGGGGACTAATGGAATAATTAGCACAATTATTAAATGAATAAACAGCAGAACATGTGTTGACTCCATAGTAAGTCCCACTGTGCTCAGTGAGGCTTCCTCAGAAAAGTGTGCATGAGATAGTAGCCGGGCAGCCCAATCCTGAGCTGCCTGGGATGCCCAGGCTTGGCGGCACTGAGAAGGGTCTGTGTGTGTGTGTGTGTGTGTGTGTGTGTGTGTACTTGCATAGGGCACAAAACAGCCTGGCACTGGCCCTGGGTGTGCCTCAATGATGCCTTGGAGGCAAATGGCAGATCTGCTCTTTCCGGGAGTCTGACTCCGGGGGTTGGACACCCCCACAAGCCTTTCAAATGTTTCTAATAATCAATTTGACGATATGGTGGGTCATGACTTCATTGTGAATCTTCTTTAGCCCAGCTGCAGGGGGTCTGGAAGGTACCTCAGACATCCAGCTGCATCTTCCATTGGAGCATTGGGTGGTGAAGATGGTGGGCTTCCTGATAGGCTTGTAATTTTACTTCCTACCAAAGATGAGGTGCTGTTCAAAGAGCAGAGTGAGTCCAAGTCAGAGTGAGTCATTTTTACAAATGAAATTGGTACCTAGTGGACACAAAGATACACCAGGCATTAGAACACCAACTGACCGACAAACAGAAATGAAGCAGAGCTTAGCATTGCAGAGAGGTTTCTTCGAGGTGCTTACGCACTCCCCCAAAACCCATAATCTATGCCATGAGTTGCAAAATGGGGTTTATCCCTCCAGGTACAAGATGTCAGGGCTGATGTAGCCACAGAAGGGACCAAAACATGGCAGGCATAATGCTTCTATGATGTCATATCCGCTACACCTACAAGGAAAACTGTGGGTCAAAGGTTGACACTATGGAGTACTGGCTGTCTGTGAGTGCAATAAAAGGGTACATTGGCTGCCATTTACTTCCCTCTTGCAGCTGCCTTCTTCCTGAAGTACATCTTGCAGAACATGTTGCTGTTATTTATGATGGAGTAGATCAATAATGCTGCAAAGATGAGACAAAGGACCACATGAACTGTTGTGAGAATGCAAAGAAACAGGAGGACCCTCCACTTCCTGTGAGGTCTCAGACTGGCTGCTCACCAGTCCATATTGCTTTCGTCATTAAGCATTCGATTGTGGGGCCACAAGCCAGTTACACCAAAGGGAAAAGAATGAAACATTGAGGACATGTGGAGAGGCAGGATATCTGGTCTTCTTTTGAATTCATATATTATTTTTCAGTTACAGACTGCCCCACACATTCCACTGCTTCTTGATTCTTAGGGGATTCTCCAGATTTGCGGGAGGTTTTCTCAAGGAGCCTTCCTTACATGTAGGCTCTCTAACTTTGGGTGGTGGCAGTGTGAGCTACCTTTTCCCTGTTCACTCCCAGTTAAAAGGGTGAAGCAGGGAGATCGGTGTCAGTCATTGATTGCTAGATGCTCCACCTTCCAGGCCCTTCTCAAGTGTGTTCACACACACTTGCATGTGTGAACAGTCCTAGGGTCTGAACCTGAGGAGGTCTGGCAACCCTCCTTCATGGTCCTCAGATCTAGGTCAAAAAGCTAGTTCTGACATTCAGAACACTAGTGAACAGGTTCAGTCCCAACACCCTAGGAGAGATATTGACAAATTCTGCAGGGAGACCAGACTAGGACTCATCTTTCCTTTCACACTGAAGCTTTTCCCATACCCAAGAGTGGTAAACCAACCTGAAACTCCACATGGTGAAGAGCTCACCAACACCCCCAGGATAGGACATGTAAATATGACCCTTCCAGGAGTCCATCACATGAGTCTGCTGGTTGGCAAAATGAAACAAACGGACCATTGGGGGGGGGGGCCTTTACCTTGTCCGTAGGGGACCAGACAACTGATTAGATTTAATAATTAATAATCGATTAGATTCTAATCATTAAAAATTAGAACATCTAATCTAATCATTAGAACATTTGCTAAACAAACCATTGAAATGAGAAATGTGACATGGCATCCAATGCTATACTGTAGCACATGTTCAGCAGCCAATCATGGTGCAAGGTAGCATGTATGGGGGATATATGGAGGAAGCATCATACAGTTGCCTAGGCCAGCATTCCTCAATGTTTGTCGCCCACTGTATCACTTCGCTGATGATGTCATTGTCAGTTACTTCCAGATTGAGAGGCCGGATGCAACATGACAAACACTGGTACGAGGCTTAGGGAGGATGGAAAGGCTTTTTCAAGTGCATGAAAAGTGCACGCTGGAGCTCTGCCTGCTGAGTTGAGTCTCCTACTACTGCTTATTACATTGCATTGCTGGTCTTGCTGCCAGGTGGGGTAGGTTTTGGGGTCCCACAAGAACCATTGGACACTATCTCAAGTACCACCAGTAGTACTTGTACAACTGGTTGAGAAACACTGGCCTAGGCAATTAGCTGTCTTCACTCAATCTCCTACTGTATACATCTGAGAACACACACATACAAAATAAAATGGACAGTATAGTAGATTAAAAAAAGCATTTTTGCCAAGCATTTGTAGTTCATGCTCACATGTGGTGTACCAGTCACTATTTGAATTTAGGTTTTTGTTTTTTTTCAGCCATCAGTACCCAATAGTGGATTTCTCTGTGCATCTGGGGTAATCTTAGTAGATCCTAAGGCCTGGTGGGCAACATAGCCACTATCTTTTAGGCAGACCAGAGTTTTGCAGTTTGCCAAAAACATGCTGTCCGAAGTGGCCACCCCCAAGGAAGCCTGGTTCTGTGAAGATCCGACCACGTGAGCAGTGTACACAGTCAAACTGGCAGGAAAAATGGATCATTGAATCCAATGCAGGCCTTGGGTCATTTGTTTTAAACCATGACAGTAAGCTAATTTCATGATAAAATGAATTTTAAAAAGTAAAATGGAGGTGGACTGGGAATACGCGTGCGCTGAAGATTTGAATTTTACTGAAATCCTTCATGGAATTTTAGGATGACTGCAAGTCCTTCTTTAGGGAAATCCTTTTTGTAAATTGCAAATGTCAAAACCCTTACATCATAAAAAGGCCACCTCCTAGTTTTCTGCTTGTTCTCCCTCCTGCCGCAAGCCCTCTGCCACCCCCTTTTCTGTCTTTGCTTCCATCTTCTGTAGCAGCTGCTCCTCATGCCTCATTATGGAGCCCTGCCTTACACCTCAGGAATTGTGGTGTTTGATCAGCACTTCTCTCCTTCTTACCTGGAATCAGCACCCAACCCAGGAGAGGCAGCATCCTCAACATCCTCAGAGTTCAGCTTATCTAGCTGGTGGCAAGTAAAGTGTAGTTAACCTCTCTCAGGAGGATCAAGATAGCTTCATAAGCATCTGGTCTCCATGACCTGAAAGGGAATTTCTAGAGCTCACTGATTAGATCTTTATGTGTGTGAAAGCAGAGCTGGTTGGCTGGCACTGGAACGGAAGGAAGACTGACTCCGCCTATGCAATACTCTGTCCTCCTCCTGTTGTGGTTACTGTATTTCTGCTTTTAGGAAAAGAACAAGCATGAAGACGTAAGGACTGCCTTGCAAGGTCAGGCGAAAGGTTCATGTAATCTTGCATTCTTTAGCCAGCAGTAGATGCCAGCCAGTCCCCTGGGGGCTGGGGATAAGAATAGGCCCTCAGTTTGGCTGTACTTGTCCTAAGAGGTGACTAAACAGCCACCAGGTAGATGGGACTAGTCAGCCTGGGAAGGCAGCTCATCTGAGAGAAGGAAAACTCTGATCCCAGACCTCCACTGCCTTGTGGCTACATCCAGTTATGGAAAAGGCTTCAGGAGTCAACCTCGAGGCAAAATCCGGAGCCGGAGTCCCTGAGGCAGTTCATGGCTGAACACAGTCATGTTTTGGCAACTCCTGCGACGCCGCTGGAACCGACCGTATTGGCCTCTGCCTTTCCATTGGACCATTTCAGCGGCGTGGAGAGGGGGGATTTGCTGCATGGGTAACAGTCTGTCCTCCATACCTACTTTACCCAGGCTTCGCTCACTGGAGAGGACACTCTGTTCCAGAACCACCATTCAGAGCGTGACACCATAGTCTTCCGAGACTGAAGGATGCCAACAAGAGAGAGATGCCAGCCAAAGGCCTCCTCTGGGAAGTTACAAGCAAGCCATATTCACTTGCTGTCCCTCTTGGTTGAAATGGCCTCTCCCTTTGTGCTGCCACATCTCCCTTAAAGCCCTGCTACATTTGACTCAGGAAGGCTTTGGCTGAACCCAACTGAAAAGAAAACAAAGTTTGTGTTGCTGTTGCTGCTCACATCCATCCTATGTAGGGTGAAGGCACAGAATAGCTATTGAAATAATTAATACTATAGTACAATTCTCTGCAGGTGTTTTTTGTTTGTATTAATATCATTAAAGTTCTTCATTATATCACTATTAAACATAAACAAATATAAAAAGAATATGAGAAGGAAAATTAGGAGGGGAAGGGGAGTAGCTACCAACCTATATTGTAATGCCACAGTACAGGTAATTAAGGGCCCAATCCTATCCAATTTGCCAGCATCGGTGCAGCTGCAATGCAGCCCCAAGGTAAGGGAACAAATATTTCCATACCTTAAGGAGGTCTTTGTGTCTGCTGCCCCACCACAAGATGCAGTGCATGCCCCATTGGCACAGCTGCACCTGTACTGGAAAACTGGATAGGATTGGTGCTACATATAATCATACAGAAAAAAACAACTGTTAGGGTTTTACCTTTTGGGGTAACGTCAATACACTTAAAATGAACACCGTACCTCATTTAATACAGTGATTGACATTGCAATTCTATGCATGTTTTCTCAGAAGTAAATCCTATTGAACTCAATGGGACATACAGGAGTCCAGCCCTCAAGATTGGATTGATTGTATTTTGCTGATTGTAGATATAGAAATTGATACACAACACATGGTGGCACTGTAGCCACTTGAATAAATGGTGGGTCCTTCTTGCACATGTTGACTGGCTGCTTTTTCATGCTGTTGATTTTGGTTGGGTGTTCAGATAGGATTCAGCTATTCATGTGCTTCAGCTAGATGGAGTACATTCGAAGCGTTCTTCATGGATTTATAAGAAGGCGACTGGATTGTTAGAACAGGGCTGTAATTAATAAAACAGGAGGTGCTGTGTATTCCCACAGTGTGGTACTTCTGGCTTTCAGAGTGCCTTCCCCTCCTCGGAGTGCTGACTGCTCCTTCTGTGCATCCAGATTATTGCAAAAGTGATACACAAGAAGATGGGAGTTTTCAAAATGATTGAAATAAGGAAGGGCATATAAATCAGGGAACTGCAAAAAAAAGAAAAGAAAAAAAGTTATCTTAAACCAAGATGCATTCTGGCATCCTCTAATAAATTATATTTTTATCAGAAGTTCAAAACAACACACAGCAACAAATGTGATAGGTCAGCTGCCACAGGTTAAACCCTTGAAGAACTACGTGCCTGATGCACGTAATTGTTATGGTTATGGCTTACAATGTTGATTAAAAACATTATCAACCACAAAGACACTTAAAATAACTGCAGCCATTAAAACCAGGTTATCAGGGGGAATAATAAATACACCAAGGGTGCAATCCTGAAAGCACCTTGGGCCAGCGCCAGTCCCTTGCACTGGCCCATTGGTGTTGCTAAAGTGTCATAAAGCACATTCGCACCACTGGGAGAGGAAGGAGGCCAACACAGGACCTGCTTGCCCATGGCAAATGGTGAGTCCACGCTGACTGAGCCTGTTGGCACGGGGTTCTTGGGGTGTGTGGGGAGGGTAGGAGGGAAGCACTTTGGGGTGGGGGGAAGGCAGGCAGCAGGTGGGCCTATGGGAGGGGGGTAAGTGGGGGCAGGACCAGGATCCAGCACTTATTCCAGATCCTATCTCTGTTGCTGGGCAGCCCAGGGCAGCTCTGGGCTGCTCAGATCTGCACCACCTCCTGAGGTGCCCCACTGGGGCTGTGTTGCAAACTTAGGGGGGGGGGGTTTGGGGTGCTCAGAGTTCTTGGTTCTCGAACCCTAAAGCCCTCAAGGCCCCTCTGTTTAGTAGGACTGCTACCATCCTGTATGGGCCAGTGCCTCAGTCCAGGGACACTCTAGGCTTAACTCTATCCCTTGCAGGCACTGAGCGCTTTCTCCAATTAAAGCTTCAGTCCTCAAGTTACTTGACCTCAATGAGCACTTGGTAGCTTGCTAAATGGCTAGGCAGGATTCTGAAATTTTGTCCCCAGCTGACAGTGAAACAACTTGGTAAAAGAGGTTTTAGTTTATTAAATACATAAGGTTACATAAGGCAGCAAATGCTAGAGGTATAAACATCTAGGGAACATATCAGCAATAAAATAATAAAGCTAGCTGGCTATCTCTATTAATCCCTATCTCTCACCTGGGTCAGCTTCTCTTGTAGATCTTTTAGCTCCAGGCTACCTGTGAAGCCAGATGCCCAAGGTGGACAATGGAGCTCACAGCGTGGAGGATGTTGCACCCAAAAACTCTGCCCAAGAAGAACCAGACACAACCCTTGGGCACTCATCAGTATACTTCTTATGCTAATAGTACTGAGGTGACTTCTTACTTATTTAGACTGTCCAATCAGAAACTTTTGAGGACAGAACCTTCTTGGAGTGGGTCTGGTTGCTAGCCCTCCTAGTTCTTACCCCTCCCAACTGGAGATCCATAGCTGCATTCCATTCCGCTTGATCAGGCACCCCTCAGTCTACTGAGGTGTTAAACATTCCAATGGGTTGTGATTCTTGTTGTCTGTCCTTTCTGGCCCGCAAAGGAGAGAGAGCAATCTTTTTGTTTGTTTACTCACATTCTTGCAGCTAGGAACTGCTAACCACTTCTCTGTTACTGACTTAGTTTGGTTCAGGCTTCACATGCTAACCTAGGCCTAAACTGTACATATTCATGACAGGCTGCTTCCACTTTACCCAGGGTAAGGGGAAGCGATTCCCTTTGCCCTGATCTGAGTTGCAGGTGGCCCATGTGAGGGTGGGCAGTTAGCAGGGGTGGGGCCAGGATCCGGCACTTATGTTGGATCCTATCCCTTTCCAGGCTGCTTGAACCTGCATCACCTCCTGAGGTGGCACAGATCTGAGTACCCCATTGGGGATGCTGCTGCTTTACCCAAGTAAGGGGAAGCAATTCCCTTTGAACCAAGCTGAGCTGCTTTCAACCCCAACTCTGCCTTGGATGCGGGGCAGGCCCGCTGGCCTGCCTGCTACAGGGCAGGTTGCAACTGGGCTACCAAAGAGCTAAGAAAAAACCTGTGCCCAAAAGCACCTCAAGTAGAAAACCACACAGCAAGAGATTCTATTTATGGAGGAACCACCACTGAGAAGGCCGTCCTGTATGTCATCATCAACCTAACCTCAGAAAGAATTGGGAGGCATTTGTAATTAATTAAATCAGTGTTTCCCAAACTGTGGATTGGGACCCACCAATGGGTTGTGAGCTGACTTTTGGTGAGTTGTGAAAAGTTTTTGGAACATAAAAAAAAGACTTTGCAAGCACTCTTGCCAAGGTTAGCAGAGGAAAATCATTAGCTGGAATGCTAACCTCTTGTATGAGGTAATTTGCATACACCCAAATTAAAAAGTCACATTTTCTAATTTTCTCAAGTAATTGGCATGCTGTAGATTATGTGTGAACTCAATTTCAGCCTTTTCTCTGGCCTGGAAGTCCCTAACTGCTTGTCTTGCTCTCAAGTTCTGCCTTCTGGGTACCCTGGAATGACTGTAAAGGTTTGGGGGAACACTCAGCCGCGGACCTCCGCAGCCCTGCGCCTGGGGCAAAGCTCAGCGATGGCACCCTCCCACGGGCTATCACCCCCCTGTACCCTCCCACGGGCTATCACCCCCCTGCACAGATATCCCCCTCCCCCACGCACCAGAGGCTCTCGGAGCCTCACATGACCGCCTCCCATGTCAGGGAAACCTCTCTGAAGTTCCCTGACACTATAAACTGTGCTTCCGGCAAACCGGAAGCACAGTTTCCACCCCCGTTGGAAGCCTCAGAGAAGCTTCTGCAGGGTCATAGCAGCTGGCGCCTGGGGCTTTTGCCCCAGGGAAGTCTATGGGAGGTACTCAACTGGCAACACTCCCTTTCTAGGGAGAGTCTCACAAATGACAATACACACATACTATACGTAAGGTCTCTAGCAGCCTTAGTAGGACTCCAATTATTATTAATTATTTGTTTATTAGTATTAATAAATAAAATATTATTTCTTTCTAGGTCTGTTTTTTGTCTAGTGGGTCAGGATACATTGTTGTTTTTAAAAGTGTGTGCCGGTGCTAAAATGTTTGGGAAGCACTGAGTTAACTAATTATGAGGTCAGCACTCTGGTGAGCATTTCTGACATGCTTTTCAGAGAATTTGTGGATGAAAGGAAATCATCATTGGAACTGGTCATGAACTTATTATGAAGGACAGGCATGGCAGTCTTGACTAGGACAGCTCTTGGAACTTTTAACAATAAATTTATTTACAGCCCAATCCTCTTTCAATTTATTTACAGCCCAGTTCAACCCTGCTGGCAGAACGAGTGTTCCACCAGCACTAACTGCCTTATGGCAGTTTCAAACAATACTCCAACAGCTGCTGGAGTATCTCCCTGAGCACACCAGTCAACCTCCTCTCCTGGATTTGCTGAGGCAGGTAAGTTGTTGGGGGAGGCAGGATGAGATGGGGGAAGGCGGAACGGGGTGGTGACAAAGTGAGGAATGGGCAGACTGGGACTGGGAAAGGGTGAGTTCGGGGGCAGCTACATGGACCCTAGCCACATGGATCCTAGACCCAATTCTGCTGTGTGGTTCACCCAGACCTGCACTAGCAAATTCTCTAGCGCAGGTCCAGGTAAACCTTCTGCACCGCTTACCCAGAGGCTTACCCCTGGGTAAGGGAATGAATGTTCCCTTGCCCAGAGCAGACCTCCATGACTGCCTGCCCTCTACACAATTTCTATATTGCTTTTCCTATGTTCAAAGTGCTGTGTAACAGTAAAAATACAAGACAGAATACCAATTGAAAGCATACGCATTTATTCACAAGGTTGTAGAACTAGAAGTTCAATACTTGGTCGGAATAGGGCCCAGGGTGGTCTTTTCTACAGCAGTAGTAGTCTCCATGGAGGGGTCAGGATCTGGTTGTTCTGTCATGGCTGACTTTTCTTCTGGTTTGTCTGTAGTCACTGTCTTTTCTTCTGGTTTTGTGGTTAAGACTAAGATCTGGACTAAAAACAATGGTTGGACTTTTTGTTTATTTTAAAAAATGTATAGTCTGCTCCCCCCCCCCGCCAAGCAGGACACTAAGGGTGCAATCCTAACCCCTTGTGTCAGTGCTTTCCAACACTGACAGAGCGGTGCCAATGGGATGTGTGCTGCATCATGCAGTTGGGTGTCACTCACAGTGGCCTCCTCAAAGTAAGGGAATGTTTGTTCCCTTACCTCGGAGCTGCATTGCCCTTATGTCAGTGCTGGAAAGCACTGACATTAGGGGTTAGGATTGCGCCCTAAGTGGAGTTTACAGTATTTCACCCAGGACCTATTGGAGCTGAGATGCCACCACCTGCTCAATCACCTGACCCAGAAATAGGAGAAATAAATATTTTTATTTATATAAATAAAATACTGGCCAGGCTCAAATCTTCAATTTCTTCTCCCTCTCCTGTATTTAGCTCTGACTTTGCTAGAATGTGAAGCAGCAGCGGCAGCAAAGGAAAGGCCGGCCTTGCTTGTGTAAGGCTGAGGTATTCAATCTATGCATTGGGGCTCCCTAGGGAGGCGTGGCTAGCCCCCAGGGGCGTTGTGAGGCATCTTAGTGAGAGAGGTGACCATAGCTGCTCAGCTCAGCTGCACATGCTGCCTCCCTACTTGCTGCTTTTTTGGGGCTGTGAGAGAAGGCTGGCTGGGCAGCTGCAGAGGTGCTGTATCTCATCAGCACAGGGCAAGCTCCTGGCAGGCTTCAAACTGGGAGGGAAGCCTGACCTAGAGAGAGCAGCGCAGCGCTTTTCCTCCGCTTGGGAAGGAGGGAGCCCAGCCTGCTCTTAGTGGGGACGGGGGGTGTCCAAATGCCCCAACCTGCATTCCTTCGTCTTGCCTGGGGGGAATAGGGGTGGCATCTGCATATTGGGGTGTATTTGTGTGAGCAGCCCCCATCTACTTTGGGGTGACTTGTAATCTTGCTCTGTGTGGCTGCAATCCTATCCACACTTTCCTGGGAGTAAGCCCAATTGACTCAAATGGGACTTACGAGTACTTACTTACTCGTACTTCTGAGTAGACCTACATAGGCTTGGGGTCTGTGTCAGCTTAAGCAAGGATCTTCACCTTTCTCTTTTTCCTCCCCCTTCAAAAAAGAAAAAAAAAACTGCTCTTGATCAGTCAACAATAAAAATATCCATTCCTTTCCAGTCATCTCCCTTTTTCCTCCTGCCTCCTCTTGGGGGGGGGGGGGATACTTCGAATGTTGGCTGCTATTATAAGACAAAAGACACAATCCTAGCTAGGTCTACTCAGAAGTAAGTCCTATCGTGTTCAATGGGACTTACTCCCAGGAAAGTGAGGTTAGGATTGCAGCCAAACAGTCTCTGGGTTTCACATCACTTTGTCACAAAGTTTCACATCACTTTGCAGTTAGCAGATACACACAAAACAAAGTCTTCTCCTCCCCCAGCAAATTCATCACTTCTCCCCCCCCTTACAAGAAAGAAAAAAATGTCCCTTTCCAAAACCGTCCTGGTGTGCTGCTGACAAACTCAGGGCACAAGCCTAACCAGGTCTGTTCAGAAGCAAGGCCTATTTTGTTCAATGCGGCTTACTCTCAGGTAAGTGTGGTTAGGATTTCTGCCTCAGAGTGCTGGCAGCTTTTTTTTTGTTTCTAGTGTGTAATTATAACACCTTCATCCCCATTTTGGGGGTAACTGAGGTGAGGTGATGTAATGGGGAGCCATGGCCAATGGCCACAAGGATCAGGGGAGCCACGGGCCTGAAAAGTTCAAGAACCACTGATGCAAGGCCTTTTATAAGCCTTGAGCTATTGCGAGACCATCATTCATTCATATAAGTTTCATCATGAATATATTCATTTATGTAAATTTATTCAAATTTTAAATGTAAATCAGTTCTTTTTTCCTAGCCCCCACCACAGTGTCTGAGAGATGATGTGGCCCTCCTGCCGAAAAGTTTGGACACCCCTACTTTAGAGTTTAAAAACAGGACTCACCTGGGAGAACAGTAATGTTTACACGGAATGCAGGATCAGATCCTGTTTTTTCTATGGCACACCAGTAAATCCCAGCATCTTGCTGTGTGAGCTTGTCCAGGTGCACAGTTAATTCAGAGAGAGTTTGATTGTCCTTGATAGAAGTTCTGCCATCCTTCACTTCTGCCTCTGATCCTGTGGTCTTAACAACGGTTTCACATGAACTCCAACTGGCTCCTCTGCACCAATATTTTTTATAGTTCACAAATCCATTGTATCGACAAACCACAGACAGTGACCTGCCAAGAAATCCAATCCATTCTGGAGAGCTTGTCACAGAAGACGTATAACCTGAAAAGCAGAATGACCCCAAACTGAGACTGTCCGTCAGTATCCCTCTCATATCACAGAAAATGATCAGATTGCACATGTCCCTGGCTTGATCAGGAGTGGGGCTCTGGCAGTAAGGACACATGGCTGCCATTTCTGCTTACACAACAATATCTGCTGGTAAGGTGAGGTGCAATCCCTATGTCTAAATAAGAGGCAGCTTCTCTCCAACTAAATATGAGAGCTCTTATGGGGGAGGTGGAGTTCATTCATCTCTGGAGTCTCCAATCTGCTGAACTGGGTCATTTCTCTGATATTTTCCCAGTGAGTAAATTCAGTAAAATATTCACACGGGTCTTAACATTACATAGCATTGGATTGTGAATCCTGTCTTCTCCAGGCTTGAGCTTTAACCAAGGCAAAAGACTGAAAAACTCTACAAACATCTGTTCTTTCACATTGTAAGGAAATTAATAAATAGCATACTGTAGATCAAAAGGGCCAGAACCCACTTATTTCACTTGCTGTGACAATTGAACATAACAGAACTTTGTTTCAGGTAAGCATCCATCGGATTATGCTGTGAGAGTAATCACAGTGTATTGACAACAAGGCAACATGGGGAAGTATCTGCCAACACCTCTTTATAGAATACCATCTTATCTTTCACAGCCTGTGACCTTGGGGCAGTACCGATCTCTTCCTTACCTGGAATGAGCACCCAAACTAGTAGAGACAACGTCCCCAACATCCTCATGCTTCCACTTCCACCCTCACAATGGTGGGGATAAAATGCAGTTAACTTTTCCCAGGAAGCTCAACAGAGCTTCTGTAGAATTCAAACCTCTGATATTCAGACCAGTTCTTTATCTGAAAGCCAGGCTGCATCACTTCCTTTCTTGAAGGGAGGGAGAAGGCTTACTCATACTGCTGTGATTAATGTATTTCTCCTTTTATAGAGAGAATTGTTTTTAAAGACTTTAGGAATTTCTTTGTGGGATCAGTTGATAGGTTCATCTCCAGCACTTGTTTTTCCACAGCTGGCCACCAGTCTAGAAAAGTCTAAAAGCTCACAACAGCGTCAAGGGGGCATGAAGGCAAAAGAGCTCCCATGTTCCTTGTTTCCAGCATTTGGCAATGTGATGAAAACTCTGATATTCCTCCTCTCCTTCCCCCTCTCTTGTTTTTTCACCTACTGAGTCATTCCAAGGCCATAGTTGGTTTCCATGGACTACCATTTTGTTCATCCCACCTTCCAGTATCAGTTTTCAAGGGCCGGTAGTGGGAAAAGGAAGCCTGTCTTTCTTGCATAGGTTGGCTGCATCTTCTCACTTCTTATTTGGATTCATTGTTCAGGCAGGAAAGAGACATGAACTGTATCTAGATGGATGTTATCAATTATCTGAGATTTTCCTCACTAAATTAAGGTAAGAATGGTAAGGATACCTTCTCCTCATAAGTCTGCATCCCTGTCACACAGGAGACTGGGCAGGTACAACAGGGCTGTAATGAACAAAATGGTAATTCAAACTTTCAGGATTTCCCCCCCTCCCACCCTTAATTTTCAAGTTGTCAGGATGGTGTATCCTCCTCAGCACTGTCTGCCCCTTCTATGCCTTTCCTGATTACTGCAAAGGCCATTAAGAGGAGGGTGGGAGTTTTCAAGTTGTTTGAAATCAGGAAAAGCACATGGCTGTTGATGTGGAGAGATAACCCTTGTATCCCTGGTCTGTCACTGCAGATCACCACCTGAAGTAAGGTGCAGGCAGGGCAAAAAGATTTGCACAATGAAGGGAAGCTACAGTAAGGTTGTAATCCTAACACACAAGAGATTAAGACCCACTTAACACAGTGGAACTTGCTTCTGACTCAACTTGCGTAGGATTTAGTTTTGTGCAGCAGCTCTGTCTCTCACAGTTCTGCTTCTCAAGCTGGTGGAAAGGGAAGCCTGGTTAGCTGTTCCAAGAAGATCAAGGTGGTTTCATGTGTCCAAAGCTAAGAAAGGAATCTCCCATGCTTACTGATCAAATCTTTATGAGTCTGAAAGCAAAGCTGGTTGACCTGCATCAAACTAGAAGGGAGGAAGAGTTCCTCCCTTAGCTATAACATGCATAGGTGGATCTATCATCTATCTATCTAAGGTTATAGCAAAACAAAACAGGAAGGAAAACACAACTGGCTTATGTATCAAAAAGTGGATTTTCATAACTCAAAACTAACCAAATGAGACTGGTTGTTCCGACTGCCAGTGAGGTGTGATAATGACATAGCAGGGAACCAACTGTTACCCCTGCACATGCCTGATCTTGGAAGCTAAGCAGGGTCAGGCCTGGTTAGTACTTGGACGGGAGATTGCCTGGGAATACCAGGTGCTATAGGCTTATACCATAGTCTTTCGATACTGAAGGTTGCCAACCAGGGAACCAATGAGGTGTCAGTATGGGTCAGCTCTCATTACCATGTATGAGATCGAATACTAGAACTCTTATTCCATTGTGTGAGTACCATCAAGTGGCCACTGGGTTTTTGTTGGTTACTGATTTGTTGGGTGACCCACACTGTTATAGTTTAAAATAAAGTTAATGGGGGTTATACCAACCCAAGTGATGCCACTGCATTCAGGTTGTGCATATGATACTGCAATTTATTTTGTATGGCACCCGACAGTTTGGGAACCGCTGTAAGTGCTTGTGGGGGGTGGGACAAAGGAAACAACATGCTCACCATGTCTGCCCCACTGGCGGGGATAAAAGGATTTTTTTTACCTGACTAGTAGCAATGTGGGCCCTCCAGTGGGTGCAGGGAGCCTATAGACCCCTCTGCCGGGCCCCCCACACCTCAGAACAAAAAATAGCTATCGTGAAGCACTTCCGGTTTGCGATTGTGAAAACCTAGGTCACACAAACAAACACACACATAGTGGAAATGGAAAAGGTGCAAAAGAGAGCGACTAAGATGATTACGGGGCTGGGGCACCTTCCTTATGAGGAAAGGCTACGGCGTTTGGGCCTCTTCAGCCTAGAAAAGAGACGCCTAAGGGGGGACATGATTGAGAAATACAAAATTATGCTTGGGAAGGATAAAGTGGATAAAGAGATGCTCTTTACACTCTCACATAACACCAGAACCAGGAGACGTCCACTAAAATTGAGTGTTGGGAGAGTTAGGACAGACAAAAGAAAATATTTCATTACTCAGCGTGTGGTCAGTCTGTGGAACTCCTTGCTGCAGGATGTGGTGACGGCATCTGGCCTGGATGCCTTTAAAAGGGGACTGGACAAGTTTCTGGAGGAAAAATCCATTACAGGTTACAAGCCATGATGTGTATGCGCAACCTCCTGATTTTAGAAATGGGCTATGTCAGATGCAAGGGAGGGCACCAGGATGAGGTCTCTTGTTATCTGGTGTGCTCCCTGGGGCATTTGGTGGGCCGCTGTGAGATACAGGAAGCTGGACTAGATGGGTCTATGGCCTGATCCAGTGGGGCTGTTCTTATGTTCTTAAACCCTGACGCCTCTGAGTTGGCCACTGGGTTGGTTTTTTGGGGAGCTACTGATTTGTTGGAGGATGTGTGCTTTTCTCCACCTGCTTTTCGAGGAAAAAAGACCAAAAAATGTCATCAGCTGCTCAGAGTGGTGCACAATTGCTCCGAGCCCACCATAACCCAGAAGTAATTGGCAATGATGTCATCATGTCACTGCAATTACTTCCGTATTTTGTCTTATAGGGAAGGTATAAAATTTTTTTTGTGCCCCTAGGTGCCTAATGCCTTAGCTATGCCACTGCTCCTATGACATACTGTACACTCCATGAATTCCGTTGTGTTCAGTGGGTTTCTTTTTTTATAGCCAACACAAGTGTAAGAACTGGCTTGCAGGGTCGGACCAAGGGTTTATCCTGTCCAGCATTCTCTTTCTAAGAGCAGCAGGTCAGACCACCTCTGGGAAGCTCATCAACAGAATGAGGGCAATTGCATTTCCCTGTCATCTGTTGTTTCCTGGCATCTGGTACTCAGAGGTATACTGCCTCTGGATAGGAATGTTCTAGTTAGCTATCACAGTTCATAGCTCTTGTGGTGTTTTCGAGACCCTTCTGAATCCTTATCCCTCTCCTTAATATGGCATGCTGAGGTCTCTGGGGGCTGTGGTGGTCTGACCAGTCCTCCGCAGCCCACTGAATAGTGGAAGGGGAAGATGCAAGACACACAGCCCACGATGCACCTGACTTTCTCATGCAGCCTTGGCAGATCTTGGGCAGCTAGCAGCTATCTGAAAAAGGGACAGAGCCTGCCACCAGAAAAAGAGCAAACATGCTGCCCTTCTTCCCCCTCCCTCCCATCTGGAGATGAATGCACTTACTGAAATTCCCTCAGTTCAAGAGCTGGTTGCTCTGGGAGTAGCCCAGAAAGCCATTGACCCGTCCAGCCCCACCTGCTCAGCACCCACACTTGCCCTTTGTTGTGTTCACTCTGCAATCTGATGAAGAGCGAGAGGTAATAGGTGTTCTCTGCAATTTGAAGGAAACAGGAAAGGAACTTGCAAAATTAACAGAAGTTTTTTAAAGATGAAAACATAAAGGGGAAATAGGCAAAGGTTAAATAGACAAAAATAGCTCTTGGGCTTAGCAATCAATGTAAATAATAAAACCTAACACAACTGTCTAGAGATAAGCCTGGAAATTACTGTATTTACTTAACCCATTTCTGCCCAGCCCACAGGTGTAATTACGGTCCCTGTTGTGTATATGCAACGTTGGGCAGAAATGGCTTAACTGCAATTCCCATCTTTGCCTCCAATTCAGGAGGGGTATGTCAATAAGATATACCATATTTTTCGCTCCATAAGACGCATTGAGTGCCTGCCTGTGCTGGAGGAGCTTGACAGTGAACCAACCCTAGAAGAACTTCACGTGGTCCTGGACTCCCTTGCCTTTGGCAAGGCACCTGGAAAAGACAGCATCCCTGCTGAAGTCCTAAAGTGCTGCAAAGAGATCATCATCACTGAGCTGCATGAAATCCTCTGTCTCTGCTGGAGAGAAGGTGGAGTACCTCAAGACATGAGGGATGCAAACATCATCACGCTGTACAAGAACAAAGGCGACAGGGGTGACTGCAACAACTACCGCGGCATCTCTCTCCTTAGCGTAGTAGGAAAGTTGTTTGCCCGAGTTGCACTGAAGAGGCTCCAGGTACTTGCAGAGAGCGTTTATCCAGAATCACAGTGCAGATTCCGAGCCAACAGGTCCACCACTGATATGGTATTCTCCCTTAGACAACTGCAGGAGAAATGCAGGGAACAGCGACAGCCACTCTTTATAGCCTTCATAGATCTCACGAAGGCCTTCGACCTGGTCAGCAGGGATGGCCTCTTCAAGATTCTTCCCAAGATTGGATGTCCACCCAGGCTCCTCAGCATCATCCGATCCTTCCACAAGGACAAGAAGGGCACTGTTGTCTTCGATGGCTCCACATCAGACCCCTTTGACATCCGAAGCAGCGTGAAGCAGGGCTGTGTTCTTGCACCAACCTTGTTTGGGATTTTCTTCGCTGTCCTGCTGAAGCATGCCTTTGGAACTGCAACAGAAGGCATCTATCTCTGGACCAGATCAGACAGAAAGCTCTTCAACCTCTCCAGACTGAGAGCAAAGTCCAAAGTCCAGCTGAAATGTCTGCGTGACTTCCTCTTTGCCGGCAATGCAGCTGTCACTACCCACTCTGCCAAAGATCTCCAGCAGCTCATGGATCGTTTTAGCAAGGCCTGCCAAGATTTTGGACTGACGATCAGCCTTAAGAAAACACAGGTCATGGTTCAGGATGTGGACTCACCTCCCTGCATTACAATCTCTGCGCATGAACTGGAGGTTGTCCATGACTTTGTGTACCTTGGCTCAATGATCTCTGACACTCTTTCTCTCGATACCGAACTAAACAAACGCATCGGTAAAGCAGCTACCACGTTTTCCAGACTCACAAAGAGAGTCTGGTCCAACAAGAAGCTGATGGAACATACCAAGATCCAGGTCTACAGAGCTTGCGTCCTGAGTACACTTCTGTACTGCAGCGAGTCATGGACTCTTCACTCACAACAGGAGAGGAAACTGAACGCTTTCCACATGCGCTGCCTCCGACGCATTCTCGGCATCACCTGGCAGGACAAAGTTCCTAACAACACAGTCCTGGAACGAGCTGGAATCCCTAGCATGTATGCACTGCTGAAACAGAGACGCCTGCGTTGGCTCGGTCATGTTGTGAGAATGGATGATGGCCGGATCCCAAAGGATCTCCTCTAAGGTGAACTCGTGCAAGGAAAGCGCCCTACAGGTAGACCACAGCTGCGATACAAGGACATCTGCAAGAGGGATCTGAAGGCCTTAGGAGTGGACCTCAACAGGTGGGAAACCCTGGCCTCTGAGCGGCCCGCTTGGAGGCAGGCTGTGCAGCATGGCCTTTCCCAGTTTGAAGAGACACTTGGCCAACAGTCTGAGGCAAAGAGGCAAAGAAGGAAGGCCCACAGCCAGGGAGACAGACCAGGGACACACTACACTTGCTCCCGTTGTGGAAGGGATTGTCACTCCCGAATTGGCCTTTTCAGCCACACTAGACGATGTTCCAAAACCACCTTTCAGAGCGCGATACCATAGTCTCTCGAGACTGAAGGTTGCCAACAACGAAAGAAAAAAAAAGACGCACCTGACCATAAGACGCACCTAGTTTTTAGAGGAGGAAAACAGGAAAAAAATATATTTCAGATGGGGGGGAAATCAAATGAAATCAAGTGTTCTCCTTTTCTCAGGAGAAGCCAGATGCCCCTTGGAACAGTTTCCACCCTTGGACTATGTGACCACTGCGAAGAAGCAGAAAGTGTCTCGCTTCTTGCTGGCCAGAGAGCGGGGTGTACTTGAAAATGCACGTCCAGTGTCGTGAGTTGGAGCTCGGGCGGCAGCACAGGAAGCCAAGGCAGCAGCAAGGCAGCAGCAGCGGCAGCAGCTCCTCCTCTCCCTCCCTGTCTCCCTGCCAGCACTACTGATCGTCCTGCGGAAAGTTTACAGCGGAGAGACGAGCGCGCTAAATGCCCCACGGAAGCTCGGCCGGGGGAGGAGGGGCGAGAGGTAAAAGGGGGCGGTGTTCCCTTTAAAAGCCGCCCGCCCCGTCATGCCACGGTTCCCACACAGGCCGCCTATGATTGGCGCACGAGCCTCAAGCCCCCGGGTTCGTGACATCAGCAGCAGCGAGCAACAAAAAGCACAGGGGGAGGCAGTGCAGCCACTGCACCTCCAGCCCATTAGCAGCTCAGGGTGCACCGCGGCACGCGCAGACGCGGACCGGCCAAGCAGCAGCAGCAGCAGCAGCAGGCGGTGTGTGTTGCAGCAGAAGGACTTGCTGCTCGCCCAGCACCTCCTCGCAGCCGCCGCCAGGGAAGGGGAAAGCGCTCCGCTCGGCGCTGCTGGCAGGAGCTGGCCTGGAGTATTCGCTCCATAAGACGCACACACTTTTCCCCCCCCCCCCACTTTTTGGGGGGGGAAAAGTGTGTCTTATGGAGCAAAAAATATGGTAGGTTAACTCTGTATGTACTGGCTGAAACTTGCCAGCAGGGCAGCAGGATGCAGCAGTAGCCAATTGGTGCTGCTGTATCCAGCGGTGGCAGTGCCTTTAGTACTGGGCTGTGTATTTGTAGTCATCATTGTCATTGTCACATCCACTTAAAAATGACAATAAAATGGCACTGGAGTGCATGTGCACACAGAAAAACTTCCCAGGCTAGATCAGTTCAGTTCAGTTCACTTCAGTTCAGTAAGACCTTTATTGGCATAAAATACAGAGAAAGAACAAAACAAAACAAAAATATACAAAGACACCACAACATAGACATCAGTCTTTTCCTCACATACTGTCCAGAGTTCCAGAGCTCTGCCTGGCAATTACCCCAGATAAAAAGGAAGCGACCCTATCAAGCGTCTCAGAGTCAGGTGTGGAAAGGAGAGACTGTAGCATGATTGAGTCCTCCCAGCCCTTCATCCTAGTTAGCAAAGGGCCTAGATATTTCTTGTCATGAAGTGGGCAGTAGAAAAGGGTATGTGTTATGGTCTCAATACAATCCCAACCACACTTGCATTTCCTCTCCGAGTAGGGAATACCACTGAACCTGCCCGATAACACGGCTGATGGAAGAGCATTACATCTTGCAAGTGTGAATGCTCTCCGAGCCTGTGGGCACTCCAGGTGATAAAAGAAGGAGGCCGGTTCCCCAAAACTGATTGGAACATGGAGATAGAGTGGAGAGCATGTGGTTCTGGCGGCACTAAACAGCTCTTGTTGTTCAATATCCAGCATTCTTTCTTTGACGATTCTGTAAGCAGCATCACAACCAATCATGCCTAGCTCTGCAGTGTCCAGCCCTATTGACTTGAGTTTAGTTAGAAGATCAGTGATCTCTAATGGCAGGACTGAATCCGACAGTAATTGGTGCATTAGACCAGAGGAGGTAGGGTTAAATAAAACCCTAAACCAAAATTTCAGTAATCTTAGCCAAGCAGTCGTCTTTAGCCGAATTAACCCCACCTCGAGACACAGAACCGAGTAGGGAAAGCACCTGGGTAAACCCAAAATCTTCCGCAGAAAGGAGGCTTGAATGCGTTCTAATGGTTGGTTAATAGCCTTATACCAGATGGGACAGTCATAAAGAACCTGGGAAAGAACCTTTCCCTTAAATGCCTCCAGAGTGGCTGGAACATAACCATTGCCGCAGGTAAAAAAGAAACGGGAAATAGCTGAGGACGCTAGTTTGGATGCGTTCTGCACTGCCTTACGATGAAAAGCCCAAGTGAGCCTGTAATGGAAGTTGATTCCCAGGTACTTGAAATGCTTAACCTGCTCCATTTTATTGCCATTACAAGACCATTTAAAAGCCTTCCATCTGTTGGCAAATATCATTATCTTAGATTTAGCATAATTGATTTGCAATTTGTTGGACAAAAGATACTCTTCAGTGTGATTCAGCAGACGTTTTAGGCCAATCCTAGTACGGGATATCAGTACTGCATCATCCGCATACAGAAGTAGCGGCACTTGACTTGCGCCAAGCTTCGGACAATGGTTATCTACTTCCTTCAGGGATGGGGCAAGATAGTTTAGAAACAGATTGAAAAGCATGGGGGCCAAGACACAGCCCTGTTTGACCCCTTTGTTAGTAGCGATGGAATGAGTTAGATTCCCACTCCAGGAGCGTCTAACCCTGCATGAAGTATTTAGATGGAGGGACCTAATCAGCATCAACAATCTTTTATCAATCCCCATGTTTTCCAACTTGGACCAAAGAAGCTCCCTATCCACAGAATCGAAGGCAGCTTTCAGATCAAGGAAGGCTACATAAAGGCGAGCCTAACATATCCTAACCTGCTTATGGGCCAAATGAGATAGGATCAAGCAATTGTCCAAAGTTGATTTGCCCCGACAGAAGCCAGATTGCTCGGGGCCTAAGATGCCTTGCGAAGTAACCCAGAGAGTAAGTTTATTGCATAGATATTTAGCATAAATCTTACCTATCACAGAAAGCAAACTAACGGGCCAAAAATTTCCTGGTGTGGTAGGGTCACCCTTTTTATGGATAGGAATAACTGTCACTGTAAGCCAGACATTGGGCAATAGGTCAGAACTGTCGATCACTGTAAAGACATGGGCAAGTAACTGGGCCCACCATTCCGGATCGCCTTTTAAAATCAGGTGGTATTTCATCTGGACCTGCAGCCTTCCCTGGCTTCAATTGCATAATTAGTTCTTTAATTTCCTCAGGGGTCACAGGAGGCCAGATAGGCAGATCCACAGAGGTGAAGTCAGGGTAGGTGTCTGGGGATTTGCTCTTATCGTAAAAAATGTCAGTGAAGTGTTGAACCCATGTAGATGATGGAATTATAGCAGGGTCGTATGTTTCTGATCTACATGAACCTGCTACAACTGCCCAAAATTGTTTATTATTTTTTTGTTGAATTGCTTGATGCAGCTTGTTCCATTGAGTTAAAACAAACTTTTTCTTTTTCTCTGTCAATAAAACTCTTAGTTGTTTTTTAAGGATAGAGTATTTAACCAAACAATCGGGGTCATTGTACTTTCTAAAATTTAAATAAGAAGCCCTAATACAAACCTTAAGATTCCTACATTCACTATCAAACCAATCCTTTTTGTCAAATGCACCACAGGATTTAACTAACTTGGGCTTGGTACTCAAAACCTTAAAAACGTGACCAATAAAACCTTCAAAGGATTTGATTTGAACAAGGGGATCCGGATCCTGTAGAATGGCCGATAAAAAATCTCTGCTTGCTGGTTCCGTACTTAGACGATGGAAATTTGGGGAAAGGGCGCTGTTAGCCACAATTTTATACCTACACTCTAGATTTGTATCTATCTCAGCTTGTGATGGAACACTCCCAGAATGGAGGTCAAGGACCAAGATTAAAGGTAAATGGTCACTAAGGGTTAGGTCCCCAATGGCAAAATCTTTCACATGATGTTTCATTTTAGTGGAAACTAAAATGTAATCCACAACGCTGGCGCCATGAGAGGATACAAAAGTAAATTCATCAGCGTTGGGGAACTCTCTTAGACCGTTGAGCCACATCATGTTAGAGCTGATGGAAAACTTAGCAAGGGCCATACCATTAGCATTATAGTATGCATCTTTGGACCGCCTGCTTAGTGCGCAAATGGGGGGGAGGGAGCTGTCATCATCCACATCCCAGGCTCTGCGGAAGATATCTGCTGAATTCCCCACCCTGGCATTTAAATCGCCTAGCAAAACAATTTCAGCATGGGGGTGGGTCCTCTTAAGGTCATTCATACATGACGATAGATCATTCCAGAGCTGGGTCCTTTGTAATCTATTAAGCAAAGGAGGAATATAAGTGTTGACGCAGATTAAGTCAATGTCTGCAAAAGACACCCTCAGTGCTTGTATCTTACAACAACCTGGAATGATGTCTAAAGGGCATGACTTAAACCGCTTCAGTACAAGGCTGGCTAAACCCACCAAAGGACGACCATTAGAGGTGGGTTTAGTTGCAGGTACTACAAAAGCCTTGTAGCCAGGGATATACAGATGGTCCAAAACCAATGTCTCCTGCAACAGAATAATGTCAAAGGTTCTAAGATAACTTAAGAAGCCACTGTCATTTTTCTTGTTCTTCCACCCTGCAATATTCCAGGAAAGAATTCTTAGATGGGAAGAGGTAGTTGGAGCTGGAGAAGCATTAATTAGTCAGTCTTTGCTTCCTGATGGACACTCAGCACCAGGAGGGTTGTGAGACACACAGCTACTCAGGGCTAAACTGGCCACAGGAGATGGTATAAAATCCCTGGAATGAAGGGTGGCAGTTACCTCCGTGGTTGCTTCTGGAACAGATAGATGAGCTGATGCTTGCACTGGAAGGATTTCATAGGTCAAAGTTTCTGCGTTGTGATTGAGAAGTTCTGCTTTAACTCTGTCCAGGGATCTAATAATATTTCATTGTTCTGGTCTTGTGAGTTCCTTAAAGGCACTGATGGCACCCTCCACGATGTCATCCCCCTCCAGCTGTAATTCCATTATCAGATCTTTAGCCACCAATGCAGGAGGATCTGCCCTAAAACCCTGTTCTGCTGGCAAGGGGCCTTTGGGGGCTGTAAGCGCCTTTGCAACGAGTGAATGGTCATCAACAGACGCTGCCTCCGATGGCACCCCATCCAGGGCTTTAGATAAGGAGTTCATATTAGGCTGTGATGATTCTGGGGGAGATGACAAGACCTGGGCTGAGTCTCTAGGCAATTGTTGGATAGCCACAACATGATGCAAGGCCTCCTCTGAGTTAGTCGAATGGCACAGCAAACCCACCCCATTGAGATAGTCCATCTCACTGGCTGATTCATTCATCACCACAGGCTTAAAGGCTTCAGAAGGAGAGCTATCCATAGGCTCCACTGCTCCAGTTAGGGGGTGTATGCAGACAGAGGGTGACTGAGCTCTCACCATCTCAGATATCAATGAAGAATGTACCTGATCTGATGCTTGAGGATTGGTGCTAGTGCCAAAAGGCTGAGTTTGCCATTCACTATTAGAAACTGCACTAGTTGAATAGCCAGTTGTTAAATTAACTGGCTGGGAGAAAGCCAAAGCTTGTGGCTTATGCAGTGAAGATTTTAACTGAAGCAAAGCATTTCCTAAAGAATCAGTGGCAGCCTTTAACTCATTAACATTAGGCAGCACCAAAGGACTTGAGTCAGGAGAAAAGGAATTGGCAACTCCCACGTTCTGGGGCTGGTTATCTCTCTTCCAGTGACTGGGCACGGAGCCAGCCTGCGCAGTCTTCAAGGCTGATGAAAAGAGAGGAGGGGGAGGATGCATTCTATGCCTTGGGAGCAAAGGTTTAATAATCATGTCAGCAAAGACCCTCCGCAAGAAGATGCCAAAGGAGCGAAGAAACCAGCTCTTCCCATGCAGCTGGCCTGGGATCCGAGAGGTACCAAACTTCAAAAGAAGCCGGGTCCAACCTGGAGTCTGGGGAGTCCAAGGGAGTTTTATGATTTCCTGCAGATCAACACAGTCAGCCTGGGATGGATCAAGGTACAATAATCTGCATAGAGAGTCCCTCGCCCTCAACTTGTTGGCCCAGCGCCCCCTATGGATGGGGGAGTCCTGGAATTCCAGCAGTACTTGATTTTTCAACAAGCAATAGGCAGCCTTACCACAATCCAAATTCTCACGCAGCCCCAGCAGTTCAGCTTCCCCCGGTTCGTTAGAGATCAAGCCCGGAGCTTGAGCCAAGAGGGAAGATAGGGGTGGTTGAACGACCTTGTGAAGTGAGTCCAGCTGGGCAAGAATAGTGTTAAGCTGTTTACATGCAAAAAGAACAGTGTTTCCAATAATGTTATAATCACCCAACAAGGACAAGAAACAGTTGCTGAAACCATTCTCCTGAGATAATGACTGCTTGTCCTGTGGAGAGGGAAACTAAGGGGTGGGTGAAGGAGGGCAGGCTGAAGCCGTGCCCATATGACTGGAGGGAGAATGGTAGTTTCTCTCCGTTTCTGATTCGGAAACATGAAGAGCTTCATATCTATTGGGAGAAGCAAGACGCATGAGCTCACCTACTGTGTCTGACCATGCTGGGAGGTCCTCCAGACGTAGCTGCTTGGCTAACTTGATGGGAGAGTTGCCCTGTCCAGGGAAGTGTTTATGCCTTCTCCTCTTCCCCATTGGAGCAGCTTTTTAGAATCCACTGTAATCCAAAGACAAGGATGCAGACTGGAAACAGCTGGTAGTGTTGCTTTGCTCTACCAGGACTCAGGAAGCATCCAGAGGAGGAAAAAGAGTCAATGGATCCAACTGAAGAGAAATATTAGGGGATATAACAGGAGCACAATAGCAGGGATTCTACCAGGTGGCCATCTTGGAACCCCTCTTCCTAAGTGTCTAGATCAGGAGAATGTGAGAAAATTCTTTAGTGAAACACATTTATATTGATACATCACAGTTTCACACTGTAACTTCAAGAGTTGATGGGCTCAGTGGCGTAGCTAGCGAGGGGTGGGAGGGCAGTTCGCCCCAGGTACTAGCCTTGGGGGTGAAAGCACAAGAGATCAAAATTGCTAACGTTGCGGTAGTTAGAAATAACCCCATCGTGCTATATGCCGTTGGATGCAGAATTTACAGCGGAATTCAATGAAAAAAACTGGAGTGAAATATCCCTATTCTATTGAAAGTTAAGACCGAAAAACCAGAAAATAAAAAAATGCATGGAGCCCTATGGAAAGTGAAACTGAACCATATTGCGTTTTCTCTCGTGAGTAGGCAAACTTGCCTTAGTCAGTTGCAAAGGGTGGGCAAAGAGGAATCCAATCACACCAGAATAGTCCTGATCCAATGAACGCAGCCCCCCCCAAAACACCCAAGAAGGAGGTTCCTCCCTCCAAGCTGATGAATGTATTAAGCCCTATAGAAAGCGAAACTAAGCCACACAGCCGCGTTTAATTGTGAGTAAGTAAACGTAGATTGGGTCCTGGTCAAGTTGGGCACAGGGGAATGCAAGGCTAGCAACAAGGTCCCGATCTCATGAAAGTGAAGCTCAACAAATGCTCCAGAAGGAAGCCCCCCCTGGAAAAGAATAAAACAGAGGCTTGAGCTGGTAAGGTGGGCACTGGGAAGGGCTGAAAATCTCATTCATTTATTTGTGGTGGGGGGCCTTGCAGGAAGGCTACAGAGACAATTCACTTGGTGGAATAGGGCTGGCTTCCCATCATTTAATTGTTTTTCTTTAATTTAATAATTTATTTTAATTTGCTTGATGATGTCACTTCCAGCCATGACATCATTTCTGGTGGGTCCTGGACAGATTGTCATTTTAAAAAGTGGGTTCTGGTGCTGAAAGTTTCAGAACCACTGTCTTAACTCAAAATGAACCAATGAGACATCCTTGGGCAGGGGGGCAGGAGTGACACCCTAGTGATAAAAATTGTGGAAATTGTGACTTTTAGGAATTATACCATCATGTTATTTACCATTTGATGCAGAATTTCCTCCATTGCTTGAGGGGAAATATTCACTGCATTTATTTTCTGGCCATTATTATTCATTTCATGTCATGACTATTACTATCTCTCAGTCTCACCTACTTCACAGGGTTGTTGTGAGGACAAAAGAAGGGAAGGAACCATGCACACCACCCTGAGTTCCTTAGAGGAAAGTTGGTATAAAAGTGGTTTGATTGATTGATTGATTGATTGATTGATTGATTGATTGATTGATTGATTGATTGATTGATTAAGTCATATGGGGGTGACAAAAATTTATGGGCCCCGGGTGTCAAATGACTTAACTACGCCACTGGGTGGGCTCTTTGGATTCTGCAGCTTTTGGGTATAGAAACCGAGGCACCACAAACACAGTGGTAATCATGTGGGGTGGTCACATTGTCTCATTGGTGGTGTTTTGTGTTCAGGTAGCAAAGACACATTCACATACTTCAGCTAGGTGGAAGTTATTGGATGTTCTGATGTCTTTCTGTGAGATAGGGTGTCTCCTCCTCATGTAGCTGTATCTCTGTCACATATGAAATTAGGTCATTAGAGCAGGGCTGCAATGAATAAAACAGAATATGTTGTGCTTTTCCACAAGGTGGCGGCGTCCTCTCCTCAG
Organism: Tiliqua scincoides; assembly: GCF_035046505.1. Classification (NCBI taxonomy): domain Eukaryota; kingdom Metazoa; phylum Chordata; class Lepidosauria; order Squamata; family Scincidae; genus Tiliqua; species Tiliqua scincoides. The sequence goes on from NC_089822.1 coordinate 155,242,020, forward strand.
AGTGCTATCTTCCTCTTCTGTGCATCCAGATTATTGCAAAGACCAAACACAGGAAGATGGGAATTTTCATGCCAATTAAAATCAGGCCAGACACACAAATCAGGGAACTGCATAGAAGAAATAGAGTATTACCTGCATTGGTACAAGAAAACAAAGCTATTTACCACCATTCTCCAAGTAAAGGGCTCTGCCATTCGGTTTAACATTCACAATGAAAAAAATATGTGTAAGAAAAAAATTTCATTTTTATTTAAGTATTTTTCATTGGCATTCATTTTGTTTTCTATTTGATTCATTTCACTGAAAATGTTCAGCTTTCTATTAAGACCTACCCCATCCTCTAATGCCTATATCTTTGGAATTTTCCAACCAACTTGCACAACATTGTAAAACATATTATTAATAAACAGACATTATTTAATAATAAACATTATACATAATAATATGATAATATTATCATGTTACTATCACCAAATAATAAATAATAATATCTTTTTCAGTGGCTGTTGCTGGCGTCTCTTGTGTATTTTTTTTTTAAGATTATGATCCCTTTGGGAATAGGGAGCCATTTATTGATTCATTTTACTATGTAAACCACTTTGTGAACTACTCTTGCTGAAAAGCAAGTAAGTATTCATCATCAACATCTGCATCTTGAGAACAAATTCCTTTCAAGTCTATTGTTTTGATAGATTCCAGTAGGATATAAAGGATCCCATTTATTCATTAAAGCCACCTATTGTCATTTTTGGTTGTTATATATGCCTACTGCAAAGTACCTGCCACATTCCAGAGGGAATGGATACAAGGAGCCCATTTTACGTGCAATTGAAAAGGCACATGAATCTGAGATTTTCATAAATTTCTATCACAGAAAACAAACTGCTTTCCTGATGCTTGTAACTTTTGGTTTTCTCATCCAATTGGCATGAATGTTCATGTGTGCTACTGTACCTTTAAGGTATCATATAGGATAAAAGTTTCTTATTGTATATTTTAAATAGTGATTAATGATACTACGTTATGTAAGCTGCATTGGAAATGGCAACATTGAAATGCTGGGTATGAGTGATTTCAATGAAATACATGAAGAAATGAATGAATAAAGCTGAAATCTTATATGCATTTATATGGGAGTGAGGTCCATTGAACTCAGTGAGACTTACTTCTGTGTAAACATGCATAGAATTGTGCTTCTGGTCTATTAGGGTAATAGGACCTGCTGATTGGCTACATGGTATGTGGAAATTCATCCTGAATCTTTCTTAGAAGCTCCCCAACTTATGCACATTCAACTTATGAACATCATTTTCAACCCCAAGTTCCAGATAGCAGTTGATGCTGGTGAGTATGGAAGCCATTCAGGAGCACTGACAATGTTCAGAGTAAAACTGATGGCTTTCCCCGGTGTAAAACTAACAGCACTGACAGTGTCTCCAGTACACTGTACACTCCAGCACTGACAGCTACAGCAACAGAGACTGTGGAGCTTCTGTATTATTATTATTTATCATTGCTAACTTTATTTATATCCCGCCTTTCTCCCCACAGGGACCCAAGGAGGCTTACAACAATGGTTAAAACATAGATTAAAAACATAATTTAAAAACAAAATAAAACACATTTGCAAAAAAACACATCTTAAATGTGTTTTGTATATGCTAAATGACTGCACTTAAGGCTTGATAAACAAAAGACTCTATAGAGGTGTTGGATAGAGGGGCTGGATTTATTTCTTCTTTATTCAGGGTCACTTTTCTGTTTTCCAGCAAAATAACAATTTCAAGATTTGCCACCTTGCAACAACAAGATGCGTGTGCCCTGCACATCTTACGCGAGTTAGCATGACAAATCTTAACACAAGAACAGGGGTAGATTGCAGAATTTTGTCTGTTCCTCTGGGAAATACCTATTTGTACTGTATTTGTATTCAGACCAGTCAGAAAGGAGAGATCTCTAACTCAGATCAGAACATGCTGTGAATTGTGCCAAGAAGGAAACTCACAAACCTGGCACAAATGAAATCCAACGTGGAGGCAATATGGCCTGGATCATCTGGTTTTCTTTCTGGTGTAGAAAGAACAAAGATTAGAAACAAAGGTGTGAAATAGGGACGCTCAAGTAAGGTTCTGAGCACTCAATCCTAAAGGCCCTCAGCACCGGTGCTGGGTGTCGTAAACGTGTTGTGAAGTATGTTTATGGCACTGTTTGCTGGCTCTGACCCAGCACCGAATGGACGCCACTTGGAGCAAGGGAAGAGTTCCAGGCAGTAGTAAGGTTTGTTGGGGAAGCGGAAGGCATTCTGGGGTGGGGAGAAGGTGGGGCGGGGAAAGAAACAGAGATGCAAGGGGGTAGGACTGGACCAGTCCACTGTAATTCATATCGGGCTGAAAAGCCCGACATGGAGACTCTCAAGTCTGTGTCAGCACGATAGCTGGCACAGACTTGAGAAGCCCCATCGTGGGGCTTGGGCCTTTCCCCCCAAGGAGATTTCTGGTGGCCTCAGTGATGCTGCTGGATGCAGCAGTAGCCATTTTGGGGCTGCACTCAGCAGCACCGCTGGGGGTAGGATTGGGCTGTGAGACTGCTAACCTATACATGCTTACCCAGACTTATTTCTGAGTAGGCATTCATAGGATTGCACTGTGAGAGACAAAACGTTGATTAGTATAGAGGTATTTTCCCCCATACCTTCATTTTGATGGTAATCAATTGACTAGGTTTTCTATCTGCATTCAGCCCTTCCAGAGCAATCCACTCCATTCTCCTAGACTCAAGGACCTAGAGCAGTGTTTCTCAAACTGTGGGTCGGGAGCCACTAGATGGGTCACAAGTCAATTTCATGTGGGTCCCCATTCATTTCAATATTTCATTTTTAATATATTAGACTTGATGCTACCATGGTATGTGACTGCATCTGGGGAAATGTTACAGCTCTGTAATTTTAACAGGCTACTATGTATATGCTCTTAACAATGATAATAAATGGGACTTACTTGTGGGTAAGTGTGGGTAGGATTACAGCCTAAGATTGTTAAAAAATTTTCCTGCTTGATGATGTCACTTCTGGTCATGAGATCACTTCTGGTGAGTTCTGACAGTTTCTCGTTCTAAAAAAGTGGGTCCCAGTGCTAAACATCTGAGAACCACTGACCTAGAAAATTGTCTGCTGTTCCTACCTTAAATCCAAACAATTGGGTTTGTTTGTCATGTCATCAAGCATCCAGACTTGACATGGTGAAATCCTGTGGTTCATGAACAGTTAGTACCAGAAGGAGAAATCAATTCAAGAACTGGCTTAATTACCCCTGCTAATTGGTAAGAGGCACTTTTTCAAGTGGGTGCTTCTCTTTAATTTAGCAGAGGGAGAGTAATTGGTCCCCCTCAACCCTCCTGTGTCTTTTCTAGTGGCTGCCTGCTGGTGTTCTTTTGCATCCTTTTAGAGTGTGAGCCCTTTTGGGACAGGGTGCCATTAGATATTTGATTTTCTCTGTAAACCGCTTTGTGAACTTTTTGTTGAAAACCGGTATATAAATACTGTTAATAATAATCATTAATAATAATCATTAACCCAACAGGGAAGGCTTAGAATATGTTCTAATTGAAGATATTATTGCTTTCTGAATGCGAGTACTGCAACTTCCAGAAATGTTAGGTGTGCATAAAAGGAGATGCTGCAAAGGGAATGTGTGTGGCATGCCCAGGAGAAAGGGCAAAAAGGAACATTTTAATAGCACTTTTGTTTCCAAAGCAGGCCTGGAGGCTTTCACTATGGAACACCCAATATATGAAACAGAATCAACAAAGAAGTTTCCAGTTGCGACTCATTTTGATGATGACTTTCTTTTTACTCCAATTTCAGCTGACAAATAGCTCTCGCTTGTGTCTTATAGGAGAGGGTTGTCTCTCATGCCAGCTCATCATGTTTCTGTGATGTGTCACGAGTGGTCCTTGTTTCAAAATCTCAGGTTCCAGACACAGTGGGCCTGACAGCGGCATCCACCCACAGCAGGGCTGCTTTTCTTCGGGGTCAGAGTAAAAGTCCGGATCATAGGCAACGTATGGCACTCCATGGAGCTGGAGTGTTTGGGGGTTGGGGAGGACGCACCAGGGCATTCTCAACCTCCCAACCACATGTGGAAAATGTAATGCCAATAACACAGGAGAGAACATTTGCAGAGGGCAGTGGCGTCACTAGGGTTCGCGTCACCCGGTGCGGGAGGCCAGCGCGTCACCCCCCTGCAGTGGGCGGGGTGATCTACCTTCGCCCCACCCCCACTGGTTTTTTGGCTGTACCTTTTGATAGAATAAAGATATGTCAATGCAGTTTGTTTCATCGCATGCTGCATGAAATTATACATTGATTGATATATAACATGATGGTATTATTTTTGCAAACTGTGATTTTAGTGATTTTGGTCACTAGTGGTGTCACCTCCCCCCCCCCCCGGGTGTCAACTTAGTAACACCCTATTGGAGCAGTTCTCGAACTTTTAGCACTGGAACCCACTTTTTAGAATGACAATCTGTCCAGGACCCATCATAAAGCGAATTAAAATTAATTATAAATAAATTAAAGTAAAATAAATAAATAAGGGAAAGCCAGCCCTGTTCCACCAAGTGAATTTTCTTCAATAACACCCCCCCCCCAAAAGTATGAGTAAGATTTTCACCCCTACCCAGTACCCAGTTCAATTTAAGTTCTTATATTTCAAGCATATCACTCTCAGGACCCACGTGGCTTTACAAGTCTGAGAGCCCAATCCTATGCCTGTCTACTCAGAAGTAAGTCCCATTATAGTCAGTGGGGCTTACTCCCAGGAACATGTGGATAGGATTGCAGCCTAAAACAGAAAAAAAATTCACCTTACCCTGTCAAGCCTCTGTTTTGTTCTTTTTCTTTAAGGATTCTCTTTGGCTAGTGGCAGAGTACCTGCTGGTGACTCCAAGCGTGAGGTATATATTTGTTGGAAAGATGTGAAGTTGAGGGCAGGAGCAATATCTGTACTTGCTCATATGCAGCAAGGCGATTCACTCCACATAAAGTCTAACATCCTAAAACAGAATGTTCTCTCCCTAGCATTCAGTTGTCAGGGTCATCATTTTACAGTTACTTGTTCAATAGGGTAAACCTCTTTTTTTCTCTTCAGCAATCATATCTAATCTCAGCATCCCTATTTTTCACAGTGTCCCCAGCAGTACATGGAGATGGTAAGGACTGAATAGAAGCCCCCCCCCCCCATGCAGTTGCACCAAAGATGGCACTCCATTTGCTGAAGGGAAATTCAAACTGGGACCTGCTCACCTACCTGTAATGTTAACAGGAGCAATCAGATCTTTGTTTCCTGGCACAGTCACTCTACAGCTGTACACACCAAAGTCATGCTTGTTCACATTATCTATTGTCACGGTGAACTGAAGCAATGAATGGTTGTCTTCAATGGAGACTCTGTCTTTCCTCACTAGCATGTCTGTTCCTGGAGTCTCAACAATTTTATGGCAGCTACTTCCAGGTCCTTTGCACCAATATTTCCTGTTTCCTGTATATTCCTTAAAGTAGACACATGGCACAGACACTGATGCACCAAGAGTTGCAGGCACAGTCTCAGGGGCAGTCAGTTCTCTCCGCTGACAGAAACATCCTGAAAAATAAAATGACAATGGCTAGGCTATAGCTGTTCTCCCTGACACCTAATTTTCTAATTTTATGGGGGTCTTATGGTAGTGGATCTCACAATCCACTGTTGTGAAGCCTGAGACACATGCATGAAAGCCAGGCTGCTGATGTGTGCACCAGGGCTGCCAGCACAAACAGCCAGAGACCCATGTTTGTGTCAGGAGTGAGCAGAAGACCTGCCAGAGCAGGTGGCTCAGCCGGGAAGGGGGCAGAACAGGGAGGATTGTGGGCAGTTTGGGGTGGCGAGGGGGCAGGAGAGGAAGGATCTTGGCAGCAGCCATGCATGCTGAGATCCTATCCTCCATTGCTTGCCCCAAAATGGCCCCATGTCTCCTCAGACTTAAGCCAGCAAAATAGGTAGTTTAGGTTTGAGGAAACCCACTGGAGGCCTACAGGAAAGTGTTTAAGTTCTGCTGTTATCATATTAGTAAGAGTCAGATTTTTTTAAAAAAATTTCCAATCCCCCCCCCCCCCCAAAAATCTTCAAATGTTACTGTCAAATATCAACATTCATCAAGTGTCTGGCATTTATTATATTATATGGGGGCTGGTGGCCAGAGCGTGTTGTCTCATAGTGAATACTGGGGGGAAACAGTATCTAGGGTGACTCCGATTCAAATGCAAACTAACTTTTGATTGAAGTTGTAGGCATATAAATAAACATCTCACCTGGCAGGAAGAACATCATTCCAGCGAAGGACAGCAGCTGCATTGTCCAGACAGGTGTCATCGCCTCCCCTCTGTCTCCCTCACAGCAGCAGTTGGGGACAGCAGCAGTTCCCCATGAATCTGTGAATCTTATTGTGATGGTAAATAACAAACAATCTGTGCTTCTTTCTTCTGGCACTTGCTTCATCACTTCCTTTGCTTTTTCCCATGCTTTCTATAGGTTTTATACATCAGCAAACTGCAGACAGGGGGGGTGGAGCCTGCCTACAGTTGGGGGAGGGGATTTGTGTAGAGCATTCTGTACAGATGGCCGTTTTGAGAGGCACCAAAGAAGGGTGCTTGAATGTAAACGTGAGCATCTTAACAATGCGAAGCAGGGTATGAAAATGCATTGCCTTCTCTTTATTGTTTCAATGCTTAGGGCAAAGATAACCAAATCCTTTTTTTCCCCCTCAAGGGATACTGTATTCTCCAGAGAGTGGCAAAGGGATCCAGAAGTGCATTTTGCCACCCAATCACAGAAATGGCAAGGTTGTATAATAACCATAGCACCATCTAGTAGCAAGAGCTTTGTAGTTATGGAGTTATGCGCTCAGATATGGCCAGAATACAGTGGCGTAGCTGGATCATTTGACACCCCGGGAACCACAAATTTTTGCACCCCCCTATGCCAAAATTAATTTGCCGGTGTGTAAGGTGCCTACCAGGATGAGGAGTGGAATCAGGCACTAGAAATCAAATCTAGCAGGTAGATCTGGGCTCCCAGTCTTAACAGGAGCCCAGGTCTACCCACTGATTGGAGTTGCAACCCCTTCAGGAAAGCTGCAGCCAATCTTTTATCCTTCTCCTGAGGAAAAAAAGGAAGCCATGGCTCAAGGCTTCCATTTCAATCAAGCAAGCCTCTTTAGCAAACTCTTCTCAACCTTGTTCCATTTTGCAAATGTTTGGCAAAGGCCTGGTTTTTAAAACACCAGGATGAAATCCTCATTTCCATTTGAAACAGAGTCCCAGGCTACAATTCGGTGCACCATTCTTCTTTCTTCTTCTTCTTTAGCTTTTGTCCCATGTGGTGGCGGGGTCTGCTATAATTCAGTGCACCATTACTTAAGAATAACACCCATGGAAAGCAATGTGTCTACTTCTGAGTGAAAAGGTTGCAACTGTGTGTTGCTGCACTTGCTCATGCTCATTCCTTGTTGCTTGTCTCTCTGCTGTGAGTTGAATTGCACACTCCCAGTTGTGTTCTATAACTTGTATGTTACATGTGTATGTTACATGTGATACCCTGGGGGCTGGGGGCTAAGAATAGGCCCTCAGTTTGGCTGTACTTGTCGTTACCCTGGGGGCTGGGGGCTAAGAATAGGCCCTGAGTTTGGCTGTACTTGTCGTAAGAGGCGACTAAACAGCCACCGGGTAGATGGGACTCGTCAGCCTAGGAAGGCAGCTCATCTAAGAGAAGGAAACTCTGACCTCAAACCTCCACTGCCTTGTGGCTACATCCAGTTCTGGAAAAGGCTTCAGGAGTCAACCTCGAGGCAAAATCAGGAGCCGGAGTCCCTTAGGCAGTTCATGGCTGAACACAGTCACGTTCTGGCAACTCCTGCGACGCCGCTGGAACCAACCGTATTGGCTTCTGCCTTTCCATTGGACCATTCCAGCGACGTGGAGAGGGGGGATTTGCTGCATGGGTAACAGCCTATCCTCCATACCTTCTTTACCCAGGCTTTGCGCACTGGAGAGGACACTCCAACTTCGCCATACGGCGTCGGCACAACACGGGAAGCAGCAGTTTACCGGTTATAAGTCTTTGCTCGATTGGCGTAGAGCATGACGCCAGGGGCTGCTTCCGACGGTGGGAGAGATCATTGCATCTCATTGGGCAGCTACCGCCCGCCTTAAGCTGGGCAGTCCCCAGCCAGTAAGGTGTTGCCTCGCCACGGTCCGTTAACCTCATGGGGTGCGTGGGGTTTAGGGTGAAAACCGACAAGCGGATCGACAACTCTGCACCATGCAACAGAAAACAGAAAACTACTGCCCTAAAGCTGGGCACCTGGAACGTTAGGACAATGACACCTGGCTTCTCTGATGACCTGCAAGAAATAGACGACGCACGCAAAACAGCTGTCATCGACATGGAGCTGAGCAGACTGCAGATGGACATCGTCGCCCTTCAAGAGACTAGGCTGCCAGATTCCGGATCTGTCAAGGAGAGAAATTTCTCATTTTTCTGGCAGGGAAAACCACCAAACGAAACCAGGGAACATGGCGTTGGCTTTGCGGTCAGAAATACCCTGCTGAAATCCATCATCCCACCTACTGTGGGAAGTGAAAGAATTTTGTCCCTGCAGCTCCAGTCATCAGCAGGACCTATCACTCTCATCAGTGCTTATGCACCGACTCTGTCGTCTCCAGCAGAAGCCAAAGACAAATTCTATGATGACCTGGCCACCACTGTCAAGAAAATCCCTGTAAAAGAGCCATTGTTCATCCTCGGCGATTTCAATGCTAGAGTTGGTGCTGATAACAGTTCATGGCCCACTTGCTTAGGTCAGTTTGGCACTGGGAGGATGAACGAAAATGGCCAACGCCTGCTAGAGTTTTGCTGTCATCACGGTCTCTGTGTCAGCAACACGTTCTTCAACACAAAGCCCCAACATAGAGTCTCTTGGAGACATCCAAGATCAAAGCACTGGCACCAGCTCGACCTGATCCTCACCAGACGCTCCAGCCTTCCCAGCATCAAGATCACACGCAGTTATCATGGTGCTGCCTGTGACACTGACCACTCCCTGGTGTGCAGCAGAGTGAAACTGCAAACAAAGCGACTGTATCACACGAAAAAGGAAGGAAGACCTCGCATTGATACCAGCAAGACCCGGGATCAGAGAAAAGTGGAGGAATTTGCACAAGCGCTTGAGGAATCTCTTCCAGGCCCAGCCGACGCAAACGCATCCAACAGATGGGAACATTTCAAGAATACCGTTTACAACACCGCCTTGTCCATATTCGGCAAGAAGACCAACAAGGCGGCAGACTGGTTTGAAGCCCACTCTGAGGAGTTGACACCAGTCATTGAGGAAAAGAGGAGAGCTCAAGCAGCATACAAGGCCTGTCCCAGTGAGCGCAACCTGCAGGTCCTCCGAACTGCTCGCAGCAAAGTCCAACAGACTGCCAGGAGATGTGCTAACGACTACTGGCTCCAGCTCTGTTCCGAGATACAGATAGCAGCTGACATGGGCAACATCAAGGGGATGTATGATGGTATCAAGCAGGCCCTAGGTCCAACACAGAAGAAAATTGCCCCTCTGAAGTCTGCCACAGGCGAGGTCATCCAGGATCGGGCGCAGCAGATGGAACGCTGGGTGCAGCACTACTCTGAGCTATATTCCAGAGAAAATGTAGTCACCGAAGAAGCACTGAACAACATTGAGTGCCTGCCTGTGCTGGAAGAGCTTGACAGTGAACCAACCCTAGAAGAACTTCACGTGGCCCTGGACTCCCTTGCCTTTGGCAAGGCACCTGGAAAAGACAGCATCCCTGCCGAAGTCCTAAAATGCTGCAAAGAAATCATCGTCACTGAGCTGCATGAAATCCTCTGTCTCTGCTGGAGAGAAGGTGGAGTACCTCAAGACATGAGGGATGCAAACATCATCACGCTGTACAAGAACAAAGGTGACAGGGGTGACTGCAACAACTACCGCGGCATCTCTCTCCTTAGCGTTGTAGGAAAGCTGTTTGCCCGAGTTGTACTAAAGAGGCTCCAGGTACTTGCAGAGAGCGTCTATCCAGAATCGCAGTGTGGATTCCGAGCCAACAGGTCCACCACTGATATGGTATTCTCCCTTAGACAACTGCAGGAGAAATGCAGGGAACAACGACAGCCACTCTTTATAGCCTTCATAGATCTCACAAAGGCTTTCGACCTGGTCAGCAGAGACGGCCTCTTCAAGATTCTCCCCAAGATTGGATGTCCACCCAGGCTCCTCAGCATCATCAGATCTTTCCACAAGGACATGAAGGGCACTGTTGTCTTCGATGGCTCCACATCAGACCCTTTTGACATCCGAAGCGGAGTGAAGCAGGGTTGTGTTCTTGCACCAACCTTGTTTGGGATTTTCTTCGCTGTCCTGCTGAAGCAGGCCTTTGGAACTGCAACAGAAGGCATCTATCTCCGGACCAGATCAGGCGGAAAGCTCTTCAACCTCTCCAGACTGAGAGCAAAATCCAAAGTCCAGCTGAAATGTCTGCGTGACTTCCTCTTTGCCGATGATGCAGCTGTCACTACCCACTCTGCCAAAGATCTCCAGCAGCTCATGGATCGTTTTAGCAAGGCCTGCCAAGATTTTGGACTGACAATCAGCCTGAAGAAAACACAGGTCATGGTTCAGGATGTGGACTCACCTCCCTGCATTACAATCTCTGAGCATGAACTGGAGGTTGTCCATGACTTTGTGTACCTTGGCTCAACGATCTCCGACACTCATTCTCTCGATACCGAGCTAAACAAGCGCATCGGTAAAGCAGCTACCACGTTTTCCAGACTCACAAAGAGAGTCTGGTCCAACAAGAAGCTGACGGAACATACCAAGATCCAGGTCTACAGAGCTTGCGTCCTGAGTACACTTCTGTACTGCAGCGAGTCATGGACTCTTCGCTCACAACAGGAGAGGAAACTGAGCGCTTTCCACATGCGCTGCCTCCGACGCATCCTCGGCATCACCTGGCAGGACAAAGTTCCAAACAACACAGTCCTGGAACGTGCTGGAATCCCTAGCATGTATTCACTGCTGAAACAGAGACGTCTGCGTTGGCTTGGTCATGTCGTGAGAATGGATGATGGCCGGATCCCAAAGGATCTCCTCTATGGAGAACTCGTGCAAGGAAAGCGACCTACAGGTAGACCACAGCTGCGATACAAGGACATCTGCAAGAGGGATCTGAAGGCCTTAGGGATGGACCTCAACAAGTGGGAAACCCTGGCCTCTGAGCGGCCCGCTTGGAGGCAGGCTGTGCAGCATGGCCTTTCCCAGTTTGAAGAGACACTTTGCCAACAGTCTGAGGCTAAGAGGCAAAGAAGGAAGGCCCATAGCCAGGGAGACAGACCAGGGACAGACTGCACTTGCTCCTGGTGTGGAAGGGATTGTCACTCCCGGATTGGCCTTTTCAGCCACACTAGACGCTGTGCCAGAACCACCTTTCAGAGCGCGATACCATAGTCTTTCGAGACTGAAGGTTGCCAATACAAGGTCTACCCACATGGAAGAAGTGGCTCCAGAAGGCAGTTGGAATGGGAGCCCAAGTGTTACGTGAAAATCCCCTTTTTCCTTTTAAGTTGTGATTTTATATCTGGTTATGTTATTGTGGATTGGCATATCAGGCCAGGCAAACAAGCCCAGTTTCTAGGGACCCTGGTAGAAGTCACGGGTTTGCACAGACTCCAGCTCTCCATGCACACAGCAACAAAGACTTTAGCAGCAAAGTCTAAAGGGCAAATTGTTGTCTCAATCACTGTAAATTGTTGCTTAACTGTTTCCTATTGTTGTCTATTGTGTAAGTTTCCCTAGCCAGGGAAGCTAACCATTTGACCCATTTGAATTCTGCTGATAATAGACACCATGTCTCCAAATTCCCCGCAGGGGCAACAGAAAGCAAGCTACCCCCCCCTCCCCCAGGAGGCCAGTCATGGCTGATACCCAGTCATCCTTTTCTTTCATGCTCCACGTGTCCTACTGTGTGTAGTGAGCATGTGCATCCAGGAGGCCACATCCGGGTCATTTCAGGTCAGCAAAAACCCTTAAAAGAGAAAGGCTGCCATGTGCGCTCTCTCTCTGGCTGCCCTCCAAAGGCACAGGTCCTCCATAGGACTCTTCCCCCCTCCTCCCCCCAACTGCTTCCCAGGACAGTTAACTATATCTTGCGTCTGGAATCTTTTCCCTTCTATCCTACTTATTTCTCCCATTCTCCCCCATCTTAGTTAGCAACTGGGTTATGTAGACCAGGGACCCCTAAAATCCTTCCCTACAACCTATCCTTTTCTGATTCCTTCTCAGATGCACCAAATACACGGCACATGCAACCACCATAAAGCTAGGTACACAAGTACTAGAAACCTATACTTATCAATTCTCCATGTGCATTATGTTTACCTATGTGTTTTTGTAATAAAAATATAATCGTTGATTGAAAGTTATCTTTCTCCCAGTCTTCTCTTTAAGCTAAACAAGGAATTTCTTTGCATTATGCTGTCTTGTTATCTAGCCTGCGATCCTGAGGTTTCCAAAAGGGTAATATAATAATTCCCCTAAAAACATAACAGCCCTTTTTGGTAACACAGGTCTACCCATCAGGTTGATCTGGGCTCCAAGTCTGGACAGGAGCCTAGGTCTACCTGCCTGGAAGAGGTGGCCCCAGGGGGCAGTCAGAATGGGAGCCCAGGTCTACCAGGCAGGTAGATATGGGCTCAAAGTCCAGATGGGAGCCCAGGTCTACCCATTCGGCAAACCTTGGTCACAGAGGCCAAAGTTCAAACAGAAGCCCAAGTCTACCTGCCTGGTTGACCTGGGCTCTGGAGTTAAGGTAGTGCTCATGGCCCCTGTTGTGTATGAAAGGATTAACTACCAAGGGGAGGGTCTGTAGAACAGCTGAAGGACGTAAGAATGATCCCAGAACTCAGGAGTCTAGGACAGGTGGGAATGATTATAGGGAAATTGGGGGTGAAGTATTGGGATAGTTAGGTGAGGCTGTTGCCTTTGTATCTTTTCAGTGCAATCCTGGGCTGCACGTAAGGTACATTTGCACCTCCTCAAAAGTTAGCAAGGTCGGCGCGAAAAGGCATGCCAGTCTGCGGAGGCTGGCAGAAGCCTCCACATCAACAGTGGGAGAGAGTCTTGCATCAGCCCAGCTGGGCCAATGCAAGGCTCTGGGGTGGGCAGGGAGGAGGTGGGAGAGGGTGTTCCTGGGCAGGAGGAGGGCAGGTGGTGGGCGGCCCTGGGGGTGAGCGGGCAGGGAGCGGGAGGCAGGGTTGGGATCCAGCAGTTATACTGGATCCCAACCCCTGTCCCAGGGGAGTTTGGAGTGGCTTGAAGCTGCTCCGCTTTCCTTGGACTTGTGCCACCTCATGAGGTGGCGCAAGTCCGAAGAGACCTATTGGGGTCAGGGCGCCTTACCCGGAGTAAGTTTCCCCTTGCCTCTGTCTGAGCTAATTCTGGCCCCTATCCTGTGCTGGATAAAGCCAAGCCTCTTGGCTTGCCTGTTTCTGCGCAGGATAGGATTGCGCCCTTTGCCTTTTTACTGATGCAATAAATGGATTTTATGGACTCCATCTGGTTGGCATTTATTTTATGTTGAACCCACAATATAACACCCCCCCAACGTCACCTTGCCACCTTGTGCCACCTTGTGTGGCACCCGCAGTGAGCCATCCTCCCTGCTCCTGGCTTCACTAGCTACACCATTGCCAGAGTATTCCTTACAAGTACCAAGGAGAGTTGCAGTATAGGGGCATCTCTGCCTCTTACAAGCTGAAAATATTTTTTTTCCCTTATAAGACTTTGAGCAGCTTGTGAGTTGACACTTGGCCATTTCTTGTCTTTCTTTCTCTGCCTACATTTTGTATGTTGCTTGAGCTTATATTTTTCATCCCTGGGAATCACTGATAGAATTTGGCCCTATCTTTTTGCAGGTGTAGCTCAACTCTCAATTCATTCTTTGATTATGTCCTATCTCAGTTTTTGCAATAGTCTTCTCCCTGGTTTCCTTACACACTTACACACAAAGGTTCCTTGATGGCCACAATGATCTAATGCAGGACTTCTCAACTGGTGGTACACATATTGGGTGGGAATATTGGCAGTATTGGGTGGGATGCACAGCACTCACCGCCCAGCAGTGAGACTACAACAGGAGAAACGCGTCTGCTCCCTTGAAGCCTTGTTGGTCGACCTGGAGAAGCAGAGGCAGGCAGAGAAGGACCGTGGGGAGACTTCCAGGGACGATCAGGCTTCGTCCCACCCTCAGGCGTGCACCGGGTGGGAAGTCTCAGGGTTGGAGGACGTCATCCTGGAGAGGAGGCAAACAATCCCCTAGGGAGGACCCCTTCTCCAGGGGATGGGCCCGTATCCGAACGCACTCGGGATACTTCTCAGCGGGAGGGGGGTCGGGGGCTTCTTGTAGTGGGGGATTCGATTATCAGAAACATAGAGAGGGGGGTTTGCGATGGATGTGATTTTTTGGATGGGTGGATTTTTTAGCAGGGGGAGAGTAACTGGCCCTCCTCACCCCAGTAGTGTCTTTTCTAGTGGCTGTCTGCTGGTGTTCTTTTGCTTCTTTTTAGATTGTGAACCCTATTGGAACAGGGAGCCATTAGTTGTTTGATTTTTCTCTGTAAACTGCTTTGTGAACTTTTTGTTGAAAAGCGATATATAAATACTGTTAATAATTAATAATTAATGTGAGGACTGTATGGCTACTTGCCTGCCTGGTGCAAAGGCTGCAGACATCACTTCTCGTCTAGACAGGCTGGTAGATAGTGCTGGGGAGGAGATAGTGGTTGTGGTGCATGTTGGCACCAATGATGTGGGCAAGTATAGCCAAGAGGTCCTGGAGGCCAAATTTAGGCTATTAAGTAGGAAACTGAAAGCCAGGACCCCAAAAGTAGCGTTCTCGTAAGTGCTACCTCTTCCACGTGCAGGGCCAGCTAGGCAGGCAGAGATCAGGGGTCTCAATGCGTGGATGAGATGGTGGTGTAGGGAGGAAGGGTTTAGATTCATTAGGCACTGGGGAACGTTTTGGGACAAGCAGGGCCTGTACAAGAGGGATGGGCTTCACTTGAACCAGAATGGAACCAGACTGCTGGTGCATAACATTAAAAAGGTGGCAGAGCAGCTTTTAAACTGACCCCTGGGGGAAAGCCGCCTGGGGGAAAGCCGACAGGAGCCGAGGGGCATCCGGTTCGGGACTCCTCATCCCTATGGGACAAGGGGGGGGGGGGTTAGAGAACAACAAGACAAAGGCAGAGTAGGAGAAGAAATTGGGAATGGTAGCATGATGGGATGTGATAGACGGTTTGGCACAATGAGAGGATGCAGGGACAAAGGAGCTAATAAGCAGCCCATCCTGGGGCATTCCATGTACAAATCCTCTTATGCAAATGCACGAAGTCTCAAAGCAAAGATGGGAGAACTGGAATGCCTGGTGACAAGGGAAAACATTGATATAGTGGGCATAATGGAAACCTGGTGGAATGAGGAAAATCAGTGGGATACCTCAATCCCGGGCTATAAACTCTACAGGAGGGACAGGGAGGGGCATGTTGGAGGTGGGGTGGCCCTTTATGTTAAGGAAGGGATAGAATCCAGCAAAGTAGAGATTGAAGGTGGGTCCGAATCCACCATAGAATCTCTGTGGGTTAAATTACCAGGCCTCTGGAGCGATGTAGTACTGGGGACGTACTATTGTCCTCCAGATCAGAAACCGAAAGGGGACCTTGAAATGAGGAAACAGAGCAGGGAGGTGACAAGGAATGACAGGGTTGTAATCCTGGGAGACTTCAATTATCCTCACATCGACTGGGTCAATTTGTGTTCTGGTCACAAAAAGGAGACCGGATTTCTTGACATGTTAAATAACTGTGCCTTAGAGCAGCTAGTCATGGAGCCCACCAGAGGACAGGTGACTCTGGATTTAATATTGTGTGGAACTCAGGACCTGGTTAGAGATGTCAATGTTACTGAGCCATTGGGGAACAGTGATCATGCTGTGATCCGTTTTGACATGCACATTGGGGAGAGAATACAGGGTAACTCTCTCAAAAATCCTTCCGACGAGCGGACTTCCCTCAAATGAGGAGGCTGGTTAGAAGCAGATTAAAAAGGAAGGAAAAAGAGTCCAATCTCTCCAGAGTGCATGGAGGCTGCTTAAAACAACAGTAATAGAGGCCCAGCAGAGGTGTATACCACAAAGGAAGAAGGGTTCCACTAAATCCAGGAGGGTGCCCGCATGGCTAACGAGCCAAGTTAGAGAGGCTGTAAAGGGCAAGGAAGCTTCCTTCCATAAATGGAAATCTTGCCCTAATGAGGAGAATAAAAAGGAACATAAACTGTGGCAAAAGAAATGTAAGAAGGTGATATGGGAGGCCAAGAGAGACTATGAGGAACACATGGCCAGCAACATTAAGGGGAATAATAAAAGCTTCTTCAAATATGTTAGAAGCAGGAAACCTGCCAGAGAAGTGGTTGGCCCTCTGGATGGTGAGGGAGATAAAAGGAGACTTAGAGATGGCAGAGAAATTAAATAAGTTCTTTGCATCTGTCTTCACGGCAGAAGACCTCGGGCAGATACCGCTGCCCAAACAGCCCCTCCTGACCAAGGAATTAAGTCAGATAGAGGTTAAAAGAGAAGATGTTTCAGACCTAATTGATAAATTAAAGATCAATAAGTCACCGGGCCCTGATGGCATCCACCCTAGAGTTATTAAGAAATTGAAGAATGAAGTTGCTGATCTCTTGAC
Organism: Tiliqua scincoides; assembly: GCF_035046505.1. Taxonomy (NCBI): domain Eukaryota; kingdom Metazoa; phylum Chordata; class Lepidosauria; order Squamata; family Scincidae; genus Tiliqua; species Tiliqua scincoides. The sequence continues at coordinate 155,258,873 of NC_089822.1, forward strand.
TAAAATATGCAACTTGTCCCTCAAAACGGCAACAGTGCCAGAGGATTGGATGATAGCAAATGTCACACGGATTTTTAAATAGGGAAGGAGGGGGAACCCGGGAAACTATAGGCCTGTCAGCCTAACATCTATACCGGGTAAGATGGTGGAATGCCTCATCAAAGATAGAATCTCAAAACACATAGATGAACAAGCCTTGCTGAGGAAGAATCAGCATGGCTTCTGTAAGGGTAAGTCTTGCCTCACAAACCTTTTAGAATTCTTTGAAAAGGTCAACAGGCATGTGGATGCGGGAGAACCCGTGGACATTATATATCTGGACTTTCAGAAGGCATTTGACATGGTCCCTCACCAAAGGCTACTGAGGAAACTCCACAGTCAGGGAATTAGAGGGCAGGTCCTCTCATGGATTGAGAACTGGTTGAAGGCCAGGAAACAGAGGGTGGGTGTCAATGGGCAGTTTTCACAATGGAGAGAGGTGAAAAGCAGTGTGCCCCAAGGATCTGCTTTTCAACCTCTTCATAAATGACCTGGAGACAGGGTTGAGCAGTGAGGTAGTTAAGTTTGCAGACGACACCAAACTTTTCCGAGTGGTGAAGACCAGAAGTGATTGTGAGGAGCTCCAGAAGGATCTCTCCAACTGGCAGAATGGGCAGCAAAATGGCAGATGCGTTTCAATATAAGTAAGTGTATGTATTGGCAACCTTCAGGCTCGAAAGACTATGGTATCGTGTAAAGTCATGCATATTGGGGCAAAAAATCAAAACTTCACATATAGGTTAATGGGTTCTGAGCTGTCTGTGACAGATCAAGAGAGAGATCTTGGGGTGTTGGTGGACAACTTGATGAAAGTGTCGACCCAATGTGCGGCTTTCTTTATTTCTTTACTCAGCGTGTGGTTGGTCTGTGGAACTCCTTGCCACAGGATGTGGTGACAGCATCTGGCCTAGATGCCTTTAAAAGGCGATTGGACAAGTTTCTGTAGGAAAAATTCATTACGTGTTACAAGCCACGATGTGTATGTGCAACCTCCTGATTTTAGAAATGGGCTATGTCAGATGCAAGGGAGGGTACCAGGTTGCAGGTCTCTTGTTGTCTGGTGTGCTCCCTGGAGCATTTGGTGGGCCACTGTAAGATACAGGAAGCTGGACTAGATAGGCCTATGGCCTGATCCAGTGGGGCTGTTCTTAAGCAGTTGGTGCTGGGCATCAGTTCCGATTGGAGATACTGTGGGAGCATCCTAAGGTAAATTACACCACCAGATGGCTGTGCAGGCTTTTGGAATGGGGGGAGGTGTTCTGGGGTGGGGGAGGGCAGGGCAGGAGAGGAACTGGCCTAGGAGTGGGGTGGGACCAGCAAAGTCCTCCTCCATCAGATTCTATGTTTGGGGCTGGAAAGCCCCACACAGAGGTTCTCAATAGCCAGCACAGATGTGAGAAGCTCCATTGTGGGGCCCGGGGCTTTCTTTGGGAGAAGGGGATGAAAGTCCCTTCCCCCAAGGAGACTTCCAGTGGCTTCCTGGTGCCTGTGGGGTATAGCAGTCGCCATTTTGGCACTGATGTTCTTCCAGGTGCCAGGAATCATAGGACTAGGCTGTTACTTCCTAGCAAATGAGTTTAAGATTGAAACCTAACCATATTAACCCTGCTATTATCTCCTCTGTTCTTTGTCTTCCTATCTTCTTAATGGCACCTCTTTGCTCCAGTCTTTCTCTCACTTCTGTTTTATTGTTTACAGAGTTGCTAGATGTTACTCTTCCTGACTAATTTCCTCTCCTTTACTTCCTTTCTCTTATGTGGTGTCTTTTGGAGGCTGTGAACATGTTACTTTCTACAGTGGTGGCTCCAGTTTCTGCAGGGCCCCGGAGAAAAGCCCTGCAAGGTTCCCCCATGATACGCTCTCTCCATGCTTTGGAAAGTGCGACACCTCCCGCCATGATGTGTGAGAACTGGACAGTAGATGGATGCAAGTCCTCTTCTATGGTGCCACCTATGGCTGCAGCAGCAGGAATGAAGGAAGACTTTTGCCTGTCTGGGCAATCATGGGGTGTAGTCACAGTGACATAGAGTTCTCTTTCTTTCCCCAGCGTTATTTGACCATTCCACCACTGGCCACCACTGTCCATGACCTGGCCACCACTGTCAAGAAAATCCCTGTAAAAGAGCCATTGTTCATCCTCGGCGATTTCAATGCTAGAGTTGGTGCTGATAACAGTTCATGGCCCACTTGCTTAGGTCAGTTTGGCACTGGGAGGATGAACGAAAATGGCCAACGCCTGCTAGAGTTTTGCTGTCATCACGGTCTCTGTGTCAGCAACACGTTCTTCAACACAAAGCCCCAACATAGAGTCTCTTGGAGACATCCAAGATCAAAGCACTGGCACCAGCTCGACCTGATCCTCACCAGACGCTCCAGCCTTCCCAGCATCAAGATCACACGCAGTTATCATGGTGCTGCCTGCGACACTGACCACTCCCTGGTGTGCAGCAGAGTGAAACTGCAAACAAAGCGACTGTATCACACGAAAAAGGAAGGAAGACCTCGCATTGATACCAGCAAGACCCGGGATCAGAGAAAAGTGGAGGAATTTGCACAAGCGCTTGAGGAATCTCTTCCAGGCCCGGCCGACGCAAACGCATCCAACAGATGGGAACATTTCAAGAATACCGTTTACAACACCGCCTTGTCCATATTCGGCAAGAAGACCAACAAGGCGGCAGACTGGTTTGAAGCCCACTCTGAGGAGTTGACACCAGTCATTGAGGAAAAGAGGAGAGCTCAAGCAGCATACAAGGTCTGTCCCAGTGAGCGCAACCTGCAGGTCCTCCGAATTGCTCGCAGCAAAGTCCAACAGACTGCCAGGAGATGTGCTAACGACTACTGGCTCCAGCTCTGTTCCGAGATACAGATAGCAGCTGACACGGGCAACATCAAGGGGATGTATGATGGTATCAAGCAGGCCCTAGGTCCAACACAGAAGAAAATTGCCCCTCTGAAGTCTGCCACAGGCGAGGTCATCCAGGATCGGGCGCAGCAGATGGAACGCTGGGTGCAGCACTACTCTGAGCTATATTCCAGAGAAAATGTAGTCACTGAAGAAGCACTGAACAACATTGAGTGCCTGCCTGTGCTGGAAGAGCTTGACAGTGAACCAACCCTAGAAGAACTTCACGTGGCCCTGGACTCCCTTGCCTTTGGCAAGGCACCTGGAAAAGACAGCATCCCTGCTGAAGTCCTAAAATGCTGCAAAGAGATCATCGTCACTGAGCTGCATGAAATCTTCTGTCTCTGCTGGAGAGAAGGTGGAGTACCTCAAGACATGAGGGATGCAAACATCATCACGCTGTACAAGAACAAAGGTGACAGGGGTGACTGCAACAACTACCGCGGCATCTCTCTCCTTAGCGTTGTAGGAAAGCTGTTTGCCCGAGTTGTACTAAAGAGGCTCCAGGTACTTGCAGAGAGCGTCTATCCAGAATCGCAGTGTGGATTCCGAGCCAACAGGTCCACCACTGATATGGTATTCTCCCTTAGACAACTGCAGGAGAAATGCAGGGAACAACGACAGCCACTCTTTATAGCCTTCATAGATCTCACAAAGGCTTTCGACCTGGTCAGCAGAGACGGTCTCTTCAAGATTCTCCCCAAGATTGGATGTCCACCCAGGCTCCTCAGCATCATCAGATCCTTCCACAAGGACATGAAGGGCACTGTTGTCTTCGATGGCTCCACATCAGACCCTTTTGACATCCGAAGCGGAGTGAAGCAGGGCTGTGTTCTTGCACCAACCCTGTTTGGGATTTTCTTCGCTGTCCTGCTGAAGCAGGCCTTTGGAACTGCAACAGAAGGCATCTATCTCCGGACCAGATCAGACGGAAAGCTCTTCAACCTCTCCAGACTGAGAGCAAAATCCAAAGTCCAGCTGAAATGTCTGCGTGACTTCCTCTTTGCCGACGATGCAGCTGTCACTACCCACTCTGCCAAAGATCTCCAGCAGCTCATGGATCGTTTTAGCAAGGCCTGCCAAGATTTTGGACTGACAATCAGCCTGAAGAAAACACAGGTCATGGTTCAGGATGTGGACTCACCTCCCTGCATTACAATCTCTTCGCATGAACTGGAGGTTGTCCATGACTTTGTGTACCTTGGCTCAACGATCTCCGACACTCATTCTCTCGATGCCGAGCTAAACAGGCGCATCGGTAAAGCAGCTACCACGTTTTCCAGACTCACAAAGAGAGTCTGGTCCAACAAGAAGCTGACGGAACATACCAAGATCCAGGTCTACAGAGCTTGCGTCCTGAGTACACTTCTGTACTGCAGCGAGTCATGGACTCTTCGCCCACAACAGGAGAGGAAACTGAGTGCTTTCCACATGCGCTGCCTCCGACGCATCCTCGGCATCACCTGGCAGGACAAAGTTCCAAACAACACAGTCCTGGAACGTGCTGGAATCCCTAGCATGTATTCACTGCTGAAACAGAGACGCCTGCGTTGGCTTGGTCATGTCGTGAGAATGGATGATGGCCGGATCCCAAAGGATCTCCTCTATGGAGAACTCGTGCAAGGAAAGCGCCCTACAGGTAGACCACAGCTGCGATACAAGGACATCTGCAAGAGGGATCTGAAGGCCTTAGGGATGGACCTCAACAAGTGGGAAACCCTGGCCTCTGAGCGGCCCGCTTGGAGGCAGGCTGTGCAGCATGGCCTTTCCCAGTTTGAAGAGACACTTTGCCAACAGTCTGAGGCTAAGAGGCAAAGAAGGAAGGCCCATAGCCAGGGAGACAGACCAGGGACAGACTGCACTTGCTCCCGGTGTGGAAGGGATTGTCACTCCCGGATTGGCCTTTTCAGCCACACTAGACGCTGTGCCAGAACCACCTTTCAGAGCGCGATACCATAGTCTTTCGAGACTGAAGGTTGCCAATACAATTTGACCATTCTGTGATGCCCCAGAGCCTGATGCTGTGTTGGGGGAATGAGGCATTCTGGAACAGTAAAAGTGCACTAGGTGAAGGAGAAGAAGGTCCACTGCTGCTGCTTCTCCCCTAGGAAGCATGTGGTGGTGGGGAGCAGCAGCAGCAGCAAACCCTCATTGCCTCAGAAGTTGGCTGGGCATAGACCACTGGCTAATCCCTTCCAGTTTCTTTCTGTTTTAGTTCTGCTCCACACTTTGCAAGATGCTAGAAAAATGAACAATCAAACAGTCAACTAAGTAACCTTTAATGCTGATCTGCATTCTTTCATTTTATTGAAACAATAATAAATGGATATACAAGGCAGAAAGGCTAGTTTGCTGCATAGCAAGACAGTTTCCAGGACCTTTGCCAGCAGATACATTGATCTGTCACTAGATGGCTCTGTGTGCTACAAAGAGCTCCAGACTGTGGAGGTTTCATGATTCTATCTGAAGAGCAAGGAAAAAAATCTGGATTTTTCAGCTTCTCAGCTTTTTCAACATTTGCAGCTGTAAAATAAAAAAGGGACACATTAATTTCTATTAGACTCTTCCATATACCCTAATGTCTTATTCACTAGAACAGGGGTGCTCACACTTTTTTGGCTCGAGAGCTACTTTGAAACCCAGCAAGGCCCGGAGATCTACCAGGGGGGAAGGAAGCGTCTGACAGACACCCCCTTTAATGTATGGAGCCCCTGCTGGAGTCTAGTCAGTTTCGTCAGTTTTGTTGCTGCATGCCTGAAGAGCAGCTAAAGTGTCAGTTTCAGTGTTAGTTTAGTGTCTGCTAAATATGTCAGTTTTGTCTAGTCACTAGACGAAACTGACATATTAACAGTTTGGAGAGACAGGGCTCCGCGATCTACTCATTTTGCCTCGCGATCTACCGGTAGATCACAATCCACCTATTGAGCACCCCTGCACTAGAAGATCCTAAACATTAAAGAAGAAAAGTGTAAATATGGCATTTTCATCCTTCCTCCTCCTCGTTCAAAAACTTTCCTCTCTTATGAGCATAAGCTTTGTTGCATCAATGCATTCAAGCCTCTCTCATTGATGGAGTGAGTTGCAAAGCTCAGGTACCATCAGCAAGCCAATTCTTTGATTTGAGACTGAAGTAGAAGTCTGTCTGCCCTGGCTATTTGTGGCTCTGAATCTGTCTGATGTTCTCATGACAATGGGAGAAAGAGAAATAATATCAGTCGCTACCCACCCACACATCCCATGACAAGTTCCTTTTTATGTATTTTCACTGCATGAAGTATTTTCCATACAAGTTTTCTCTTTGGTGCAGCAAGAGCTTAGTCACACAGTAAGTGCACTGAGTTTCTTGTGCATACACAGGAGGCTCCTGTTTGGCTCAACTGAGAGCTCACAGACTGCTGAGGGGAATTGACCTGCTAAGGGGGAACTGACCTAGACAGCTAGCAACAGGAGCTGGCAGGAAAGAGCAGTAGAATTGGGGGAGCAGGTCTTGGGCAGCAAAAGATTTGGTCACAGTCAACCATCCCCAGACCTGGGAGCAGTCCCAAGGAGCACAGGAATTGTCCAACAACATCCAAAAGCCCCAGCCTTTTCCCTAACAAAACCTGGGGCAAGTCACAACCACGAGTACGTACTCTCTTCTTCTAGACTTCCACTCTCTGATCATCCCGACTCTCTTGCCTGACCCTAGCACCACTTGTTTGCCCACCCAGTATCAGCCTGGGAGGGACTAAAAAATGAAGCTGGCTGGGATGGTGTTAGCACTGCCTGTTCACTGGGATGCTCTGGTAGTGTGGAAAGCTTAAAGCTTAACCCCATTCAGGCAGGTAGGTAGATGGCTCTGCAGGGCTGGAAAGAACCTTCCTAGTTTCTCTACAGTTGACAAAGATACAGTGGGTTTCATCCTGCAGCTCCCTACCTGCTGTGTGCTCACTTTGGATGTCCCCTGACAGTTTTGATAATGTAGAACTTCACATTATGCTGGTACGTCAGTGACTAGCACATAATAATGCCATTTGCTCACTACTCTGGGAATACAACAATTTGGTCTCATCATACGCTGTTAGTATTAACTGCACTGGCTCAGTTGTTATTCATGTTTTAAATGTTGGGTAGTTCCCAATGCATTTGAGATATAAGGCAAAGAAAGTAATACTATTTCATATCTGGTTTCTGCACACATTTCCTAGAAGAGTGAAATGTGGAATAGCAATATATTCTTCAAACAACATTTGATTGCTTTCTTTACAGCAGGGGTGTCCAAACATTTTGGCATGAGGGCCACATTATCTCTCTGACATTGTATCGGGGGCCAGGAAAAAGAAAGAATTAATTTACATTTAAAATTTGTATAAATTTAAATGAATTTATTAGAGATGGAACTTATATGAATGAATGCAGGTCTTGCAGTAGCTCAAGGCTTATAAAAGGCCTTGCACAAAGCGAGGCCAGCCTTTCCTTTGCTGCCACTGTTGCATCACAGATGTGAAACAGCAAGTAGTGGAGGGAGCCCTCGTCCCACAGCTCAGGTGAGAGGTCAAACAGTCATCCTCATGCTGAGAGTAGTTGGGCCAGCACAGGCTCCAGCAAGTCTCCAGAGGGCCAGAAGCTCATTGAAGACTGGGGGCTCTTCGAGGGCCAGATTGGGAGCCCCCGAGGACCGCAAGTGGCCCCCGGGCCGGGGTTTGGGCACCCCTGCTTTACAGTAACAGACACAGTGCTACATTACAGACACACACAGATATGAATCATGCCAGGCTTGTCCTCTGATCTGGTTTAAAGTTAAGACCAGGGCTTTTTTTTGAATGAAGGGGTGGTGTATTTTAAATGCTAGTCCCTTCAAAGAAAGATGCCTATCACAAATATTGAAAGGATTACTAGAAGGCAAAAAAATCTTCAAGTTGACTTTGGTTAAAATATAATGATCACATAGAAGATGATGTCAAATGGGCTGGTACATTGACAGACTGGAAAAAAGTTTCCCCAGAAAGGGAAAAGGTGAGGGAAAGAAAAAATAAAAAACAATTGTCACTTCAGCTGCAAAGGATTTCTATGGCTTGTATGTAGTATGGCTTCTATGTAGTAATAACCTCTGTTCAAATGGCTTGGTAAAGATTCCAGATGTACCTCACTCTGTGAGCTTCCTGGAGAAGAAGCCCCTTGCTGGATGCAAGTGTAAAGAGTTGGTGCTTCCAACACCCCAGTAAGCTCAGATAAGGAACTGTGTAGGTGGAAAATTGTTAGCATTTTATACTGTTTTGGAGTTTGTCTCCTTTAAGCCGTGCTATGGTGTTTCCAAAGGTTGTTCAAAAATTTCCGGTTAGCTGCAGAGCTAAAGTCCATGCATGAGATTCTGCAGCACCTCAGGGCCAACTGCTGGCATTTTGAATGATTGCAAACCCCTTTTTCTACCAAATTAACCCATTTCCACCCAGCCCACAGGTGTACACATTTGATCCCTGTTGCGTATATACAACACAGGGCAGAAATGGCTTAAATTCTCTTCTTTTTGCTTGTTCATTTGGTTTTGTTATCCCTTTTTCCTTTTATCAGACTTTTAATAAACCATTTACAGTTTACCCTTGAAACTGCCTGGTCCCTTGTATGGGAAGTTCAGTGAAATGTAACATCCCCTCTCTCTGCAGGCACTTCTGTGAGAGTGATTTTGATAGAGATCCTGAGGTTCAGTATTGTTCTAGGAGGGGGAGGGGTTCTGCCCAGGGTGACCTTCTGGCTAGCCTGATCTCTTGGGCTATTGGCAGCAGATTTAGGCCCAAATCCTAACCAACTTTCCCACACTGACACAGCTGTGCCAGTGGGGCATGTGCTGCATCCTGTGGTAGAGGGGCAGTCACAGAGGCGTAGCTAGGTCATTTGACACCCGGGGCCCATAAATTTTTGTCACTCCATATAACATAATTAATTAATTGATTATTAATTATATTATTAATTAATTAGTTTGCATTTTTATGCCACCCTTCCTCTAAGCAGCTCAGGGTGGTGTACAAGGTTCCTCACCTTATTTCGTCCTCACAACAACCCTGTGAGGTCGGTGAAACTGAGAGATAGTAATAGTCTTGACATGAAATAAATAATAATACAGGTGCAGCCCATTTATCCACGGATTTTTTATCTGCAGATTTGTCTCAACGCAAATGGGGTGGGGGTACTGAAAGTCACACACACCTTTGCCTCCTTTGCCCTGAGCTGGCATCTTGATCTGTTTCCAGGCAGTCCAAAACACTTCAAAAAGGCTCTGCCTCGCCCAGGCAGGGAAATAACCCGGGAGCCCTGGAAGAGGTTCCCCTTGCAAAGGAACAGTAACACTCCTGGAGCCCCTGAACCAGCAAAGAGGCTGAAGAGGGGAAGGGGGGGCGGAAAACCTCTGTAGCCAGAACACATGCAGCAAGGTAGAGCTCTCTCACTCACTCTCACACAGGAGCAGGTGTGGTAGCAACAAAGGGGATTGCTTTAAAAAACCCAGGGAGTGTTTGCCAAATCCCCCCATTGAGATGGTGTAGGCAATCACTGACACAAGCAAACCCCCCCCCCATAGTGCAGGTTATCACGGACACAAGCAAGCCTTCCCACCAAGCAAAGCATGAGATATAGCCTACAATCTTTTCCACACTTTCCTGGGAGTAAGCCCCATTGACTTGAATGGGGCTTACTTCTGACTAGAAATGCATAGGGCTGGACTCTTAAAAGATCAGCATTCCAACCTTGAAAGAAGCTGGCAGCTGGCAACAGCTAGGGCTGAGTACAGAGGGGAGGGAATCGATAACAGCTTCCTTAGTTTCCCTCCATCCAGAAGTGTCAGGCTACAGCATATTTGCTTAACTCTATGGAATTTAGCACAATGCGTTTTTTGTTAATCGTGTGGAATCTGGGAATGGAACTAATGCGGATAAATAGGCTCCACCTGTAATGGCCAGAAAATAAATGCAGTGAATATTTCCCCATAAACCATGGATGAAATTCTACATCAAATGGTAAATAACATGATGGTATTATTCCTAAAAACGATTCACAGAATTTTTGTCACTAGGGTGTCACCTCCCCCATGTCTCATTGGCCTGTTTTGAGTTAAGGCAGTGGTTCTCAAACTTTTAACACTGAGACCCACTTTTTAGAATGACAATCTGTCCAGGACCCACCAGAAGTGATTTCATGGCTGGAAGTGACATCATCAAGCAAATTAAAATAATTATAAATAATTAAATTACAGAACAGATAATTAAATAAGGGGAAGCTAACCCTGTTTCACCAAGTGAAGTTTCTCTGTAGCCTGCCTGCAATACCCCCCCCACACACAAAAAAAAATCAGTGAGATTTTCAGCCCTCCCCAGTGCCCACCTTACCAGCTCAAGCCTCTATTTTATTCTTGGGGGGGGGGGGTGCTGCCTTCTGAAGCAGTTGTTGAACTCTACTTTCATCAGATTGGGACCGTGCAGCTAGCCTTGCCTTCCCCTTTGCCTGACTTGACCAGCAGCCAAGGCATGTTTGCTTACTCATGAGTAAACGTGACCATGTGGCTTACTTTCGCTTTCCATAGGGCTCAATATATTCACCTGCTTGGAGAGAGGGATTTCATTCTTAGGTGTTTTTTGGGGCAGCTTTCATTGGATAGGAACCATTCTGGTGTCGTTGGATTCCTCTCAGCCTGCACTTTCCGATGGACTAAGGCACATTTGCCTACTCTTGAGTAAATGTGCGATATGGCTCGGTTTCACTTTCCATAGGGCTCCAGGCATTTTTTGGTTTTTTGGCTATAACTTTTGAAAGAAAGGAGTTGATTTCTTCTTTTTTTTTTCCATTGCATTCAGCTGGAAATTCCGCATCCAAAAGTATATAGTATGATGGTATAACCTCCATGATGTTGGGTACTTTGTGTTGTCACTCCCAAGACATGATAAAAGTATAACCTCCATGATGTTGGGTACTTTGTGGTGTCACTCCCAAGACAGACCACCACCACCACCCCCCGCCCCTCACTCGCTATGCCACTACAGAAGCCTTCTCAAGATAAGGGAATGTGTTGAGGTCTGAACCCAGGAAATCACTCAGGTCCTGTGCACAGGAGGGAATGTAACAAACGCTGTGGTGAACAGACAGTTGTAACAAGTAACAGGGAGCAGCTGTTCCTGATTGCTGACTCTGTGCAGCTGAATGTGGGTGTGCCTTGTGCATATAACAAGGCCACAGACAATCACTCCTCGGTGAGTGAGGGGGTGAGTGAGGGTGAGCATGTAGGGTGGTGAGTGTTAAGGAATAGGAATCAGGATGCCATAATGTGTGTTGCTGTATGACTGACCAGTGTTGCTGTAAATATCCTTGTATATAATATATCTTGGTGATGGAACCTAACTCTCATGTCAAGTGCCTCTTTGCCTTCTGAGAGTTTGCCTTGGACATCAGCCTCGAGTTTCTGTTGTGCTGCCGTTTGATTTTGCTCTGCTGGAGACTCCTACACTCCACCCCTAAACCTCCCCGCAACAGAATGTTTGTTCCCTTACCTTGGAGCTGCATTGCCCTTAACCCGGTACTGGAAAGTTGGTTAGGATTGTGCCCTCAGTCTATCAAGCCTTTTCCCCAGTAAGCTATGTGCCCAAACTGGGGAAAGAAGACCAAACTCTATTTAAGATAACAACCTAAGATCACCAATAACTGTCACAGTCTAAGATCTCTGATTGTGTGTGTGTGTGGACTGCCACCCATGCATTCAAACATGGCATGCAAGGTAATCTGGGAGTTCATTGAGTGAATGAAATCAAATGGCATAGTTACCATTATACATGACCACTTGAAGCTCTTCTCATGTCACAGGAATCTTGGCATTGGAGACTCTTCCTCTCCTACTCCATATATGTACGAAAACCACAGCAACTATCATGGCTAAGAAGATGGGAATTTTAAAGGCCAGGAGCATGACATTATTGCTTGACTGAGTTCTAAAAAAAGAAAAAGGGGAAAAAGACACATTGGTCTGATGAATTCACTCCCTATTGACAAGCAAGCCAAATGAGCATAAATAAACCATAAATTTATTTCTAATCTGCCCTTGGATCCTTATGTGGAGAAAGGTAGGTCTTTCTCTACACCAACATTTTTGGAAGAGGTGATAGTGACTAAGATGTAGATTTTGGTCCCTGTGATGCCAGACCAAGACTTTCTGACACCTGAGTCAGTATGCCAAATGCTGCCCTCCTTACCTAGTGATGTATCAATTTCTGTTTCCCCAACGCTCTAGCCCACCACTCTCTTCTGCTCTGTCCCCCCCCCCAATCATTTTCCAATCCAAGGAACTGAAGGAGAAGCAGTGGAAGCAAATAGGCAGACAGAGGAGTACCACCCACACCAATCTGCTGCTTGGGCAACTACTCCAGTTGGCCTCATGGGTGGGCCTGTCCTGGGTCTCTAGCATTTAGCTACAATAAAGTTTGGCACACAGCCGTGTTTACCATCCAGTTACAATCATAGGCTACTTGAGGAAACTTCCTCAGTTCACATGGGATATAAATGATTCTGGTACCTTTCAAATGCCTTGGTAGTTGGGGTAGGGTTGCCTGTGCCTTCTGTTGGTTGTTCCTTATTTTCAAAATGATTTAAGGAAGGGAAATCTGTAGTGAAGAACAAATGCTGTCAAATCCTATCCTAGAAAATCTGAAAACTATCCATATTTCTGTATTCATTCATTCAATTTAATTTAAAAGGAGATCCCAAAATGTGTCCAGGCTGACCCCAAGGTGCAGGAACTGAGGGCTGATCTTGTAATATGTGAATTCATTAAATAAAAGGAAAGATGCTAACTGCATAATGGGCAGATGGCTGAATTCCAAATCTGTGCATTCACCCATGGCCCAGTCCGCACCCCATCTCCAAGGCTGCTAGAGTCATATATGTATAATCTATGCTCAAAAGAAAAATTATATGCTAAGGTCAGGCAAGTTCTACATTGAAAACTTGTCTTTTTATAAAACAGAAGTTGAGGTCCTTAAGATGTTGAAATCTGTACCCAACCAAGACTCAGTTAGAACAACCCAGTCCTAGTGTGAGACAGAAGAAACAGTGCATTGACTTCCTTTATTGGCAGAGCTGGCCCTACCATGCAACAGGGTTGTAGATTGGGATTTTTGGATTGCTTAATTCTATGCATGTCTCCTCAGAAAAAAGTCCCATTGAGTTCAGTGGGGCTTGCTCCCAGGAAACCATGCATAGGATTGCAGCATGCGCATGTGCCCATATTGGGCGGTGCAAACTCTCCCTTTTAGTCAGGGATGGGGAGAAACTGGCCTACTCACTATAACAGTAATTATGGGAGACGGAAGGTGTACCTGCAGCAACTTTGACTTCCACAGGGTGCCAGATGTCGTACTGAGTTTTCTCTACTCCGCAGAGATACGTCCCAGCATCCTCATTTGTGAGGTTCTCCATGGTCACCTTGAAGATGCGGAGCGCATGGTCGTCTTGGATGGAGATTCTGTTCTGCTTCACCTCTGCCTCTGATCCTGTTTTCTGGATATGGTGGCCACACTGTCTATGGCCTGTTTCTTTGCACCAGTACTTGACAAATTCTTCGTAGCCTCTGCTGTATTGGCACTGGACAGACACAGAGCCACCAGCGGGGCCAGTCACTGTTTTAGGGCCCTTGAGTGCCCAACAAACTAAAGGAAAGGGGAGAAATGGAAAATAATTTTCTTCTAAAAACAATACAAAACAAGCAACAGAGCATTCTGGAGAAGGGGGTTGTTGAGTCCCACCAAGGTTGGCTCATCCATGAGGCTGACTGAGGCCATTGCCTCAAGCAGCAGATTAGCAGGGGGCACCCCCTCTGGCTCTTTTCCTCCCTGTAAAGAAAGAGGGAAACTGAGCAAAAGAGGAATTGTGGAGATGAGGAGGAGGATGGGCTAAAGCATTGCAGACATGTCTTCTCCTCTCCCTCTCCAAGAGGAAGAGTGGCAGAGGCAGCTACTGGACCCTGTACTACCCTGTACTGCAGGGTAATGGGGGGCAGCATTTGGTGCACTGCTTCAAGCACTAGCAGATCTTTGGCTAGCCTTGGGTCCCACTTCAGCCTCAGTAACTTGAATGAAATTAATTGCATTATTCTGTAAGCAAAAAGGAAGTTGGGCAATGTTAACCTTTATTGATGAAGCAACTGGATCCTGGGTGTTCGTATAGCCAAGGAGAGTCTGTTCTCATTTGAAACACAGGACAGGGCCTACTAACACAGCTTATTCCTCTGAGCTCTCCTCACCCTCTCCCCATCTTATATTAAGGCTGCAATCCTATACAGGTACAGTTTCCTGGGACCAAGTCCCATTGAAGTCAGTGGGACTTACTTCTGAGTAGACATGCATAGGTTTGCACTGCAAATTATATAAACTAAAAAAACAAGTAATAAAAAGTAAATTTTATTTACTTTTAGATAGACAGACAGATAAAAAATTAGATAGACAGACAGACAGACAAAGGCAGGGCTTTTCAGACTGGGACGTTGTGGCAGGGCCTGTTTTCCCTTAAGGGAAAGCTTATTATTATTATTATTATTATTATTATTATTACCAGAGTAAGTGTAGCGATCACTCCACTTTCACTTTTGAAGCATCAGGGAGCCCTGTGGACAGCCAGGCAGGGCTCCCCCGGGAGGCTGCAGGAGGCTCTGGTACGTGTACTCAAGCCCCTGCAGTCCCCCTGAGCAGCGCGATCCTGGGGATTGGGCCACTGCCTCCCCACTGCCCCCGCAAGAGAGTTTGAAAACCACAGGAATAAGGAATTGTTTTCCTTAAAAGGCATACATTTTTATTGAACATATTACAGTTCTTTCCTAACACTGGGTGGTTGTCAGTTCACCAGTAACCGAGTTCCCTCTGAAAGCAAAGAATAAAGTTACTAAAAAAATGCCCTGAGTTTGGTGTTACGTCATAAAATAAAAGGAGGACTTAGTATTTGCGGACAAATATGCACAAGGCCTCTCCTGGTAACCCAAAAGACCCATGTACCTCACCCCTGCATTAGGGTGTGATGCATCACAAAATTTGCATGAATAAATGATCTGCTCTTTACCAATACAAACAGTTGTAGTTTGTGATTGGATGATAGCACAGACCATATGCCTCAAGGTATACTGCTTGAATGACTATGCATTTAAAAAACTTTATATCTGGAATATTGCTAAGAGTTTAGTTATGCAAAAGACTTTTCATCGGCTTCCAGAGTCAACAGTCATCAGAGTCATTGGAAAAGACCATGCTCTTCCTCTGTGCATTAGTAACAAGGTAAGCTTGCTCTAACCATAGAAAGGATTCGGCTATGCAGATGTTTCCTCTAGCCTCCTCAACTATTCCCCATCTGTCTTGCTCGGAGGCCCAAGCACAAATGTTTTTCTCTCTGGTTTCCAGAGCCCACACTTTGGTTTGAAGAGTTTATCTTAAACAGATGGATAGATGCATTCAATACAAACGAAGTCTGGGCTGATGGCATTTGCCTTGTAAGTGGTTGAACTGTGGGAGGCTCTATGTCCCCATTCCATTCCCCCCCACCTCCACCTTCCTCTTGTAACTAGTGTGCCAACCCCAGAGCTGCAATTTTTCTCACCTTGGAAAAGAATCCATGTCCAACCACAGGTAAGCCTCATTCTTATTTTCTGTTCTGGAAATGAAATCTGGTTCACTCGAGTTATTTCCAGGAGCTTATTTCTTTTGCAACTCTCAACAACAAATCCTGCATTTAAAATATTGGTGGGAACTCTCAATTGTCTCGTTCAGAAGAGGCTGGTTTTTCACTCAGGGAGAAGTATCCAGGTCTTCCTCAATTGCTGAAACACACAATGATTAAGCTCTTAAGCAGAAAAAAAAGTGAATTGCAACCGAATAGTGAGACTGAAAAAATGCCCAGATTATGCAATCATTCCCACAGTGCATTAGCTGGCAGTTAATCTGAATTTTCAGCAAGGAAACAAACTGTTTCCAACAATATACTATGTAACATACCATGTCAGCAGGTGGTTACAGGGGTGGCCCACCAGTGAGGCCGAGGGCTTATCCTCTGGTTTCCACATACATCAGATTTGCAACTGTGACCTGAGACAATGCAGGTGTTGACTGTTAGCTCACTTGCTCAGCACAGAAGCAGCCTTTTTGGAACATCTCATTGTTTCATCTCAGATGCTGACAGATTGGCCAAGGGACCTTTTTAACTTTCCCATGATGTCCCTGTCTTTGACTCTTAGAAAAAAGTGGTGTGAACCACTTTGAATGTTGGAAAAGTGGGGTATAAATAAATAAATAAATAAATAGTGCCAACTAATATGAACTGCATTACTGAGGCAGAGTCCAAGAAGTATATAAACATATGAAGATGCCTTATACTGAGGTAGCCAATAGGCTTATCAGGCTCAATACTGTCTTCACTGACTGACAGCTGCTCTTCTCCAGGGTTTCGGCTGTGTTTCATCTCTTCCTAGCCCTGCCTGCCAGGGATTGAACTGAGAATCTTCTTCATGCAAAGACCCCTTAACAACTGGGCTCATTGCAAGGAGAGTTTCTACACCAGCACCAGACCTGCAGACAGGATATCCATGGCCGATGAGCGACAGATGGCTCCACATGGTCCAGCCGGACTCACAATGTGCATTATTATTTTCTGTGGGGATGCAAGGTCTCCTCTGGAAAATGTGGTTTGCTGCTTTCAATCTTAACAGAGCAGAGTCAGGTTCAGTTTTTCCATAGACTTTATTACAATGATGGCAACTAAGAAACAAAGCTGCCCCTTTCAGTTGACATGGACTCAATCCCTTTCTACGGCTCTGCCTTCAAAAGGCCTTGGGTGTTTTGCTTAAGCAGAAACCTTGAACATTGCCTTTTTAAAAAATTCCTTTACTAGTGAATTATAAAACAACAGATACCCTTGAACTTTGACTTGACATTTCTCTTAAGGTGAACTTAAGGGGCAGCAGCTCTAAAAATAACTTCTATTCAAAAGACTCATATAGGTTGAAAATGATGCTGTCTAGTTCTGCTTTCCCTTTTAGAAACTATGTTATTCCATCAAAGCAGCTGAATTCAAAAAAACACCCTGATGAATCCAGCTCAGTGTCAGAAAAAGGACATTGATTTAAATCAACCGAAGCTCTTGAACTCTGGTCTGAGACTATCTCTCTCTCTCTCTCTCTCTCTCCTTTTTTCTAGATGGAGGGACTCCTGGTCAAACATCATGTTCATCATTGAAATGGCCGCTCATCTGGTGGAAATAAAATGCATAAAACTAAATAGGTCAGTGCTCAGAATGTTGCTTTAAGGCAGTGCAATTAGATTTCATGCAGAAATGCTGAAGGATCTTAAAGAAATGTCTCCAAACAAAGAGGCACACCTGCATGCATACTTTGTGACACTGCTATATAGGAGCAATCCTGTGCAATAAGAAATGGGAATAGATAAATGGATGGACAGCAGAGCACTGAGAGCATGAATCTGGGTAACAAAAGTCACATTGTTATCTCAGCGAATGCAAAGATGTCTGCTGTCTGCTTACAACCATTATAATTTGAACCAAAGTGTAATTCACATGGAAGCAAATGCAGGAAATGAAATTAGAGTTCTGGTTAGCCCATCTGCTATAATTATGGATGATCTGGTTTAAGTCATGCACACGGAAGGATCATTGAATGAGAGATAGTGTATAGGCTCAATCCTATTGGGCTGATCTGCCTCCAGAACTGGTATTCCAGCGCTGCAGCATGTTTT
Source organism: Tiliqua scincoides (assembly GCF_035046505.1). NCBI lineage: Eukaryota > Metazoa > Chordata > Lepidosauria > Squamata > Scincidae > Tiliqua > Tiliqua scincoides. The sequence continues at coordinate 155,276,558 of NC_089822.1, forward strand.
ATGGCTGTCACAAAAGGTAACACGGCATAGAGCGCAGCCAGGCAACCACCAAAAGTGGCAAGCAGCCATGGCTGCACATCAGCAGCCTGTCAAGGAACCCTGGCACTGGTAAGACAGTGGGAGGTGAGGGGAGGAAGGGGGTGGTTGGAATGGGGCAGAGAAGGGGATGAACTAGAGATGATGCTTTGACAATTTTAGTGCTTGGTCACTGTGCCATGTGATGAAAAAGATTGAAAATCACTGGTCTAATCCTTAAGGTGCTCTACTGCAGCAATGGCCCAATCCTAACCACTACTTGCACCAGTGGAACACTAGTTCTGCCAGCATGTGCTGTCACAAAAGTGCTGTAAAGTGCTTTGCAACAGCGCTGGTGCTGGTACAGATGCCCAGTGCTCTCACAGATAGGTAAGACTGTGTAATGGAAATGTGCAAGATCCTTTGAGGAGATAGAGAGTGGTGTCAACAGTAGCCCCTTGCTCTGGCAGGCAAGCATGGGGTAACACCAGGGCCTTAGATTGTAATGAGTGTGCTGCACAGCTGCAGCCACTTGGAGGCAAAAAGGCCCACAGGGATAAAAGCAGCACCTGGTGGAAGGAAAAGGGTGTGGGTGTAGAAGGAAGGAGCTTAGAGAGAGTGTAAAAGGAAGGAGCTTGGAGGAGAGAGGACTGACTGACAGACTGGTGGATTATTAATAGACTGAGGGGCTGACAGACTACAGGACCTGCTGTCTGACCAATGGACTAACTAACTGACTGGTTGACAGACAGACAGACAGACAGACAAATGAACTATTGTGGATTGCTGGATCAGAGACTGCAGACTGGTGTGTGGCTGCCATGTCCAAGATCAACTGAGAACCAAGGTGTTGCTGTGGTGGCTGGCGTGGCTGCTGGCAGGAAAGAGGAGGAAGGAGAACGTCTGCAGGTTGAACAGGCAAGCTACCCTGGTGGTGAGGTCCAGCAGTGCTGCAGCACATAGGGCCATTGGGAAAAAGAGGGAACTAATCAGCTCAGAGGGGGCATAAGTTCTCTACAAAGCTTGGAATGGGAATTTGCAAAACAAACTGGTGTAAAGGTGGAGGAGGATGGGTAGAGAGGGACTGGAATGTGGCAGGAGAAAGCGGTAATGGGTGCAGCAATAGGGGTGGACAGATTGGGCCCTGGAGGGGGTTGGATTGACGGCATCAGCGCACACTGTATCCTATTCCCCTTCCTGGATCTGATTTGCCAACATAAATCAATGAGGACTTTCACCCACTATTTAGCTGGTGCAGGTCTGCATTGACCCATTGCAGCTGCTGGGGCTTTAATTCTGAATGTAGGATTCATAGATACCAATCCTATGCATCTTTACTCAGGAGGTCATCCTATTGTATTCAGAGAGACCTCCCCTGTAGGCTTAGGAGTTCTTGCGACCTTAAGATAAATCACATTTTGGAAATGTGGAATGGAAGAATGAATGTTTTCTGGGAAAGTATTGTTTTTCTTTTCTTTGAACCCAGAGAAACTATCCAGTCTGTTTAAAAAGTCCTCCTTTTACCATTGCTCACAGGCTACATTTTCACACTTTGGAAAGATAAACCTCTTTAGTAGCTAGAAACAAGGTGATACACAAAGCGATTACTATCAAATGATATCGCTGTACTTGAAGGCATCACTCGGCTGCCCACGCTTGGTCATACTCAACAGCGCTACTTCTGCTAAGCTTCTCACCCTTTTACCGAAACCGTGACCTGATTTCACTGATTGTATAACAACACAGGGATGGAAAGCAAAATGCCTTTGCTTGTTCCTTTTCTCTGGTTCAATATGCTGTACCTCCTGGCATTTAGTCTTGAAGAAGGTTGCCTGCTCTCAAAGGACTAGGGTCAAGCTAGGGACAAAGGCTGAACCAGTCAGGAAAACAGCTTTCCTGTTCAAAAGAAATCCAAGATTGAGCATCCCTTCCCAGGAAAGGCACATGAGATGTGCTGCAACCAGAATACCAGTCGAATGTATTATCCATTCTGTCACTGCAAGTGTCCTCCAGGTGGCTTAGAATAGAATAAAAACAATAAGAGACAATTGTCAACAATGAACAAGATAATTTTAGCAGTACTAGATGACAAAAGAAAAGAATGGCAGCCTAAAGCTGTGTTCTTCAACCTTGGGGTCATGAAACCTCAGTTGTGGGCTCACTACACTCAGACCCTTCCTGTACACAGACAGTCCAGCCATGACACTATGTGCTGGGTGAAAAGAGTTAGGTAACAGGCAGGATCACTGCTCCATCTCCACGACTCTAACTTCACAGCCTTGTGCAGTCATGGAGTCAGCATTGGAAGCAATTTTGGATTGAGCTGGAGGTTTTGTGTACTGACTCCACAGCCCTCGGTCCAATTCCCTCACCTTGCTCCTTCTTCCACCTGGCCCTTTAAACAACATGTTCAGTCCCAGCATGCTCCACATTTCCAGCTTTGTTTAAAAAGGACAGAGCACCTAAGGCTGCAGTTTTCAAACTTGCAGGGAGTTTGAATCCCGCAGTAAGTCTTTGTGGGGGCGGGGGAGGCAGCAGTGCGCTCTGCCTCCGCAAAATGGGAAGCGGAGCGCAATCGCCCCACTCTCACTTTCCCTGACCGAGGAGCCCTGCAGGTGCTTGCACCCGGCTCCCAAACTCTGATCAAAACTCTGATCTTAGACCATCTGAGAGATTTTCTTTTCCTTCATGAACAAGATTCAGGATTGCCAACTTTTCAACAAACTTGTGTAGCTAGATCTTTAAAAGTAGCTTAATGCACAGACATTAGCCAGTGATGATGTTTCTCTCCATGATGGAAAAAGCTTCACCTACTAATTCCTGCAGCTCAAACTACTATTCAAAGCACAAAAGCAGCTCCGCTTTTTTCTTCTTCTTCTGATAATCTGGCAGGCCTAACAAGCCCTAGGGCTAGAAATGGAGTCTAAAAACAAAGTTTTTAAAAAAAAATTATCAGCATTTCTGAAAACACCTGGAGTCACTGCTACACAATATCTACAAAAGTGTTTGATACAGAAGGCCTCTTGTGCTCTGGAGTCAGCATCCTTATGCAATTGAAAGGCAGTTGATAGATCCCATTTTTCACTGATGCCAAAGAGCCAAACAAGAACCAATCTTCACACACAACCGACAGAAAAAACTTAGGGTTGGCAGCTGAAATTTGTTCTTCTGTGATAAAGGCAGCCAAGGTCTGGCTTGGCAGCTGGTCACCCTTTCTTGGCAGACGGGGCAGTGCATGCTGCCCTACTACTCCAGTCTCAGGTCACTGGGCAATAAACTGCTCTGAAGTGGAAACAGGACAACTACTTAAGTCTGCTTTAGAAGGTTCTGTATCAAATAGTTCTGTACATACATCCATGCTTCTGTAACTGCTACCTTCTGCCGTGTGACTGCCCTCTGGTGGCTATTCAAGAAAGCAGCTCTGCTTATCCACAGACACCACCAATGGCTGTTAACTTCATTGAAACTTTGTAAACAACAGCAAGCTCGTATATCATTTGCAGGCTCCCAGGTTGAATCAAGTGTTGTTGGTCAACGATCAAAGCAGTTGATGCTGAAATTTGCTGCCTCGGTTCTTCAAACCACCAGCTGAATGGCATGATCTTGGATGTAATGATGACAAAAGCAGAATCTGACATAACAAAGGTGCTTCTCCTTTTGCTCGCTGCTGTGTTGTCCAGGCTGCATACGCCAATATTGTTTAAATGAATTAGTTTGCATTTTTGTCAGCCACACAACAACTGTATCATGACTGTCTAGAATGCAAACATAATGAGCATGTTGCTTGTTCATACTTGCTCAGGGGGAAAAAATCATTGGGAAAGGATGTTTCCTGGTATTGATTTCAGCTGTCTAGCATTTAATTGGGAAACTGGATTATTCAAGAAGCAGCATGGGCTCCTTTGGTAGGAGTCAAGGAGAGGCAGTAGTTGCAGCATGGGTTAGAACGATACCCAGGAAAGCAGAAAGGTTAATGGGTCTTTAACTGTGTCTGTTACATTTTCTTACAGAGCCATCTCAAGCTGTCATGTTTAGTTAGAGCATTACTTTTTGAGTCAGATCCCTACCTGCTGTAAATCTACAATGGTTCATTAATTTCAATGAGAGTATGATGATTTCATATAAACTAATTGCATATTTTAATGTCAGCCCCTGTTTGCTTATTATTCTGCATTTCCCAAACTCACAATAATCATGATCCAGTAGGCCATTTTGTTCCCAAATGCTGTTAATTCTCCTGGGTCAAATTCATCTTTGGAGGTGGGCGTGCTCTCCTCTGAATGCAAGGTGTTGTTGATCAACAATTTCTTATGTGTTTTAGGTTAAGACAGAGAAGAACATGTTTAAAGAATCTTATAATTAAGGAAAACAAGTTATCTTGGTTTATTCAAACTTTATACCCAAGAACAATTGCTAGAAGTCAGCTTGGAAGTGGTGCGTCATGCAATCATGCAAAATGGAAGTGACAGATTGGGAAGGGGACTGAAAATTGTGTTGGTCCAGGGAACAACCAGATGCAAGTTCAGGTCAGTTTTCAGATGTTATTGTGGAAGAGAAGCAGGAACATAGGAAGCACAACCACCTTCACGAGTGACAGGCTTGAGAATAGTTCTTGCATTTTACTGGGGGGGGGGAGGCTTAGGAGATGCATCAGTTGTGTTCTAGGCATAACAAAGAATCACGGAGAACAGTGTAAAGTTCACTGTTTCCTGCTCCCTCTGCAACTTATAATACCTAAAGTGGCTACTGACCAATTACTCCATCATTTCTTCTTTATGTTTTCTGATTTTACACATCATAATACTAACCAGCAAGGACCTGATTGAAGGTCAGTTTTCTGATGTATGAAAATATTATTGGTCTGAAGACTTGGTGATCCAGCAAATGCACTTATGGGCCTCACCATATATGACATGTTGGTGACATTGAAGAGAAAGAAACATAACCAAGATTTTAGAAGGGGTGGGGTATTCACACTAATACTGATATGCCTTCTGAAAAACTCTAAACCCAATTTAAATGGAAATGCCAAGTCTCTGGGTATCAAGTGGTTATATCCCAACCTGAAGGATTCCCAGTTCTTCACTTTTATTCCTGACTGCTGGTTTTTGAGTTTCAGACTCAGTTCACCTTCATACATCTTCACTTGGTGGATAGGGTGTGTTTTATGCCAGACTTTAATGTAGAACCTCAGGGCCTGGTCCTATCCAACTTCCCAGCGCCAATGCAACTCTGAAGTAAGGGAAGAACATTCCCTTACCTTAAGGAGGCCTCTGTGACTGCCTTCTCCACCACAGGATGCAGCATTCCCCCCCCCCCCATGGACACAGCTGCATCAGAACTGGAAAGTTGGACAGTATTATGCCCTCAGCAGCAACTGTTACCCTGCAGATGCCCGATCTCGTCTGATCTTGGAAGCTAAGCAGGGTCAGGCTTGGTTAGTACTTGGATGGAAGACCACCTGAGAATACAGGGTGCTGTAGGCTTATACCACAGTCTTTCGAGACTGAAGCTTGCCAACCGTGTATGTGTGTGTGTGTGTGTGGCCCTCAGTCTTGGGAAATGATGGAACTTTTCTGCTTTCCTCCTCACTACCATTCTTTCACTATTTGAACTACATTCAGGTTGAGCCCATTCATGTGATCCAAGTCCCAAACTGTCATGGGAGAGTGAGGGAGGCATAATCACCGTGTTCTGGAACAGCGAGTCACACTGGCGCAAATGGATCTTGGAATCTGCGAAGGGAGGGGCTTGTAAAAGAGTCCTTTATGAATAAAAGATGGCCCAAGCCCTGCGTTGTAGTGGTGTGCTTTAATTTTTAAAAAGATCAATTCATGTTAAAGTACTGTGCTCCTTTTGGTGTGTGCATACATTTCCCTTCCCTATGCATTAGAGTGCTAAAGGCAGCACGCATCCCAGTCACTGGTTTGAGTTGTGCAGCTGTCATGACACATGCCCAGGACAGAGGATATAAACAGCAAAAAGTGGCCGATGCAGCCACACCAAAAATGAGCATCCAGTTGGGATGGATCAGGAGATTTCAAAGGGGAAAGGGAAATTATTTTCCCTTGCCCCTCTATAAGCCTCCTGCTCTGCAAAGGGTCTCCTTAGATCTGCACCAGCTCTGTAGGGGTATGGAGGCTGCTAAAGGAGGGGATAAGTCCTGCTGTTAAAAGAGGCTGCTAAAAGAGGGGATGATTGCTGGGCTGGGGATCCTCCCTTATGAGGAAAGGCTACAGCATTTGGGGCTCTTCAGTCTACAACAGGTGTGCCCAAACCCTGGCCCAGGGGCCACTTGTGGCTCTTGAGGACTCCCAATATGGCCCGCGGAGAACCCCCAGTCTCCAATGAGCCTCTGGCCCTCTGGAGATTTGCTGGAGCCCATGCTGGCCCGACACAGCTGCTCTCAGCATGAGGGCGACTGTTCGACCTCTTGCGTGAGCAGTGGGATGAGGGCTCCCTCCATTGCTTGCCATTTCACCTGTGATGCAGCAGCGGCAGTGAAAGAAAGGCCAGTCTTGCTTTGTGCAAGGCCTTCTATAGGCCTTGAGCTATTGCAAGACCTTCATTCATTCATATAAGTTCCATCTCTAATATATTAATTTAAGTAAATTTATTCAAATTTGAAATGTAAATTAATTCTTTTTTTCCTGGCCCCCAACATAGTGTCAGAGAGATGATGTGACCCTCCTGCCAAAAGGTTACGCCCACTCTCCACCAAGTTTACCCCCTCCCTGATTCCCCCCCCCCCCCCCGCTGTCTTACCTTGTCCAGCAAGAATGGCTAGAACTGGCAACAGACTTAGGGTACTGACACCTCTTGCAGCAACCATTTTACAACAGTGGAAGCCTCTTCCACTGACAACCCAATCCTAAATAGGGTTGGGCTGTGAGTTCCATAGAGCTGCAAAGGATGATTTTTACCAACACAGCTATAGCAGTAACCAAAACTTGGCAGTGAAAATGATCATCAGTTCTTTAAAGCTTCCTGTAGTTCTATTATACTACAGTAGTTTCTTTGAAACATTGCTGTCCTAATGCAGAACAAAGCCATCTACAAGAGTGAATGCAGTGCAGTGAATTCGGACTCCTCAGCCTTCTCAGCATACCAAGACAAAAGTGACATACTGAAAAAAAGTTTGCAGATGAGGCTTTTTCCTTGTACAGAAATGAAGTCCTGGGATAAGTTCCTTAACTCATGGCCCAGTCCTATCCAGAAGTGGGCTGGTGCACAGCAGGATTTATGACAGTGGAACACAGTCCTGCTAAAATAACATAGGTTCCATTTTAGGAGTGTTGCCACAATCAGCGTGTTATATAGTGGGTCTTACGCATCAATAGACTTGAATAAAAGTTCCATCATGGTTTATTCATATCCCAAAACGAGTTAAAATCACACACACACATACACAAATATCCCAGATATATATACAACTCCACCCAACATACATCACTCTTGATTGGACAGCCAATCACATATAACCTGTTGCTTTTCCCACAGGTGAAAAGCACCCCTCCCCCCAAGGATTGTTTAGAATCAACACACATAGTCCTCCAAATGTCTAGGTCGTGTATGCTCTCATACAGAGCGACACAGCACTGGGACTACAACCTCAGTCTCCCTTGCCTGCTCTTGAGTATTCTCTGGAGCCACTATCGTCACTGTAGGAGGACTCTCAGAAAGTGCCCTAACATCAGTGTGTCCAGGTGGAACTGGAAAAGGCTCCAATTCCTGAGATATAAGGTCCTGACTGGAACCTGCACTGGGCACATCTTGTTGTTGATCCCTGGGGACAGGGGACACTGTCACTGGCGCTGAATCAGACACTCAACGACGCATCTGATCCAGATGACGACGATAAATCCTTCCATCTGGGATGGCCACCTCGTATGAAACTGGGCCCGTAGCATGGGAAACAGTCGCTGGGATCCATGCCGGGCCATTTGCATAATTCCTGATATAAACTAAGTCATCAGGACTGAAGCTGCGTACTGGCTCTTGTGTCTCCACAGTTGGCAGCCTATCAGTCGTTCTATCAGGATGCAATCTGTCCAAATGGGTTGTCAAACGCCGTCCCATTAAAAGTTCAGCCGGACTACGACCTGTAGTAGTACAAGGGGTCACTCGCTGGCTAAAAAGAAATGCTGCCAGCCGATGATCCCAATCCCCCTGGATAATACAAGACAGAGATTCCTTAGTAGTCCTCACCATCCTCTCCACCTGCCATTCGTGGATGGATGGAAAAGGGCTGATGTCACATGGTGAATCAAATACCTGTCTATAAACTCTTTAAACTCTACAGACATGAACTGTGCAGCATTATCTGATACAATAGTATCTGGTAGTCCATGGGTAGCAAAAATTCTACGAAGGGCCCTAACAACTGCCCGAGAAGTCATAACTGTGACTGGTATAATTTCCAGCCACTTAGTATATGAATCAACTAATAAAAAGAAATTCTGGCCTTGAAATGGCCCTGCAAAATCTATATGTACCCGGGACCAAGGAGTACGAGTGGTCTCCCACTGCTGCACTGGTGCTATTGGGGCTTCTGGCCGGGACTCCTGGCATGTTCTACAATGATTTACCCATTCTTCTATGGCAGCATCTATTCCCGGCCACCAAACATAACTCCTTGCCAATGCCTTCATTTGCACAATACCCAGATGATTTTCATGTAAAGCCTCAAGAACCTGATTTCTTAATTTTGGAGGGATAACCACTCGACTCCCCCAAAGAAGACAACCCTTATGGGCTGAAAGCTCAGTCTGACGAGTAACATATGCTTTAAACTCTACATCTACATGGCCTCCTGGCCATCCCCTCCAAACCCAGTTAAGAACACAGGAAAGAATACGATCTTTAGCAGAATACGAAGCTACAACAGAAGCATGCAGTGGTGGTTCTGGGAGGGATTCTAAAAGCATAATACCATATGCTGGAGCCAGATCTGGTCCAGAAACAGGCAATGGCAGACGACTAAGAGCATATGCATGTCCAATAGCCTTGCCTGGTAGATAATACAAGGAATACTGATAGGCTGACAAAAAAATAGGCCACCGCAATATGCGAGGGGACAAAATCTGTGGTGTTTGCTTATCAGGGGCAAAAAGGCCCAACAGGGGCTTATGATCTGTTATAATAGAAAAACAACGACCATACAAATAATCATGGAATTTTTTAACCTCCGCCACTATTGCTAAGGCTTCTTTATCTATTTGAGCGTAATTTCGCTCTGTTGGGGATAAGGTCCGTGAATAATAAGCTACAGGTGCCTCTCGGCCATCCTGCAGTCTATGACTAAGAACTGCACCAATACCATAAGGGGAAGCATCACATGCCAAAACCACAGGCAGTGACTCATCAAAATGAGCCAATAAAGAATTAGAAGTAAGTAGTCTCTTCACTTCTTGAAAGGCAACCTCCTGACATTGACCCCAAACCCATGGAGCCCCTCTATCCAAAAGGCGATGAAGTGGCTCTGCCACTGCCACCTTATGAGGCAAAAAAGAATGGTAAAAGTTTAAAAGTCCTAAAAAGGCCTGTAGTTCCTGCTTAGATGTAGGAGGTGGAGCATTCACAATCGCCCGAAACTTCTCGGGAGCAGGGTGTACCCCATTTGCATTGATAAGGTACCCCAAAAACTGCACTTTTGATGTCCCCAACATACACTTCTCTCTTTTAACCCTTAATCCCACTGAATGAAAACGACAGAGAACTTCCCGCAGACGACCAATAAATTCACTATCTGATGATGCCGCTATCAATACATCATCAAAAAAAGGAATAACCCCAGGGATTCCCTTCAGAAGTGTATCCATAAAATTTTGGAAAATTCCTGGTGCCACAGAAACCCCAAATTGAAGGTGCTTAACTTTAAATGCACCCCGGTGCATCACAATAGTCTGGGCTTCTGCCGTATCCTCATCAACAGGCAACTGCTGATAAGCTTGAGCTAGATCCAATTTCCCAAAAACCTTAGAACCTGCAAGAGAGGTCAAGAGATGGCTAACAACTGGGACTGGATATGCATGCTGCTGTGGGGCCTTATTAATAGTACATTTGTAATCTGCACAAATCCTTACATCCCCATTAGATTTAAAGGGGGTGACAATAGGTGTCTCCCATCGTGCATGAGACACGGGTTCCAAAACTCCCTGCTCAACCAGACGGTCTAGTTCTTCCTCTATCTTGGGCTTTAGTGCAAATGGAACTTGCCTTCATATGTATAGGCAAAATAGCTGGGTTTAACTGTAAAGGTTTAACTGTAAACTGTAAACTGGAGGTTGTCCATGACTTTGTGTACCTTGGCTCAACGATCTCCGACACTCTTTCTCTCGATACTGAGCTAAACAAACGCATCGGTGAAGCAGCTACCACGTTTTCCAGACTCACAAAGAGAGACTGGTCCAACAAGAAGCTGACGGAACATACCAAGATCCAGGTCTACAGAGCTTGCGTCCTGAGTACACTTCTGTACTGCAGCGAGTCATGGACTCTTCGCTCAAAACAGGAGAGAAAACTGAACGCTTTCCACATGCGCTGCCTCCGACGCATTCTCGGCATCACCTGGCAGGACAAAGTTCCAAACAACACAGTCCTGGAATGAGCTGGAATCCCTAGCATGTATGCACTGCTGAAACAGAGACGCCTGCGTTGGCTCAGTCATGTCGTGAGAATGGATGATGGCCGGATCCCAAAGGATCTCCTCTATGGAGAACTCGTGCAGGGAAAGCGCCCTACAGGTAGACCACAGCTGCGATACAAGGACATCTGCAAGAGGGATCTGAAGGCCTTAGGAGTGGACCTCAACAGGTGGGAAACCCTGGCCTCTGAGCGGCCCGCTTGGAGGCAGGCTGTGCAGCATGGCCTTTCCCAGTTTGAAGAGACACTTGGCCAACAGTCTGAGGCAAAGAGGCAAAGAAGGAAGGCCCATAGCCAGGGAGACAGACCAGGGACAGACTGCACTTGCTCTTGGTGTGGAAGGGATTGTCACTCCCGAATCGGCCTTTTCAGCCACACTAGACGCTGTGCCAGAACCACCATCCAGAGCGCGATACTATAGTCTTCCGAGACTGAAGGTTGCCAACTTACTAACTGTAAAGACACTGGGGGACCTGTATAACAACCAAGAGTTTCCTCAAAGACCTGGGCAAACTCTTTACAAACTGCCTCAAGATCTTGTTGGCCCATACTCTGAACCCCAGTTACCTGAATACCCAATGGGCCAAACCAAGCCAATCCCAGCAAGCTAGTCCAGCGTCCTTCCAGAACAACCAAATCCAAAAGCCCATCAAATTCTTTATAACGGACTCTAAACTTGCCCACACCTCGAACAGGGACATGATTTCCTTGAAAATCTGTAAGCAATAACCCTGCAGATTCCAACTGGTGACCATTTTGGGGGCAAAGGCGCTTAAGGGTATCCACAGAGATGATGGAAAGTGCGGACCCCGAATCTACCTCCATTTTACTGGGGGACCCTTGAATCTCCACCATCCCATGTATTTTTTCTCTAGTGGTAAACTTGATACTCTGAACAGGATAAATAGAAGTAGTATAAAGCTCCTCTTGAAGGACAGACCCTTGATGGATTTCTCTACTACCACCCCCTACTACCAGGGAAATCCCCCCTGCCGGCTTACTGCGACAAACTCGCGCTAAATGTCCCCACTTTAGACAATTTTTACATTTAAAATTCCTATAACGACAGTTCTGACGTTCATGTGCTTCCCTACAACTTGCACAAAACCCCTGACTAGGTGTCTCAGGATCTTGCCGGACCCTTAATCAGGAAGCTGGTACTCTATGATGGTTACTCCGTCTCAGTCCTTCTTGATGAATTTGTAGCACCTCTCCCCTATCTGCCCCTTCAGAAGCAGCCTCCTCACAATGGTTTACAGCTGGTTTAGGGGAGGGACGTAATTGTTCTGTAATGCCCTCTGCTTTTTCAAAAGACAAAGCTTCTTTGAGTGCTCCTTGGAAGGTCAACTCCTCCTTTGCAAATAATTTCTGCTGCAGTTTTATATCTCTTAAGCCACAACAAAATTTATCAAGGAGTGACTCCTCCAGGTTATGGAACTCACACCTTCGTGCCAACTGACAAAGAGCAGCAACAAACACAGGGATGGACTCCCCAGCTGCCTGCTCTATTTTGTAGAAGGCATGACGCCGTGCAATCTGAGAGGGTAGAGGTGAAAAATGACTTTTTAAAAGAGTCATAATGTCTTTATAGGAAGTAGTCCTTAATTCATTTGGTGCCACCAGACTTTGAGCAATTTCAAATGTGGCAGCCCCACAAACACTTAGCAGAGTTGCCCTTTTCAAAGCAGCATCAGTAATCCCTCTTGCTTCTAAAGAAAATTCCAAACATTCTGCATAATTATCCCACAGTTCAGGGAATGCAGGGTCAAATACCTCCATCTGTCCTTGAATGGCCATCATTATCTCTTGTAATAATTCCAGTCGCTCAGACTGAATCCTACCCTCGTCTTATAGTGTTATATAGCGGGTCTTACGCATCAGTAGACTTGAATAAAAGTTCCATCATGGTTTATTCTTATCCCAAAACGAGTTAAAATCACACACACACATACACAAATATCCCAGATATATATACAACTCCACCCAGCATACATCACTCTTGATTGGACAGCCAATCACATATAACCTGTTGCTTTTCCCACAGGTGATAATACTCACATACATAACACTGCGGCTGCATGGCAGGCCCACTGCCAGACTGAGGAAGGTAGGTTCTGATGACAGGTGTGGGGATGGGAATACAGGGAGGGGAGGAGGGGAGGGGAGGGGAGGGGAGGAGATGGGCTGGAGAGGGAGTTGGGAGGCTGAGAAGGGGATGGTATTGGTGGCAGTGGTGCCACTGGTATCCTATCCCTCTTCCCAGTCTTGATCTGCCTTCCCAGATCTACTCAGACTTGTTCCAGCAAGGAAGCTGGGGCAGATCCAAGTAGACCCTTTAGGGCACAAGCCTAACCAGGTCTACTCAGAAGTAATTTCTATTTTGTTCAATGGGGCTTACTCTCAGGAAAGTGTGGTTAGGATTGCAGCCTGTGAGTGGTGGAGGCTTACCCCCAGCCAAGGGAACAAATGTTCCCTTACCTAAAGGAGAACTCCAGGGCCTGAAACTCCCCCAAAGGATGCAGCACATGCTACAACGGCATGTCTGCATCACCACAGAGGGAGTTATGTAGGATTGGGCTGTCTATTATAGCATGTCACGTTGCTATTAAAGACACAGTGTAGAGCCTGTGAAAATGTGTCCAGCTAGACTGCAGCATCTTACCAAATGTCCTACAGGTTCATCAGATAGAAATGCTGTGTATTAGCAATGCTAGCAATCCATTGGGGCAACTGTTCCTCAGGAGACTGAAGATTGTAAGTAGATGCTCCTCGATGCTCCTGTCCCATATGTATACTATGATGCTTTATATCCCCCCCCCACACACACACACTTATTCCTTTTGCACTGGGATCAATTTGTCTCAGCTGCCTTTCAAAATATGCTTCTGATTTTAAAAATGTCTTTGTACAGTGCCAACAACAAGCCACTGAGCACATGTTCCAGCATTGCAGATGGAAACCTGATGTAACCAGTCACCATAAGGGAAACACCCCCTGGAGGCACCCAAAACTTCCACAGCTGACTAAAAATATCCCTTCAGTGCAATGCATCCATCTGAAGATTAAGCAGTGCTGTGAAACATTAGGAAAGGCAAAATGTCTGTGCTCTTTTCCCAGAGTAGAATAAAGAGCAGAAACTCCAGTAGGGGTAGGAAACTTGATCTATTGATGCAAGTAATGCCCCAGGTAATTGGTATTGAGATGCATATTATTTGCTCCAGTAAAATAGTCTTTTGTACCTGCTGAATTGCTGCTCCCTTTTTCTGCAGGTGGGTGCTGCCTTTTTGGTATAACCTTTTCTGTGATTTCCCTTATACAGAATGGGGCATCCCTACTTTGAGAATGCAAAGCTAGGAGGTGTCCACACCTCAAGGAACAGAGCAGAACTAATACATACTAGAGTACTTCTCTAGTTTCTCAGGCCAGATACTATCTTGGCAGGAAGCAGCCTGTCCAAAGTGAGGGATATTTTTGACAGCGACCTCCTTCCAGACTCTGCTGGATCTCAGCCCAGTGCTCCTCAGCGGTTTCGTCTGCACACTTCTAGGCTCCTAACGCCAGACCCCATCACTGGCTCCTTTCCCTGGCAAAGTGAATTCATTGGCAGCACAGCCTACAGCACATATCTGCTCAGAAGTAAGTCCCATAGAGTTCAGTGGGACTTCCTCCCAGGTGTATATAGGGTTGCAGCTTTAAGGCAGTGCCAGATAACTGAAGTCCTGCTAAACATACCCTAACATTTTGCAATGAAATATAGCCACACGTAGAATAATGACAAATTGGTTGTGAAGATATGACAACTTAGAACAAGTGAAAAGTGCAATTTGTATCTATAAGCATTGTGTGGCCTAGGGAACACCACACATTGCGATAATAAAGGTTTCGAAATGAAAAGCCCTATGAAAAGCCTGCTAATTGGGTAAGAGGCACTTTTTCAAGTGGGTGCTCCTTTTTTTGGCAGGGGGAGAGTAAATGGCCCATCTCACCCAGCAGTGTCTGTTCTAGTGGCTGTCTGCTGGTATTCATTTGCATCTTTTTAGATTGTGAGCCCTTTTGGGACAGGGAGCCATTTAGTTATTTGATTTTTCTCTGTAAACCGCTTTGTGAACTTTTAGTTGAAAAGCGGTATATAAATACAGTTAATAATAATAATAATAATAATAATAATAATAATAATAATAATTAATATTGTGTATCAAAGTTATGGGGGGCTTCCATAACTTTGCTCTCCTTTCACTTGAGATATTATTATTATTATTATTATTATTATTATTATTATTATTATTATTATTATTATTATTATTATTATTATTATTATTATTATTTCTACCCCGCCTTTCTCCCCAGAGGGACTCAAGGTGGCTTACAACAAGGTTAAAACAAATTAAAAACATAATTTAAAAACAGATAAAAGCATATTAACAACGTATCATAAAAACAGTAGTCAGATAAAAAGTAGTCAGGTAAAAAGAGCATAGAGCAGCAAATCATAAAAGATATGATACTGAAAGTGTTTATAGCTGTGTGCACTACTGGGCTCCTGGCATGGTTTTGTCTGTCTTAGGAGTGGCTAAGTACACTGTCATAAGTTTGGCTGTCTTGTATATTTTGAATGGGACCAATTGCTGTGATTTTGCATAAGCTAGTACCTGATGCGAGACAATAAGAGTTGGGTGGCCCTGAATGGCTGAAAAACTCTCACTCTCTCTTGCCTTTGGAATGGCATCAGAGATGGAAGAAAGAGACAGAAGGACTGTTTGAAATTTGATCTTGGGCAGAGAAACCCAAAACTGGGAATTTACTAAAACTGGGATAAAGCTGTGCAGCGTGTGTGGGGGTGGGGGGGTGCGGGGGGGTGTTGATGCCTTTTACTGGCTTTATGCTTTTATCAGCTGTTTTTTATTAATTTTGCTTGCTCTTTACTTTGTATAGATTACAGTTTTATTATTTGTCCTTTTAAAATGTGAATTGCCGTAAGTCATTTTAGAGAGATTTCCTCAGGAAAAGACACTAACTTGTAAAATGAATAGATTTTTAGAGGGGTACTGACTGTATTGTCTTGTGTCTGCAGAAAATGAGTATTATAGTTTTTGTATTGAAGGATGGCAGTGAGTATTCCAACATTTGAATTCAGAATACCTTATATAATGAATTATATCTGAATAAGTCTCTGAATATCTACTTGCAACTCTTAAAACAAATTATTAAAATACAGATCGACCTCCTCTCCCTTTGAAATACAAATGGAGAGGAAAATTAGAGCAAAAGCTCTGGGCACCCTCACAGTGACAAGTCATTGCCCAGGGCAGTTGTATTTTTTATTTTTTTTAAGTACTGATACACCTTCCTTTCTGATCTAGCCTGGTCCTTTTTGCATGATCATGAAATCAGCTCCCCTGAGCATCTGACACTGGCAAAACAGTATAATTTCTGCTTTTCCAGCAGAAAAAGAGCAAAAAAAGTGCTGGAGGGAGGTTGATTTTACCAGAGTTTTAAACAGTATGATGAAACACTATGGCTGAACACCTACACACACACTCACGCCCCTTCATGTACTGTGAAATCTGCAGTGAGAAGTTGGAAAGTTGCTAGCAGTGCCGGAATAGGAACCAGGGGGCACTGTGATGTAAGAGGGAAGGCAGAGTGTTTATTCAAGTTTGGAGACTTAAAGGGACTGCAGCCAACGCTGGATTGTTCAATGCATGTTTTTGATCTACGGCTTGGGGACAGTCACCGGTGCTGACCTCGCTCAGGTGTTCTGAGAGCTGTCCGTGGTGCTGATCGGTGTCCCGACTGCAGCGCTTACAGGGGAGGGGTTGCTGGAGTGCTCTCCGTGGTGCTGCTTTGCCAGGCGCAGTCCTGAGTGGCCAGAGCGAGCCTTCGAATCAGGAAAAAAACAGACAGGAAAAGATCCCTGCCCAGACTCTGCAGCCCTCTGGATCAGGAAAGGCTGCGAGGCTCCTGCTTGCTCAGCACTTTGCAGTCCCAGGAAGCCGAAGCGAGATCGTCAAGGGGCACCCCGCCTCCAGCCCGGTTCAGGGCGAGCTCCCTCTCCATGCTCTGGTTGTTCGCACCCGTTTCTCTTTGGGAGCCTCAGAGGAGGAAAATGTAGCAGGGGAAAGTGCTGCGCTCGCTTGCTGCATTGAGGTTTGGCCTGAAGCCGTCGCTTTTAGCACTGACGCAAGGAAGGGAATGGAGGCACACTGGGGCTATCAGAGTGGGGCTGGCAGCCCTTATGCCTACTCGGGGATGGATGCCAATGGGACTGGCATCCAAAGCAGCAGCACTTACTACAACGAGGATCTTCTGCACAAGGTACAGACTTGGTTGTGGTTGTGCCTGTGTGTGTGCACATATGCATGAGAGAGAGAGGGGGGGGGGACAAGAGTTAAAATTAGAAACACTGCATGAAAAACATAAACAAGCACTATTATGAAAGGGGGAAAAGGGGAGGGTGGCAACTTCGCGCATCAGTTGTTCATGACAGGTTTATGCACACAATGTGATAATTGTGCATGGTGCTTAGCAAATTGACTGTATAAAGGGGAGCACTCACTGCAAAGAGCCTTGGAGATCTCTTTAAGTATATTGAGGACAGCCAGCAATAAAGAGGAGTGAAAGAAGAGACCAGAGTTACTAGTCATTAAGTGATTAAGTGAAACTGTACATACTTTTAACATAGGAAGTAAGGGAAAAAAAGTTTAAAACTATATTTGTCAGGAGGAAATCAGTTGTGGAACTTTAATCATTATTTCTGCACTCTCTTAAAAAAAGAACCCCAGTCCTAAACATACACATTTTTATAGGTAGTTCTTCTAAGCTTCCCCCTTAATCTTAAACATGAGTGTATATATTTACAATCAGGAAAAATGGGACTGGTGGCATTCTAATGAACCTAATCCTAAACTGGGCCAGCACTGGCACTGACATCCAGCGCTGGGTGTTGCAAGCATGCCATAAGGCCTGCCTGCAACACCCTGTGCTGAGTCAGCATCAGAACTGGCTCCGCACCAGTCAGTGCTGAGCCCGGCACTGGCTGGATGTCACCCAAAGCAAAGTAAGAGATCTGGGCAGTGGTGAGGGCTTGAAGGGTGGGGGGAAGTGTTCCAGGATGGGGGGAGGAACCAGGGTGGGAGGGAGGTGGAAAAGGCAGAGCTCTGCTCTGCCAGATCCTGAACTTCTTGTTGGGCCTTCTGGGCCCAACAAGGAGTCTCTCAAGTCTGCGCTGACACAACAGTTGGTGCAGACTTGAGAAGTCTCATTGTAGGGCTTGGTACTTTCCCTGGGGGAATGAAAAGGGACTTTCATCCCCTTCCCCCAAAGCGACCTTTGGCAGTTGCCATGATGCCATAGGATGCAGAGATAGCTGCTTTGGCACCGCTGCACCTGGCAGCGGAGCCACCTTTAGGATTGGGCTACCCCAGATCAATTGTGACTTACAATACAATTAACTTTAAGGTACTACCAAATCCTTTTGTGTGTTCACACACATGTATGTGCGCTTGTGCATATGTTTTGTCCAAACTAACACAACGAACCCTCTAATATATGCAATGTTTAGAATGCCCAAAAGATGGCGAGAATGAATCCTGAATGTGATGGGACATTAATGCCAGGCTGTAGCTTATATATAGAATCCAATGAAGAACAGCACAGCAAGAAACTTTCAATTTGCCATTAAATTATGGGGCCAGGATGGGTTTTTTGTCTACTATATTGTTACTACAGCACAATTGTGGAGCAACAGCAATTACCAGACGCTTGTTTATTTCCAAGCATTAATGAGGATAATTTGCAGAGACAGGCCTTGAATTTAAAAAAGGAACACTGCATTTTGCAAAAATAGAAGCTAATGGGAGGGTTTTGGAAACTTGCTGTGCAAATTTTGCTGATCCACCCTGCACTCAGGACTTTCAGGAAAGCCCTCCCTTATAGTACCAGGGCAGCTATTATCTTGGATCAGTATGTTCTGAATCTTGGAAGCTGCCTTATATCTAGCTCAGTATTATTACTGCTGACTGGCAGCAGCCCTCCAAGGCTGAGATGGCTATTTTTGTCTGCCCTACCTGGACAGGCTGGAGATTGAACTTGGGACCTTCTGCATGCAAAACATCTGCACTACCGTTGAGCTATAGCCTTCTGTCTTTAGACTGTATCTTTCTGCATTCTACTGCATTGTCAGAGGTTGCAGGCCTCAAGTGAGGTGTTTCAAATGACACCAATAGCTCCACTGAATTTAAAGTGCTTGACTTGTGCTAACCCAACTTAACCCATTTTTACCTGGCACACAGGTGTACACATTTGGTCCCTGTTGCGTATATGCAACAATGGGCAAAAATGGCTTCTGGCTGCATATTTTAGCTGCTGTGCAAAGTTCTTGGTAGGCATGAACTCTTACCCCCCAAGGCTCTCAGCACTCATTCCTATGTTCCTCAGTAGTATGGCTCTACTTCCATTTGATCATCCCTAAGAAAGAGATGATGCTCCCATGGGTAATAGTCTTATTAACATTATCCACCCAGTTCATTAACATTATCCACCCAGTTCATAGGATTCCTAGTTCTAGACGGTACCATGGCAGTTGTGGGATCTTGACTGTGTGGAACTGACAAGCATTGGGGAGGGCCTATTGTGCAGTACAGCTATTTGCATGCTTCAGGTTCCAGGTGATATTTACGATATACATGTACTCGTACATGACAATATACCAGTTGATATTTGGTGATTTCAATCTCCTTGGTGCTTCAGTGGCAATGAGATTTATAGATGGTGATGGTTTATTGAGCTAAGGAAGTGTTTAGGTATTGATCTTCAGTGAGCTTTCCTTTAGACAGCAATGTTCTCTTCGTATATGGACCAATCTCTAATGTGGAGGTCCCTGGAGCTGATTCTGTGAAAGAGCAAAACAGTGCTTGGTTGGTGCAATCCTACCTCAGCTTCTTCTGCAAACACCAACAGCCTAAGGATTTTTGGTCTGAATAGATTATGCTGAATTCAGATGCTTTGCATAAAAGTTTACCGCATTTTATTTAAAGAAATTGGCAGTGCAATCCTAGTCATGTCTACTCAGCAGTAAGTGTCATTGTGTTCAGTGGGACTTACTGTCAGGAAAGCGTGGACAGCATTGCAGCCTGAGTCCAGAAATCACAGTGTTCAGTGGTGTGTGACAATGTGTGCATAGCTGTGATGATGATCTTATTTCTGCTTCATTCCTCCATTGTGGTCTCAGTTATACGTTTTGACACTGAAACATTAATTGCCGTCACCATGTATTTGCTATGGGCTATGTGCCCTTGCTACTTCTTTTCCTGGGTTGCGCTATCTCTAGGATAGAGACAGCAGTATAATTTAAACCTTTGCTTGCAATTAACCAATAAAGACAAGGTTTGGATTCCCAACATTTTTTTTTCTTTGTAGAACATTTCAAGGTGATGTTCTATTATGAGGAGAGGTTGGAGCTTTTGTGCATTAGCCAAAGTGAAATCCAAATGCAATATTGTTTCCCAGACTTTTCCAGACACTGTTGTCTTGAAATTAAACTGCTTTCTTTTGTGGGCTGGTTATCTTTCTTGTTCTGGCTATATCAGTTCTGTAAGTCTCAATAGAAATAGGTTATTGAAGCCTGCAGCTTGTCACACCAAATACAGCAGATCCAGACTAAGCAAGCTTTCATTCATTTCTTTCCCCTCTTGCTTACTGATGCTTCTACTGAGCAGGAGCAACAGCAGGCCAGCTGCCAACTTGTTATAATGTTGGCCTACTTCTCAGGGCAAACTAGATGTGACATTGGGAGATCCATGATCAAATCTCCTGTAGATTTTTTCCCTTGATTTTTTTTAAATGGCAAATGCAATTGCATAAGGGGGTATTGTCGCCATGACACTGGAGGGGTTTTTTTTGTTTTGTTTTTAATCTTCCCCCCCTGCACTGATTTTCCAGCCTGAATTGCCCCAACAGAGCTGCTATTCATCCTATGAGAGAGAGAACGAGCATATCGCTAAACATATCATACAGCAAGTCCTCACTTCAAGTTGTTTAGTTATATAGTTGTTGAGAAAAAATTGATTCCTGGCTGAGGCCATTGTCTTTGTGCATTTTGCACATGAATTCTTTCTATGTCTGCATGGGTTTTCTCAAGCCCAGAAAGCTCACATTTATTTCAGTGTTTAATAGTAGAAGTGTTTTGGGTCGTTATTTAGAAGTTTGATGCTGTTTTTGTGACTAGAAATATGCTGTAGGACCATAATTCTTGTTTACATATATCAATTAGCCAACAGTAAACTTGGTTTTGTTATAAGTTGCTTAGAGTTGCAGTTTCCGAAAACCTATCAACAACTTTGAGGATTTGCTGTACCTGTAAGTTCCCCCACTGAGGAAATAGCAGCACAGGAGAAAGGGGGTGGAATTTGCTTTGGGGGGGAAATGTTCCATCAAAGGTTAAAAAATGGTTCCCCAATTCAAAGCTTATCTGAACTGGGAGACCTTCTGCCTGCATTTGCCATTTAGACAAATGACAGGAAATTAAGCTCTTCTGTCCAGTTATCCTTGACAAAGCAGCATGCAAGAAAAATATAGTTTTATAATAATGTTTTAATTCAGTTGGTCCTCAGCTGAGATTTGCCAGAGGAAATCGTAGGATTTTAGGCAAGAGACACCAGCAACAGCCAGGAAAAAACACTATGCTAGAGTGAAGAGGGACAGTTGCTCTCCTCCTGTTGAATATGAGAGAACATCACTTTAAAAGGTGCCCCTTGCCCATTTTGCCCAGGTTAATGTATTTGCATGTCTACAAATCTTACAAAATAATAGAATGAAATCCATCCCTTCCCCAGTTGTGGGACTTGACACACTTCCAGATGGCAACTTCCCAAGCAATGATGATGACAAAACGGAAGTAAAATGGGAAGTACCTAAAAGCAGATGGCTGCTAGCATTGCTGGCTTTATGCCACAATAACTATGCCACATCCAATGATATAGCTGACCCATTTAGCACCCCCTTTAGGCATGGGGATTGCCACAGTGTCAGTGAGTATCAGAAGTCCTTCCCTCCAGAATCTCATTAAGTGGGATTTTGTAATGTTAGTCTTCTGTGCTTGGTGTGTTTGTTGCAGGTGAGGAATGAATTGTAGCCTCTAGGTACCACTGAGAGCAAGGTTGGACCAAAACTAACAAGGAGGAATATTTACAGTGATGACTCAAAACTGGCTCAAGCCTACCCTGAAATTGCCAAAGGATCACCTGGACACTCCAATAACAATGGTATCCAAGTGCCATTTTATATTCAACACCATAAAAACCCCTGCAATGAAAATAGCACTCTTGCTCTCTGGGGTTTGCCGTAATGGAAACCCTGCAGCTAAATTGCATTGTCTTTTTAATCTCATCTAACTGCAATGTCTTGCTAAATGCTCTGCTTGTCTGCCTCCAGGGCCTCGCTAACTAACTTCAGTGAAATTAGTTGCTTTGTGTGGGAAAGTGGTTCATGGATATCCTAATTCAGTGTTTCTCAAACTGTGGGTTGGACCCCACTAGGTGGGTCACAAGCCAATTTCCCTTACTTGGAGGAAGCTTCTAGGACTGCCCCCACACAAAATGTAGCACACAATTGTGTGCCATGGTGCCAGTGCCACGGCTGTGTTGGCAGGGTGTGTTGATAGGATTGGGCTGTTAGTCATGCCACTACCACATGACTCCCTATGGGCCAATCAGCTTTGGGCCAGGCAGGCTGGAAGGAAGGGGACTGGGAGCAAATGAAGGTAAACTTCCTTCTCAGGAATTAGTTTATATTCTGGAGGTCCGGTCTCAGTGCTAATTGACAGTTTTCTTGCGTGCCTTCTCTCCCACCTTCCCTAATAATTCTGTTTGCTGTCTGCTCATGTTCTGTTATGCTGTGGGCTGGTTGTCAGTTGACAAATGATGGAGTTGGGAAGGAGGTTTACACATATTTATTTATGATTGGATAGTAGTTCCATAGTTTCGGCCTTCCCCCCATAACAAAACAATCCTCCAGGTGGGTGTTCTTAATCTGCTTAATTTGCTAGGGATTGTTTGATTTTGTTTGTTTCAACTTGTTGTTTCTGGGCTTGGCAAGACCCATAGTGAGGAATGAGCAGCTATGAACTCCTCACTTGCTCCCAGTGGGGGGTACTTAAGGTGCCATGGGGTAAGGGCTCATAGGCCAGCCCATTTTGATGACTGGAATGCCTGTCATACCCTCAAGGTTGATGGAAACAGGTGGGGAAAGCACCTAATACTGCTGGTCAGCTTGAGTGGCCCTTCTTTCCCCCAACATCTTCCCGGCAAACATGGCAGCGTATCACTGTTGGCAGACAGGGTCTGAGAGATTTTGGCCTCCTAGCCAATCTGTACCAAACATGTTTGGAAACTTTAATTAATAAAGTGGTGGCCTCTTTTAACCAAATCATGTATCAGTTCCCTTTCTTATTGCCCTGCCCCATTCCTGATGTGGGAACAAATAATTGGTGTGGGCACAAATCTTTCTTACATAAAATCTCCCTCAGAATTTAGTAGGATGGGTTGAGATGTGTGTCTCGCATGTGTGTGTATACTCGCACATGCACACAGATGGCCATTTGAAGAGCTCCAGATCAGAAAGTACTTTTCCCCCTCTTGCTTCCTCTTCCTTTATCAGGAGGAACTGATCACAACAGACAGATGGAGCCTCATGCATCAGGGCTAAAAATAAAATTATGAATAATATACAGGGGTTCAACCAGAGGTTCTTGCTAATCTTATTTGTTTCTGATTATGGGAAATGACTTCTGCTATGCACAAGGTATATAAATTGTAGAGCTCTACCTTCTAACCTGGGGGGGAAAAACATTGAGATGACTATGTCACATGTAATAATAAAATGTTACAGGACAATTTGCATTCATCCTGCAGGGCTCCGGAGAGGCACTGGCATGACACTATCCTGCTTGACTTTGTGTGTGCAATGACCTGGATTTTGCTGTCTTAGGTAGCTGGATATCAGGCTTGGTAGGAAGGACTGGGAGCAGGGGCTGGAATTTGTGATAGGCAGTCTCTACTCAAAGATACTGTTTCTGAACTCTGGCACCAATGGAAAACTTGCATTTTGATACTGGCCATTGATGTCAAAATATGAAACTGAGATCAAGGAAGAATAATTTAATTGTATCCATAGGTGGTAAACTGGATATCACACAACCTGATCTATACACCAACTGAGATGGAGTCCTTTGAATGAGCAATGCAGTTCTATCCTCTGCTTACACTGCTTGGACAAGGATAGGTTTGCCATGAATTAAGCCATTTCTGTCCAATGTTGCATATACACAAGAGGGACCAAATGTGTAGACCTGTGGGCCAGGCAAAAATGGGTTAAGGGCCCAATCCTGAAAGCCATTAGCGCAGGCACTGAAGCAGCGCTGGTGCTAGGTGTCGAAAACATGCCATAAGGTATGTCTGCAGCACCCAGAGAGGTGGGGCTGCTGGCACTGAGACTCTATGCTGTGTGGAGAGCCAGCCAGCACTCCTGCAGTGCAGCAGGTGATTCAGGGCACAGGGTAAGGAGGGAGTGGGTGGATCAGGGTGGGGCAGGGGGGAGTAACTAGGGCAGGAGGGGGTGAAACTGGGAGAGGCCTGCTCTGCAGGATCCTCTGCTCCATATCAGGCTGCAAAGCCCAACACAGAGCTCCTCTCGTCTGCACTGGCAAAATAGCTAGTGCAGACTGGAAAAGATCCATTGCAGGTCCTGCGTCCTTGTAATGGAAATGCTCGAGATCCCTCAAGGAGATAGGGTGTGGGGTCAACAGTGGCCCCTTGCTCTGGCAGGCAAGCATGGGGTTAACACCAGGATCTTAATTGCAGTGAATGTGCTGCACAGCAGCAGTCACTTGAAGGCAAAATGGCCCATAGGGTTAAAAGCAGCACCTGCAGGAAGGAAAAGGATGTGGTTAGTAGAAGGAGCAGAAGGTTGGAGGAAGGAAGGAGAAAGAACTAAACTGATGGATTAATGGACTGAGGAACTAATGGACTGGCTGGTGGACTACTGGACCTGCTGACTGACCAATGGACTAACTGACTAATGAAGAGACAGGTGAATGGACTTCTGAGCATTGCTGGAACCAGAACTGCTGGAACAGAGACTACTGGAGACTGGTGTGTGGCTGTCACACCCAAGACCTGCTGACAACCAAGGCGTTGCTGTGGTGGCTGTAGAAGCTGCTGGCAGGAGAGAGGAGGAAGGAGGACCTCTGCAAGTTGAACAGGAGAGCTACCCTGGTGGTGGGGTCCAGCAGTGCAGAACTACGGCCATTGTTAGGGAACAAAGGGGAGCTAATTAGCTTAAAGTGGGTATTGATTCTGTAGGCGAAGCTTGGACCAGGAATTCAGCAAAACAGCTCTTACCCATTTGTCCCTTCACCTGAGGAGACTCCAGCAGCTGCTGCAGTGTCCATGGGTGGCCATTTCTGAGCTGCTGCCCCTCTGGGTACCAGGCAGCTTAGGATTGGGTTGCCCATCCCTTAGGCTGGTATCAAGACTTTGAGAAGTATTCCCTCTGCAAAAATAAATATGTTCCTATCCAGGGGTTAAATATATTTTGCCACATTTGTTATAACGTTCACACTTGATATTTTTGCTGTATACTAAAAAAAAATTAGGTGCAGTGTCATTTGTCAGGTGGCCCTAATATCACAGGCAAAAGGTGCCATCTGAAGTGCTTTAAATAGAGTACAAATCCTCTACATTCCAGTTGAATTCATTTCTACTGCACATCAGAAGGATTGTGCTTTTCCTCTTTCCAAGACAGGCTACTGGCCAGCTGATCTTGCCACTCTGGCAGCAATTCACCTTATGGACTGGAAAGAAAATGAGCAATTTCAGTTTGTACAAGTCAAACTGAATTCAATAAACCAGCTCAGCTATTGTCTTAGAGCCAAGCTACACTTTTGTTTTGAGAAATTGTGGTATAGGCTCCTGGGTCTATACCACTCAGAAGGAAATCACTTGATCCCCCACTCCTTGCAGATCTAAAGCTAGTATGTCAGTATATTCCACCCTAGCATTTTCCCTGACTTGGTAATTTCTGAATGCAAATGCTTTTTATTTTGGAGAGCATTCCAATGTACAATTCCCCAGAACATCTGCACCACATGCAGTGGCCAGGGGAGCTTGGAGGGTTGCGGTCCACACTGGATGAAGCACTCAGGGGGAGTGACACCACTACTGGCTATATCTGTGAAAATCTTGGTATTTTCAAATAACACCATAATGTGATATACCATTCAATGTATAATTTAATGAAGAAAGCAAAGGAACACTGCGTTCACATATCTGCACTCTATCAAAAGTTACAGCCGAATAACCAGAAAAAGAAATATACAACTGCTGTATGTAAAAAAGTGGATTTCTGTAATTGAAAAGTAACCAATGAGACAGATTGTTCCAAGAGCCAATGAGGTGTTATGATGACCCAGTAGGGAACTAATAAGGTGTTAGTTTGAGTCATGTATCAATTCCATGCTCGTGCTCATCATTGCAATCATGCTCATTTCCATGTATCAGAGCTAATAGTAGAACTCTTATTCAGTTGTGTGAGTGTCATCAAGTTGGCCACTGGTTTTTTTGTTGGTTACTGATTTATTGGGTGACCTGTACTGCGCTATATTAAAATATAATGGGGGATTACACCAACCCTAGTGATGCCACTGCATTTAGGCTGTGTATATGATATTGTAATTTATTCTGTATAGCCTGGTATGGGAGGAAGTTTATCATGGGGTGACACAATGAACAGTCACACTGGCTCATGCAATCCCTAGTGAAACCACTGACCATTTGAACCCCTGGTGAAACCACTGCTGCAGTAGTGACAGCAAAGGAAAGGCCAGCCTTGCTTTGTGCAAGGCCTTTTATAGGCGAGCTATTGTAAGACCTTCATTCATTCATATAAGTTCATCTTTAATATATTCATTTATGTAAATTTATTCAAATTTGAAATGTAAATTAATTCTTTCCCCCCCCCCGGCCCCCGACACAATGTCAGAGAGAAGATGTGGCCCTCCTGCCAAAAACTTTGGACACCCCTGATCTAGAGTATCCTCATTGAAACACAGTGATTCCCCCAGGTGTCAATAGTGTGTGGAACTATTGTGGAATGTAGTATAAAGTCCCCAGAACAAATACTGGTGTTCCTGAGATGCAGTATGACCCCTCAACTCTTGTGCACAGTCAAAGTGATTTCTGAAAAAATGAATTGTACTATGTGACAACCCAGAGAGAATCTCTGATGTTCTGTACAGGTCCCAGATAACATCTTTAGGTACTGGACAACTGTTGGACTTCTCTGCTGCGGCTATCTTGAGCCACACATTTTCCAAGTGGTGGTGGTTGGTTGCTAAAGAATTGAATGTACTTCTCAACTTGGGTGCACTTGGGGAAGCTTACCAAAGCCTAATGGGCAAACTAATAGAGCAGAGATAACATCCTGAGACAAAATAAAACATAGTGCCTTATTTCCTGGGTTCTAGAATCTGGATTAGAAGATAAACTGAATGGCTTGGGAAAAGGAGACAACTGGAGAAGTTAATTGGAAGCCAGAAAGTCCCTCCGAGAATTGTCACAGCGAGGAATAACCATTCATAACATACACTGAGTGATCTGCAGGAACTTAAAGGCACATATCTCTGTGCTCAGATCCTGGTTTCCTCTTCAATATAAAAATACTGTCCCATACTGGGTAGCCAGGGAGGGGATTCTCAAGTTTCTGTAGATGAGGAATTTTCTAAACAGAAATAGGGTGATTGTGTAACATGGGCCACAGTCTGACCTTTTTTTTTTTTTGTGGGGGTAGATTGCTTGTTAATAGATCAGAATGGTCAGTTGATTATGCTTCCTCAATGGGAGTGAAGGTTTAGAAGGTAACTGGGAATCTATCTGAGCACTTGAATTAGATACCCATCAGAGTTTCCACTCTGCTCTCTACTAAGGAGAGGGAGCAGATATGTGAGTATGTTTATGATCAACAATGATTTCCATTTGGAACTGAGGGAGAGAGTTGTTTGTTGGCTGAAGGCAGCTTGGTGGAACAGGATCTTTCTTATGTCTGTCTTTGTAAATAAAGCAAATAATACAAGCAAGTTTGCCCTGGCTGAGAACTCACAGTCACAGAGATGACAAGTCTTCAATATGCAAGCTCAGAATTTGTCTTAAGTAAAAAAGGAGGCCCAGAACTGCCACCCAGAATTGGTTTATAATATACGAATCCCAGTTCAGTTCAGTAAGACCTTTATTGGCATAAAATACAGAGAAAGAACAGAACAGAATAGGAATATACAAATACAACACATCACAACATAAGCATAAACATCAGTCACTGCCCAGAGTCCCAGGGCTCTGCCTGGCTATTACCCCAGATAAAAAGGAAGCAACATTATCCAGAGTCTCAGGATCAGGAGTGGAAAGGAGAGACTGAAGCATGGTTGAATCCTCCCAGCCCTGCATCCTAGCTAGCAATGGACCTAGAAATTTCTTGCGTGACACAACATGTAGCGGGCAGTAAAAAAAGGTATGCATTAAAGTCTCAACGCAATCCCTACCACACTTGCATTTCCTCTCTAAGTAGGGGATACCGCTGAACCTGCCCGTTAACAAGGCTGATGGAAGAGCGTTACACCTTGCCAGTGTGAAAGCTCTCCGGGCCTGTGGGCACACCAGGTGGTAAAAGAAGGAGGCCGGTTTCCCAAAACTGACTGGAATATGAAGATGGAGTGGAGAACATGTGGTTCTGGCGGCACTAAACAGCTCTTGTTGTTCAATATCCAGAATATACGAATCCCTTGCAGTTCACTTTTGTGAGTTGTTCACTCTCAAAACAAAGAAGAACAAAATCAAAAATAATGTTGAACCATAAAAATATATGTGGAGCCTGCCACCTGCAGGTCGGTCTATTCTACTCAGGGGGATTCTATTCAAAATTGTGTCAGTGACACTACAACAAGCCTTCTGGCGCTGACTCAAACACTATACCTGCTGACTATAGTTCATGCCTACTCTAAATGCATGGGCTAAATGCAAAGATTATTGATAGCCAGGAAGTGGTTCCATCAATTCCAGTGGACCAACATGTCCAGAAGGTAATGCAACCTTCATTCTTAAGAGAGTTAATTGTATTGATTGCTATTTTGGTAACAGAACACTGGAGTCCTCCGTGATGATATACTAAGCTGGCTCATTTAAGGGAACTACAGGTGAATGCTGGGAAACAGCACCCCATGTTTATAACAGCAGTTAATTATTTACCAGCTCTTAGTGATTCTGTAGCTGGGCACAGCAGGATGTTGATGGGGGGCGGGAATGGGACAGAGTTTCATTTCACTGTAACATGCTGTACAGAGGCATATGCAAATATTAACTCCCTTCTGCTGCATGATCCCTTTCTTATCAGAAAGGTCCCGGCTGATGGACCACCACACATTTGGTTAGATAATTAGATGGATTAGATGGTTAGATGGACTAAAGTGCAGTTCAGACTGCTGTTCCCCACCTCCTCCTCCAATCTTTCTCGGCTCTTGGAGGCCTTGGCATCAGAAAACTTCCTGCTGCTGCCCTGCCTCAGTTACCCTGGCAGCAGGCTTGGTGTTCCTAAAATCTCTTCCTGTTTCTCCCCACTGACACTCCATTCTCTGCCATGTCTACCTTCTGCACTCCTTCCTGTCTAAAGTTTTGTTGCACTAAGCATGTCCTCCACTTTTTGTGCACAAGAATATTTCTGTCCTGGAGATAAAAATATGCCCCCACTGTGACTGGATGATTGGAGTGCAAGGTCAAGGGTCACATTTTTTGCAGGTGTTCTGTTGGTGGAAACAAAAGTTGAAGGAAAAAACCACAGCGACACATTTCTGTCACATTTTGGGATTCCATAAGGTGCCTTTTCTGTACCTTTGCCTGCCTGCATCTGGCTTGTATGTAGAAGTAGCCAGCCTAATGCGGCAATCCTCTACACACTTTATTGGGAGTAAATCCACTTGAACACAGTGGGGCTTACTTCTGAGTAGGCATGCATAGGATTGCAACTGCTTTTCTCTGTGACAATTAAGAAACTTTTGAGAGTTGTTCAGTTCGGCAATGCAGCTTTGGGGTCTGAGTGGTGCACTTCTCAAGATCCAAATTCTGTCTTTGCCAAGGGTAGCCCCAAGCTAGTTACTGTCTCCCACACTTACTGTCTCCCACACTTCTCACTGTTTTATATTATCAACAGAAATGAAAGAAGGTTAGTTTTAGTAAGCAAGGTAAGGAGATCCCCTACATGCCTCAGACCATAGGCACTGCACAGGATATTTGATAAATAAATATACACAAATGAATGGACAAGGAAGGAACTTGCCATACATTATGAGAGTGCCTGAACAAAGAAGTCCCAGTCCTTTAAAAACTATGGAGCTTAGATACTTTCACTTCTTCAGTAGAACAGGTTAGTCTCAGAACCAGCAGTGAAAAGTCATTCTCAGCAAAATTGCCTTTGGTCTGCATTCCTCTTCAAGTTGCAGCTTTGGAGTGGTCTTGTCAGCTGCAGAAACCACCTGCACCACAGGCAACTGCTATCAGGGATGAGATGTTGTGATGTCCCAGCATAGAAAGAAGGAAAGTGTCTCCAGGAGAGGGCTCAGTCTATTTCTTTTTTCATTCACAGTGTACTGTTGTAGTCAGGATTGGACTGGATATCTGCTAGATGTTGGCATAGATTGTTTGCTCATGTTGGGCTGAAAAGTTTAGGGTAGCATAAGAAACGCCTTCGGTAGGCACCTAGAAAATCAACACACAGCGCTGGTCATTCACTGATCAAGAAGGAAGAAACAATTGCAGAAGAAGTCCAGGTGCTAGTGAGGAAGAAAATGTCACAGACCAGAAAAAGCACCTGGAGAGCCTTCAAGTTTCATTGTTTCTACTGCACGCAGCAATCAGTGCAGTTCTCCCAGTGCCCCAATCAAATTGTGCACTTGGAGAACTTGACACTGAGGCCCTTGTGATCATTTCGCTACTAACTCCTATTGCACACAGACAAGTAGATCACATTGTGGAAAGAGAGGCAGCGTGGTGCTGTGGACAGCGTGTTAGGCTTGGCATAGGGAGACCTGCACTCAAACCCCAGCAAATGGGTCACCCCGATTAGGCCAGTCATGGTCTCCCAGGTTAGCCTATCTCACAGGGTTGTTGCAAGAGGGAGGACGTACACTGCCCTGTGCTCCTTGGAAGAAAGGTAGGAGAAGCATGTAGCAGCAGTGCCAATAATGCAAAATAGATGCATACACTCTTAGGGCGCAATCCTAACCAACTTTCCAGCACCGACACAGCTGTGCCAATGTGGTGTGCACTGCATCCTGCAGTGGGAAGGTAGTCAAGGGGGCCTCCTCAAGCTAAGGACATGTTTGTTGCCTTACCTTGGGGGCTGCATTGTGGCTAAGTCAGTGCTGGAAAGTTGGTTAGGATTGTGCCCTTAGTTTGTTTGGAGTTCAATGCATCTTGCAAAACTCCTTAGTCAATAAGATGCTGTTCTTGAGAGTGACTTGAGGCAACATCAGTGTGACTTCACAGCTCAATACAGTGACACAAGTACAAAAGCACTGGCAAAAGATGTAACATAGACACAAGTTTTTTAAAAACCTGTTACGGCTGAATTTACACAGGAGATGCAGTTTCCCAGAGTTCTTGGTGATGAATTCAGATGTCTGTTACACAAATTAGATGTCTGTTGCATAAAGCAGCAGGGGCTTATTTCCATAGCAATCTACTTTGTGATGCACTCCATAAATAACACATTTTTACACACTATCTTGAACAAGCAAGACTCCAGGCAGGTTATCAAAAGAATGAAAAGTACTGTCAAATTTCATGAATGTGGCTAACCTGTGGTTGAGAATAAAGAGCTGGAGTAGTGAACACGGATGAATATTCCACATCTGTGCTGTTTGCAGCTTGATCAGAGCAGTTAGGAGCTGTTTGGCAGGAGAATCTAGCTTTTGGCTTTGCAGCTGCGCTGGAAACTTCACCTCTTGCAGAGCTGGGAGCCTGAAATTAAACCAAAACAATCTGACAATAAATTTGGTGTTTTAAACAGACCCCCTACACAATGTGTCTGTTGCTTTATCTCAGGATATGGACCCCAGTTATTTGGGACCCAGGACATTTGCATGTGCCCAAATGCAAGGACTTCAGATCTGGGATCCTAGTTTACAACAGGCAGCAGAACCTCCCGAGTAAAGGACCACCAGCTGGTAGCAGAATTGGAGCTGGGACACAGGTTAAGAACATGATATACATGGTGCAGGATAAACCTGTAGCTGTTGCATGTGAGATTACCAACTGCTTTTGCAAACATACATGATTTAGGCTGTAATTCTACACATTAGAGAGGGGCAGCCCAGTCCTAACCAGGCTGCCTATCCTGTGGCACAGAAGTGCTGAAACAGCCACCACTGTAT
Organism: Tiliqua scincoides; assembly: GCF_035046505.1. NCBI lineage: Eukaryota > Metazoa > Chordata > Lepidosauria > Squamata > Scincidae > Tiliqua > Tiliqua scincoides. Next base: position 155,308,686 of record NC_089822.1, read on the forward strand.
CCTGTGGGGCCAGAGAGGCAGCTGGAGATCTCCTCGGGGTAAGGGAACATTGGTTCGCATACCCCATATCGGGCCCCGGCAGCCCCTATGGGTCTATTTGGATCTGTAACAGCTCAATCACCTGTATAGGGTTTTGAGGGGGGATATGATCACAGGCCTAGGATGCTGCTGCCCCTGCCCCATCCTAGCCCTAACCCACCCTCCTCCTTGCCCTCCCCCCTGTCCAGTTGCACCCCATTCCTGCCCCCATTCTGCCTCATCCCCTGCTGTAGTTCACTAAGCTGCCTTTCAGTCCCAGGGGCCACCAAAAGTGTCTTATTATCCACAATATAAAACAATTTAAAAACAGCAACTTAAAACATCCAGTTAATAAAAATTAATCAAAACAGAGGCAAGCAAATACAGTAGAGACACAGAACAATCAAACAATCAGAGACACTAAAACCCAAAGAACTCAACAGAAAGTCAAGTGAAAGTTCCATCTCTAATAAATTCATTTATGTAAATTTATTCAAATTTTAATGTAAATTAATTCTTTTTTTCCTGGCCCCCAACAGTGTCAGAGAGATGATGTGGTCCTCCTGCCAAAATGTTTGGACACCCCTGGCATAGAGCAACAGCTAATGGGTAAACAGCAGTCCTCCAACATGACTTTCTAGAATCTATCTGGCGGATGGGATTAGATGGTGGACAATGGCCAATGAGAGGCATTAAACCAAGAAAAAGCACCATCCACACTGTATGGGCAAATAATCTGAGGCACAAGCAGAAAATGAACAAATACACATCTCCCCAGAAAGGGGGAGCTGACAGAGGATCTTTCTTGCAGTTCTGCCAAAACAGTTCTCAAACACTTGCTTTGTCACATCCTGTTCCTTTTCTGTCCTCCACTTCCATTTCTTTTCTTAGTCAGTTGGTCTTGACAAATATAGAGCCCTGTTTCTGCACTGATCTCCAAGTATGTGTATAAAAGTATGTCAGAATAATTGGAAACTGAGGCAAGAAGATGTGAAATGATCTCTCTGTGTCTTGGTGCATGTGCAGACCCCATTCTGTTCTGCCACACCCCTGTCCTGTCAATTGTGCCCACCACTGACTGTCTTCACACAGATGTGGCTCTCATATTGTGTTTGTCTAAGTGACTGTATACATAGGACAGACTGGGATTGCTTGCATTTTGTGAACTGGCTTGAGTCACTTGCTTCAAGTGATCCTTTGCAGTCATGTTCCCTGGCACTTGAACAATGTCGCTCTTTGGCTGTGCAAGCCTACTGAGGTTGGAGATGTCTGAATTCTTAGAGAGTGAAAGAAAAGAGAATAGCCATTTTGCTTCTTACCGTAGACAGTGGGTTAGCTCCGGATGCCTTGCCAGCTGAAAAGGTAGCAGATACTTTTAAGACACTAATGCAACACTACAGCCACTATACTTTTTTTTAAAGCATATGAGAAATACCGAAAGAGGTTTGGAAAGGACAAAGCACCTCTAGGATCTCCATAGCATCATTCTTGATTGCAGGCCTAATGATATCTCAAGGCTGCCCACAAGGTGCAGTGGTGCCAGCAAAGGCTCTGCTGTATCCTGTGGGCAGCCAGAGACTACTTGGGGGATGAAGAGGTAAGTAAATGTTTCTATTACATTCCTGACTCTGCTCCCTCATGGGCTCCTATGGGGCTACTCAGACCTGCACCAGCTCTTTAACTGGTGCAAGTCCGTGTAGAGGCAAGGGGGTATGCTGAGGCAAAAATGGAGTGGAGTTGCCAATATCCACCACCCTTGAGGCCCCAATCTCCACCCCATCCTCTCACCCCCACCCCAGTCTGCCTAGCCCCCTCCGCTGCCTTGCTGACTCCAGTGGATGGGGTCCTCACGCTGGCGGCCTCTCTGTGCTCACCAGTGAAAGTGTTGGCCCATCAGCAGAACATCATTTCTGCTGGCAGGCCAACACTGAAGCTGGCAGAACTTGCATTCCACTGCATTCTGCTGGCAGACAGCCCAGTTAGGATTGGGCTGTACCGCAAAGAAATGTTGCAGTGTTGTGGTGAGACTGAAAATCACAGCAAGTGTCAAAGGTCTGAACTTGGAAACACAGAGGTTTTAGGCTGCAATTCTATGCACACTTATCTGGGAGTAAATCCCATTGAACTCAACGGGGCTTACTTCCGAGTGGACATACATAAGATTGTGCTGTAAATTTCTGAAAAGAGAAAAACAGCATATATATAATTGTTCCTTTTGTTATGCCTCTTGTACCTACAGTAAAGCTAGCCACATAAGATAATCACCTATTTCTGAAGCAAAGCGATTTATGCCTTTGGCATGCATGCCCATTCAGTTGTTTATGGCAATAGTCAGACACAGTATTGCACAGAACCAAAGGGCTTACCAGACATATAGGAACTCCTGAGGAATAACCACTCAATCTCTAGATCAGGGGTGCTCAATAGGTGGATCGCGATCTACCGGTAGATTGCGAGGCAAAATGAGTAGATCGCAGAGTGCTGACCCCCCCTTCAGGTGCCTCTGGGAGGGAACGCCGGGAGGCCCATTGTACTCAATGGGGCTTACTCCCAGGTAAGTGTGGCTAGGATTGCAGCCTCACAGCCTAATCCTAGGCATGTCTATTCAGGAGTAAGTCCTGTTATACTCAGTGGGGCTCAAGGTACACCAACATACATTGTACACATAAATGTTATATGTTATGATGGCGCGAACATTGTAAAAAAAACTCTGGTAGATCTCCGGGCCTTGCTGGGTTTCAAAGTAGCTCTCGAGCCAAAAAAGTGTGAGCACCCCTGCTCTAGATGATGGCCATGTTTCAAAGTGAGGCACTATCTATTAGCTACCACCTCTGCTTGCTGTCTTTTTCTGGTTTGGAGATCTTAGGAGATGCATCCTTTTGGGAAGGTAGCAATGATTCCTGTTTTAAAAAGCTATGAATTCATCAATGTGAAACACAGTGAACCTGTGGCAGAGCCATTCAGGACTGGCATGCAACTCTTCAGCATCTTTTTTTTTCTGACAAGGCCATTCTGTATTCCTAGTGCAAAGGATTTGGGGAGGTTAAAGAACTTCTTATAGCAGACAATGTTGCATATGAAAACGTTGTAGATCAATTTATCCCGTAGTTGAGTCTCCATTATATGGGGTCAGTCTTACTGATGCTTGCCCAGCTTTGGTGGTCTTATTGGAAGGAAGGAAGGAAGGAAGGAAGGAAGGAAGGAAGGAAGGAAGGAAGGAAGAGATGGCCTGCAAACTTCTGCTCACCTTTTTTCTTCTTTAGTCTACACATCAGCAAGAGAGCTCCTACTAAAAAAACCAGCAGCAGCAGCAGAAAAACAAGCGGCAACAGGACTGTGATCGTGGGAAGACTGTTGGGATTAGAAGGGAGAAAAGGATGTGAGACTTCACTCAGCTGTGCTTGCTTGACATACAGTTCAGAAGAATATGTACAGAAGTGTACTGGAGGCCTTATGAGGCACAGGGAGGTCACGCACCTCGGAAGACCTCCCAGATGTGACTAGAAAGCACTTCAGAAGACCTCCCAGATGTGACTGGAAGGCACCTCTGCAGGCTCAACATCTGCAGATATTCAAATCAGTAGATGCCGAGCCCGTGGATAAAGACAGCTCAGTGTTATTTCTTTTGACACCCTAATCAGCCTCTGCTCCTGTGTGTGTTAAATGATGGCAGCAACCTAGCCGGGTGGTGGCCCTTTTCCAACACATACTTTTGTTGATGTACATGACCTGCAAAGAGGCCACGCTTTGTTCTTTCCCTCTACATGTACCTCACCCAAATCCCTAATTTACAATAAGTGAAACCAAAGTCCTTCACTCAGTGCCAGAACATGTGAAGTTTTCCACACATATTGTACTCCATTAGTCAGTCACTTAATGCACAGACCATTAGTATTTGCTCCCAGGCAGCAGAACAGAGAAAAGCTGGAAGCCACCAATGAAAATTATGGCCTGCATTATTGGCCTACACCATGGGTGGGCAAACATTTTGGCAGGAGGGCCATGTCATCTCTCTGACACTGTGTTGGGAGCTGGGGAAAAAAGAATTAATTTACATTTCAAATTTGAATAAATTTACATAAATTTACCTAAATATATACATGAGATGGAACTTATATGAATGAATGAATTTTACTGAGTTTATTTATAATACACATGAGAACTATAAAACAGGCATGTAGAACCACATGAGAACTATGAACTGTTTGCCACACACCTTTTGCACAGTGAAATCACACAGACCAAGCCAGAAACACATGGAGACATAAGTTGTTCAATGGGGGGGGGGGGGGTGTGGTTTAAAATAATACCAAGGGAAAAGCAGAAAACACATAGGGACTATAAAAGGCCTTGCTGTAACTTGGCCAGCAGCTCACTTATGATGGTTGTGACCGGCAGTTGTAGGCCAGCACAGGCTCCAACAGTCGCTGATAAACCAGAGGCTCATTGGAAACTGGAGGCTCCATGCAGGCCAGATTGGGGGTTCCCAAGGGCCGCAAATGTCCTGCGTTTCCCACCCCTGCCCTACACCAACATGTATCTGCTAAATTGATACATCAACCTGTATTGATAGGTGTCTGTGGTCCTACTTACCTTCTGAAGTTCTCTGTCGTTGTGGGGGATGAGCTGGGAGCAGTAGAGACATACCTAGTAGTTACAACTGTTGTACTGGGCACTATAACAGAAACCAAAAGGTAAAGGCTTTGAGGGCATTGACTTGGGGCATTTCTGCATACACTTGAACATTCTTAAATTACAGAAATGAAACTGGATGCAATTGTGTCATCAGCTCACAGATTGCTCTTTACTTATATTATGAATGTCCATCTTACCTTTCCCCCACATCTGTGGGAGCCGGGCAGCCCGATCCTGAGCTGCCTGTTGCAACGGGACTGAAACAGTTGCTGCAGTATCCCCCACACAACAGGGTAGCCACCAGCGACTCCTTGGGCGAAGGGGACCTTTGTCCACTTTCCCTGGGTAAGGCAAGTAGCCCTGCAATGGGGTTACTTGATTCTGTGGCAATCCTTGGGCTGCTGTAGAATCAAGAGCCTCTGTGTCGGGCCAGACACAGAGGCTCTGGAGGCAAAGGAGCAGAGCTCCTCCGGTTCCGCCTTCCTCCTGCCCCACTCCCTTCCCTGACCTGTCTCCTCTGCGCCCTCTCCCTGCCCTCCCTCTGCCTCACCCTGCCCCAGAATGCCTCCTCCCCACCTCCCCCATGCCCCTACCTATCTCTCCACCGCCCGGCAGTTTGGGCGACTGCGGAGCGGCTGAGCAGTGGCGATCAACCGGTGTTAGCCCAGCATTGGCTCTGGATCGGTGCTGAGGGCTGCAGATGTGCCTTTCAGGATTGGGCTCTAAGGAAGCTAACAACATATCAAACTGGCAACACTATCCTGCCTAAATCCCTCCCACCAATGCAGCTGTGCCACCAGAGTATGCATTGCATCCTGTGGGAGGGGCAGTCCCAGAGGAATCTTGTGGGTAAAGGAACTTTTGAACATAAAAGATGGCAATAAAAAGGCAGTATGCAGCAATAAAATGTGTATCCCAACATAACCCCCACTCGAACTGCAAAGAAAAAGCTAAATGAAACAGAAAAATGTTTAATTCCACACAAACACCTCTGGGAGGGGACAGCTCTCATGTCACTAGGGAGGGAATACCATAACTGTGATGCCACCACACACGACTTCTTCTCACGCTTCCTACTCTCATTTAGGGGCAGCACATACAGTGAACTGGTGAACCAGACAAAGCTGAACAAAGGTCCTCTGGCCACAGCCACCTGGCAATCCAGGAACAACTGTGGATCCAGGAGGACTCCCGAACTATGTACCTGTTCCTACAGAGGGAGTGCAACTCCGTTCAAAACAGCTTGATAGTCTAGGACCTGCACTGTGGACTTTTGGAGTGAGAAGACTTCTGGTTTGTCTGGATTTAATTTCAACTTGTTTACCCACATCCATTTCCCAACCACCTCCAGGCAGTGCTCCAAGACCTGCCATGCTCCACCCCCACCACTCCCAAAGTATCTGATGGAAAGTAGTCATGGAACTGAGTATCATCAGCATATTGATGGCACCCAACTCCAAATCCCTGGCTGATTTCTCCCAGAAGTTTCAAGATAGATCCCTACAGCACCCCACCCAACAATGTCTGAGCAGAGGTAATGCAAATTAACCACCCTCCCGGTCTACTTCCTACCCACTCAGCCAGCCCCCCCAGCTGCTCTTATAAGTCAAGTTGGGCAAGGGTCAAGTGGGCAGGGCAGATGCCTCACACTCTAGAGGATCCTGTCCACATCCTCAGGTTGTACAAGTTGAAAAGAATTGAAAACAAGAAACAAAAACAATACAAAGCAACAACAGATGCTTGAGGATGTCAGTAGATACTATCAATGCAGAGTTCAAGTCATGGTGGATACAAACAATTTTATCTGCAAAGTGCTTAGCAAATTAATCACAGCAAGTAGCTGTACAGACTGCCACATTTCTCTGGGGGCACCAAATGACACAGAAAAGCTGAATGGCTCTCCACAGACATGATTGTCAAGAAAAGAAGACTTCACTGCCATCACCGGCCCAGAGCAGGCTCTAATATGAGCTCCAACCGTTGTTCAGTCAGACTTGTTACACGTTTTCCTCTACCACCACTCAGGACTTCATTGCCTGCCTTGGGGTAACGATGTGGCAGAGGCTGCTCAGGAGTAATCTGGCCCAAACCTCAATCCATTTCCACTTTCCAGAAGCCCACCAGAGCTTCAGATGAATCATTGGCACTAGTGGTAGGGAAAAAAACCCCTCAATAATCAGTCAAGATTCATCGGCCTCTGGAGAGCAGAGCATAGAATTTAATCCCCCCTCCTCTGTGACACTGAATTCCCCCAGCACCACCAGTCAGAGAGACTCCAGTTTCACTGCTGAGTTCACCCCAGCCTGATCGGGCAGGAACGCTGTTGGACAGACAAAACTGGTGGTACACCAAGAGGATCCCACTCCTGTCTCACCCATTCAGCATGATGCAAATGCACTCAGAACACACTCAAATGCACTCAAACACAGAAAAAGGCTCAACAGGGTAACTAGCAAGGGGGATGTCCTTACAACAGGCCATCGCAACTCCACCTCGGAAGCCACTGTTGCTGCAGCACCCAGAAACCTGCTGGAGGAAGCTGGGAGAGACAAACCCCTCCCCTCTTTACTCATACATTGCTCTCAGCCCAACTCTGAGGTGCTTCAAGAGCCAGTTCCAGTGATCTTTCAGCCACTTTACTGATCACTTGAATAACTGCTCATGTGTGAGTAGTGTGACATCTGAAGTTGGGGGCTTGCATTTGTTTGCCGTTCCTCTTCTATGATGAGAACTGCATCTGGTGATTTTCTGTTAATGGAGGAGGAACTACAGTCTTGTGCAAGCCCCCTGTTCAGTATTAACACACAGGCAGTTTGCATGAGTACACCAGCCAATATATTGTTCAGATCAGGTCTCAGCCTCTCAGATAACTCAAGAGTTGACTAAGCTACCTTCACATTGGCACCATCGTCAAACCAGCTGCCACTATGTCATCCCTTTCTTTACAGGTGGATGGGTAAGGACTCTGGGAGCATAATACAGGAGTAGCAGAGGTCTATATATACAGTACATGTTTCTGATTCAACTGGCACATTCTTCACTCTCCTGCTATTTAGCTCTCTTCTGCATTACATTAACAGTGATCTGTTTCAAGCATTTGGCAGGGGTTTTGGATTCACAAGATTTCTAAACAAGGCAGGAGAGATTAACTAAACGGTAACAAAAGGAAGGCTTTTAAAAAATGCAACGTAAGTGCTGGCATATAGAAAGGAAATGGAAATTAGCAATCAACCTAATGCTGTATTTAGTTTAAACCTTTCTACCTCGATCTTCAGCCCAAGGGCTCCCAGAGTGAGTTTCAGCTTTAAACGACATTGCTTAAGATGTTAAGTAGGAAAGGGCTTGTGGTAGAAATTGCCTGCACTGATAAGGCTTGGCCAAGGTAATCAATTTCATCTAGTACGGTATTTCATGCAAATACTAAAGCTCTTCCCATCCCATTGCCAGGAGCTTGTTTGTTTGTAGGTTCAGCTGTTGAGCACACAGGACAAGACTTTCTCCAAGCTGTGAAGCTCTCTCATGGAACTTCTGTGAAACTTCTCCCATGGAAAGTTTGTGCTGCTGTCCCCCTCCCTCCTGGCCAAAAGCTGATCATAGAACCATAGAATCCTAGAGTTGGAAGATGCCGAAAAGGTCATCTAGTCCAAACCCCTGCATGTAGCAGGAAATCCTCCTACCTAGAGCATCTCCACCAGGTGCTTGTCAAGACTGCTAGAATATCCCCAGTGAGGAAGAATCCATCACCTCCCTCTGCAGTCTGTTTCACTGCTAAACTGCCCTTACAGTCAGAAATTTTTTTTTTTCTGATGTCCAATTTGATCCCCCCTCCTTTTTTGCAGTCTGTACCTCTTACAGTTTGTACCCTGATAGCTGCTTAAACTGGTTTGTTTGTTGTGGAACTTTTGGAATGAAAGGGTGGGTTCTTCCATCTTACTATGTTCTTTTCTCTTCTGATTGGCTGTTAGAATCCTGGCTTTCTATGGCCATGACTGGCACAAATTGGCCCAGTTCTAAGAATGGACTTGGGCTGGCATCCCCTTATTTGACTGCTTGAAGAGCAGGGCCAAGCAAATTCAAGAAAGACCATGGGTGCTTCCTGCTTCTTTATTCTAAGACAGGGGTCTCCAAACCCTGGCCCGCGAGCCACTTCCAGCCCTCAATACCATGTTAAAATATATGATTTTTATTTATTTATTTGTAATCTCCCTGGAGAGCACCCAAGGTGGCTAACAATATTTGAAAGTCATAAAATGCATTAAAACAACAGCAATAAAATAGATAAATAGCAATAAGCAGCAATAAAATCAGCAGTAAAAACAATTAAAAGCAGCCATCAGGCCTCAATGGCTTGCCGGAATAAAAACGTCTTCAGGCCTCGCTGGAAGGTTAACCATGAAGGAGCTGTTCTCAGCTCAAAGGGGAGGGAATTCCACAATACAGGCAGCACCACCAAGAAGGCCCTATTTCTGGCCGCCATCCCCCTAACCTCTCTTGATGACAACAAAACCAACAGGGCCGCCTCTGATGACCAAAGAGAGTGGGCCAGAATATACGGTAGAAGGCGATCTCTCAAATACGCTAGTCCCAAGCCGTTTAGGGCTTTAAAGGTCAAAACCAGCACCTTGAATTGGACCCAGAAATGAACCGGCAGCCAGTGCAGCTGCCAGAGCAGCGGCGTGACAGAGTCAAACCACTGATCTCCAGCAACCACATGAGCCGCCGCATTCTGCACCTGCAGAATTTGTATGCATCTGAAAAGTTTGGAGACCCCTATTCTAAGGCACCCTGTGGCTGTCTCACAGCCCCATCCTATCCAACTTTCCAATGTCAATGCTGCCAAAATGCTGCCTCAAAGTAAGGGAACATATGTTCCTTTATCTTGTGGAGGCTTCTGTGACCGCCCCCCCCCCGCCCAAGCAGGATGCAGTACAGTTCCCATTTGGCATCTGAATGCAAGACATCCTTCCAAGAGAGCAAAAGTGGGAAGGCTTTGGAAATGTGTGCCAGGTGTGCTCAAAGGGGGAAGGCAGTTATTTCACATCTGGTTTCAGTGGCCCCATTTATACATGTACTCTCAATTTTGTCTCCAAGAGGTCAAAAACAGGAACTTACCACTGAACACCTTCACAATGACTGAAAAGTAATCATCACGTCCACCTCGTATATCTATTCCACACCAGTATTGCCCAGCATCCTGCAGGGTCAGATTCTCTGTTTTAACTGTGAAAAATTGGAAGCTGCAATTGTCACTGATAGAGATCCTGCCCTTTTTCACGACTAGGGCTGTTTCTGTTGTTGTTATAACTTTTTTGCAGGAAAATGAATGTTCTCCTCTGCACCAGTATTTCTTATTGGTTCGATAGTCTTCTGTATAATGGCATGTGACCAACAAGGACCTCCCCACTGGTGCCCCCACTGAGCTACTGGTGTTGTTCACTGATCCAGAGAAACCACCTGAAAAGAATAAAGCAAACATCCATAATGCCCTCCTTCTGTACAGAATACATGAAATTCCAGACCAACATTGTGGCCAATTTTGAATGTTATCAGTTTATGTCTAATTTATACATCTCATTATTATTATTATTATTATTATTATTATTATTATTATTATTATTATTATTATTATTATTAAGATCCAACAATGCGGATGGAAACAAGAAGCGAAGGTTGCAAACCTAAATGCCCTTACAGGGGAGTAAGTCCCACTGAACTCAATGGAGCCTTTTCTGAGTAGACATGCCTAGAATTGTGCTGTTAGACTACAATCCTAAACACATTTACCAGGGAGTAACGGCCACTGAACACAGTAGGACTTGCTTCAGAGTAAATATGGATAGGACTATATGAGTCATAGCAATACATGTACTGCATAATGAGCAACAGAGGAAAAGTTTCACTAAAATATTTATGCATCTTTCTAATAAAGAACGAGCCATAAAACAATAATAGCTTTTATAAAATTCTGTTTCCTAAGGATATTTATTTTATTTTTATACAATGTCTTAGAGATAATTAGCTATCTGAGCATTAGCTATTTGAATGTCTCTAATTATTAAATAATTATGTGAACTTATCAGGTGGGAATTTAAAAAAAAAAACCTTGCAGACTTGTTAGATATCTTGATTTCCGAACTTTCAGAAAATGAGGAAGACGTGTTTCCCCCTCATCCTGCACAGACCAGGGGTTGATGACTCCATATAACATTTTTAAACTCTTTGGTTGGAGTATTATTTTTGCCCTTAGGTGTATATTTGAATGGAGTGAATCTTTAGAAATTATTACAAATCTCTGCCATTAAAAGCAAAAAGCCTAAATGTGCAACATATATACTTTTGGTGCTGTTTTATTTATTTGATTTATTTGTTGGGGGAGCTTCCTACTTTTAAATTTCTCTGGAGTTTTGTTTTTTTGGGGGGGAGGGGCAGATTTGAATCCCTTGTGCCCTGAATTACAGGGTCAGTCTTCTATCTGGTTACCACTATTTTGAATTTTGAGTTCTAATACTATTTGTCATCTTGTGTGCCTATGCAATTTGTAAATACCATGAGTAAAATAAATGAATCAAAGGAAGTTTATAACACTTGGAAATTGATACATTAAAAGGGCACAATTCAGCAAAGTTAAAGGCTTGCCAAGTTCCATTGATTTCAAAGGCAGTGTTAAGTACGTGCAATGTGAAAGCTAAGTATGTGCTTTATTCTCTCCTGTTGAACTCAGTAGGACTTCACAGTGCTTTAAGGGCCCAATCCTAAGGAGCTGTGGCACTGGAGCTCAGTGCCAGCACTGGGTGTCAAAAATGTGCCATAAGGCATGTCCGCAGCACCCAGGGAGGAGGGACCGCCAGCACTGGGCCAGCATCAGTCAGCTCTGGGCTCAGCACCAAGAGGAGATGCTGCAAGAGTGCCCAGGGTTAAGTTGTACTGCCATGCAGTGGTGCAGGTTTTTGGGGTGGGGGTAGGCATTCCAGGGCAGGGAGAGGGCAGAGAAGGGGGAGTGACCAGCCCTGAAGGGGGGTGGGGCTGGCGAAGGTCTTCGCTGGATCCTATCCTCCATGTTGGGCTGCAAAGCCCTATTCCTTATGGCATGTTGCCCCCCCCCAATTGTGCAGATCACAGGCACAGAGCCAGTCAAAGTGTTACTCAGATCTCTTGGGGAAGTAGACAAAACGTACCATTTTTACATTCACAGTCTATGTTCCCAAGAAGTCTGCACAGACCAGAGATCTAAGTTGTAGCACAATTGATCAGAGCTCAATTTGAAATAGGTTTTCAAGCCTTGAATGGTCTGGGAACAGGCTAAGTTCTTCTTTCCTCCATGATGTATGCCACCTTGAGTGCCCATTTATTTGGCAAGAAAGGTGGGACACAATCACTTACATACATAAATAATTTCAGAATCCCCTGCTCCTGTATAAATCTGCCCAGCCCCTGAGATCAGCAGCAGAGCCCCCCAGCAGCTTGCCATTGACAGAAACAGCTATTGTTGGTAGTAACCAGAGATGCCTCAGTTGTGGAACACCTCCTGAAAGAGGTCAGGCGGGTTTCTCTTCTCTTTCTGGACAGATGCTGAAATCTTTGCCATTTCAGAAGGCTTTCAATCCTATGTTAAATTGATCCCCCCCCCCTCCAAAAGCTTTCTTTCAAAGCCAGACTTTGCTCTGAGCAGCAAAGTCAATTGTTAAGGTTAACCCACTTTGCACAGCCCACAGGTGTACACATTTGGTTCCTGTTGCATATAGGCAACATTGCGCAGAAATAGCTTAAGCAAGGTCTTTATAAAGGGGAAAGGAAATCTTGTATACAAGTTACTCACTTGGGATGAAGAGGATTGCCCAGGCCAAGGACACTGGTAGCATTATAACACTTTTGTCCTTCTGCATGTCTATTTTGCTGTTCGTCCTATCAGTTTCTGTGGGAACTGTTTCCCCTCCAAGACAGCTGCACACGGGAACAGTGCTGGCCACCCTCTTCCTCTTCTCTCTTACATTATTTCCTTCTTCTCACAGCAAAACAACACTTATCTTCAGCTCAAAATGTTAACGCCTGCTTGTCGGGGGCCATGCAAATAAGCTTTTACTTATTTTGATGTCATTTTCCATCTGGTGAAATACTGCAGAACTGAGGGCAATTGATGGGCAGCCCAGTCCTTAGCTGCCCGGAGCTCCCGGATCCGGTGGCTCCACGGAGGGCTGCCGCCAGATCCTGTGCCTCCCCCCCTACCGCGAGAGGCTCCTTGAGAGAAGGGGATGTTCGTCCCCTTCCCCTGAGTAAGGGAAGCAGCCCCGCAATGGGGCTACTCACTTTAGCAGCGACCAAAAGTTCAGTGCTAAAGTAAAGGCACTCGTGTAGGGCGAGCAGCCCTACACGAGTGCCTTGGATCCTGCAGAGCTCAGCTCCGTGGATCCGCCTCTCTCCCTCCCCCTGACACGCCTCCCCCACACTCTCAGCCATGCCTCCCCCTCCCCGGAACACCTCCTCCACACCGCAGCCACACCCCCGCTTCCCGTTCCGCAGCCTAGTGGTCCAGGAGACCATGGGGCTGTGGAACCTGGGCCTCCCCCATGCCTCCCCCCTCCCCGGAATGCCTCCCCCATGCCCTGGCCATGTCCTCACCTCCCGTGGAGCTGCGGAAACTTCTGTGGAGCTGTGGAACCCAGGTGACCGCTGGGCACTAGCCCAGCGCCAGCTGGTGCTGGGCTAGCTCTGGCAGGAGCTCTGGCAGGAGCTGTGCCACAGACTTCAGGATTGGGCTCTGATGTATTTGCCATTTTTCTCTGTTAAAATGTACTATAAAAGTCTTGCATATTTTTTTAAAAAAGGTTTTTTAGAAAGTTAGCCATAGGTTTTACAGTAGTACTTCCCAAATTCTTTAGCACCAGGACCTACTTTTAATACAGCAATCTATTGTGATCCACTAGGAGAAAAAGAGATCTAGAAAGAAATGATATTTTATGTATTAATAATAATTAATTAATTATTAATGAATAATACAGGCGTGCCCCCATATGCACAAGGGATCCCTGGTGGATATGGAAACTGTGAATACTATGGACACTGTAAAAATAGAAGCCCCTGCCTCCACCCACCCTGATGCAGCATTACCTTTGCTTTTGGCAGGTGTTTTCTCCTTTAACTTGCTTACACAGAAAACTTGACATATAGGCAATCAGCCTGCCACTAGAAGGAGTGCAGGCCATAGCCTGCACATGGAGTCTTTTGTCTGAGCAAATTAAGGGAAGAAACATTGGAACTGCCATCTGAAGTATGCGAAAACAAAGGTAATGGCTGTGCGGGGGGGGGGGGGGCGCTGAGGGTCCTCCATCCATAGATAAGCCTTCTGTGCTCCCCTCCAGTGGCGTAGCTAAGGGGGTACAGGGGGTAGTAGTCGCACCGGGCAACAAGCTTTAGGGGGGCAACAAGCTGAGCTTGACACTAGTGGCCAAAATGGTGAAAAAATTGGTATGTGCAAATAATACCATCATGTTATATATCATTGGAAAGGTAATTTAATGCAGAATGCAATGAAACAAACCTCATTGGAATATCTGTATTCTATCAAAAGTTATGTCCTAATAACCAGAAAATGAAAACGCAACTGCCTTATGGAACAAAAAGTGGATTTCTTTAACTCAAAACTGACCTATAAGACTGTTGTGAGAGCCAGTGAGATGTTACTATGACACAGCATGGAACCAATAAAGTGTTAATATGAGTCAGCTTTCATTTCCATGTAGTACAGCTACTCCAGCTAACTGGTAAAGAGGCACTTTTTCAAATAGGGCTCCTCTTATATTTAGCATGGAGAGAATAACTGTCCCTCTTCACCCCAGTACAGTGTCTCCAGACAATAAGGGGCACACTTTTTATTTATTTACTTAATTAAATTTGATTTTGTTGTAGAGGAGGGGCTACAAAATCTTCTTTGATCTCAGATAGCAGATAGATGCCTTACCTATGCCACTGGCTGGGAGGAGGTGGCAGATCAAGTGAGTGGTGAACTGCTGGGGGCAAGAGGCAAGTTTTCCCCCAATTTGCACTTTTTAAAAAACCCAGGTGTGATGTCACATCCGGTTGTGACATCACTTCCGGGGCATCATTTTGAGCTCTGCACATTGATTAGCTATGCCACTGCTCCCCTCTGCATGTCGATTACCTCTGTTTTTACTTTGTTGCGATGGCAGCTAGGGTGTTTCTTCCATTAATTTGGAAATATGTTGGAAATATGTTTTTATCTTGTTTGTAAATCATGTTTTTAATTGTGTTTTTAATCATTTTTGTAAGCTGCCTTGGGTCCCTTCGGGGAGAAAGGCAGGGTATAGTTAAAATAAATAAATAAATAAATTTGCTTTAACTCACGAATTCCCAACCTGTGGTTCATGGGCCACCAATGGTCTGACCATGAGAAGTGGTCCACAAGGTTTCAGAAAAAAATTGCCTTCAATCAATTCCAGTGTCTTGCCAAGCAAGCGCTCCCGCCATACACCACCAGAGAGGGCGGAGAACTAACTGCCCATAGCCGGCACCGAAGTGTTGGCTGTGCTGTGGGTGGTCTGTTATCCAGCCTCTCTGATAGTCTCTTGAGGGGTGCTCACCTGAGAGATGCTTCTCCACAGACCACCAAAGAGGATGGAGAATGAACCACTTACAGCCAGAAACAAAAGCAACAACCCACAAATGCGTACGTGCAACCTCCTGATTTTAGAAATGGGCTATGTCCAGTGATGGGATTCAACCGGTTCCAGCCGGTTCTATAGAACCCCTACCCAATCAAGTTCTTGGTACTGAGAACCGGTTGTTGGCGGGGAGCGTACGCGCAGCTCTGACGCCTGCTGCGACTGTGCTCAGAACGTAGAAGAGGGCGCGAACCACTGGCATGCAGCCTCCCTGACAGAGGAGCAGTTCAGCTGCCTGCCCCGCGCCTCTCCTCCCCTGCCGAGCTCTCCTGGTGGGTCTGGGGTGCGGGGGGGACGAAGAGGAGGGCGCTGGAGCTGCTCCCGCGCTGCCCCGCGTCCCCTCCTGTCTGAGCCTGCCTGCCTGCCTGGGAGACTGACCCTCTTGCCTGGATCAAAGGTGGAGGGGGAGCTTTAAAAACTTCTGCAGTCTGGAGCTGGAAGGAGGAGGCGCCCCTTGGAGGTCCCGGGGCTGCGTTTCATTCTTCTCCAATGACAATGCAATGCTGACAACACAATGCTAGGCATGTCTACTCAGGCATGTCTACTCCAATGACAATGCAATGCTAGGCATGTCTACTCAGAAGTAAGCCCCAGGAAAGTGTGGATAGGATCGCAGCCTCAGTGACGAAGATGAGATGCTTCCTTCTTCGCCTACTGATTGACAGTGGCTGTAATCCTAACCACACTTTCCTGAGCGTAAGCCCCATTGAACAAAATAGGAGTTACTTCTGAGTAGACCTGGTTAACTATAATGGGACTTACTTCTGAGTAGACAGGCATAGGGATTGTGCCCTTACTTCCCACAAGCACAGGACTGCACCATGGGGTTGGTTTTCATCCTTGGGGTTTGGGAATGCAGTTTTGTGCCTGGGATCTTTTCATTGCAATACAAAGTGTTGTTACACAATGATTGTATAATATGCTATCAGACACAAAGAGGCGATGCTCCCACAGCTGAAATTCCTCAGGTTAAAAAAAGGCAGGAATGTGGCACAAAACATTACTTCATTAAGGGCACAATCCTATGCAGGTCTTCTCAGAAGTAAGTCCTATTGTGTTCAATGGGTCTTACTCCCAGGAAAGTGTGGATAGGATTGCAGCCTTTGAGCAGAATCCTATACATATCTACTCAGAAGTAAATCTCATTATAGCCAATGGGGCTTATTCCCAGGAAAGTGGAAGTAGGATTGCAGCCTGCTTTGCACTCCCTGGTCAGTAGCAGCCCTCAAACTTGTGGGAGACTCGCCACTAGAGTAGACCAAAGTGATGGGTATCTGCTGTTGCCTGTCGGAAAGCAACCTAGAAGAATAGTCCCCTCATAGTACCTTTTTGCTCATTAGTGAAACTGTCCTTCAAGGCTGCCATTCTCTCTCAAACCCTGGAAGTCAACAACTCTCCTTGAACTTGTTGGGCTTCTGAGTAGACGTGCATTGGATTGCAGAGTTGGAAGCTGGAGGGGGAAGCTTTAGAGTTCACTGGAATTCTTTTTTGGGCTGGGTGGTAAAAGTAATAGAGCAGCATTTCTCAACCAGTAGTACTCATACCACCAGTGGTACTTGAGGTGTTGCCCAGTGGTACTCATGGCAGGACCCTCCCCCCCAGACCTCCACTGCCTGGCAGTGAGACCAGCAATATGATGCAACAAACAGTGGTAGGAGGCTCAGTTCTGCTTTTCTTGCACTCAAAAAAGCCCTCCCATCTACCCTGGGAGCCCAATCCTATGCATGTCTACTCAGAAGTAAGTTCCATTATAGTCAATGGGACTTACTACCAGGAAAAAGTGGATAGGATTGTAGCCTGAGCCTCTTACAGTTGTTTGTTGCATCATGTCTGACCTCTTAGTTTGGAAATAACTGGTGATAAAGTCATTCCAGTTACTTCCAGTTGTACTTCCCAGAGGTGGGCCATGCAAAATGGTACAGCGGGCGAGAGGCAGATGCTGAGGAATGCTGTAATAGAACAAAAAAGAAGGGGAGATGTACAGATGTTACTATGCTGTTGTTGCTTTAGGTTGATGATGAGGTGTCAGACTATGTGCTCAGTGCTCTTTTGCTGACCAGATGTTCACCATTAAGAGTGAACCAGATCCTTGACAGGATTGACTGCTCTGGTAAAAATCAAAGCCCAGTGCAGCAAGTTGTTTTGTGCAGATGTGAAGGTGCTATGCTGCTGTGGTGTCTCCAGAGTTTGGTAACCTGGAGCCCTGGCAGTTCCCACCTCCTCTTCTTGGTGCCTTCCTGATTTCATTATACAACTGCCTTGAGAATTCAAGAAAAAATGTCCATTTGAAATGTGCATTTCAGCCACATGTTTATCCTCCTTGGAAACTAGTGGCCAAAGGCCTGTAAGTATGACTATAGAGGACAGAATTGCAGCCTTGCAATTTGGATTTAGACATTGGGTGCGTGTTAAAGTTACAGTGCAATCCTATGACTGTCTACTCAGAAGTAAGTCCCATTATGTTCAATGGGACTTACTCCCAGGAAAGTGTGTACTGTACAGTATAGGAGTGCAGCTGTAGTCTTTCAACTTCCTTTGCGGCAGACAATTGAAGCTGAGTTGCTCATTGCTCATTAGGACATAGAATCTGTTGTTAATTTATTTGAATCCCACCACTGGCTATGTCAGAATGCCAGTGCAAGGGAGGGCACCAGGGCGCAGGTCTCTTGCTGTCTTGTATGCTCCCTGGGGCATTTGGTGGGCCGCTGTGAGATACAGGAAGCTGGACTAGATGGGCCTATGCCCTGATCCAGTGGGGCTGTTCTTATGTTCTAAATCTTCTCTATATCTTATCTAATAACTCTAATACATCTCTAATAAATCTTCTCTAATTATTACAAACTTAATTGAATTTTTTGTGTTCAGGGGATGGGGGGGTTGCATATGGTTCATGACAATTCCAGTTTTTGCTTCAGTGGTTTGCAGGGCCGAAGGTTGGGAACTACTACTTTAACTAGACTAGAAGGAGCCTGCACTTCCTCTAGTGGCAGGGTGATTGGCTCACATCAAATCTTCTGTGTTAAGCAAGTTCAAGCAAGTTGAAAGAACAAACACCCAGAACAATGCAAAAACAAGATAATGGCCATGGGGGGGGGGGCTGTGGCAGGGCCTAGGAGAGGGGGGTAAAGGGGGTAATTTGTACCCGGGCCCAGGGTCAAAAAGGGGGCCCAGGAGCCAAAGGAGGGCCCAGAAATTTCCTGGGATCTTACATGTTCCTATCTACTCAGACTAGTTGCCCACATGGGATGCTGGGAACACTACCACAAGCGTGCAGCTGCAGCTACTGGAAAGCCATGTATGCTGGGCCAAGGAATACAGGACACTTCTTAACACAGTGTAAAATCTGGAACAAAATTGGCCTGCTACAGTAGGTGTTTGGCTTGTGGATCTGCTTACCATGAAGGAGTGTATAGGAGCTCAGGGACACAGCTGTGGGGCTATGGCTGCTGCAGAAGTATGTTTTGGTGCAATCAGGACACTTTCTAGTGTGAGCCTAAATGTGATGATGCTAATTTTCTGCATGATTTTCTATATTAAAAATTTTTTAGAGAGACTTAGGAGTGTGTTTGGTTTTCCATATTATCGTATCTAGCTGCTAATGTCACACGGGTGGGTAGACCTGGGCTCCAAAGACTTTTCCAGCTGTCTTTACCCTCCCCCCACTGTTTTGCCCCTCCCTGCCCCCATTCTGCTCACCCATCACACCCTCCCCCGCTCTGTTTCACCCCTCCCTCTTTGGAAAGGGGCCCAAAAGAAACTTTGTACCCCCTGATAAGATTCCTCTCAGAGGCCCAGGCCAGGGGTACTGTATCTGCAGATAACTGAAACCACGGATATGGGATTTGCGGATACAGGTCCCCACCTATAATCGGGGTCCTGTGCTCCTGAGGCTGCTAGAGACCTTACTTATAGTATGTGTTGGAGAAATCTACTCCCTTCTAAGGTTCTGTACTTGGAGAAATCACACACTGAAGCAGAGGCAGCTCCCACTTTAGAGATTCCTTCTTGTCTTTATTAGTCCTGGTGCAGATCCAACATACCCAATATAGGCAAGATATGGATCAGAAAAGAAGCAAAGTTACATGCCTGTTTTTAAGCTTCCTAATATCAATAATTAACAAAAACTATCCCCCTTTCTGCATATAATTAACCATGTGCAATTCACCTGTTCTTCCATCTTGAACATGCGCACAAAGATGTATCTTTAAGTTTCTATTTCCTAATCAATGCATAAATTAGAATAAACAAGGCATTGTCTGTTGACTGAGCTTGATACAATTTGTGTGCATGCAAAACTACAGCCAAGTGATAACATACAAAGAAGAAGTTGCTTCTTTATGCCAAATGTTTAAATTATGAGTGGTTAGCAACCATTCTCTGGGAAACCAAATCACAGCTTTTGTTTAGCAATTAGATCACAGACCTCATAGATTTTACAGAACAGTTAACAGGCTTATTCTACACAGAGCATATAGTATATGCTCTGTGTACCAATCAAATACCAATCAAGTACCAAAACTATACTATTTGACCATATTCCTATTAGTGACAAAATACATATGACCCTTGTTTTACATAATGCTGACCTGTGCAATGACTGTCCTCACTTCTCTATCTCCCGAAATCACCAAATATTCCAACCTGACCTCCACAAGCCCTTTTGACATGTTTCAAACATAGTGTATCTTTCTGTTGTTACTCTGACCTACTACAGCTGGATTCTCATGCTTTAGCTAAACAATAGAGAAAGCATCTTCTTATGAGAAAGCTTATCTTGTTATAAATAGAGAACAATGCATCTTCAGCTAACAAGGTGCCCGGGACCCAGACTTGCAGGGGAGCTGGGCCATGACGAAACAAACTATACAGTACAACCTATACAGACTGGGTTCTTCAACCTCAGTCTATCCAGAGCTGTGTTTCCACAACTGCTTTAAACAACTTTCAAATGCACTTCTATTACCCCAATACATTCTCGAGACTGAAGTTTGTTAAGGGTAGCTCTAGCAACTCTCAGATTCCCTAATAAACCACAGTCCCCCCAGAATGCATTGGGAGAATAGAAGTGCACTGAAGTGGATTAAAACTGTAGTGGAAATGCAGCCCAGGTCTTCTCCATAAGAAGTAACATGTATTAGTACAATTCAACATGGGAAAGTGACACCTTTCACACCCGAATGCTACTACTAGACCCCAGTAGTAGGTCATCCAGTTCAGAGAATTCTTAGGCCCTAATAGAAAGCTCAACCCATTCTTCTAGTTTAATGTGTATCTAGAACAGCACTGCACAAATGTTTTAGCTACAGGACCCACTTTTTAAAACAACAATCTATCATGACCCACACAAAAGAGTTCTAGAAAGAAATATACTTATTATTAATAGTGTGCTGTGTTGATTTGTTTGTGCATGGGCTGCGTTACACGTTCAAATTCAGACTTGAGGTTTGCTCTAAGAATATCTGCAGGATAAATGATATAACTATCTTAATAATTTAAATGCTTCTTGGCAAAATGTGTTTTCTTTGGTGGATAATGATGTTCCAAAGGACCGTGTTGCTCTTGCAAGAGCGCGGTCATTTTTTTTCTTTACATCTTGGATTTGAATGTTGCATTTTGCCTATTGTGTGTGCAGTAATCATTCACCTCTTCTGTAGACTAGCTTACATACAAATCTTGGGACCACACCGTTCCTGTCATTCTGAGTGTGTAGACTCTTATTTTAAAAATAATTCCAAAGGAAAACACATTGTTTTTCAGTGTTCCCCAGAGTTTCCCACTTTTTCACTGGAAAAAATGAAAATTATCGGGGGGGGGGGGTAAAAAGACTTCCCCCCCCCCAATTTTCCATTTTTTCCCCCCCAGGTCTTCACATCTCTACCCTCCATTGCACATTTGCCCTGGTCTCTTGGTGGACCTATAAGCAAGGGTCTCCTGCCCCCAAGGCCTGGTGCAGGGCATAAGAACCACTGAGCTAAAGTGATATATAGCGTAAGGGAAGTACACAGAAGAGAAAGCACTACTGTACTTTGAGCTTCTGGAAAAGCCCACTGTGACTGGTATCCATTGGAGAGTCACCATTCCTTCCTGCATTCTACCCTTCGATGCCCCTGACAATTCACCCAACATGAAAAACACTCTGCCATTGTACCAAAGAGAAATTGTGAGGCCTGGTGGGATCATTGGAAGAACTTTCCTATCACCTCACAAACAAAGGCTGGGTTCAAACATCACATGAAACCATGCCTTGGGCTAACCATAGTCGGGAATAACATCATGGTCTGAGTTCTGAGACAGGCAAATCATGGTTTAGAGCTGCTTGTTGGCCTTTTGTCTCCCATCTGCCCAGGACTCCCATTTCCTAAATCCATTCTCACTCCCACGGTGAAGAAGCCCAGGGCAGGCCCAACCATGAGGTAGAAGCAGCTGCTTAAAGCAGTGGTTGACAGAGGTGAGCTGATATGGGGTGACCCACAACTTCTGCCTATCTGCTGCCCCTCCCACCCCTCAGCTCACTGGCTATTGGGCATTCTGTTCTTCTTGAGGGGAAGAGTTGGGGCAGCAGCAACCTAACTCTTACTCCAGCGCTGCTTCCACAACCAGTGACAGTGTCTTGTACAGTAATGATGCTGAAGAAAAAAACAACAGAGGGCTGCAGTGATTGTGCTCTGATCACTCTCCTATCAGGAGAATGATTCAAAGAGGGTCGCTTCACGTCCCCCTCGCTCATGTGAGCAAGGTGGTGTTCTCTTCCAGCATCCTCCACCCAGCCTGTCTGCTTAAAGAAGTGACTGGGTGGGAACAGGAAGGTGGCATTGCTAAAGGGGATAGGTGCTCCAGGAGTGCTGCAAAGTCTTTGCTCATGGAACTCATCTTTAAATGGGCTGGGAAAACATTCTTGGGAGTCCAACCTGCCTTGAACAAACAACCAGGCAGCAAGGAGGAGGCAGCAGGGTACACATTTATGCACATGTAAGGAATAAAAAACAAAAATGGGTGAAATGAGGGATGGGGTGAAAATTAGGTCACTGCTTCAGACAGTGCTTCAACTTTGGCTGGGCTCACAGCAGCCCTCTTGTGTAACAGCAATAGCCATAACTGTGGTTGGTTAGGGGCCTGTAAATTCAGACATAACAGGTACAAACTATACAAACTGTAGTTTTCAAGCCAGCTTCAGACTGTGGTTTCAGATCCTGGTTTGTTGACCACAAACAAATCACAGCCTGTGGGCTGGGCGTATTCTGATTCAGACATTTACTACCTAATCCAGGGGTCTCCAAACCCTGGCCTGGGGGCCAGATGCGGCCCACAGAGAGCCTCTATTTGGCCAACAGCCAGCCTCTGATCCCCTGAGAGCCTCTGGCCTAGTTGACCAAACAGAACCAGACTTGTGCTTGTGTGTGCTTTATTTCCTTGGCTATACTCATGCTTGTAGAACTCCTGGACATTTGAGCCCATTCATTCATTCATCTAAGTTCCATCTCTAATATATTTATTTAAATTTTATATTTAATTTTTTTTTCAGCCCTTGACACCATGCCAGATATTTGATGTGGCCCTTTGGCCAAAAAGTTTAGAGACCCCTAGCCTAATCCAAACAACCTCCCAGCATCAATTCAGCCATAATGCAGCCTGAGGCAAGGGAACATTTGTTCCCTTACCTTAAAGAGGCCTCCATGACTGCCCCCCCCACACACACACTGGATGATGCAGCTTGTTCCCCATTGGCATGGCTGCACCTGCACTAGAAAGTTAATTAGGATTAGGTCGCTAAACAAACTGTGGTTTCACAGGGACATTGCAAGGATGAATAAGCTCATGCTTATACAGACTACAGTGTACATCAGCTTCTTGGGAAAATTGTGCTCAGTGTTATAATTTCTGATTCCTGACATCTCAACACAGCATTTTGTTCACTTGTTATCAGAAACAACCTCTTTTTTTAGATCAGTGTCACCATGTGTACTGTGAACAGCATCAAGGATACTGCGCTGTTCTTCAATGTGCAGGATTCTAAGGGCTTTGAGAAGACTTTGTGCAGCTTATTTGGTCCATATGGTTTAAATGGCCATTGGTTGGCTGGCACATACTGTACGTAGAGACAAAGAGAGAAGGCGATAGCCCTTGATCTCTGATAGCCCTTGATCTCTGAACGTCTTGCGTAGGTATACCCAGGCTTTTACCAGAAGTTGTCTTGTGTTTTTCAATATCTCTTCTGCTTTTCACAATCTTGAGAAATAGAAACATGGGTTTAATTTTAAAATAAAATATATATTTAA
The DNA here is from genome assembly GCF_035046505.1 of Tiliqua scincoides. NCBI lineage: Eukaryota > Metazoa > Chordata > Lepidosauria > Squamata > Scincidae > Tiliqua > Tiliqua scincoides. The sequence continues at coordinate 155,332,291 of NC_089822.1, forward strand.
AAGTTGTGCCTATGTTTGATAGAGCTAGAATCCATAATTCATGGAATACTGATAGATAGTTCACTTTTAGTGAAATAGTGTTTCATATTAGGCTATATATGTGCCAACACTTGCTTTTTGCAAGGCAAAAAATAGGAAGTGCCATTACAAACAGACTTCCTAGCCACCTAAGGATGAACTGTACTGTGCAAATCTGTCCTGCAAACCAATCCAGCTTGAACTCTATAGGTCACACATGTGTTTGCATAAGGCTAAGGCATAAGAGCCCACTGTTCAGGTGTAGAAGCTGTAGATTGGTTCAGGATCAGCTTTTCTATGGAGTAACACAAAGCAGTTGTTTGGGGCAGCCAATTTTAGAGGAGAAATTTTCCTGCCTCCAAACTCCATTTCTGTGGAACACTCTTTTTAAATGAGCAGGGAGATGTTCAATTTGACTTTTTTATTTTGAAACCTTCCCACACTCAGCCACCCGCTGATGAAGGTAAGGTGGCAGGGGAAGGGGGGAACGGGAGGGAAAGCATGAAATGTGGTGGAGAGATGGAGAAATAGAGATGGGTAGGCTTTGGGAGGAGGTGGAGCTGGTGGTGATAGCGATTTCTTTTGTGTAGATCCAAGGATACCCATTGCAAGGTGGGAGGCTTACTGAGGGGGAAAGGAATTTAAGTTCCCTGCCCCTTCTGAAGCTTTCCGCTTCACCCACACCCACTTCCCACAGTATACAGCATGCACTTTTATGGCATGGCTGCACCAGCGGGATGGGAAAGCTAGGATTGGTCTGTTATTTTGCTACATAAATTACTTTATAAGCTTCTTTTTTGTTGAAAAGCAGTGCAGGTATGTGCTTTAATGATGGGGATAGTTCTCCTATCCCTGTTGTTATGTGATTAGGTCATGAAGCAAACATTCAGCCTTTGCCTTTGTTGTGTAAACAAACACTCCCTGCCAGACACTAGCTGGCTGCATGGGCTACTGGAGAAAGACTACCTCTTCTTTGCATTAAGAGCCTCTCTGTTGTAGTAAACAGACACTCTGTTGCAGGCTATGGGAGATGTGATTGCCTCATTAAGAGCAGCTTTACTGGTCCAACCTTTTCATACAGGGATTTTTTATACACGGATTTGACTCAACACGAATGGCCACTGCAAATGAGAAGGAATGTGCTGATCCCTGGAGAAGGGGAAAAATGCATCCCTTTAAAATCACAGTTTAAAAAAACTGCTTTCTGAGACAGTCATAAAAGCAATTACAGGTATAACCTAATTACAGATTTTTCACCAGTGGAAAAATGCATGGATTTTTCTATCTCAACGCGATGAGAAGGGCACTGTAAATTAAAGGAAAACAGTAACAATAACCTCATTAATGTGAGAGAGGGCAACCAGCTGACAATCCATCAATCACTCTCTCCAGGCACTTAGAAGGCTTCACTCCAAGGTAAGCAACACTTCCCTTCACCTGAGCACATGAAAGAAAGATAATCCCTTTGCTCTGGGTGAAGGGAGGGGTTGCTGGCTTGGAATGAAGCTAAGTGCCTGGAGCCTGATGGATGGATTGTCTGCCTAATGACTGTGGGCCCAATCCTATCCAACTTTCCAGCACTGGTGCAGCTGCAATGCAGCCCCAAGGTCAGAGAATAAATGTTCTCATACTTTGAGGAGGCCTCTGTGACTGCCTCCCCACCACAGGATGCAGTGCTTGCCCCACTGGTACAGCTGCAGCGGCACTGGAAAATTGGATAGGATTGTGCCCTCAGTCTTAACATCACAAAGGTGAGCAAGGCTGTTTTTAAATCACCAAGCAAAGGAACTTTGTTTTTTAAATTGATTTGCTTTAGTGCGATTTTTGCCATCCACGTGAGGTCTTTTTTGCCATGGATTTTTGCCATCCACGTGAGAACCTGTGCAAATAATGAGACTCAACATGTACTGTGCTTTGCCAACTGTCATCTCTGCGGTCCATTGTTAAGCAAGTTGTTGTTAAGCGGTGCATGCCTGTATATAAATACTCTGATCTTGCAGGATTGTTCTTACGGTTCTTTGATCTTTAAAGCCCTATACAGCTTGGGGCCACAGTATCTGAGAGACCACCAACTTCTGGCTTGTCCCCTCAGGTCATCAGAGAAGGCTGTCTTATAAGTGTCCCTGCCTAGGCAGGTGGGAGAGGCAGCAGCAAGGAATAGGGCCCTTTCAGTAGTGACACCAGCGCTATAGAACTCCCTCCTCTTAACTTAAGAACTGCTCTCTCCTTAGAGGCTTCCCAGCAGGGCCTAAAGACATGGTTATTTAGATCAGCCTTCTGAGCCCAGATCTCTTTAAATTTTGGGTACTTTTTTATGTGGGGTAGATGTTATGGGTCTTCCTCTTTGTTCTGCTACTACTCAGGAGCAGGTGGTCCCACTACTCCTCCCAAGCTCCAGTTGCAGAGGCCAGGGAAGGTATGGGTGGCATAGGGTAGGAGGCTGGGAGTGAGCAGGTAGCCACTAGCCACCAGGGAGAAGGGGGCGGGGTCCTGAGTTGCTTCTTATCTACTCTGTCCAGGAGGAAGAGGTGGGCACTGATACGGTAGGCACCTCCTTTATAAAGCCGGGGCAGGCCAGTGATGACAGGCAGTGGTGGTGAGGAGGAAAAAGGTGCTGGAACTTCATCCTCCTGGACTTGTCTGAAGCACTTTCTTCCACTGCGGCCAGGAAAGCACCTGTATTGCTGCTCCCTTTGGGACCAAGCGCCATCCCTCAGAGTGTCTCCTAGCCCAACTATCCCGGGGCAGCACTGGCCAACCCCTGTGCCCAGAACTAGCCTCTCTCCTTAGGGCTGCTCTTCACCACTGCCACTATACACAGGGTCCTCCCCACTGTCTGCAGCAGTGGTGCTGACAAACATGGCCATGCCATAAGCTCTGTATCACTACCAGTATACTAGTTCTGGCAGTGGTGGTGCCTCATAAGATTGGGCCCTGTGTCAGTTATGCCTTCTTCTCTTCCTGATGTATTTGGCTTTAAGTTTCCTGCAGATTTTGAAAACAGGACTCACCTGGGAGAACAGTAACGTTTACACGGAATCCAGGATCAGACCCTGTTTTTTCTATGGCACACCAGTAAATCCCAGCATCTTGCTGTGTGAGGTTGTCCAGGCGCACAGTGAATTCAGAGAGAGTTTGATTGTCCTTGATAGAAGTTCTGCCCCCCTTCACTTCTGCCTCTGATCCTGTGGTCTTAACAACTGTTTCACATGAACTCCAACTGGCTCCTCTGCACCAATATTTGTTATAGTTCAAAAATCCATTGTATTGACAAACCACAGACAGTGACCTGCCAAGATACCCATTCCATTCTGAAGAGCTTGTCACAGAAGATGCACACCCTGAAAAGCAGAATGACCCCAAATTAAGACAGTGGCTCAGGCCATTAGTGTCCCTCTCTTATCATAGAAAATGAACAGATTACAACATCCCTGACTTTTGATCAAAAGTGTGGCTTTGGCAATAAGGAAACATGGTCGGTAGTGTCTGTTTAGCTGTCTGATAGATCCCAATCGTATCATCCTCCTCCTCCTCCTCCCCACTGTGGAAAGGTAATGTGGAAAGCCACAGGTCTCCTATGCCTTTAACAGGGACATTCTAGACCAGGGGTCTCCAAACCCCAATCCGGGGGCCAGATGTGACCCGCAACCAGCCTCTATCTGGCCCATGGCCAGCCTCTTGTCCCCTGAAAGCCTCTGGCCCACTCGACTGAACATGACCAGAGCTGTGCTCTGATTGCATCTGGAGGATTTTCTGAGGGCCAGAGAGTCTGAGTGAATGAGCCCACTCATTCATTTATTCATTCATTCATTCATCTAAGTTCCATCTCTAATTTATTTATTTAAATTTTATATTTAAATTTTTTCCAGCCCTCAGTACTGCGCCAGATATTTCATACGGCCTTCTGGCCAAAATGTTTGGAGACACCTGTTCTAGGCAGATAAGAATTCAGCAGCAGTTCTTTTGCACCAAGGACCAGCTAATCTAATTAAAGGTCCAATCCTATCCAACTTTACAGCACCAATGATGCTATAATGCAGCCCCAAGGTAAAGGAACACATGTTCCCAGACCTTGAGGAGGCCTCAGTGACTGCTTCTCTGCTGTAGGATGCAGTGCATGCCTCATTAATACAGTTGCACCAGTGCTGGAAAATTGGATAGGATTGGGCCCCTGGTTCAAGGTAGGAAAGGCTGGAATTCTCTCATCATGTAAAAGGAACAGAGGAGCACTTCAAGAGCTGCCCTCCTTTCTCCTCCTCCCCCCCTTTTGCAGGTAAATGAGGATAGCATTGCAGTCTAAGAAAACCCAATCCTTGGCATATCTACCCCCCCCCATGCAGTTTCAACATGAAACAGCCTTAATTTTTTCCCCATCCACCCCATTTTTGGAGGATGCTTAACATCCAATGTGAGAGTGAACTGAAAAGGAATGTTTGCTCATGCTTTGACTTTTTAGTTGGTTCTACTATGTTTGTGTGTGTGTCCCCTAACAGTTCCAGCTGGCTAATTGCAGTTGGGGGGGGGGGGGCTAACAGACTGCTGTCTGAGAAACACCCAAGCCTATGCATGTCTACCCAGAAGTAAGTTCCATTATAGTGACTATGGGGCTTGCTCCCAGTTAAGTGTGGACAGGATTGCAGCCAAAGAGAGCCCAATCCTCTGCAGGTATACTCAGAAGTAAGTCCCATTATAATCAGTGAGGCTTCCTCCCAGTTAAGTGTGCGCAAGATTGAAGCCTCAGAGCCCAATCCTAGGCATGCCTACTCAAATGTAAGTTCCAGTATAGTCTATGGGGCTTCCTCCCAGGAAAGTGTGCACAGGACTTCCAGACTCACAGAACTGTTTGTCAGCTGATATCAGGCCCCAGACTCATGGGCAGGGGTCCCTTGTGCCCATGGGATGACAGCCAGAAGTGGGTTTGTTTGGTATCCTTGGCTGGGCAGTGTTGCAAATTGCTTCCCCAGCCACCAGATTCGATGCCACCAGGAGGCAGAACTTCCCCAGCTGAAAAGGGAACAGGCTCCATGTGCTCAGTCAGCCACAATCTCATCAGATAGGTTGGAGAAACAGCATTATCAGCAGACAAGCTCACAGGTCTCAGTAGCTGGGTTGGTGGCTCCATAGAGTACCTGCAGTTGTGTATACCAAAACTGTGTTATGGTCTGCTGTAATTCATGTCAGTGGGTTTAGGTACCATATGAAGGTTGCAGTTCTGTGCACACTTACTTGAGATATAAGCCCCAGTAACCCTGATGGAACTTACTTCTGAGTAAACTTGCATAGGCTTCAACTGTAAGTCATCTGCTTGAAAGAGACAAATTACGCTCTAATGAGTACTCTTACTGTGTGTAGCAACTCCCTAGTCTCCTACTCAGCTGGCCAATTGTGTAGAAGAAAGGATGTTGTAAGTGTTGGTATGTCCTCAGTCTTGTAGGACAAAGAGCAGTTGCCAAAACTCCTCTTTCACACAACTATTTAAAAAAAAAAAAAAGTACACCTCTCTGAGATGGTTGAGTTCCCATGAAATTTAGGACCATCCATGTAATTGAGAAGGTGGTTTTTGAGAATGGTCTTGCTTTGCCTTGTTGGCTGTTGCCAGTGCAATCTGTTATTTGACAGTGCCAGTTATTTGATTTTTCTCTGTAAACCGCTTTGTGAACTTTTAGTTGAAAAGCGGTATATAAATACTGTTAATAATAATAATTTTGGCCCTGGTCAAGGAGCTGATCTGGGAGAAAGGTGGGAAGTACCAGCACTAAGGCTCCAGCTGATCAACACAGCCTCCCAGTATCACAAGGATTTGAGAGTGGTTCTAGCCACCCCACTGGTTTGTTTGAACTATGCTGCTTGTAATGTGTTGACTGGCACTAATTGCATTCTAAAGCAGAACTTAAGAGTCTTGGGGGACTGATGTAGTTGGAGGGAATATAACAGCCTGCACCAGCATACTCAGCGAGTTTTGCTTTGCTCTTGGCCCAGAGTGTGGCATTAGATATTTCAAAAACAAAAATCACTAGTCAGACAACATTACAAAGATGCAACAGCAAGGAATGTGAAGTTGTCCTTACAAAATCTTGGCAAGCAGAAATCCAGTCCTTCAGCTGCTACTAAACAGCCATATCTACCATTACAATAACTCTTCCATGATATCACTTCCTTTCAACTGACTGCTTTCTCAAGGTAAAAGCTGCAACAGCTTGTGTTACTGGTAAAACACTACATACTAATTTTGTTGTTGTTTTGTTGTTCAAAGGACATACCAAAACGGTTGACAGGACTCCTTTTTAAAATGTTTTTATTTTTAATTTTTAACATGCCTTCTCTAGGACATTCTTCTCTAAAAACTTTTTGAAACAGATGCTTTCTTTGCTAGTTGAATTAACCAAACCACAAATTTCTTACAATCTAGTTCAAGTTTCTTCACATGGGGAAGTGACAAAAAATTAGGAAACAGAAAAAAATGCATTTTCTCTTGCACAAAGCTCTCCATCCTCTAACCCAGTACAGTTAACAATTGCCAATACTGGGAATTTTGTGATGAGGGAAGAGCCTTTCCCATCAATGTGGAGAAGCTGTTGCCTGAATATACAGCCTTAGGTACCTCTTCCTTTCTAACGGATCTTCCACACTTCCCTAACACTGGCAGAATGTTCCAAGTTCTGCAAAAAAACAATTAAGTTATGACTGTTGATGGAACATGTTTAAAATGCATTTGATTGCTGAATCTGTACTAATTCCTTATTGCTTTTTTTCATAAAATGTGGTCATGATGAGTGTAAATATTTTAAAACACAAAGTTAAAAATGATGTTTGTGAGATCTGGTGTAGTGAGGGCAGGACAAGAAGCTGATAAAGGAATCAGAAACTCGACCATTCAATTTTGCCACTGCCATAAACTCACTAGAGCTGCAATCCTATGCACGCTTACAAAGGAGGAAGTCCCACTGAAGTCAATAGAACTTACTTCTGAGTATTTATTTGTGCTGTAAGTGGCCTAAGGCAAACCACTCCCTCTCAGCTTCAGCCCCCATCTGAAATATGGGGATAAGGACTTAGTTTTATTAAAGTTTTGAAACTAATGTTATGCACACTTGCTTAGGCATAAGTCCCATTGAACTCAGTGAGACTTTTTTCTCACTGAGAAAAAAGCATGTGTAAACATGCTCAGTTTGGACTATAATAAGAAACATAAACCCTGGCTGTGGGTTTTAGTTCTCTAAACCACAGGTAAATTCTCTCCTCCTCAAGCACCCCAATCCCCAAGTCTCTCATTCTGGCCACGTTCCAGTTTGATAAAATAAATATTAAAAAAAAAGAACAGAAGCTTCTTACCTTTTAGGAGGACAAGGAGAATTCCTCCTGTTAAGTGTGACTGCAGCATGTTGACCATTGCTACAGCCACCACTTATCCTCTTTCTGTACCTGCTTCAGAGACTCTGGCTTTCTTTTTTGAAACTGACAGCTTTTTCTTTTCACCAGAATATTTGCATGTCATGAAAGCTACTTCTGCTTTCTCAATCCACTTCAAGTCACTGTAGCAGGCTTTCTTCCTCATAGCGTAGAAGAAGAGTGGAAGTGTTATGGTAGCTGTAACCCTGCAGTCTCAGCCCACAATCTAGCACACTTTGTGGAATAATATGGGGGCCGAGGAATTCCTGACATCAGTAAGTAGAGATCATTGCATTGGCCATAAAACAGCGCAAGGAAGATGAGAAGGGAAAGAAGTCACACTGGAGAAAAGCAGTGAAGTGGAGGGGAAAGGTATGAGTGAGAAGGCTTTTCTCACACTGAGCTGTTGCCTCTCATAGCTTTTCCCAGAAAGAAAAAAGATGAATGTGTGTAGTACTAAAATTGTCCATTATCTCTCATTGGCCAAACTAGACAAGACATTAATTGCATCTTCATCTACATAGGGGCATGCTTTGACACTATAGTAACAGCTGTGAAGGACAACACACCAGATTGGGGCGGCCCCTTCTTTGGGTACATTAAAGATAAAAACAGAATCCTAGAGTTGGAAGGGTCCTTCAAGACTGTTTAGTCCAACCTCCTGCTTGAAGGAAAATCCTCTTCAAAAGTGGCCTCTCAAGCCTCAACACTGGGTTGATTTTTTTTCAAAAAAATTTTCATCTCTGACTCCAATTTATTCCTCTAATAATGTTCCTCAGGATCTTTTGGAATGGCCTCCAGTCTCCCCCGATGAAATACATGAGTTAATTCTTTCTTTAAAACCTGGTAAAGCTCCTGGGCCCGATAACATTTTGAATGAGACTTTGACTAATAATCCCAAATGGTGGGCTGAACCACTTGCATCTTTTTTTACTTTGGTTAATTCCACTGGTCGTTTTCCCGATGCCTGGTTATCATCCATCCTTATTCCAGTTTATAAAAAAGGTGATCCTTCATTACCTTCAAATTTTCGCCCAATAAGTTTATTATCTAATATTGGGAAATTGTATTCAAAGTACATTTTAACAAAACTCTCTTCCTGGGCAACCTCTAAAAACCTCCCTGGAAAGGAACAGATTGGTTTTCGGGCAGGAGCTTCTACCCTTGACCATATTTTTACATTGACTCATTTAGCTGAGAAGTATTTAATTTATAATAAAGCTAACCTTTTTGTTGCCTTTGTTGATCTCCAAGGTGCTTTTGATTCCGTGAACCGAGACCTTTTATGGTCCAAACTACTCAAATGGGGAATAGATCTGCGCTTATTATTTTTGTTACGCCAATTACATTCCCAGAATTTTTGTCAGGTTCGAATTCCAAATTCTAATACTCTCTCCGACAGATTCCCTATTCACAATGGTGTTCGCCAGGGTTGTATTCTTGCTCCTTTATTATTTAATTTATTTTTATCCGATTTACCTTCTTTTCTTTCTTCTTCTATTCATTCTACTCCGGTTTTAAATGGGGTCCCTGTCTTTACTCTTTTATATGCAGATGATGCAGTACTATTATCCTTAACTAAATCGGGACTTCGCTGCATCTTGGCTACATTTCAGGAGTACTGCAAACTAAATGACCTAATAATTAATTTGAACAAAACTCAAATTATGGTGTTTTCCCGTTCTTGGTCCCCTATAACATGGACGATAGGTCCAAACATATATAAACAAGTCCAGTCGTATAAATATTTAGGTCTTATTTTTCATTACAAACTTTCTTGGTCTCTTCATAAGAAAGCTATCATTTCGTCTCTTTCCCCTCAACTTAAAGCAATATTAAAAATTTTTTTACAATGAAGGTAATCAATATGTTCCAGCTGCTATCCAGATCTTTCAGTCCAAAATTCTCTCCCATTTGTTTTATGGTGTTCCAATTTGGATTAAAGCAATTAACAAGGATATTGACCAGATTGCAACATCTTTTTTTTGCAGAATTCTAGGGATACCAAATTTAATTCGGGTATCCACAATTATCCTAGAATTAGGTATTCATTTACCATCAACTACAGCCTGGTTACTCACCTTTAAATATTGGCTTAAATTGTTTTTAAATTCTCATTCAGGTTCTTTTTTTATATGATTTGTTAAGCGATTCTTATTCTTCTCCTTGGTTTCGGTTGATAGAAAATAAACTTGTTTCTCTTGATCTCTCTTTAGAATCCTTGGCAGATTTGAGTCTTACAAGAGCATACTCATTGATCAAAGACAAGCTTTTAGTATTTGAATTTAATTATTTAAGTATTAATCTTAACCCTATTTGTTCCCCTCTTTCTTTTGGCTTGGCCCCATCCTTTAATCATGTATCAAATTATTTTTATACATTAATCAACCCATTACATAGGCGAGCCTTTATGTTAACTCGTTTTAACATCTTCCCCTCGGCAGTTCATTCTGGCCGTTTTTTTAACATTCCACGGGAGAAAAGGCTCTGTCTCTTTTGTCATGAGTCACCTGATTTTTTGTTTCATATACTCTTTTTTTGTCCAGTTCATCTTGACATTCGTAATCATTATTTAAATTCTTGGATTTCTCCTGACCTAACCCCTTCTGATATTACCCTCTCTAGGTTCATGAGTGATGTTTGTGACTCTTTAACCGCAGCTGTTGCTGGTTATTTATCTGAGATTCTTAAAATAACGTTGTCAGAATTTAAATAATTCTGGTATCTTGTTTTTAAGTTGTTGGGTCGGTATGCAAGTTGTTGCGACAATTGTAAAGTATGTCTTAATTGTGTTGTGTTGATATGCCAATAAAGGTTTCAGACAGACAAAGCCTCAACACTGGAAAACCCGGCACTTCCCTCAGTAATTGCTGAATTGCTCTTACCATTAAGAATTTCTTCCTGATATCCAGTTAAGTTCCCCCTTCCCACAGCTTAAGCCCATTAGATCTAGTTCCAGTGGCATCGCTGGGGGTGTGTGCAGACCGCACCGGGTGACGCACTCAGGAGGGTGACACCGCTAATAGCCAAAATTGTGACATCTTGGTACTTTTTGAATAATTACCATTCAGAATGGTACTTATGGATGGAATAAGTGGATGGATGGAATAAGTACCCATCCATCATGTTACATATCATTTGATGCAGAATTTCATGCAGAGTGTAATAGAACACAACATGGTCAAATATCTGTATGCTGTCAAAAGTTATGGACAAACTACTAGACAAGGAAAACACGATTGCCTTATGTAAGAAAAAGTGAATTTTCTTAACTCAAAACTGATCAATGAGACTGATTGCTCTGAGGGCCAATGAGGTGTTATGATGACACAGCAGGGGACTAATAAGGTGTTAGTATGAATACGCTCTCATTTTCATGTAACAGAGCTAATAGTAGAACTCTTATTCAGTTGTGTGAGTGCCATCAAGTTGGCCACTGGTTTTTTTTGTTGGTTACTGATTTATTGGGTAACCTGTGCGGCTATATATTAAAATAAATAAATAAAGTTAATGGGGGGTTACACCAACCCTAGTGATGCCACTGCATTTAGGTTGTGTGTATCATAATGGAATTTATTCTGTATGGTCTGGTACGGGAGGAGTTCCATCAAGGGGGTGACGCAATGAGCTCTCACACTGGGTTATACCTGTCACACCAGGTGACACAAACCCTAGTGACACCTCTGCCTAGTTCTACTCTCTAGGGCAGCAGAGAGCAAATCTTTGCACTCTTCCATGTGTCAGCCCTTCAGGTATTTGAAGAGTGTGATCACACACACCCCTCAGTCTTCTCTTCTCCAGACTACACATACTGAGTTCCCTCAAACTTTCCTTATAGGGCATGTTTTCCAGACACCTGGTCATCTTTGTTGCCCTTCAATGGCTGGAAGAATATTGTAGCTGAAGCACCAAGTACTCACTGCTCAGACAGACTGCTCCAGCTCAGAAGCTGTTTTCTAATTTCCTTGCTGTCTAATTTGTTCGCTCACTATTTGATTGACAAAGTATTTTTATCTCACCTTTCTATCTCATCAGTGGGACACCCAAGGTAGCTGACAACAAACAACATTAGAAACAGTTTGACTTCAAAAATACACATACAGAAGCACCAGGTAGAACAGTTTACAATAACCAAGAGAGGGAAAGGAATAGCGGTGTATTGCAGGCTCAAGGGAGGGTTCTTGTCCCGCCACAGATTACTCATGCTGTACTTTTGAAATTACATTTCCCAATCTGTATTTTCAAAGAATACAAAGCAGCTGCCTTATCTTGACTCCATCTTGTCCAGTATAGTCTACTTTAATGGGCCCTGGCTCTCCAAGAACCTAGGCAATGGGCTTTCCCCCTCCCCAGCCCTGCTTCTCGGTCTCCTAGGCAACTGGAGGTGCCAGGCTCAGCTGGTCCACCCATGAGGTCACCTCAACCAGCAGTTGGTGGGGCCATCCACCTCTGTCTGTCCACTTGTCTCCCACTCCCTGGATTGGAAAAGGGATGGAGCAGAAGAGGAAGTATGGAGGAGAAGAGGAGACTGGTGGGTTAGACTATACAAAGCTCTAGCCCAGTACTCTCCACATTTCCACTTCCTTTTCCTATCCAGTGAGTGGGGCATCACCAGATCAGGGGTGCCGTCTGGCATGCCACTTCAGGTGCCAGGAGATCAGAGACTGCTGTATCACAGAGCCATGCCTCACTCCTGAACGTATGTAAGTTCAACTCAAGTAAGATGAAAAGGAGCCCTGTTCCCATGACACATCCATATTCACTAAACGTGTAGAGGGGCGAGTGGGACTGTGCCTCCTAGTCCCGCTCCTCAATGTGCATGTGCTCAGCTGGAGGTCTGACTCTGTAAAGAGTCTATGCTTATACAGCCATTTGCTCGTAGGCTCAGTATGCATGATTGGAGCATGACAGCAAGGCACCTAAAGGCATGGGGAGAGCCTACAGTGTGTCTGAATACATGAAAGTTAGGAGCAGGGCTAGCAAGCACAACTCTGCTCCCCTATTCATACATTCAGTGGATTATGAAAAGGACAGGAGCTGTCTGATTTGAGTATGAGATCAGCACCTGGCAAAAACAATGCGACCTTCCTCAGCCATTCATGTGCTTTGAACTCATAGCTAAACCACCTTGGGTCCCCTCTGGGGGAAAAAGGTGGGACAGAAATACGTTGGTGGTGGTGGTGGTGGTGGTAACTTTCCTCCAACATTAAAAGATGCATATGAATTTTCAGCTACACTCTGGCAGTTCCTGTACCTGAATAGCAGCAACAATCATTTGGATACCAAGGAAATCTTTTAAACAGGAACTGCAGCCATCAAACCGAGAGTCCAGAGAAGCTGACATGAGACATTTTCCAGAGACGTTTTAAATAAGGTCTGGATAAACTTATCTCAGAGATGCTAAGGTCTTGCAAATCTTGCTATGTTGTAGTAGGAGATTGGATGAAATGACCCACCGGAGACCTCTTCCAGTCATAATGTATTGCCATGTTATACTGCAGGTGGAAGTCAGCAATCAACAATCGAAGAGGAACAAAGCACCATCTCTTTACTGTTTCCTTGTGATCACCAAGAGATTCTAATCTGTTTTTCTGTTTCATTTCTGCAGACCATCCTGGTTGGAGACAGTGGAGTGGGGAAGACATCGCTACTGGTTCAGTTTGACCAGGGCAAGTTCATACCAGGCTCTTTTTCTGCTACCGTGGGCATCGGATTTACTGTAAGGGCCACTCAGCTATTCTAGGCATGTCTGGGAATTGCTACCTCAAAGAAAGAGTCTCAGAACCAAAAGTAGTGGTGCTCAGTCAGAAGTATTGCTGGCTGGCTTCTTGTGCAGTGACCTCCACAGAGGGTGGTAGTAAATTCATCCAATCCTAGGAAGACTGGTTTGCAACATTTCTACTGTATTGAGGGTTTCTTGGAATCTCTATGACTAGGGCTCTCAGGCACTCTTGCAAGCTACAGAACTCAGGTTACTGTTAAAATAACCCTGTTTGGTAAAGATATGGCTTTCTTGAATAGACATACCTGGTTCTGTACACATCATCCTCACCCCCAATCCTTCCCACAGCTCTGTGCTATTCCTGCTATTTCCTTTCCCTTCCTCCATTCCTTTCCCCTCACCCCTTTCGTCATGAACGAAGGTCAATCCTCACAATCATTCAAGAGCAGATCCATTCGAGAGCAGAAGTGACAAGCTGCTAGTCTGTACATCATATGCCACCATATGATCAGCTGACAGCCCAATCCTATCCAATTTTCCAGTGCCGGTGCTGCTGTGCAGTATGCACTGCTATGGAGTATGCACATACTATGGAGTATGCACTGCTTCCTGTTTTGGGGGTGCAGTCACAGAGGCCTCCTTAAAGTTTGGGAACATTTGTTCCCTTACCCCGGGGCTGCATTGCGGTTGCACCGATGCTGGAAAGTTGGATAAGATTGGGCTGCCTGTCTCCACACTGGTGGTTGACCCATAGGGAGAACAGTAGCAAGATTAGGACATCTCTTTTCTGATGCCCATTTTCAGCCACTGCTTTGAGACAGAATGGGAGAGGAATAGGGTACAGGAATGGCCATCTATACTTTTACTCCACCTGAAGCAGCCCACCACAGGCAGCAGATTTGGGGTACTGTTCTAGTGCAGCAACTTGTTGGTTATTTGGTTTGTTATTACATTATTACACTGAAGGGAGAGGTCCCATATCAGCTGTCTGACTCAGGCCCAAATCCTTTCCCTTGTGCTGCATCCTACAGTTGGGTGGCAGTCATGGAAGCCTCCTCAAGGTCAGGCAATGTTTGTTCCCTTACCTCAGAGCTGCTTTGTCCTTACCTCAGTGCTGGAAAGTTGGTTAGGATTGCACCCACAGGCATCAGGATGTCCTGGGCCATCTCTGGCTGCAAGGAAGCCATTATAGTATCACTGCCTGGCTAATCCTGGTACAGGTTGGGATTATTAAGCAGGATATTTTTTATATATTGCTTTTCAACAAAAACGTAGCTCACAAATTAGTTTACATAGCAATATAAACGAATACCTGGTTTCTCCAAAAGGCTCACAGTCTCAAAAGAAGAGCAGGAAAGACACAGGTGACAGCCACTGGAAAAGACACCATGCTGGGGTGGAGAAAGAAAGACACTTGCTCTCCCCTTGCTAAATAGAAGTGGAACAACACTTGAAAAAGGACCTCTCTGACCAGTCAGCCTGGGCAAATACTGAGGTGTCTTCACATGTGCATCTGAGGCAGAACTACACATGACATACAAACATGAAATAAAACTAGGACTGAGCTAAAAATCTTCAAGTGAGCTTTTTTTTTTTAAGTTTGAGAGTGTGTGCATTGGGGGGGGGGATCATGACAGTTCCCCTGCCTTCTTTCCTGTGTTGTGCACCTGTTTCTGCTCCTGGTTCCAGCAGCAATTCCACTCCCCACTGCTGTAGAAAAGTCATTTGTCCCTCTATTTTTTTACACGGAAGATGCCAGAATGAAAACAGAAGCACTGCCCTCAGTCTGATTTGGCTCTGAAGTCATTTGTGGCCAAATCTAATTGGTTATGATGTGTCGTCATGGAGCAAATCAAAGTGAGGATAGTGTTTCCTGCCATCACTCTGGTGCCTTTCAGGCAGAGAATATGACTATCGTGGAAGGGCATCTCTTGTTGCTCCCTCTACTATGAAAAAGTTGATGAAATGGGCCCCTTGTTTTCAACAGGAAAACAAAACTGTGATGGCTGTTTCTGTTTGGGGGGGAAAAGGTTATTTGCTGTGCAGAACTGGGGGGAATAGATGACTTAACCCTTTCCCCTCCAACTGCTTTTCCACTGCAACTCCCTCTCAGGCCCTTCCATACGGTTCCAGAAATCATCATCAAGAACAGTCCCACTGGACCAGGCCATAGGCCCATCTAGTCCAGCTTCCTGTACCTCACAGCGGCCCACCAAATGCCCCAGGGAGCACACCAGATAACAAGAGACCTGCATCCTGGTGCCCTCCCTTACATCTGGCATCATCATCCTCATCAGTATTTATATACCGCTTTTCAACAAAAAGTTCACAAAGCGGTTTACACAGAAAAATCAAATACCTAATGGCTCAAATAACTAATGGATTCATGTTTATCTCCACAAACCTGTGTCTGGAATCCCACATAGAGGGGGAAACAGATGGGAGAAAGTTGCAGGAGAAAAGTTGCAGGTGGGGAAGGGCTTTTTTGCTTCAAATTGCTCCTCGGTTACTTTTATGTGATCTATCCCAAAGTTCCTTTTCCTTTTGAGAAGCAACCATCATGACTCTTGCTGTCTGTCTTCCCATGAATTCCCCTTATTTTTGCTAGGCAAAGTTCTCTAGATAACATAATTCTGCCTGTGTCATGGCATGGTTGCAGATGATGATGACACACCAGCGAAGAGCACTCCCATTATTGCTGTTGGGTGGTTGGATACCTTTCAACACCACCATTCTGTGATACAAACAGGAATGCCCAAGGATAGATCTCACAAAACTACATTACCTGGATATTGTTAAAGAGGCCCTGAGGGAGAAAGCAGTGGGGTGGACAAAACCACGAAGGAATTTCAAGACCTGGTGTGGAAAACCTTTACACAAGCAGTGGTTGCGTCACCCAAAGTTGTTCAGCCTATTTTCTAGTACTCGGCCTTCTGAGCACAATGGCTCCACCCCTCCATTGGCTCTCTGTCAGACGCCCAACATTATCATGTGGCTGCTTTTTCACTAGTGACCATTTACTACAGTTCCTGTTGACTTTGTGTTTGCTTAGGCAGCTTTGCTGTTAAGCAGTACACTAAAAGACAAGGTTAAGAAATTCATATTAGAACTATGAAGTGTATTAGACCTGGTGTTTCGCATAAATCTACAAGAGTCAATAATGCAGATATGGAACCAGCTCTTTTGAAGTTTTTAAAAATCAGTCTCCCTTGCAGATTGGTTTTGCTGCCTCTTCATTTCAAGTGAATTGAATGACCCAAATGCCACAGGCAAGCAAGTAGCAGTCACCCCAGATTCCTTGATCATGGGCAGAAAGCAACTCCATAGGCACAGTAAGGCAGAAAGGCCTTCAGCCTTGCTTTGTGCATTGCAATTTTTAGGACACACACACAACCTCTTTGCATGTAAACCTCCTTCACCATTTGCTGCCATGTACATGTGAAGTGACTCTCACATGTTAAAAGTAAAACCCCCAGTGGGTTCTAGGTCAGAACTGAGTTGGTGTATCACCACTTGGGTTTGTTAAAGAAGGAACTGAGCAAGTTAGTGAAGCACATTCTCATCTTGCCTCTCTGCCTCTGATCAGCTAGGGTCAGACCTGTGGCTGCCCTCTGTCCTAAAAGTCTCCTAGGTTAATCCTTTGGCTTGAGTAACCAGACAAGTCCCGCTCAATGGCTGCTCGCACCATATTCCTGCCTGTTGTGATCCTAGCCTGTCTGCTTTGCCTGCACTGCCTCAGCTTCTTCGTGCTTTATGCTTACTGCCTTTTCTCCTCTCCTGCCTGGATGGATTCCACTCAGCCTTGGACTCCATCTGTTCTGAGTAAGCAACGCCCCAGCACTGAAGTACCCTGCACAGCACTCACCCAGCCAGGTTGGTAACCTTCCTCTTCCTCAGTCTGACACCTCTGTGTGTGATGCCCCATATCCCAAGATGCCTGTTGACTATCTCACCCCATCACTGTATAAATCTTCCCTAGAAAGTCTTTTTAGTCTGGGACATGTTGATTCAGGTAACATTGTAGACTCTAGTCACCAAAATCCCCAGTGCCTAGAGTCATTTCTGAAACTGCATACATTGTGCAACTGTGGTAGCTTGTATGTGATCCCTTGAACCACAGTCACCCATTTCCCAGCCAGTTTTGCCTGTGACAGGTTACATTTTTTCTTGTTAGAGATACAGGAATCTCCCCAGCAGTCATCTGGTGGCTATACACTGTTGTCTCAGAATCATATAAAAATGTTTGTTTTACTGTTTGGTGGAAATTATCTGCAAAAATACCTTTTGCAAATCTGGCTAAGCGAATCAAGAGAAGAAAACAGTAGAACTTATATAACAACCAGACGGTCAGATTATTTACATGCAGCTGATTTTGCTAAAATATCACCTGTGAAACTTTGCTAAGGTAACATTTGTAAAAAAGAAAAAGTTATGCTGGGATGCAAAAGTTATTCTTGCTTGTTCGGTTATTCATTTCTAAACGATCAGGAGTCTGCCATGAGTCTTTCCTCCAAGGGTGCTTCTATTGTGAGTCACAAAAAACCTTTCCGTTTGAAAGAGTAAGATGGCCCCCTAGTGGCTCTCATCAGGCTATGTTATGGGAAAGGTGTTCTCTTTCTAGGACTGCCAGAATTAGTGATTCATGTTATGTTTTTTGGGGGGAGGTATGAAGAAAAGACTGGCTTAGGGCAGATTTCTTACGCTTACCAGGGACAGGTGCGGGTAGGAGAAAAGAAAGTCTTTAGTGCTTCCTTTCTACAGCACTAGACAAAATGTGCTATTTTGTTTTCCTGAAAGGATGCTTGCATTGGTGTACAGGGAAGAATAAAATCAGTATATCTGTTGCGGTACAAACACATTTTGGGAAACTGTGGCACACTGACAACATGAGTTGAAAGTTCATAGTAATGGGGTGGAGATTTAGTTTTTAGCAGAGTCTGAGCAACCCATGCCAGAAGGACAAATTCAGCAGAACCAAAACTGAGTTGGGCTTCTTGTACGTAGCAGGCAGTTGCTTACTATTGGGGGAAAGCTACCATACATGGAGAAGTGCATGATTCAGACCAAGAGACTTTTTCAGAATGAAACAGAAAGATCTCCCCATTTTAACCATGTGGCAATTAACAGGCATTTGGAAACACAGCTACAACATACTGTATCAGCCTCCTGGCCAGCTCATTGTGTTGTTGCAATCCTACCTGCCTGCTGTGGCCCAAAGTCTGTATGCACTGCAGAGATGGGGGGAGGGTTTCTACTTGGAGGAATGTGGGAGACACCTGCATATCTAGGTAGCTGTGACTTTTCAGTCTGGTATTAACTGTGAGGATACATCAGGGAATCTTACCAAGAGTTGGTAGTCCTCCCTGTCAGTCTCGCCCTGACAACCCTGTTGTCAAATGGGCAAAATGGGAAAAATGGCAAACCACATTTTTCTTTCTATGCACACTTGTCAAAGGAGCAAGGAGAGTTTCAGGACATGCAATTTGGACTTCAGGAGCCTTGAATTAGCAGAACAGGCACAGTTAACACCACTACCTGTACAGATGTTTCTTTGCCATTCTTTGAACTCTTTCCAAGTTCTACAATATTCTTTTTGATAAAAACACCAGGTGAGCTGTGCTGGGTAAGGCCAAATGTCCACAATGAGCAAGTGGATATTCCAGGAAACCTGCAAAAAGAGCAGGAAGGCAGTTGTTGCGCCCTGCTTGTTGTTCCTCAGCCACCTGTATTCAGTAGCACAATGCCATTCTATATATATGTGCTATTGGACTGTGGGGTAAAACACAGCATCTGATTGACTGCAGATGTTGGGAGCTTTGCTTACAAAACAGCTAGGAAGAGTTCCGGTTTGCAGGTTCAAGACATAGGATGGACTTTTTCTCTGCCCCATGAAATCCTGCTCTCTGTGAAGACACACAACAAAACATTTAAATCACTTTGGTAATTCTCAGCTCACCAAATCCCCCAGCAGATCTAAACTGCTACATTCAGTTTACTTGACAAGAATAATATCCATTTCCCAAATATTTTCTGTAGCAGCATTAGAAAGACTGGAAATACAGGTTCCCCTGGTGAAGTATAGTGGAGAATCAAGACTAAATATCAGGACTTTATGACCTGGGAAAATGTACTCAGAAAAGTCAAAATGCCTGAATGAAGCTTATCTGTACGTGCCATCTGCTTGCCTGTGGTTGCACACATAATTACTTACTGGATCACGAGCAGGGCATTGCCACACACCTCGGAAACAACTGCACTGATCTTGGCTTATGTTAATTTGTTCCAGTGGCTTTATTTGAGATGCTTGGAAAATAAAATGTGGAGGGGGATGCTGAGCTAGAGCATTGGAGAGTGAGAGGAGCAGAGGCCTGCACATTATTGGATAAAGAGGACAGTATTTGGCATGCCTCCTCAGGTGCAGGAGGTGTTGAGGCTGCCCTGGTGCAGTTAAAACCTTTTTTTTCACCAGTGGGGATGCCTAACACTTCAGTTCTATGTGCCTTTAACCCTTACTTAAGGGTCTGGCCGTGGACATATTTCCGAGTAAACCTGCACAGGGTCCGGTCATAAAGATGGAAGCCCCAAACAAACAAGTCTCTTGCCTGAACAGGAGGCTCCAAAGGGAAGCTCTTGGACTGCTCTCCTCCACTGGGACACTTGAGGGGCTAGGAGGGAAGGAAGGCAGCAGCAGCAATGACTCACCCTGTAAATTGACATAAATGAATACATTAGAGAGAACTTACATGAATGAATGAATTTTTCTGAGCTTATTTATAATACACACTAAAGCTATAACACAGGCATGTAGAACCACATGAGAACTATGAACTGTTTGCCACACACACACCTGTGACACAGTGAAAGCATACAGACCAAGCCAGACCAAGCCAGAAACACACGGAGACATAAGTTGTTCTGAGGTAATAGCAGAGGGGTTAAAATAATGCCCAGAGAAAAGCAGAAAACACATGGAGACTATAAAAGGCCTTGCTCTAACTTGGCCTGCAGCTCACGTCTGGCGGTTGTGATCAGCAGTCGTAGGCCAGCATGGGCTCCAACAGTGTCCAACAGACCAGAAGCTCATTGGAGATTGTGGACTCCCTGTGGGCCAGATTAGGGGACCCCGAGGCTGCAAATGGCCCCTGGGCTGGGGTTTGCCCGTGCCTAGTGTAAAGGTTTGATTCCAAAGGGTGTGCTGGCTACAGAGGTGTGACTGAGATGCATATGGTAACGCATTTCTTAAAACAAATGATATTGCAATGGCATGGCCTACCTCACAGGATTGTTGTGAGGACAGAAGAAGGGAAGGAATTCTGTACATCACCCTGAGCTCCTAGGAGGAAGAGTGGTATTAAAAATGGGAAAATAAATAAATATTCCCCCTCAGGCTAAATTACGTCAAGGTCTGTGAGTGAAGGAGTAGCCTCAGGGCTGTGTCAGAAATGACAGATGTCCCAAAGCCACAGAGGGGTCATATACAGATGACATTACTTGGAAGCCCCACAGCATGGCCAGGAAGGTCCATTTGGAAACAGGCATACTCAGGGTTACAGGGGGGAGGGGGCAAGTCCCAACCTGCTATGAGAAATGGTGCATTGGGAGGGTCATAAAGCCCTTCATTGAAAGGGATGGTGGAAATCAGGGCTTTTAGTAGCCAAAAAAAGTGTTTAGTGTGCTACTAGGAACCCACAAATTCCTCCTTCAATGTAGGCTTTGGCTGGTAGAACTGACTGCAATGGAAACTAACTCTTCTGAAAATGACCCATTGTTGAGCCACACACAAGCTCTCCCGGGAGCAATAAATCTGTTTGGGTGGGACCTGTTTAAAAGAACACCAGTATTTAGACACGTCAGTACTTGGCATGATTCCATGGAGCTGAATTATGTTTGTGGTGGTGCTGTGATTACCTTCGTTTTATTCATTTTATTTCAGTGCAGATTTAATGTCCTTTTCTTATCCAAAAGAAATGCAAAATAGTAAACAATCAAGAGCTGAATGCAGGCTACTGTTGCCTCTTCTAAGTTTCACTGTTTTCTCAGCCATTCTTTAACTTCTAGTTTATATTATTTTATGTTGCTCCCCTCTTTTTGAACCCAGGGAGTTGATGTCAGGGATGGAGCAATTTCCACATAAGGAAACTTCCACTCACTTCAGATAGGAGAGGGAGAGGGGAAGAGCTGGTTCTGCTGAAAGATCCACAAAGATTTTCCAACAACTGGAGACAGAGCCCTTTTTGGGGGGGGGGGGGGGAGATGCCTTGTATTCCATAATTTGCATGGGCATGATTTTGTACAAAAAGAACCTCACTTTGATAGATCAGTGTTTCTCAAACTGTGAGTCGGGACCCACTAGGTGGGTCCCGAGCAAATTTGAGGTGGGTCCCCATTCATATTAATGTTTTATTTTTAATAAATTAGACTTGATGCTACCATGGGATGTGACTGCATTTGGGGAAATGTTACATACCTGTACTTTTAACAAACTACTATGTATATTCTTTTAACAGATAGTAAATAGGACTTACTCCTGGGTAGGTGCGGGTAGGATTGCAGCCTAGGATTGTTAAAAATTGTCCTGCTTGATGATGTCACTTCTGGTCATGACATCACTTCTGGTGGGTCCTGACAGATTCTCATTCTAAAGTAGTAGTAGTAGTAGTAGTAGTAACTTTATTGTCATTGTGCTACAGCACAACAAAATTTATGCACCTTTGAGATACAAGCATAAATATATACAATTCCAACAATCACACTCTACACACTCACCCACACATTCTATACAACATGCATCATAATATAAAAACAGTATAACATACCATAATGCCCAGGAGCATGGTAACAACTATATCGCCTTATTCAACGTAATTATGGCTGTGGGATAAAAACTGTTCAGGAATCGTGTGGTGCTGCTCTAATAGTTCTGATCGTCTACCCAGGCAACAGTTCAAAGAACTTATGAGCCAGATGGAAGGGGTGTCTCAGAATACTATGTGACTTCTGCAGACAGCGAGATGTATAGATGTCCTCCAAAGCTGGTAGATGAAGGTTGATGATGTGCTGCGCAATCTTAATAATTCTCTGCAGAGCCTTTTTGTCCCCTGCAGACCCATTCTAAAAAATGGGTCCCAGTGCTAAATGTATGAGAACCACTGGATTAGATTGTTTTAAGCAGTGCTTTCTTTGTTTAAGAAAAAAAAAAAGGTGCAGGAACTCACAACTTGTTAATCTTTTATTTATTTATTTATAAACCATTTTTTATTGGAGGAATAAAATATTTTTTATGTGCTTCCCCCCTAAAGATGAACTTACTTCTGAGTAGACATGCATAGGATTGGGCTGTCAATCTCCACATTCCCTTCCCCCTAGCTACTTTTTCTACACATGGGGAAAAATACTGTACAGGTGCACTTGTAGCGTGTAGTATGTAGTGTGGCACTACTTCGAGGAGAGGAAGCAGTGAATGGATTCCGAAAAATGGCTTACATGAGTTCCATGTAGTAAAAGTACTCTAAGCAACTGTGGGAGTAAGAACAAAAAAGGAATTCTTACACGAGAGGGATCCTTAGGTGCACATAGAAACAGCTATGTTTGCAAACAAGTGATTAAATATGGTTTAATTCAGGTATCAGAATACTCTGTGTCTTTGGGAAGGCGCTTGGCATGCAATTGTATGTTCTCTGCTGCCCTGAGCAGCTGCTGTGCATTGCTGGAGAGGAGCTGCAAAAGCTGGCTGGTGGAGGGCATGCTTGTGGGGGAAGGATGAGGAGGATCTCTGGCAAGGCTGGACAACATGTTGTACATACGTAGAATCCCTTTTTGCCTGCCCTTAGCATGTGAAAACAGGTGCAGATATATATCGCTGCCAGGATTAAGAGCCTAATCCTAGGTATGTCTACTCTGAAGTAAGTCTCGTTCTAGTCAATGGAGCTTACTCCCAGGAAATTGCCTAGGATTGCAGCCTAAGAGCCCAATCCTAGGCATGTCTACTCAGAAGTCCACTTTACTGAATGGGGCTTACTGTGGATAGGATGGCAGCCTTAGAGTCCAATCCTGTGCCTGTCTACTCAGAAGTAAGTTCCATTATAGTGAATGGGGCTTACTGTGGATAGGATGGCAGCCTCAAGGCCCAATCCTGTGCCTGTCTACTCAGAAGTCAGTCCCCTTAGAGTCAATGGAGCTTCCTCCCAGGAAAGTGTGAAGAGGAATGCAGCCTCAGAGCCAAAGCCTATGGCTGTCTACTCAGAAGTCAGTCCCACTAGAGGCAGTGGGGCTTCCTCCCAGGAAGGTGTGGAGAGGACTGCAGCCACAGAGCCCTTCCTCTGCCTGTCTACTCAGAAGTCAGTCCCACTAGAGGCAGTGGGGCTTCCTCCCAGGAAAGTGTGGAGAGGACTGCAGCCACAGAGCCCTTCCTCTGCCTGTCTACTCAGAAGTCAGTCCCACTAGAGGCAGTGGGGCTTCCTCCCAGGAAGGTGTGGAGAGGACTGCAGCCTCAGAGCCCCTCCTCTGCCTGTCTACTCAGGCTGCAAGGCTATGACACTTTCCCAGGAGTAAGCCCTATTGAACACAATGGAACTTACTTCTGAGTAGACATGCATAGGCTTGGACTCTCAGGCTGCAAGGCTATGCACCCTTTCCCAGGAGCAAGCCCCATTGAGCACAATGAGACTTACTTCTGAGTAGACATGCCTAGGCTCCTGCTGCAGATTGGCACGGGGGCTGCACCAGCCAGCTTCCTTCCCCTCCTCCTCCACCAAGCCAGTACCTGGGCATTCCGTGGGTGCTGCAGCCCGTCTTCCTGGCTGGCTGGCTGGCTGGCTGTCCGTCCTCCTCCTCCTCGGTGTCGGCGCGTGTCCCCCGCGCCCTCTGCGGGGAAGCAGAGCACGGGGGGAAGGGAGGCGGGCTGGGCTCAGGCGAGAGCTTGGAGATGGGGGCAGGAGGGGGTCATTGTGCGGTCAGGCAGGGGCCAGGCACCCCCCCCACCCAGCACCCCCCAGAACCCACCCAGCGAATGCCTCTGTTTTGCTCCCCCCCTCCTGGAATGCCTCTGAAGGGGAGGGGCCCCTGCAAAAAGGTGCCGGAACTCCATCTCCCCCCCCCCCACATTCCATTAGAAAAAAAGCCCTGGTTTTAAGTAAGATGATACTTTACCACTGTGTAAATGTGCAAGGAATTCCTGGCAGTTCCCTATGTAAACACACAGAGACATGCCTACATTTTGTTCTATTGATGGATTTTCTCAGATTAGAGGAGCCTTGAATGAAATCTGAGAATGTTTATGGAATTAAATTTGCTCTTTCTCAGATTTTGTTTGGATTTCCTGCTGGATGTAACCAAAGCATTTCTCTGACTGTAAAGGCCAGAGGTTAAAATGAAGGAAGAAATGTGTTTCTGAATGAGGTTTGACTTTGGAAGGACAAGATAATTTGCTCAGGGGTTCTTGGTTTCACAGAAATCAATGGATCTGTCCTACTGGAGAAAATTGTCCCAGATCTCAGGACCAGAAAAGTGATTCTCAAGACTTCTCATAAAGTTCACCTCTCCCACAGGTGTGGAATGCATCCAAAGAGAAGGTGTGCATGGTGAGAGAGAACCCCACTGCTGAAGATACAAGTCTGTGTGCAGTTTTGAAAGTAGCTTGTCTGGAGATTGCTACAGCGAAATCTAGCTGAAAATTCCCAGCTGCACATGGTTCTTTCTTGCATGTGTGGATCTGTTGCTTTAATCCAGCCTATATGGCACAGTAGAAAACCAGATCTTACTGACGCACTACATGCTCCCTCTGCATTTTGCCATAAGCACATTTATGGGGGCTTCATTATATGCCAATGTTGCCTAATATTATTTCCAAGACCTGGAGTTTAATGTAGCAGAATGTTGAAATGCATGCACTTCCTTGCTTCTGAGGTACATTATGGAACATAGTGTTGTTTTGTATTATTGGACTAAAACCCTCTAGTTTGGGGATTGTCTCAGGACACATGTCCTTGACACCCTTTTCTAATAAATTAATCTAGATTTATTATCCATTGGTGCATTAGTCTGGAGCCCATACTCAAGAACAGGGGTGCTCAATAGGTGGATCACGATCTACCAGTAGATCGCGAGGCAAAATGAGTAGATCCCGGAGCCCTGTCTCTCCAAACTGTTAATATGTCAGTTTCGTCTAGTGACTAGATGAAACTGACATATTTAGCTGACACTAAACTGACATTGAAACTGACACTTTAGCTGCTCTTCAGGCATGCAGCAACAAAACTGACTAGACTCCAGCAGGGGCTCCATACATTAAAGGGGGTGTCTGTCAGACGCTTCCTTCCCCCCTGGTAGATCTCCGGGCCTTGCTGGGTTTCAAAGTAGCTCTTGAGCCAAAAAAAGTGTGAGCACCCCTGCTCAAGAAGATCATAAGGTCATAATCACATTTTGGGGTGTTAAAAGGGACTGTGTGGGTGCGGTGCATAAAGTGCAGCACGCTGCAGTGGGTGGGTGCGGTACAGGGCCCCCTTCACAAGAATGTACCCTCTGCCTCCCAGAATTTTAGCCAATATTGTGTTCCTCCTAGTCTTCTAAGAGCCCAATCCTATACATGTCTAGAAGCAAGTCCCATTATAGTCAATAGGGATTACTCCCAGGAAGGTGTATACACACTTTCCTTGGAGTAGGCCCCATTGAACATAATGGGACTTACTTCGGAGGAGACATGCCTACATTGTGCTCTTAGAGCCCAATCCTAGGCATGTTTACTCAGAAGGAAGTCCTAGTATAGTCAATGGGGCTTACTCCCAGGAAAGCGTGGACAGGATTGTAGCCTTACAGCCCAATCCTAGGCATGACTACTCAGAAGTCAGTCCCATTAGAGGCAATGGGGCTTCCTCCCAGGTAAGCGTGGATAGGATTGGGCTGTTAATCGGGAGTACTCTACTCCTAATTCATTGACAAGGCGTGCAATGATCGGGCGTGGAACTGGCTTCGAGGGCGCGCTTGGGAAGGGCGTGGGGCCAGCGAGCCGAGCCACGTGCCGGGCGGCGGGCTGTGCCTGCAGAAGTGCAGCGGGGCGCGTCTCGCCCCCCGGACTCCGGGCCCCCGCCGGCTGCGCGGAGGCGGGGTGGGCTTTGGACCCCGCGCACAGCCCGTGGAACTCGCTCGGCGGCGCGGTTGGGCGCCTTCCCGAGCGCAACGGCCTCGCCTGCAAGCCCGGGCCAGAGCGAGGGGCGGGTCTGCGGGCAGCAGCAGCAGCAGGAGGAGGAGCGGCGGCGGCGGCGGCGGCAGCGTGGCCGGAGCGATCCGACCTCTCCCGGGCAGTTCCTGCTCGCTCCCTGCCTGCCTGCCATGCTCAGCAACGGAGGAGGAGGAGGAGGCGGGGGGTGCGCCCCCCCTCCAGCGCGCAATGGGGCCGAGAGAGCCTCGTCTCTCGGCAAGAGTTACGATGTCTCCGGCAAGGTCTGAGCTCCCCCGCTTGGGCACTAGGGGGCGCGGCAGGGGCGAGGGCTGGGGTCGGGGTGAGGGGGGCGAGCAGCATCTCCTGGGTCTCTGCAGGCGAGGAGATTCCAGTTGCGAGGAGAGCGCCTCCCATGCGGGGGAGGCCTACTTTCAACTCTCTTAGAGCCCATGCATGTCTACTCAGAAGTAAGTCCCATTATAGTCAGTGGGGCTTACTCCCAGGAAAGTGGATAGGAATGTGACCTTAGAGCACAGTCCTATACTTGTGACTCAGAAGTCAGCCCTATTGTTTTCAATAGGGTTTACTCTCAGGAAAGTGTGCATAGGATTGCTGCCTTAGGGATCCCTCTTTTGCCAGCCCCACCACGCCCTCCATCTGGATCAAGTTTGGCTGGGCAAAGGCTGTTTCTCAAATGAAAAGTGCTGGGGCTCAAGCCCTTAGGAAATGATAAGTCCTTAAGACGTTTCTTGCTGCCTTTAAGAAACTATAGGAAAGCAGTCAGCACATGCTCAGATGCACTCTCCATCCTGTATTTCAAGGCTAAGCTGTGACATTGTAGGATGGATTGCCCCCTTTTTTCTCTGTCTGGGCTCCTGTGCCAAAGCTGCTTTTAGCAGCATGGAGATGTAGTTTCAGCAACCAGTTCACTTGCTGAATTCTGACAGGCCAGGCAATTGCAAAGGCATAGCAGAAAAGAGGCAAGTCCAGCTGGGTTCTGATTGACTGCGAGTCTTGGTGGGTTCTGTTTGCATTTAAGTCTTGCGTCTGGCTTTAGAGGTGTTTGCTATGGGGAGGGGGAACAGGATGGCCACAAGTTTTCTCCTTTCGAGAGAATGCTGGCTGGCATCCACTGGATCAAAGAAACAGCAGCCCAGCCTTCTGTTCATTAGCAGCAGCCGTTGCTATTGAAACCACAACAGGAGGAAGCAGCTAGAAGAGGATTTTGTGGGGAGGCTGATCATGAGCCGCAATGAGGAAGGCCATGGAGGTGGGGAGGAGAGTGTGACAGGGTGTGGGGTTAACGTTCTCTGATTCTGATCAAGCAGGCACTTCTCCAAACTGGGCTGGGAGCTCCAGGACTCCCACTACAGGAACACCATGAGTGATGAGAGCAAGAAAGAGGAGGGTAGACTCACTGTCAGTCAAGTTGCTGATGTGTGAATACCCAAAGAGAAAATAGTTAGGGGAACAGGCATCTTCTCTGAAGGGCAAGTTTGCCTTGTGCAGATCAGGAGCAGGAGCCTGTGGGAAACAAAAAGACACTAAACAGGGTGACATAACCAGGCAGTTATCAGAGTTGTAGGACCTTGGACAGGCCAGAGTGAACAGGCAAGCTTCATTACACACTTTGGTTTGTCAACATATATTTTACCCTCAGTGTGAAAAAGACCTCACAGTAGGAGAAGACAGCTCATTCAGTACCTCTCTTTAGTGCTGTGGTGAGCTGCAAACATCAGGCACAACTGGCTACATAGAGGTAGCTTAGAAGAGACGGGCTGAGACTTCCACCTCCCCTGCAATCAATGAACAGGGCAGATACGGGGCAGATGTTTTGTGGATTCTGTTCAGTTAGAGGTGCTTTCTGGAAAGGTTTGGGCCCAAGGAATCCACTAAGCTTTTATTCTGCAGTGCATCAGGTTTCTGGGCTGGAAAAGCCACTGGATCACTCAAGGCAACTGTGAACTGTAAGGAACTTCTTCCAAAGCTGGGTGATGCTCCTGCCATACTTCTGAGGCTGCCATGTTCATCTTGAGCAAGCAGATGTCCCAGAAGTTAACATAGCCCTTGCAAGCTCGAAGCACTTGTTACTTCTCACGTGGTCTCCGACAACACAGCTTGGTGCCAGCACTTTTATTTCAATGCTTCTGTTCACTGGAGCTGGATGTCATTGATATATGGTCAGAGTGCTGTGATCAGAACCTCCCAAGGTTTCCAACAGTTTCTTCTTTCTTTGCCCTTTTTCTAGCACATCCCT
This sequence comes from Tiliqua scincoides, assembly GCF_035046505.1. Classification (NCBI taxonomy): domain Eukaryota; kingdom Metazoa; phylum Chordata; class Lepidosauria; order Squamata; family Scincidae; genus Tiliqua; species Tiliqua scincoides. The sequence continues at coordinate 155,360,833 of NC_089822.1, forward strand.
AAAGTGACCATAAATGCACCCAGTGGTTTGGGAATCACTAGATAAATACCTAAGAGGTTCCAATAGAACATATTACCAGGTGACACATGTCATGAGCAAACAATGTCTGATCGCTGACTCTTGTCTGCCTCTGTTGCAGTTGCCTCACCCATGTTGCCAGATAGCAGAGCAAACATGCAGCTCAGCATCCACTCCTCCTAAGCAAACAGACTTCTGCTTAGAAGTTCTGATTTTGCTGACACCCATAGATCATGTTTTAACACTGGGAAGGGGAAATTGTACTATTCATAGCCTTGTGGCATCATACTGAGGAAGTAGATTCTAGTTCACAGAAGGTTATGCTACAGTAAATGTGTTCTTCTTTAGGGTGTCACAGGATTCTTAGGTTCGAATCCTAACCAACTTTCCAGCACTGACATAGCTGTGCCAATGGGGCATGTGCTGCATCCTGCAGTTGCGTGGCAGTCACCAAGGCCTCTTCAAGGTAAGGGAATGTTTGATCCCTTACCTCAAAGATGCATTGCCCTTACCTTGGTGCTTGAAGGTTGGTTAGGATTGTGCCCTTAGTTGCTTTTGTGACATTCTGAAGATTAACTGTGGCATCAGTAGTTGTACCAAGGGCATAAGGAGTGCCAGCATGCCTCTCACTTTGAATGCTGGGTAAACCTGGCCTCCCCGGGGGATCTTGAGGAAGAGGCCAGATTTACCCATGGCTTAGACTTGCCACGGGTGGGGTGGTGGGAGCAGTCCACCCCCAGTACCAGTAGCACTAGGTAAGTGTCTGTGTAGCATACACATTTTTGAACTAGAACCCACTTCATTAGATGGGCTCTAATCCACAAAAGCTTCTGCTAAAATTAATCTAGTCTTTTGAATGTTCACAGGCACTGAGATGCTTTCAGATTCCTTTTTGGTTTTGCTCTTCCAGACTGTCAGGGTCCATTTTAGTTCTTCTCTTTTATCCTTTAAAAGAAGGGCAACCCCAGGTCCCTCAATAAAACCCAGCAGAGAAGAATGAGGAACACAGGGTTTATTAAAATTCATTAACAAATGAAAAGCATTAATATAGATTCAAATATGCAAATTGACTACAAATAAAAAGGAGGCCCCTAACCTGCAGGACTCCCCCCCCCCAGGCAAAACCCTTTTGTGAACTTGCTAAGAAAAAAAACAACTGCAAAGAAAAGATTTTTTAAAACCCTAATGTAGTCTAACCTTTTTTCTAGCTAGCCAGAGGTTTAATTTCTCAAATGCACAGTACCACATTGAGGCTACTTTCCTCCAAATCCCTTCCACCAAAGAGGAAAAAAGGTTCCTTTCTCTACAAGGTTTTATTTTCTACACCTGGGTCTCCAAACCCCGGCCCAGAGGCCAGATGCGGCCCACGGCGAGCTTCTATCCGGCCCGCAGCCAGCCTCTTGTCCCCTGAAAGCCTCTAGCCCACTTGGCTGAACTCATCTGGAACTATGCTCTAGTTGCGTCTGAAGGGTGTTCTAAGGGCCAGAGAGGTTGAATGAATGAGCCCATTAATTCATTTATTCACTCATCTAAGTTCCATCTCAAATTTATTTATATAAATTTTATATTTAAGTTTTTTTTCCGGCCCTCAACACCATGCCAGATGTTTGATGTGGCCCTCTGGCCAGATAGTTTGGAGACCTTTGTTCTGTACCAATAGACCCAACCCTTTTCACCTGGATCCTTTACACCTGAGGAGTCCCAACTAATTGAAGGAAAGCAAAGACCTATATGAAACAACAGTTTCATGACACAGACTAATAGAGCTACTCCTCTGGATTTTGTCATAATGAGAAATGTGGATTAGCAACTACTCACCAACCAAAAAAAGTGACACCCCCCCCAGCCATCTGTTCTGAGATAACAGCAGTCTCCTGTCTGTCACCAGTGATCAAACCCATCAGCCTCTTTCCCTTCCTGCAAACCAACAAATAGTGGGTTCCTGCAATCAATCAAAAGTGGGTTTTGTCAACAAGAAAAGAACATGTCCTAGAGCAGAGGAACAAGGCAGTGTACACAATAATAGATCCTGTGGTAAAACTGTCCCCAACATCACTTAGGCTACAGGGGTGGGATCACATGTTTGAATGCTCACCCATTAAAAAATACATTCTATAGATAAAAACAATCCTGGAATGAATGGGAAACCTTAGAAAGCTGAAGTGGTACAATTAAGGCCCAAATCCTAACCTACTTTCCAGCACGCACACAGCAGTGCCAATGGAACGTATGCTGCATCCTGCAGTTGGGGGGCACTCAAAGAGGTCTCCTGAAAGTAAGGAAATATTTGATTCCTTACCTAGGAGCTGCATTGCTCTTATGTCAGTGCTGGAAAGTGGGTTAGGATTGTACCCTAAATAGATGATCTGCTTTTGCGGTAGAGTAAACCACACGTTTAAGTCTAGCTCTTTGTTCACCATGTTGTTCACCAACACGTCAGGCACACTGTGACAACATTTTTAGACATATGTAAAATTTGGGAATGTGGCATAGCTACATGTCAGAGTTAATTGGTCAGCCAATATGCAGTTTAAAACAACACAGCAAGAGGGGTTTCATTATCTAATTTCGAGCAGTCTCCCCAAATTCAGCAGCTGACATTTCTCCAGAAGAGTAAATGGGAATTCACTGATATGCAAATGTATAGATGTGCTATTGAGGGTTAAAACTATGTATTGAGGGTAAAACTATGTATAAAAAATGTATAGATGCACTATTGAGGGTTAAAACTGCTCTCTGTCCCTGGTTACTCCCAGGGAATTTTGCTACTGAGAAGCAATGATTTCCCAGCTATTTCCATTATGTGTCTGACTGAGGAGACTTCTTATAACAAGATCTTAAAGAATGTTTAGAATACTGGTTCCCAACCTGTGGTCTGAAGACCACAAGTGGTCCGCGAGACCCTGAGAAGTGGTTTGCAAGGCCTCAGAAAAAAGTCAGCTTTGATCACTCCCAGTGTCTTGCTGTGCAAGTAATCTCCCATAGACCACTAAAGAGGGCAGAGAATGCACCTGCCACAGCCACAACCATTGAAGTGTCAGCTGGCTGTGGGCAGGCCATTCTCTGTCCTCTCTGATAGACTATCTCCACCAGAGAGGGTGGAGACCAGACTATCCACAGTCACATGCGGTCTACAACGATTCCAATTTTTGCCTCAGTGGTCTGCAGGGCCCTAAAAGTTGGGAACCACTGGTTTAAAAACAAGAGGAAAATGGCCCATTATATGCACACCAGTATCCAAATGATCAGCAAGGGAGTTGAGAGAGAAGAGGAAGTTGGTCCAACTGCAGAATGAGCAGAACAGCTTGTGCTGGGCTCCATGTGTGGCTGACATCTTTCTTCAGCGAGACTGCCTGGGCCTTAGTTCTTCCTCTTACCCCACTTTCCCATCAGAGTCACCGCTGGCTGCCCCAGTCCCACCAAAGGTCTGTGCTGTCCCTTGCACTATTAATGGGCTTTTGCACCCCATGTTGTAGGTGATGCTGCTTGGAGATTCAGGCGTGGGGAAAACCTGCTTCCTCATCCAGTTCAAAGATGGGGCCTTCCTCTCTGGGACCTTCATAGCCACTGTCGGCATAGACTTCCGGGTGAGAACATCACAGCTGTTGAGAACTAAAGGGAGATATTTTTACCATAGCACTTAGAGTAAATGCTCTCCAACCTCCAACACCAAGAGAAGTGCAGCACAAGCAAAGGGTAAAATAAGTGTCCCTTAGTCAGTGTCTGTGATTGCAGAAACTTATGAGCCAAAAAAAAAATTGGAATAGATAGTTCTTACAATGGAGACAGATAAATGATAGGGCAGTACAAAGATCCACATTGGTTCCAGTGGCAACTTCTCTTCTTTAACAAAAATCACCCCCTGGAGACCCAAGCCAGATTGGGACCACAGTGTGCAGGTGGGAGCTTAACCCTTATTCCCCACACCATTTTCCTGCCAAAAATCACCCTGAAGCTGTTCCTTGACCCCAAAGCCATTTATTGTAATGGCAGTTTATTGTAATGGCAGTAATGGATTACTGCATTGCATTAATGCATTGCATATTGTAATGCAATAATGGCATTTATTGTAATGGCAGTATACAGCCATTTCAAATAGTAAATTGTAGCTCAGGGGACAATTATGGCAGGAAAACAGTACAGGACTAAACCAGACTTCCTGAACCCAGAAGCCCTGAGCCAGATAAGCCCCACCCACAGTGGCAACACTAGGGTTTGTGCCACCCAGGACAAGAGACCGGCATGTCGCCCCCTTCATGGACATCCTCCCATGCAGTGGGCAAGGCGGTGGGTGTGGTGATGCACCATTGCACCACCCCTGTTGGTTTTTTGGCTATAACTTTTGATAGAATAGAGATATGTCAACAAGGGTTGTTTCATTACTTTCCTCATGAAATTGCACATTGAACGATATATAACATGATGGTATTATTCAAAAATACAAAGATTGTAAAAATTTTGGCTAGTAGTGGTGTCATCCCCTATGCGTGTCACCCAGTGCAACCCACACCCACTAGCAACACCATTGCAGCCCATTTGCAGTTACTTTTTATTATGAGAGAGAGATGCTGTAAGGCTTGAGCAACAACACATTTGACGTAAAACGTAGTCTGGTTCCAGGTCAGTCTGAACTATTGGAAATAATGTATGGTTGTGTTGGAGTACTGTGAAAAGCTGCCTGTTTCGAGCTATAGACTGGATTTCTGATGCATTAAGGTAGTTTCAACCACTGTGCGGCAGCACATTGGTGTGCTGTGAATAGTCCTCTGGCACGCAGCGGGAGTTTGGGGGAGCATCATTTATTAATAGGGCCTTTGGGGGATGTGAGCCCCCCACTGGCAGTACAGTGTGCCTTGTCAATTGTCAAAAAACTGATGGTGTGCCTTGACTATTTTAGCACCTTGTCAGTGTGCCATAAGATGAAACATGTTAAAAATTGCTGCATTAAGGCAACAGTGATAAGCAAGTGGATATGCTGAAGATTCAAGCTCAGTTGTTTGTTCAGTTACACAACAATGCATCCACTGTTGTGAACCGTCATCCCAAGCCTAAGTACAGGGTGTCCACAAAAACACTCCCTGATTTGCATGTTATACCTGTTTGAAATCAGGGAGTGTTTTTGTGGACACCCTGTATACTGTACTGACAATTAGGCATCCGGGAGATGGCAGTTCTTCTGTCCTCAGTGGGTGGCGTTGTCCTGAGTCCTTCTGTTTTGTGATCATTTTGAAGATATGCTGAGTGCTACTCCTGATCAGGCATGATTTAGATTTAGAATCATAGAGTTGGAGGGCTGTAACATAGAGCTGTAGGTCCAACCCCTTGCTCAAAGCAGGAAAGACCAGAGCTCAAGGCAGAGCTTGAGTGACCCCGACAAATGTTTGTCCAACCTCTGCTCAAATACCTCCAGGAAGGGAGAAACCATCCACCAACTGGTTGTATTGTCAAGTTCTTCTTAACAACTTTTTCCTAATATTCAACTGAAATGTACCCGCCTATAACTTAAGACCATTCAGACAAGTCTTTGCCCTCTTCTTTGTGTCTGCCCTTCAGGTGCAGAACGAGTTCTATCATGTTCCCTCTTTGTCATCTCTTCTTCTGCTTAATACTATACTGTATACCTAATTTCTTCAACTTTTTCACATACAACTCATTTTCCAGATTCCTGACCTTCGCTGTTGCCATCCTCTGAACCCATTCTAATTTGTCAGTGTCCTCCTTAAAGTACAGCATCCAGAACTGCTAACAGAACGCCATCAGAGTTCTGATTAATGCTGAATAAACTATAACATGGCTTGGACACTGTGGATCTTTTAAACGCAGGCTAAAATCGCACTAGCCTTTTCTACAGCTATATCATACCACTGACTCCTATTGAGATCATGATCAACTGGAATTCCAAGAACACGTTTGCATACAGTCCTGCCAAACCAGATATCCCCCATACTATATCTGTGAATTTAATTTTAATTTTTTGCCTAAATGCAAAACTTTGTGTTTGCTGAATGTCATTTTATTAGTTTCAGTCCTGTTTTCCGTTCTATCAAGGTAATTTTGAATCCTGATTCTCTGAGGTTAGCCTGATCCTCTGAGGTGTTACTGTATATTCCTTCCAGTTTTGTGTCATCTGCGCTGTAAATGATAAGGATTCCATCCAGCCTTTCGTCCCTAAGTCATTAATAAAAATGATGGAGAGCACCATGCTCAAGACAGAATCCTGCAGTGCCCTGTTTGAAACCTCCTTTGATTTCGATGAGAATCTGTTCTACGCTGTTTCAAACAGCAATGCTTGTTTTCAGTTTCTAAGGGCACAATCCAAAAGGTGTCTTGGGCTGATGCACGCCCCTTGCACCAGCCCGTCATCATCATGAAAGTGCCGTAAAGCACTTTCATGCTGACTTAAGAGGAGGAACGCTGGCACATAGACATGTGCCAGCCTCCGGAGGCTGAATCAGATCCCGCTGCACTGGCAGATGGGTAAGTATGTTCCAGCCTTTCCAGGCCGGTGCAGGAGTCTGGGAGGCATGGGGAGGGAAGCAGCAGGAGGCGCAGCTGGGACCTTGCAGTTATGCCGGAACCTGACCCTATTCCCGGTCAGCCCAGGCCAGCTCCGGGCTGCTCAGATCTGCACCACCTCTTTAGATGGCACAGATCTGACAAGACCCACTGGGGCTGCAGTGGCTCTCCCCAGGATAAGGAGAAGTGATTCTCCTTGCCTCCGGCCAAGCTGCTTGCAGCCCAAAACTTGCATTGGATGTGGGGCAGGCATGTTAGCCTCTCCATTCCAGCATATTGCGCTGCCCTTCTCATAAGGTTTAAAGCAAATTTAAATCTTTATTCGGGATCATTTTCTAAAGAGGACTTCCATTCAGGGTGCAGTAACTGACAGAATGGAGAAGGTATGGCCTAAACTAGTTTCCAGGGTCTACTACAAACCAGCTCTCTCTATTGACTATTTTCATACTGCTACACACCCTTCAGATCTGCCAAATGTCTTTGATGTGATAGTTACAATACTGTTAACCATTACATTTTTCCCAAGGTAGACAGTTATACAGCTGTACCACAGAATCTACCCATTTCTCACCAATCAGTTCCTAACAGTTGAAGAATATCAATAACTGTCCTCTTGCTATGGTTACTCTTGAAGTTTGAAGGAAACTGGAAAGCATGACAGGGATTACAGTAGATTAATGTATTTGTGTTCTCTTGTTCTTTAAACTAGCCAGAATTGCCTGCTGTAGAACATGGGATAGCTGGGTTATGACTAACTCCCTTGCCACTTTATAGCATGCCAACCTGCCAGTGGAGGCTGCAGTGCAAATTATGGGAGAGTGGGGAAGCAGACAACCTGCAGGAGATAAGTTTTAAAATATGTATTTTTTTGTAAGGGCAAAATTATTTTTTATTTATCCCCCCCCCCCCAACACACACCGGTAGGCTGCCTGATTGCCTGTCGGTTTTCTCAGACTCGCACCACCCATTTTGCTGGTCTAAGTCTGAGAAGATAAAAGGGGTGGGGAGGTTTCAAAAAGAGGGGATAGGATCCTGGCACAAGTCGCTGCCACAGGGAACCACCCCATCCTTTCCACTCCTCGCCCATGATGCGCCTCCACCACTAAGTTACCAGCGCTGACAGAGGCCTCAGGAGCCGGTGATGTGCACACCCTGCCGCTGCTTGTGTAGAGGCAGCCTGACAGCATGTGGAAGCACCTTTTGCTGCTGGAACACAAGTTCCAGGGTGATGAAAGGATTGAGTCCTACGACACGTGGTGGCGGCACCTGTGCTCCGTGGCAAGAGTGCCCAGGTGAGCAGTCAGCTCCATTGCATTACACCATAGCAAAGGCACTCACAAAGCCAATTGGGGCGAAGTACACGAAAACACCCTACTAAACAAATCAAGTATGATGTTAAGATCATCCACTGATAAGGGGCAACCTCCAAGCCAATCAAAATAATTCTAGTATCTCTTTCCTGGTAAGAAGGCAGGACCTGAACACCAACAAGGTGTTTCTTTGCTCACAAACCGTTGCAGCTTTTGCCTCCTTTCATTCTTCCCTCCATGCTGCCTCTGCCTTGCTCCTCTTCCTTCTCCCCTCTGCATTGCTACCAGGGTCCTCTAGGGACAAATGTGTTAGAAACAAATTGAAAAGGGACTACAATAATAATATGAATATGAAGAATGAGACATTGAAATAGTCATGGTTCAAAATCATGCTTTGACTCTAAGGTTTCTCCTTCTTCTCTGGTGGTATCTCTCTGCTTGAGATCAATAAAGGTAAATTATATCTGTCATTGGTATAACATGTCAGACCCAGTAAAACCCCAGTAAAATCGGGATACCTTGAGAGAGGTGTTAGCCAGTATAAGGGAGAGTGTAAAGCTGAATTGAGCAGAGCAAACAAAATTAGAGGGGTTAAAAAAAAATTTTTACAGCAGTCTGGTGCGTGTGGGTTTTTATAGTCTTCTCCAAGGGAGTGGCCTAAAAGAGGATTTTCCAATTAAAATAGGAAATAAGGAAATAGGAAACAAGGGGGTGGCCTAAAAGAGGATTTTTCCAATTATTTTGGCACTTTCTTGGGAATAACTGGAATTATCATAGAGTTCTGGTTCTTCAGAGCTCCTGCTCCAGCAGCAGCAGGGAGAACCTAATAAAAGAAGGGTCTTCTGGGTTGAGGGGGTCTCTCTCTAGTTCTTGTTTGAGATCATGGTGGAGTGTGTCTCATTCTTAATACTACAGTAGTTGCTTTTCTTCTTAATTAGTTCTTCCTTAGAAATATTAATTTCCTATGACGGTTGAGATGTAGTCATATGTGGTGGCAGATATTTAGAAATTCCATTGATCAGTGTTTCTCAAACTGTGGGTCGGGACCCACTAGGTGGGTCATGAACCAATTTCAGGTGGGTCCCCATTCATTTCAATATTTTATTTTGAATCAATTAGACTTGATACTACCATGGGATGTGACTGCATTTGGGGAAATGTTACAGACCTATACTTTGAACAAGCTACTATGTACAGGTCCAACCTTGTTATACACGGATTTTTTATACAAGAATTTGACTCAACACAAATGGCCACTGCAAATGAGAAGGAATGTGCTGATCCCTGGAGAAAGAGAAAAATGCATCCCTTTAAAATCAGTTTAAAAAACTGAACAGTCCTTTAACAATAGCCTCCTTAATGAGAGAGAGAGGGCAGCTGGCTGACAATCCATCAATCCTTCTCTCTCCAGGCAACCCCTGCCTTTGCCTGAGCACATGAAAGAAAGGTGATCGCTTTGCATTGATGAAGGGAGGGACTGAGAGATGCACCTTTGTAAGCGCTTGGAGGAGGACTGATTGATGGATTGTCTTCTTAATGACTCTTATCTTACAGCACAAAGGTCAGCAAGGCTGTTTTTAAATCACTGGAGCAAAGAAACTTTGTTTTTTAAGCTGATTTGCTATAGTGCTTTTTTTACCATCCACGTGAGTGCTTGGAACAGAACCCACGCAAATAATGAGGCTCAACCTGTATATTCTTTTAACAATGATAGTCAGTGGGACTTACTCCTGGGTAAGTGTGGGTAGGATTGCAGCCTAGGATTGTTAAAAATTTTCTTGCTTGATGATGTCACTTCTAGTCATGACATCACTTCTGATGGGTCCTGATAGATTCTCATTCTAAAAAGTGGGTCCCAGTGCTAAACGTGTGAGAACCACTGTCATTGATAATCAGTTTACTGTAACTGAGGGCAAACAGCAACTCTTAGAACTGGTTTCCTTTTTTCCAGCAGCTCTGTCTGCTGGCTAGAAATCCTAGTTTCCCTGTATCATTGTGAGTCATTGCTCAAAAGTAATCACAGGAAGGTTAATATGTCTGGTACAAAGTACTGTATTAACTTTCACTCAAAGCAAGACGCCTTCATGTACAACCCATGCCAAAAGACAGGATGAGGTACAGATTGTACCAACTCCTCATGTTATTTTCTGCAAGAGACTTCATGGGAAATCCTGGGGAAAACAGGCTTAGAATCCATGGAAAACAAGGCACTATGTCCTGAATCAAAGCTCCTTTTTCTGCATGCCTATAGGTTGTCATCCCCCCCCACCTCCTATCCACTTTAGGGCATGTCTACCCTACAACCTAAACTGATATATGGTTTTTTTTATCATCAAAGAAGTCAAAGAACTGCTCACTTTTTTAAGTGAGCTGAGAATCTGTAAGAGAGAATTCTATAAATCATCCGTTTCTAGGATTCACAAGGGGTGGGGAACGTGATGGCAGATAAAAATGTCTCTCTATTACCTTTTAACCAATGGTACGGAACTACTGATAGGTCCACTGATTTTAAAACTGTGAGCTGAAGGACTGCATCTGCCAGCATCTCCTCCGGTGATCATTAGATGCTGCTGTGAAGGCTCTTGTATCAAAAGGGAAACCCAGAGTTAACTTTCCAGAGCTTGTTGTTATTCTGCTTCAAATACCAGTATTTTTTTTTTTATTTTCTCTTGCAGAATAAAGTAGTGACAGTGGATGGTGTGAAAGTGAAACTGCAGGTAGGCTGGATGAACCTGTGCTAAACTGACTTCTATAAACGCCTCATCTAAATAGTGCATTTTTGCTCTATTTGTGCAAGGCCCTACTAGACCTGTTCCTGGAAAGAGCTGCCCATTTTGTTTTATTTATTTCATTTAACTGGCCTTTGCTTAGCATCTATAAACAGAAGAGAATTTTTTAAAAGCCTTTCTCTTGCTTGATGTATTTTGACTCATTGCAGATCTGGGACACTGCAGGCCAGGAGCGGTTCCGGAGCGTGACCCATGCTTACTACCGAGACGCTCAGGGTAGGTCTTCCAAAGGAGTGCCTGGCCTCACCCCAGGTTGTGTCAGAGCTGGATCTCTGAGTGGAGTGGCCCTTCAGTGCTAGTATTCAGTGAAACATTGAGAGGCCCGAGGCTGGTGGTGGAGCACATGCTTTGCATGTGGAAGATCCCATATCTAATCCTGGCATCATTAGTTAAAAGGATCATGTTGCAAGGTTAGGAATGATCTTTCTCTGAGAAGATGGAGGGCTGCTACCTGTCAGAGTGGGTGACACTGGGCTAGACCAGTAGTGTGATTTGGTACCAGGTGGCAGCATATGGCTAAAATCATTGGATAATTTTAGGAAAATATGTTTCTCTTTTTGCCTTCCAGCACTCCTTCTCCTTTACGATATCACCAGCAAAATGTCCTTTGACAATATTCGGGTAGGTATTTAACATCTGCAATCTGACCTTGTTATCTTGTTACATAGACCACAAAATGGTCATATAGAAGCCAGGGCTGAGACTTTCTCCTGCCCTGGGTCCTGCATTTATCAACACAGGCGTGATAAGAACTTGGGGTTGTTAACTGACCAGACAACAAACAGCCTGGGCTATTCCTGTCCCTAACAACGGGCAGCCCAGTCTTATCTTTCCCTAGCGCCCAGGACTACAGGGGTGCCAAAATGGTGACCATTGTATCCTATGGGGTCAGGAAAGCAGTGCCAGGTCTCCTCACGGAAAGGGAACAAATTTTCACTTGTAACACCCAGGCAGCCCCAATGGGTCTCCTCAGTTATGTGCCCGCTATTGATCAGGCACAGAACTAAGGAAACCCATGTCAGGTTCCCCAGCCCCAAGAAGGGGGGTTAGGATATGCTGGAGCGTACCATTGTCTCTGTCCTCTCCCCTGCCCAATTCTTTCCCCTTCCCACTGTCCCTCCCATCCCGAAAAGCCCTGCCACTGACTGCTGGTCATACTCACCATCAGGAGCTCTTGGTGTCCATCTTCAGTGGTATGTTGTTAGCACCAATGCAGCCCATAAGATTGGGCCCTTAATAAGATGTAGAAGTCAACAGAAGAAGCTTTTCACAGCAAATAGGTGAAATCAAGCTGCTGCTAAAGTCGCAGCTACAGGGGCCAGCTGAAAAGTTGGCCACCCTGAAAGAACTTAGTGGAAAAAATATTTGTAGTAAACTTGCATATCGCTACCTCTACTAGGAGTAACCAGTTCCCCTTATTCTGATGACACCAATGTGCATAGCACTATACAAAGTATAAAAGGACAATCTCTGTCCAGGGAGCATATGGTCTAAAATGTGACATGGGCAAGACCACAGTGGATAGGGACGAGAATAGAATCAGAGGTAAACAGATGAAGAATACATGTTAATTTCAGTTACACATACTTAGGTTTAGGTACAGTCGGAGCAAAAGGGGCATCAATAAGACTCGATCCTGTAAGGTTGGGCTTGTAATATAAGACAATATGGTACAGCTTTGACTTGAGTGTATTGGTGGTTGGAGGAGGGGGTGCCATGAAGAACCACCTCATATTATGTGCCTCCAAGTAGAGACATTTGATAATATAATATAGCATTGTCACATGCTGGTGCTCCATATGTTTATTTAGCTATCACATTTCTCTCCCACCTATCTCATCCGAGGGGACCCAAAGTGGGTTTGACATCTGCTTGTTGCATAGAGTCTCCACACCAGGACCAAGCAAACTTTAGGAGCCCAGATAACTCAGTGCTTGGTTCTTTTTAGTTTTTCTAGCCTCATTATTGCATATAACACTATGCTTTGTTTTGCACACCATTGTAAACCATGTCTCTCTCTCTCTCTCTCTCAGGCTTGGCTCACGGAAATACATGAATATGCCCAAAAGGATGTGGTCATTATGTTGCTAGGCAATAAGGTGCCCGTCATTTCCTGACAGACGATACAGGCCTGTGCTCCCTTGCAAACACTTCACCTTGGTCTTGACTCTGAGTTGTCTCCTCACAAGTTTGAATCAGTTATTGTTGAGCCCTTGCACAATTCTCTGCTGTGCTCAGCATGTAAGGGAAATTCTGTTCACAGGGAAACACCATCCTGGACAAAGGGATCAAAGCACTATGCTTCTCACATGACTGCTTTGGAGAAACACTCTCCATTGATAGTAGTGTATATCTTTAAGGGATTCAAGAAGGCCCTCATTCCTGCATAAAACCCTCTGAGCCTTTCTGGCTCCATGCACTCTTCCCCACAGTTTCAATGGCTTACATGTGATTGGCAATGCTCATGGCATGTGTTTTGTGCCTAAAAGATTAGTCCTGTGGCATAAAGAGTAATAAATATATTTCTTTATCTGCCATTTCTTCGCCACTCAAGGAAGTGGCTAACATGGTCTCTTTGAGCAAGGGATGCCAGAGTTGAGGAGTTGCTCTGGAGAAGATCTGATCATGCCTCCCCACTCTCTAGAGGTGGAGGGTTAAGACAAACAACAAGACCTGTTGATCTCCATATGCAGACAAGTTCCTATGAGTGGAGACTGTGGTGTAAACATTTGTGGATTAGATCAGATTCACAAAGTGGTCTCCTGAATTAGCAGGTAAAAATACACATTGGCAGAAAGCAAAAAGTCATTTGGAGACACTGGGATCTATAGGCCATGAAATGCTAAGTCTGTGACATTTCTGTGCAGAGCCCCAAAGTATACAAGATAAGATGGAGAGAAGCTAGCTAAGGATTGTGTTTTGAGCAAAGATTTAGGGCCCAATCATATCCAATTTTCAAGCTCTGGGGTAGCAACAATGCAGCCTCCTGGTAAGAGATCACATGTTCCCATACATTGAGAAGGCCCCAGTGACTGCCCCACCACCACAGGACGCAATGCACACCCCACTGGCACGACTGCTCCAGCACTGGAAAATTGGATAGGATTGGGCCATCAGATGGCTCCAGGAATAGCTTCTTTTTGCATTGAGCAGGGACAAGATCTGCAGATCCTTGGAAATACCACCCCAGTAATGATATTTGACTAACTCCAAAGTGACCTAACTAAATTATTTGGATTTTGTTTTGTCAATGTTACGGGGCAGTTTTGCATGTATTTCAAAGAAGTCATGCAAATGCAGTTGCCACCTTTTGTTCTCTTGAAAGCAGTGACAGCTCCCATTTGGAGGTGTGACACTATAGTTTCATGGAACAGTTTACAGTTTCAAGGGCCACTTGTTTTGGCATAACGAGAGATTAATGCACTTGTATGTATTTATTGAATTTTTTTAAAGTCTACTTTCCACCTACAGATGCCCAAAATAATATATCATAACAGTTAAAAATTGCTTTAAAATGTAATTACAAATTTAAATACAGTAAAATTGCCAACAGATCAAACAACCCAATCTTGTAGGCCTGCAGCGTTATTGAAATTCACGTTCAGGTGGTGCGGCATACTTTACAGCTGTCACAAAATGTGATGCACCATACTGCACAGCCCGACAGGTACTGCAAACAATGAGTGACAGCAGGCAGGCAACAGTAGGCTCCGCAGAAGACCCAGCACTGGTATGTTGGCACTGGAAGTAGTGGTGGGCAGAATGGGGTGGGGGTGGTTAGCAGCAGCTGCAGCTCACTGATATCCTATTGCCCTTGATCCACATACAGAGGTCCAAATTGCTGGTGCAAGTCCAAGCAGATCCATCAGGGCAGTGGAGGCTTACTCCAAAGCAAGGGAACAAATGTTCCTTTACCTTGAGACTTCTGTGACTGTCTTCTCCTTCACAGTGCATCACATGCTCCAATAGCGTGGCTGCATCCGCAGGCTTGGGCTGAAATGAATTAATTAAGTTGACAGATAATTATTAAGCCTCTTGTTATTGGCTAGAATTGAGCTGATTTGAAATCGCCGATATTTTAACAGGAAATTGTACTAGATGCAGAGAGTATGGAAGGCTATATTATGAGATCAGTGCATGCAGCTAGGTCGAGAGAAGAGCAACAAAAATGTGTTTATGAAAGAGTGGAATATATTTTTTTACTTATTGGAAGCTTAAAGAAGCTTGGGATTTTTTTTTAAAGAGATGTTCATGAGACATCTTGGCACAAAAACCACTATGTTTTTAACATTCTATCAAAAGAATGCAAGGGGCATGCTCTTGGATCCTTACTGCCTGACACCAGCCAGCAGAGGGCAACCAGGATCTGAGATTTCACCCAAAGATCCAGCTATTGCACTGAGGTTCCCTGAGAAGACTAAAGATCTGTGAAAATGTAGTCTCTGAAAACAGTTTATTATTTTTTAACTAATCAGGATGCTGGGCCTGAGAGCTTCCTTCCTGGGAACTTCCCAAGAGTGGCCTCTGACTAGAGATGGAGGGTCAAATCCTATCCAACTTTCAAGCGCTGATGCAGCCATGCCAACAAGGCATGCGCCGCATACTGCAATGGGGAGGTAGTCACAAAGACCTCCTCAAGGTAAGGGAACATTTGTTCCCTCATGACAGGGCTGCATTGTGGCTACATTGGTGCTGGAAAGTTGGATAGGATTGGGCCCTGCAGACGGTCTGATCTGTGAGAGACTCTTCATTTTTATCAACATGGATGTATGGAGATGGCATATGCTAAATGAGCATGTCCTTACCCTGCCCCCTCCCATTTTCTCTCCTTTATCTTTTCACTTTTTGTTTGTAGGCTGATGTGAGCAGTGAGAGAGTGATAAGAACAGAAGATGGGGCATCACTAGCCAGGGTGAGTGAATATGAAGCTTCCTTAAACCAAGTCAGAGCACTGCATCCATCAAGCTCACTGTTGGCTACACCAACTGGCAGCAGTTCTGGGTTTCAGAGCGGGGTCTTTCAGATGCCAAGGATTCACTAGGGACCTCTTGCATGCAAAGCAAGTGCCCTACCACTACCCTATGAATGAATGCATGAAGCCATTGGTCCCCCCATAACAGAGACTGGACAACACGCTGAACTGCCATCTTTAGCCAGACATGATCATTTTCTTTGCCCTTAAGGTGATGGCTGATGTTTTCTTCAGCACTAGTCCCACCACTAGTGTCAATAGCATCCAAAGTGTTGACTGGTTCTGTTCCCAGTGTGCCCTACCTCTGCCCTGTGGTGGAAGCTGGAGCATTTATCTGGTGCTTGTGTAGCTTTTTGTAGAGGGGGCATAGAGGGGTAGTGTTTTAGAGGTAGACTGTACTGGCTGGCAAATCACAGGGCTGCTGTCTAGACAGCTGCTGCTCATTTTACATATTGTACTTTCTTTGTACTCGGAGTCCTGCCCCTTTAAGCTGGTTGCCAGGATCAGGGGATTGGGCTGCTGTTATGTGGAGGGAAGGTTGGTTGGTTTCTTAACACATGCATTGATACTGCACCTCCTAATCTCCATTATTAATGGGCAAATGGAAAAATGACATACTTTAAAAAATGCTCCCACTCAGTAAATGAAAAAAGAAAGGTTGAGAATGAAAGATAAAATCCATAAGGAGGTGTACTGTGGCAAGATCTAACCAGTGTTTCTGCTGGATTTTCTTCCCAGGAATATGGAGTGCCTTTCATGGAGACCAGTGCTAAGACTGGTATGAATGTGGAACTGGCATTTCTGGCCATTGCAAAGTGAGTAAGCAGACAGTAATCAATTTGCCTCCTTGCCTTGCTATTATGATTTGTAGCATTAGGACAGGTTGGGCCATCTGGCTCTCAGCGAATCAAATTCTTTCATGAGACATGCCCACTTGCCAGGTTGACATAGCACTATTTCTGTGGCCCAGAGAATTCCAGTCATGGGACCATCACTGCAGTAGTGAGCTACTACCTTAAACCAGTGGATGACTTGCAATTGGCCATGTTTTATGAGGTCAAGTAAGACGCAAACTTGCTTCTGAAATATAGCATACTTTCAGAAGCACTCACAAATTTGTAACTATTCTGTTCCCCCTTAAATTGTCTGAACTAAAAAGTTCCAATCATTTTAGCCTTTTCATGTAGGAAAGGTGCTTGACCCCCCCCCCAGCCTCATCTGTTTTAGTTGTTCTCTTGTCACACAAATTCTTACCATAGCCATTTTGATGTGGGACATCCAGAATAGGACACAGTACTGTATCCAATATTTTATACAATACACATACTTTAAATGTGCTCACATTATCAATTTATAGCAATTTATAAATGGCAAGGTAATGTTCACGGTTTGTTTTCAGTGCAATCCCTTTCATAATATCGCTAACACTGAATTTGCCCCTTTCACTTTCATAGCTTGCTGAATTGATGTCGGAGCTTTCTGCTATAGCCCAAATAATCCTTTTGTTGGTTATCACAGATTGTTTTGATCCCATGAGTTAGGATTTTTTTGTTCCTGTACATTTGACTTTATACCTACTGATACAGGTTAGGTACACCTTATCTGGAATTCCGAAATATGGAATATTCCAAAAATTTTTAGCACCAACATGACTTTTTTCACCTTTTTGCCTAAAGAAATAAAATCACAAACATTGTTGTGTGGACAGAATTATTAAAAATACTGCATAAAATTACCTTCTGGCTATGTGTATAAGGAGTAAATGAAATGTAAATGAATTTTGTGTTTAGACTTGGGTCCCATTTCTAGGATCTCATTATGTGTATGCAGGTATTCCAAAATATGGAAAACTTCAAAATCCAAAACACCTCTGGTCCCAATCACTCTGTACCAAAACTCATCTTCTATTTTGTTGCCCAGTCATCCAATTTGAGGACCTCTTTCTGGCACTCTTCACAGTCTGCCATTTGTAAGAGACTGGAATAAATTACTTTCAAGGGTATAGCTAGCAAAGTAGGTAGCAGTAACTATCACAGTTTCTTGGGGGGGGGGATGGTTTAAGCTTGTTGTCATTGTGACAGGGATGATTTATGCTCTGCAACATGGCAAAGCTGAATTCTGGTCTCCACAATCCAAGCTGTGCCTTTCTTTTGATAGGAAGAGAAGGAGGGAGGCATTATCCGATCATTCTTCAGAAACTACAACTTAGAGCGCAATCCTAACTTGTGCTGGAACAGGCAGGCCAGTGTGCCAGCCTGTTCAAGTTTCAGGCAGTCAGAGGCTCGGCTTGGGCAAGAGGAAATGCTTCCCCTTACCCTGGAGAGAGCCACTGCAGTCCAAATGGCGCTACTCAGATCTGCGCCACCTTTGGAGGTGGTGCAAATCCAAATAGCCCAGGACTGCCCTGGGCAGCCCGGGAATGGGGTCAGGATTCAGCATGACTGCCAGGTCCTGGCCCTGCTTCCCACCTTCAGGAATGCCCGCCACCTGCCATCCCCCCCCCAAACCCTCCCTCCCACCTCCCCCCCCCCCATGCCTGTGTCAGCCTGGAAAGGCCAGTGCAAACTTACCCTGCCGTGGCTGGATCCACCATGGGAGGCAGACACAAGTCTCTAGCGCCAAGCTGCAGCTGTGTCGTCATGTAAGTGCTTTACAGCACTTTCATGACAACATTGGGCCTGCACAGGGGACTTGCGTCAGCCCAACTCAACCTTAGCCCTTAGTGACATTTTCAGTCCTGTACTTTCAGGGAGCTCAAGCAGCGAGCTGTCGAGCAGCCGGAGGAGCCCAGGTTCCAGATCCATGACTATATAGAGTCACAGAAGAAGAGGACTAGCTGCTGTGCCTTCCTTTGAGGGATGAGGATGCAAGGGCAGCCTGGAGGACCTGGTGCCAAGAAAAGAGGTCAAGAAGCAGACTGGCACAGTGGGGCAACAGAAAGGAGACTGTTTTGGGGAGCCTCTCCAAGGACAATACTTTTTTAGAGGATATTGTTCATAGATTATAAAGAAGAAATAGGTCATGCCTGGCCTTGGTGCGAGAACATTGGGTGTGTGCATGCACTTCTGTAGAGATAGGGGTGTGCGTGTGTATGTGTGTGTAAGGTGTTGTTATAAAGGCCAAATTCAAGTTCAAAATTGACCACCTTACGCTTAAAAAGGGAGGTGGTCAGGGTTTGTAGAGTATTTCCCATGATTAGGAGGGGAAGTATTGGCTTTTACAGAACAAAGCAATTTCCCTTTCTCTACCAGTCTAGCAGTGTCCTGTGCCATCTACATAGACATGGTCTGTCTGGGATGGCTATATAACCCACCTCCCCAAGGCAACTAAGACTGGGCTAGGTTGGCCTCAGCTGCAAAAGCAGGGCCTGCGTGAAAGACTGTGTCCTGTGGCAAAATCCATAGGCATCTTTTATAAGAAGTTTGGCCTTTCACCAGGCCAAAGGGTTAATTTAATAACAGTAACATGATTGGGGGGGGGGAACAATAACCTTTTTGCTTGCCCCCAAAAATGATGCTTTATGTGATAAATGAAACTAGCAGGAATATACAGTAAAGAAAAAGTAGACACATTTCCTTTTGGCCTTTGGCGCTTTCCTGCTTCCCACACCCAAAGATCCTGTAACCAGGGCTGCCTTCCTTCTCCTCCCTTCCTCCCTCTGCCCCAAGGAAAGGACCAGGAGATCCAAGTATTATTCCTAGTGCCTGTTGCATCAGGAGAATGCTGCTGACAATAGTGAGTGTGGAGGGAGATAAGTGTATATTTTTCTGACTATAAAAAAAGTTTTAGAAAGTTGGTTCTTTTATTATTTATGTCAAACCAAATACTTCTGGGAAGTGAAAGCCTAGTATACTCCTGGGTGGAAAACCAAATTGGTCCAGGTTATCCCATATCTCCAGTCAGTGAGGACACCCCCTGTCCAGATGCACACTGGTATCTGGGCTTGTGTACTTTGGGGAGGACTGGTGTATGGTGAATGCTTGCCCCTTCTTGAACTTTTCCAGTCTTTCTTACATGGGTTGGAGAAGAAGCAAACGGCCCTTCACTGTAGCACCATCCAAGCAGCAAGAATAAGCCCTGGAACATTTTATTTGGACTGGAGCTCTATCTATCCACATAAGCACCTTATATGAATACAAATCATTCCATGAGATTTATTTGCAGGGGTAAAATAATATCTCCCATTGGCGTGACGCAGTAGTTCTTGGGGGGATTGTGTCGCTGTCTGTCCTTCAGATAAGAACAAGACTGCTTCAGTGTCACTATTTCCTTGGTGACCAGCATAGGTAGCAAATCCATTAGAAGCAACAGGAGCAAGTACAGAGGCTGTTGTGCTCATTTGAAATCTGATCTGCTTCATGTTTGAAGGAAATCCCACTGAATTCCATAGGACATACTCCTCAATAAATGTCTTGCAGACTTATAGAGCAATCCAAATTTGCCCCTTGCACTGGCTGCGGAGTGTTGCGAACGAGCCATAAAGTATGTTCCTGGCTACTCGAGAGCTGGCTAAGCCAGTGCCGGATCATGCCCTGAAGAGGGTGAGTTTGTGCTGGCCAAGGGATGGGTGGACTAGGAGGCAAATTGGGCCTGAGAGGTAAGGCCTGGGGTGGGACCAGCCGAGGCAGCTTAGGCCAAATCCCATCTCTGGCCCAAGTGGCATTACATGGGCCACTTGGATTTGCGTCCACAAAATTACGGGCACAGATCAGAGTAGTCCCATAGGGGTGACTGGCATATGACACTGTGTAAGGGGAAAAAAAATCTTATTCCAAATTGCGCACCGGCCCACTCTCTTGCGCTGAATGCCATGTGAATGTCACACATTCTCTCTCGTGTTTTCATTTGTTATACGTTACAGCTTAGCTGTCTTCTTGTTACACATGTTACAGTTGTATTTCTCTACCTCACCTTGCTGGAAATTCGTAGCTGGTGATGTGCATTTGTACTGATGTGGCACAAGTTGTGCAAACTTGATATTCACTCAGCCCAAAAGACACTTCCATCATAAAGCACATACAATATTACAGTACAAACCTCTTTTGCATCTCTACATTGTGTAAAGAACTCATGTGCGAGGACACATTGTTTGCTGCAGTCACCCTTACCAAAGTCCTGCCTTTTGGTCTCTGAATTCAGAGAGGTAGAGGTCATCCTTGCTGATCACCCCACAGGCAATGCATTCATGAGTTGACTTGTTTTATTTTCCTTTGGCTCATCTCAAAGAAAATACTGATTGCTGAAGACAATGTAGCTTCTGGTGTGGGCAAAAATAGTCCAAGGCCAGCCTTATATACTGGGCTAATTTGAATGATACTTTCACCTCAGTCCTACTGGGGTCTTGCACTGCTGGAACTAGTATTCCAGAAGCGCAAGGTCCTTTACACTGGCACAAAGGCCAGCCCGCTGACATACACTGCTGGGCTGCTGCCATAAATGGCAAGAGGTGTGGTGCATGCAGCAGGGGCCCTGGGAGGTTCTGCAGGCACTTGCAAGTTGGCAGTGGGGATAGGATTAATGGGCTGTTTTAGGGGAGGAACTGAGGGGCATGTTAGAGGAGGAAGGGGGTGGATCTGGTAGCAGTCACACACCAGATTTTATCCCTTGTTTTTCTGCCCGCCCTACCCCCTGACCTCAGACTTGTGCCAGACTGGCATATGTCTGAGAAGACCAATCACCTCCCAGGGAATAAGTAAACATATTTTTACTTCCCTCCTGCAGTCTATCTGATTGCCCCCTCCAACCATAGCATACAGTGCGGCCTCCACTGGCACAGCTGCATACTATAATATGCTGGGGATTTGGATTGGCCAATAAATCAGCTAACCTGGCCCTTTGTGATTAAGGACATTAATGCACCGTGAACATGCAGGCCCTGAGGCCCCATAGGCCAGAACAGATAAGCCTGCAAACTGGGAATTCACTGCTGCTGCCCCTATGCTGTTGGGACAATGAGGTATTCCCGGGTCTAGGAGTCCTGGCAAAGGCCCAAACTCAACACCCTTTGGAGCCCTGAACACCAGTTCAGCCTTTAATTAAGGAGTGTGGCTGACAAAATGGACTTTGCACTGAAATGCTTTCAAGTAATAAAAGCTGTAAATATGTCAGGGAAAAAAGCACAAACTTCACCATAGAGGCACTGGAAAGAGAGGAGAGTTAAGGTTGCTCTGGCTTGGCCCCTTTTTGTCCACTACAGAATTTGCAATCTCAGTTTACAATGCCTGCAACAGGGTAGTGTCTGCTTAGCTGTGTGTACGTCGATCAGAGCTTATCAGGGCTGTGCAACTTGTGAACCACCAAGCCAAATTCAGCCCACCAACCATATGGTGTGGCCTGCCAAGCACTTGACCAAGACAGGCAGCAAAACCCAGAGACTTGTCAATCTTCTGCTGAGCCGCAAATACATGGCTGCTGGGCTGTGCTTGGCTTGACAGGCAACAGCGGACCTTCCATTGATTCAAAGGGGCAAATGCCCCAGGCGAAGAGTCTGCGTGCCTTTAGGAAGGCAGAAGCCTCACACAGTTTAAGAGATCAGGGAAACTTTAGTAGGCTTTCCCAGTGTGTCCTGGAGTCGCGTGAGGCTCTGTGCGCTCCAGTTAAATGGGGGGGAGCCATTCATACAGGGGGGGCACCATTATGGACCTTTGCCCCTGCGGCACCTCCAGGGGAGGTCCACTACTGTTGACAGGTCAGAAGTTGTGTGGCCTGATTTTTACACACTACCAAAAAGGCACCTCCATGAGAGTGCACATGCTACAACAAACCTCTTTCCAGTTAAACTGATGAGGGAACCAGATCTGAGAAAGACTCATATCTAAGACAGCCTCAGATTTTAGAAAACCACTGCTAGTTGGAGGAGACAGTACTGGCTGGATGAACCAATGGTCTGACATCAAATTTGTATCTTCAAAATACAGTGGTACCTCGCATAACAAATGCCCCGTGCAGCGAAAAACTCGCATAACGAAAGGACTCACAGAACGAATTAATTTCTTTATGCGAGGCACCACTGTAACTTGATTATACTGAACATTTCTCTTCTGCATTGCAGGGATCATTCTCCTACCTTGGCCATCATTCAGGGTGGGAAGAAATAATGTCCTCTTGGGGTGGTTAAAATTACTTATGTACAATATTCTTATTCCCTGTTGTCAGCTTCAAGGTTGGTGGCCCACTGTCTGAATGGGTGAGTAATAGTCAAATTTGTGGCTGTAACTTGGAGCAGCCGTGATATTTATAAGCTCCCTGCTTTGCTTTTTGGTTGCATTTCCTTTTGTATCTGTGTACAATGTAAATCTTACCTGTTTTTGCTGGGTGTCAGAGTCACCGGCCTTGCAAAGAATACAAAGTGAAACCAGAGAGTCGCAACACAGTTTGCCTGCACAGTATATTCAGTGCTGTGTCCTGATCCAGCAAAATAGATGGGCATTTTCCTGATCATCACTGCATTGCAGAAAAATATAGTTTATACTTCAGAATTTACTGTCTTCTGTAACATGGTTCTTATTTTAAGACAAAATTGACTGGAATGGGCAAATCCAGTATGGCTTGACGTGAGTCACGAGTCTCTACCCCACCACTTGAGTCGAAAATGAGTCAACTGGGACACTTTCTGAGTCACCTGGAGTGTTTTCACAACTCAAAAAGTCTTGAGTCATGAGTCTTTTTGATACACGTGTCAGGCACCGGGGAAAAAAAACAAAGCTGCTGCTGGGGTGTGTGTGTGATAGTTCTCTTTAAACACTCCCCTGCTGTCCCCATCCCATCCGTAAACAAGGTGGGAGGGATTGCAAGAGAGTGGGGACTGAAGCGACAAGAGGGAGGAGGGTCACGCGTAGCAGTTGCAAGGTTTACCAGGATGACCCAATTCTTTGCAGCTCTACTCAGAAGTAGTCCTACTGAGGTCAGTCATTCAATGGGGCTTCCTCTTCCCAATTAACAATGGAACTCACTGCAACCATGTGATTGGAAAGATTTCTACGAACCTCCCACTGCTTCCCTGCCTCCTTTTTCCCTGGGCTTCACCAGTCAATCCTAAGGCAAGAACCTCCTTGGCTCCTTCTTCTGCCTTACCTCATCCAAAGAAAAAAACCAGACTGCCCATCCTTCGTCCAATGACCATCGGTTCCTTTGGAGATGGGCAAGAGAGCCCTCTCCCACCTCCTGCCCCATGCAAAATGAAAACTTTAACCCTTCCCTGCCTCCTGGCTGGAACTTCCCTGCTAATCACCTGGTTTGAATGATGGCCCCACAAGGTTTTTCATGCTGCAAAAACAGTAAGCAAGCACACCCAGACACAGACAGGCTCGAGTCTGCACGTGTGGGGATCGAGTGCTGAGTCAGGGCCCTTGACTCAAGTGTTTTGCCGAGTCTTACGTGTGACTCGAGTGTACACAAGTGTTGCCAGGACTTGGCCCTGGCAACACAGGCCTCCTCAGGGGCAAGGGGCTACTCAAGAGTAAGTGGCTACTTGGGAGCAAGAGGCTCCTCAGGAGGAGGAGAATCAAACAAGTACCACCTGGATCCAGCCCCCAGAATCTCCCGGGGAGGAGGGTCTGAGTTCTCATGGGAGCTCAGGCCAGTCACATGGTCGGAAGGGGTGGGAGCGGCTGGGCTGGCTGCTGTGTTCATAAGTTGCCCAGCAGTCAGAGAGAGAGGTTACTCTTCCTTGGGCTTAGGCTGCTGGAGGATGACCAGGGGAAGCTACAGTCTCCCCATTACCTTTACTTGGCCTGTCTGTTACCTTGGAGGGGCTGAATCTGCTCCTCTGTCTGCAGCATTGCCCCAGAGAGGTGGGGGAAGGTAGGAGGGGGCCAGACCTCTGGGGAACTTCCTGCAGCACCAGGGAGAGTGGTGCAACAACCCCACAAAACTCCTCCCCATGAGGCAGGGGTCCAAGAGGGGAGAGGCCCTGACAGCAAGGGACAGCAGCTGGGTTGTCAACCCAACTCAACTCACACAGGGGTTTCCAGCTGCCAACCTTACCAGACTTTCAGGCTCACGAAAGGGTCTTCACTCCCAGCCTCACTGAAACTTGCACTAAACCATGGACTTTGAATGCTGAGCCCTTGTGGTGTAACAAGAGACTACAATGAGTGTCAAATTGCTTACAAGAATAAATCATATCTGCCAGGCCACCGAAAGATCTCTGTGGTCCATCACTTGGAGGGGTAAGTCAGCTGCACCCCACTTACCGCATCCCTTAGTCCCAGACCACCTGGGAGGAAGGTGGGATACTGCCATGGACATCACAACAAGTCAACAAAAATGTGGATTTTTGCAACTGGCTTGAGTCACCTGACTTGAGTTCCCATCCCTGGAAATTGAATTCAAGTCCTCGTGCTTGCAAAAAATAAAAATTCCCAAAGAGTTATAGTTAGCTTCTACTAAAGCCTCAGACACCATACAGAAATTAACAGCAGACTCCTATGCATAGTATTCATGATGGAAGTGATTGCCTTGATGAGGTTAATATGCAGATTATGTTGCCAGCTCAAGCATACCTAATACAATTAACTTTTCAGTTTCACTTTTTCAAAATACTACCCTTCCTCCAAGGGACTCAATGTTATCTATGTGGTTTCTTCCTTTTTTCATCACAACAACACTGTGAAGTTGGTTAGGCTGAGTGGAGGTGACTGATCCAAAGTCACCCAGGAAGTTTTGTGGATGGTTGGGGATTTGAACCTGAATCTTCCAGGTCTAACACCAGCCCCACAGCACTACTACATTGCACCTGGCTCTCAGTAGAACTATGAAATTGTATGTACGTGATCATTCTCGAGCGGGCATCTACAAGACAACAGCCCAACCCTATCCCCTGCCATGTTGTAGCATACAGGCATGGCATGGAGATGTGCACTCCAGGCTATGGTGTGTTTGTATGGACGGGGGGCTATCAGGATGCCTGGAGAGGTAAGGGTATAGACCCCCTGATGACCTGTAGGTCCCCTTCGAGACAGCTGTCATAGGTCTGAGGACAGCCAGGTGATGGGCCTGGCTGAAAAATGGTGGATAGGATCCAATACACACAACTGCCTCGAAATGCCCCATAACTCCCCCACCCCACTAATGGTCCATTCCCATTGCCAACTTACCATGGCCAATGGAGTCTTTCACTGCCAACACATGCTGTGCCACATGCCATTTGCAGTGTCAGCCATTCCCACATTCCTTTCAGCATGGTGAAACATGGAATGACTCAGTTTACATTGCTGATGTTCTGCGTATGGAGAAGCAGTTGTGCAACTGCTTCACTATGATGTTGCCACACTGCAGTTCACCACACATACCACAATCCACCCACTGTCAGAAACTTTACATGCTCAGGTGTGGTGAGCTGAGATCTGGCTATTCAGCAAAGCAGTTATTTGGGCCGTTTCACCCCAAGTAGTTCAACCACCACACTGGAGATGAATCATTCACTGTTGCAGCCTGTCCATAGGGATGCTTGAATTGGCCCTTAATTTTTTTTTCCACATGTTGCTATTGTGTTATAGCACATATAGTATATGATTTTAAAATGTGGTATTTAAGGCTAACCAGAACATGTATTTAAAAGTTGCTTCATTTGTTGCAATTGTGTTAAATTGTAACCTGCTGTACTATGAAACAATCCTTACCTTGTTACCTTACCTGTGAGCTCAGTCTCACAGAACCTCTATGCTAGCCATTTTCAACCACTGTGCTGTGGCACACTGGTATGCTGCAAATGGTCTGCAGGTGTGGCACAGGAGTCTGGGGAAGTGTCATTTATTAGTAGGGCCATTAGGGGATGTGAGCCCCCCACCAGAAGCATGGTGTACCTTGTCAATTGTCAAAAGACTGATGGTTTGCCTTGACAATTTTAGTACCTTGTTAGCATGCCATGAGATATAAAAGGTTGAAAATCACTGCTCTAAGCCAATTCCCAGTTGACATTTGTTTTAGGGTTAGACAGAGTTTTTCCCATGAAAATGAGAGGTGCAAAATAGGAAGAGACAACTACTCAGATCTGGTTATTATGTAAGGATGGAATACAGCCAAATCAGAGGGAGCACAGGAAGTATTAAACTCCCTCTGAATAAACTTCCTGATGGCACTACATGGTTATAACCAAGTCAAATCAGAGTGGTGGCAGTGCTTCCTGACCTCACTGTAAATGAACAAGCATGTTCACACTCTTTTTATGCCTTCTGAACATGAAATTCTGAATAGAATATGCTTCATATCAGACCATCTCTTCTGATCTGCAGATGGGACTTATTCTATTTACACTCAGAGCATTTCCTGTTCTTGATCCACCTATTGTGATATAAACAGTAGCACTATTTTTTCTTGTCTATGCATTTCTGGTTGCAAGTTTACAGAATTAAAACTTCAGCATGCTGGAGAGCAATTACAGTATGTGATTCTTTCAATTCGTCAAAGAAAGGACTTCTAGTATGTCTGTAGTCTTTAGGCTGCAATCATAATACTTAGTGGGGATAAGCAGTATGATCCAATGCAGGTTTACTAAGCAGTAGAATTAAATGAGAACAGGATTAGTAAATGTGCATATGCTTACATCAATAGGTCCCATTGAGTTCAGTGGGCTTACTTCCATTTATAGAATCGAGTTGCCAAATTCTTTTGGCTTTATTGAGGAAATTAATTCCTTTAATGGAAGGTACAGCTGCCCCTTGAAGCCTTAAGAGCATTTGCCTGTCACACTGATGGGACTGTCACTGCAACTCTATTTCATAGCAAAAAAAAAAAAAAATGCCCACAGATCATTAGAATGCAATTATTTGATAGTGATGTTCTGTGAATTTCTCATAAAAAGTAAATGAGCCAGGCAAATAGGGTGAAAATAACCTTGCTTCAGAGTAAACATGCATGGGACTGGAATGATAAGAGAGAAGTTGCTCCTGACTGGGATTTGCATTGCCATGCTCAGTGGATGTAGGAGAAGCTGAATATACAATGCATCCTCTAAGTAATAAGGATCGGGGTTTGACCAGATGTTTCATAGTCCAAAGGTAGAAGAGAGAAGAGTAAACATGATCTGTTAAATAAAAACCTACCTCCTCCTCCTCCTGCTGTTCTCATATTGCAGAGTCCAGCATTCTCCAAATATCTTTATCATCCCACCAACTGAATTACTGCTGCCTCTGCTGGACTGATTGGGGGGGGGGGAAATGTTGGCAGTGGTTCTTTAAAGAGTCTTTCTGTTCTACATCTGAAATTCTGATCTTTTCAAATCTTTACTACTAGCTATTAAATGATTTCTGTACAAGTTACAAGAAAGGGTATTGGTTATACTGAAGGTATTATTAATTTTTCATTAATAATAATAATCCATTTATTTTTCCCCCCTGCTGGAGGTGCCGAGGTGTAGGTGTCTCATCAGTGCTGATTCCTGAAAGCAACATTGAATGTTTCTTGTGTTTTAAAGAGTCTCTGTTACACCTGCTATGCCTGGTCACATTTTTATTTCCTTATTCAGAGGGACAATGTTTCTGGTTAAACACCACCTTGTATTAAACAAGCATGGTGATTTGGAGAAAATAAAACAATATTATTCTTCACTTGGCATGCCTGTTGTTGTGGATATGTGATGGTGTAAAACAAATACTAATTGATGTATGGCAGTTTGATGTGCTGTGCAGCCCAGAGTCGTCACTAGGGTTTGTGTCACCTGGTGCAGGAGGCCAGCGTGTAACCCCAATGATGGACCTCCTCCCATGCAGTGGGTGGGGCAGTGACCTGGGTACCAGGTCAATGGTCAATATACCGTTGTTCCGCCCCCACTTGATTTTTGGCTATTCCTTTTGATAGAACACAGATATTTCAATGCAGTTTTTTTTTCATTGCATTTTGCTGTAAATAACATATCAAATGGTATATAACATGATGGTATTATTCCTACAAACCATGATTTTAGCAATTTTGGTCACTAGTGGTGTCACACCCCCGTGCATGTCACCCAGTACGGTCCACACCCCCTGCACCCCCTAGTGATGCCACTGGGGCAGCCATCAGCAGCTGAAGCTTTTTGCAACATGGAGATAAGTTTAACTGTTGGTTCATTTCAGTGCATCAAGCTGCTGTTAAAGACATAGCTCCAAGGGCCAGTCAACAACTTTAGAGGAGTGCATCCAGTTTTAATTCTTAAAATGTACTTCTCTGCAAGCACTTACAGTCTGATGGGTATGTTTTGCATATACCCCTAAAAATGCAAATGTGTGGTGCTTCCCCAGTGATTATGAGGTTCACAGGGATTCTTTTTTTAAGAAAGACCTCTCTTCAGTTCCTTAAATTTTTTTGCCTTTGAATTCTTACAGGTTTCCATTCAGTTCCAACATTCTTTTACAATTCAGCAGCTGTTACTGTTATTATAATAGAAGGAAGGACTGGAGCAGATACTACAAGGGCAGGGTGCATATGACCTAATGTCTCACACCATTGAAACCAAACTAACATTTCAAACATCCCAAAGCCACAACCCATATTCCCTCTGACCTGCATCATTCTCTCACTTTGCTTACAAACTACTATCTGCTCATCCCACATTTGAGGATTTCCAGAGTGCAGGTGCTCTCATCTCAGCATGACTAACTTCCCAGCACACCAGACAACTATTCAAGGGGCAGGAACCCTGTCCCAGGCTCCTGGTTCTGCTACCTACATCATATTATCCACAGATATAGGACTGTGCCCTCATTAAAGAACATCTTGGCTGTTTTAAAACTTTTAATAGATGAATCTTCTCATATAAAGAAAAAGGCTCCAGCAAAAGACTTACTGGCTCCTTTTTAATAACAACCATATTCTATTGCATCAGGCCACATTTGAGGAGAGGCATGCTTTCTTCATGTGTGGGATAGAAAGGGGAATGCTTTTTCTAAGGTGACACTTCATGATTTTTGTCAGTACCTGTGCTAAAAATAATTTTATAGATCTGCTGCTCAATTTTTAAAACCAGACAATTTTTCACAGATTAAAAACTGTAAAGCTGGTTGATCTCCCTGATGGATCAAATATCTGTGACAGTCCTATGCTCCTGAGATCCAGTTTACCTGCCTCCCCCCAAGCATTTTTTGGAACATTAACACTGTTAGGCTTGCATACTTCCCTGTTTAAATTCAACAAGATCCTTGCACCAGAGTTATGAATGTTTACATATCATTGTTTAGGCTCTCTCCCTTTGCTCTCCTTCCCTGCACAAGTTACTTTTCTTGGTGCTTACTCAGCTAAATAATAAATGTGTTGCTGTGGTTGTAAATTCTTTCTTTTACAGTCTAGAAATGAGCATGCATGTTCAAAATGGCAAATTAACACAGTATATCTACAAAGACCTTACTTTTGGCAAGTATGCAACATAAGCAAACACAGCTTCTCCAGAAAATCTGCTGTCTCTAAGCGAAATGTCTGTGAGCATCTTCCCCTAGCTAGCCCATCACTTAAAGGGAAATGTAAATATACACCATGCAGACAATGCAATATCAATGAACAGACTTATATTTACTCCAATCACACTCAAAATTTGTATAGTCCTTTTCTACCAGATCTGTCAGTCCCTGCTAACTGGGAAAAGACACATCTTTTTTTTAAGCGGTATATACTCTTATACTTAGCAGAGGGAGACCAACTGTTCCCATGCAGCCTAGCATAGCATCCCTTCCTGTGACTGTTTCTGATCTCTCACTCTCTCTGATTGTGAGTCTCTTTGCAACAGGGAACCATTTTAAGAATTCCTTTTGCTACATAAATCATTTTGTGATCCTTTGTTGAAAAAGCAGAACACAAATTTTCTTAATACCTTACCAAGTGAGGCACAAAAGGGGAGTGTCATAAGCTTGCTAACTCACAAATGCAACATGTAAAGTACTAGTAAAGGCCATTTCACAGAGCCTCTGTTGAAATGGGAGTAGATTCAACTCACCCTGCAATCCAGTCTGTGAGGATGTTGTAGGGGCAGATGCAAAGGTTGCACAGAACTTCTGTGCGTAGGGGTGTAGAAGAGAGCAATTTCAGCAGGTACAGCTTGTTAGGCAAGGCTAAGAAAGAGCATTGCTGTTATCAAGCACACTGAATCAGCTTGCTCAATATGAACCAGTTATATCATATAGCAACTATGGTAATTCTGACAGTTACCACTAGTTCAACTGTACAAGCAGGACCAACATGGGTGACACAACAATAATAGTGTCAAACCCACATGCCAGGAAATCCTTTTCCTTTTGAGCAATACTACTCTATTGATATTGGATAACTGTTGTCTCCAGGGTACCTTACGCAGCTTGGGCCCTCTTTCATTTGTTGTACTCCTCAGATTGCTTTGTATGTGGGTGGGTGTAGTTTGTAGCTAGGCTCCTGGGAAAGTATGCTCTGGTCACTCTTCTCACCTCCTCTGTCTTCTCTTACACACTGGGGGGGGGGGGTGAAATGATCTTAATTTCAGAACCAAATTACTGAGAGCCGATTTATGCAACTATTGTTTTTTTAACATGCTGTGTTCAGCATGGTGATTTTTGCGTAATTTTGGAATGCTGGGCCCAGTCTTGGGAATGGTGTGACATGTCCAGCCTGCAAGTCATGGAAAAATCAAGAAAATGTTGACTAAACAGGATGTTCCAACTAAGATCCTTGGGCCATTAACAAGGTAGGTTCAATAACATGTTCAGAAATCTGATTAAAAAAAAGAAAATGCAGTCAAGGATCCACACACAGTTTGAACGGATGGAATCCACCTGGAGTGTGGAGAAGTATCAGTGCAGAATCAAGGGCTGCAATCCCATGAACACTTTCCTGAGGGTAAGCCCCATTGAAGACAACAGGATTTACTTATAAGTAGACAAGCATAGGATTGTGCTCAAGGCTTCCTAACACCTGAGGCAGAGTGCAAATGGCCCCCCCACCTGATGATGCGTCCGCTCCTGCTCCTCCCACTATCTGGCAGTGGCGGCAGTCTTGGCTCCTCCCCTTGCCCTTTTGCTCTATCCCCGTTTTCTAAACCAGGGGGTGGGAAGAGCAGCACTGGAATTGAGTGGGCAGGCAGAGGTGGGTGCCTGCTGCCTGAAGTGACCATCTCTGTGGGCCTCATGGATGGGCAGGTTCTGCTCCTGAAACCTTCCTGTATTTTTAGGTGTACAGCTTAGGCAGGATGCATGTGTTTGCAAACAAAAAAGTGCACTCACCAGGGAGACAGGGCTGGCTGATTTTTTTTTTTGGGGGGGGGGTCATATGGCAGATCCGGTTTACAGCCCAATCCTATGCATGCCTACTCAGAAGGAAGTCCCATTAGAGACAATGGGGCTTACTCCCAAGAAAGTGTGGATAGGATTGGGCTGTTATTTGGCATCATGTGCGAAGCAGGCCTTGTGAGCCTGCTCATGGAGCTACAATGTACCCCGAGGAACTCCTCCTGCTGCTGCTTCCTGCTCAGGGCTGCTGTGTCAGAAGATCTTGCGGGCGCCTGTCTTGCGCAAGGCCGCTCAGCGAGTCCGCGGCTGAGCAGATTGCACAAGCGCCCCGGAATGCTTACAGTTCTTAAAAACGTGTGGGTGTGTTCTCCGGAGCGGAGCGGACTCCGCCTTTTAATTCACCTCCCTGCACAGAAGCGCGTCCTCCCTGCCTTCCTAGTGCAAGGCTGGTGCAGGGATCCATGTGCAAAGGAAGCCACTGCAATAACAATGTTGCACTTGCAGTGCTGTGGACCGACTATTCGTACCTCTGGAGTCTCGCCCTGTTCAGGCCCATCGCCTTCCATGGGAGCAAAAAAGTATCCCACTGAACCCAAGTTTCCTTTCGCTACTTTGCAACATTCTGGCTTGGGGGGGGGGGGGAAGACAGAGAGCCTTTGTCCGCCTTAAGACAAGACAACCAATAAGGGAGGAAGGGGCGGGGCTACATCTTCAATATTTGCATATCCCCGCCCCGAACTGCTTTTTTGTCCTCGGAGGGGTGCGTTCAGTGCCTCTCTGTTCTTGATCCTCACGCATCTTATTGGTGTAGCGAAGTCCTTGGGGAATAGTGCCCGCCCACTCGATAAAACGCCCTGAGCGTTCAGACACTGAGCCAGGCAGTGGTAGGCGGAGTGCCCTTTCTAGCTGGGAGTTCCTTGCCTCTTACTCTCGGGTCGTTAGTGTGCCGCCCCGGGAACACCTGCTGCTCCACAGCGCGTAGCTGGAGCTCTCCAGGCTGCAGCTCTCCCTGGGACTGACTCCCACCTTCCGAGCAGCAGCTCCTGCCCGCTTCGGTGCCGCCGAGTTTCCCGGGACGTTTGCTTGCACCATGAACAACGGGGGAGGGAGCGAGGAGCAGCAGCAGCAGCTCTTGCCGCGACTGTGCTGCCCGGAGAAAGGGCCCAATGGCTACGGCTTCCACCTGCACGGGGAGAAGGGCAAGGTGGGCCAGTACATTCGCCTAGTGGAGCCCGATTCTCCGGCCGAGAAGTCCGGGCTGCGGGCCGGGGACCGGCTGGTGGAGGTGAACGGCGAGAACGTGGAGAAGGAGAGCCACCAGCAGGTGGTGAACCGCATCCGAGGCTCGCTGACCTCGGTGCGCTTGCTGGTGGTGGACGCCGAGACGGACGAGCGGCTGCAGAAGCTGGGCCTGGAGTGCCGCGAAGAGCTGGTCCGCGCGCTGCCCCAGGAGGAGAAGGCGGCGGAGGAGGAGGAGGAGAAGAAGAAGCCCGGCCAGCGGGACGCTATCTCGCAGGACCCGAAGGAGGAGCAGCAGAAAGCAGGCGCGCAGGAGGAGGAGAACCACGTTGCCCAGCGGGTGAGCATCTGGGTCACTCCCGGGAAAGGGGGGGTTGAGAGGGCGGGGAGGGGGAAGAAGTTGGGTACACTTAAAATACCCGCAGATTGCAATCCTCTTGGTTCCTGAGATGCTCTGTGCGCCGAACAGCCGGGAGGCAGGCAAAAATTGGACAGGGAGAGGACCCTCTCCCTGTGTGCCCCTGGCACGTGGGGCCAGAAACCTCACCTGTTGAATTTCACCCAAGCTCCTCTGCAATGCTGGGTATCTTCTGGCAGTGTAGCAGCGGGGACTCCTAGTCCTTTGCCCCACTCATGGAGACACACAATCTCCCCTGGGGAAGCCTGATTCACAAGGGTGAGAGCTGGGGGGGGGGAAGAGAGTGCGAGTGCTGGCAGGGGCGGAGGTAGACGCCTGAGGCTTGACATCAAGGGAGGAGAACCCTGTGGAAGTTTCTTGTGCAGCTGCAAGCAGCGTTGGCTTTGCGTGTAGATGTGGCCACCAGTAGTAGGCACTTGCTCCAAAATTAGCATGTGCTTCTATGTGGGTCTCTCTCTGAAGCCATTTCTGCCCAACGTTGCATATGCGCAACAAGATCAAACGTGGACACCTGTGGGCTGGGCAGAAATGGGTTAAATAGGAAGGGATCCCCCCCCCACACAAATGTGCTTTCTGCCTCCCAACCAAGTGCTGCAGCTTCCCTCCAGTTTTCTCTGGGGTGAATCAGTCACAAAGTTTGCTTTCAGCGCCACTGAATAACCGGATTCTGTTCTCTCTCTTTCTCTGGCTGTCATTATGAAACATGACCTCTTGAGAGCCGGGTCGCTTCCGCTGTGTGTGTGAGCTGAATCCCAGCCTGCTACTGGTGGCACCCACATGAGTGGGGAGTGCTGCCTGCCCTGCTGTCAGCTGGAGATGGAGAACCAAGGAGATGGCTAGATAAGACTGGGGAGGAGCCTCGCTTTCATCACCTGCCAGAGGGACAATTAGGCCCTTGCTGGGGACTCCAGTCAACCATTCTGGTATCCCGTGGGAAGAAGAAGCAGTCACTCAGTAAACTAGGAGGGCCAGATCAGGATGTTCCTTTAAGAGGCAGTGCCTCTGGCTGGGAGGAGGAGGAGGAGGTGAAGTTTCTCCTTGTTCTGTTCCAGCATTAAATCATCCAAGCAGAAAGAACTTCTCAAGAATTTGGCTTTTCCCTCTTTGATCAGAGTTGTGCATACACCTGAGTCACGCCATTTCTGCCCAACGTTGCATATATGCAACAGGGATCAAATGTGTACACCTGTGGGCTGGGCAGAAATGAGTTAAGACGGGTCATGTGTTATGCTTCTGCTTGCTAGTCCAGCAGCCAAGAATATGAACATTACAACAACACTCACCATCCCAGTACAATTAAAATAATTTAATTAAGAACAAATTCTTGCAGAGCTCTTCTATAGATCAGGTCCTTGACTTCAGGTGGAACCTAATTTCTTTTTGCAAAAGAATTACCCTGCGTTTAATTGTCTGTGGCAGTGGTTCTCACACATTTAGCACTGGGACCCACTTTTTAGAATGAGAATCTGTCAGGACCCTCCAGAAGTGATGTCATGACCGGAAGTGACATCATCAAGCAGGAACACTTTTAACAATCCTAGGCTGTAATCCAGTCCCATATCATTGTTAAAAGCATATACATAGTAGCCTGTTAAAAGTACGGATCTGTAACTTGCCCCAAATGCAGTCGTATACCATGGTAGCATCAAGTTTAATATATTAAAAACAAAATACTGAAATGAATTGCGACCCACCTGAAATTGGCTTGCAACCCACAGTTTGAGAAACATTGGTCTGTGGCTTAATTTCATACCTGTTTCTTAATTGTCACCCCCATAATTCTAAAGAAGAAAATCATAATATTTCTGTAATAATCTGATGTTGATCACTGCCTTCTAAGTATGCTGTCCTATGAATGCTTGCTTGGGAATAAACCCCACCAAATACAATAGGACTTCTGAATAAACATGTATAGAACTGCACTGCATAAGGCTTTTAAAAAATTTGAGTCAAACTATGAGTCATTGCAGTAGCAGTGTGACTTGCTACAGCATCTTGAATCTTAAGGATCGAATGCAGTAACACTGCAAAAACTAAATTAAGTGAAAGATGTTGATGGTGACAATGCCATAGGCCCTAAAATGTCCTTAGAATTAGCTGTAACATTCTGCATTTTGAATCTGAACAATCAAACTGTTTTAAATTTTAAATTAGGTGGATCATGCAGTACTTCTTTCCCTATGAAATGCAGGATGCTATAAAACAAGGAGAAGTTAGTGTCAGGTACTTTGCTCCTTGTCAGATGCTGAATTTCCCCCTCCTTCCCATGTTTTCATGGGAGCAAGGCCAGTGAGATTACTGGACAAGCTCCTGATGATTGCAGGTCATGGCTTATTTGGAGCTGTGTGTTGTATCTGGGTCTCTCTTTGGGTTAATGTAGGCCAGTAGCTTTATGGGCTGAATTTGGGTCTGGAAGTCCTATGTTCAAGTTCTACAGTAAGGCTATAGCATTATCCTACTGGCAGTCTTATTCTTGAACCTTTCCTTAATGCTGATTTTCTAGCTTGAAATGTGCAGTTTTCACTGTTGCCATTCTCTGGGTCATTGTTTTCATGGAACTATTACAACCCCAGCACCTCTTTTCTGGTCTGTCCCTAACAGCTTAGGTCCCAAGCATGTATAGCAGTGGTATTCAAACTGGGGCGTCACGACTCCACAACCTGAGGATCCTGGTCCCTTTCCCCTTAAGGAGTGGGGACAGCCAGGAGGCAGGGAGGAGGCAGCAGGGGCAGGTGGAAGGCAGTGGCTCGATCCCCAGGATCGTGCCGCTCAGGGCTGCAGGGGCTTGGGTGCACTTACCCAAGCCTCCTGCAGCCTCCCTGGGGTGCGGGGAGCCCGGTGCGAACTTTTGGCAGGGCTCCCCACAGCAGTGAAAGTGAAAGCGGAGCGATCATGCTCCACTTCCACTTTTACATTCACAGCTGCAGGGAGCCCTGCCAAAGGTTTGCACTGGGCTCCCCGCACCCCGGGGAGGCCACAGGGGCTTGGGCAAGTGTACCCAAGCCCCTGCAGCCCCCCTGAGCAGCCGCCTCTCTGCCCCTACTGCCTCCCCCCGCCCCCGCAAAGACTTACTGTGGGTTTCAAACTCCCTGAGAGTTTGAAAACCGCAGATGTATAGTATATAAGTGGAGATTTTCTGCCCTAATAAGCATCACTTTGCCCCTATGTACACTGAGCTACATTGCCATTTGGTTGCTTATTCACCTGGCTTGGAGAGGTTCCCCTGCAGCATTTCACAATCTGCCTTGACTTTTACCACTCTGAGCAGTTTGGTGCCAGCTGCAAACATGGCCACCTTGCTGTTCACTTCTGCCTTCAGATAATTTATGAACAAGTTAAAAAGCATGGTTCCCAATACAGATTCTTGATGCCCCCCAATTTTTTACTTCCCTCCACTGGGAACATTTTCCCATTTATTCCTAGACTCTTTATTTCTTGTTCTTTAGCCAACTACCAATTCACAGAGCACAAGTGCCAGGTGTGCTTTCGTGTGTCTCAGGCTTTAGTGAGAGACTCTCTCAAATGCTTTTAAAAAGTTTTGCCTCAACTGCATCACTTCTCTATCTGCCTCTTGACTCTGTCAAAGAACTGGAAGGATAATGAGGCAGGACTTAGTGTTGCAGAAACCATGCTTCAGCAAGGCTGATTTTAGTTCCTTCAGAACCCTGGGTAGGTGACAGCTGGATCCAGAGACTGACTTTTAATTTATCAATATACTCTAGAACAGGGGTGTCAAACATAAAACCCACAGGCCAGATATGACCAGTGGCAGCTCTTTATCCAGCCCCTATAATTGGGCTCTCCCAGTGTCACCTGATCAGCAGTGTTGCTTCTGCTGAGGCTCCAGGAGGGAGAGATAGGAGACCTCAGAAGGCAAGGAATGCTGTGGGAGAATTGGCAGACTGAGGGGTGAGAGAGGGAGATGCTGCTGCTCTGGGAGAACCCAATTATCATGCAGGCAGTCCTTTCAGCAGCATCGCTTATGCTGAGGTATTGCTTAGCAGAGCGCCTCTCAGCTGCTGAGCTGTGAAGTGACACCTCAGCAAAAGTGGGATTGCCGCATATTTGCACATTTTCTCCTCTGTCATTTGCAGGTAATGAGTTCCTATGTGAGAACTGCTATTTTCTTGCAATTATCTTCTTAGTGATGTCGCTTCCTGCTTACTGACTTCACTTCTGGCCCTCTGCCAGTACCATTAATGCTTTTTGGCCTGCTGTATGAAATGATTTTGACACCCCTCCTCTAGATCTTGTCACTTTTTTCAGTTTCACAAACTCCATTCCTGACACAATCAGTTCAGACTCGGGTGTCTGCCTTATGGCTTCTATAGTGAAGACAGATGCAAAGAAGTCATCCAGCTGCTCAGCAATCTTCATATTACCTTTAAACTTTTCTTTTATTCCCTCATTGTCTTAACAGTTTAGCTACCTCCCTGGCAGGTTTCCTGCTTTTGATCTATTTAGAGAAGTTTTTATTATTAGCCTTGCTGTTTTTAGCCATGTGTTTCTCATATTCTTTCCTCTCATCCCTTAGTGATAGTATACATTTTTCTTTGCCAGAGTTTGTGCTTCTTTTTTGTTCTCCTCTTGTGGAAGAGACTTCCGTTTTCTGAAGGAAACCTTCTTGCTTTTTGTAGCTTCCTTGATTCTTGCTTGTGAGCTGTGCTGTTGTCCTCCTGGACCTGGTGTTCTTTTCTCCTTAAGGTATACATTCTAGTTGAGCTTCTGTTATTGTGAAATAACCTGCATGCATTCTGCAGAGATTTGGCTCTCTTCACTTTTCCTTTCAATTTCCCTTATGACTTGTCCTCTCATTTTTTAGAAGTTCCTTCTTTTGAAGACAAATATGTTATCTAGAAGCTTTCCAATTAGTTTAGCTCTGTGTTGAATTGGTTAGTGCAATGGTCATTGTTCCCTATTGGTTCAATAGGGACTTGTATCTTGTCCATCATAATAGAATTTAGTGCAAGGTCGTTCCCCTCAGGTCAGTTCTCAGACCAGCTGTTTTAGAGCAGAGTCAATATATGGTATCTAAAATTGTTCTCTCTTTGTAATGGCCTGAATATGACTTGGAAGTCACCCACTGCTACAGCACTTTCTCGTTTACTTGCCTCTCTGATTTTTCTCGAGTCAAGGCTATCCTCAGCATTTTGATCAGGAGGGTCCTCAGTACTAAATTATTTCTAGGTTCTAGTATTGCCACCCATTATGAGTTTGTGAGGGAGTTGGTTCCCTTAGGCTTCTCAGTCTGTTGGATTCTATACCCTCTTAGATATATAGGGGTACAGTACCCTGATACAACCCTGCCTGAAGCTAGCTGCATGCATGCAAATAAGGAAGCATTTTGCTACTTAACCTGCTTGGTGAAAAGTTTCCTTTGGAGGTGGAGCTTTCACTTTCCACAGTGAACTTTGGGGTTGTGTTTGCAGTTTTATAGAAATGGGTAGGCTGGCAAGGAGATAGGCCTCTTGGCGCCTGGTGTGTACATTGGGAATGTACACGCAACTATAAACATTGGGTTTTGATTTACAGCCGTCTAAGCAGTAGCATAACGTCTGTGAAAGAGAAGCAAGTTGCTTAGAACCATTTGAAACTACTAAGCAAGTGATTATAGAAAGCATATGGGGGGACAAAGTGCAAATTGCTTCAAGACTCCGCATAAACAAGGCCAAAAATGTGGGTGAGGGTGGGTGTGTGTGTGTGTGTGTGAGAGAGAGAGAGAGAGAGAGAGAGAGAGACTGGTATATATTCTACCATAACATTCTGAAGTGCTTACTAGATGGAGAGAGTGGTCTTCTCCTTAATCTAAGTGGCCTGGGACATGGAAAGGCAGCATGTAGTCCATACTGCCTTAGGCTCTTGTTCAGATGTGGAGCTTGCTTTTTTCAAAGACTCAGAGTTCAAAAAATGAAGGGATTGTCTGTTATGCTTGGTTTCCGGCGCCTTTAACAAGTGCATGTTCAACTTCTTGCAAACCTCGGGAGAGGGAGCGAGATTGCATGATCGTTGTGGTTGCAGCGTCTATTATACCTAAGATGTATGTTCTGCTATTGCATCTAAAAACCATTCTGTTACTTAAACTCATGACAATCTCCAGTCAAGTCAAGGGAAAGGGTACTTATTTAAGATCCTGGTGACATTTTCATGGGTCTGCTGCCATCACTAGTACTAACTTCGAACCTTGGAATTTGTCAACAATCCTTTTCTAAAATGAGGCTAATGCCTATAAAAGTATCCTGTGGCAATGAATTCTGTAAGTATTTGATTTTGTTTATACTAAACCTACTTCTGTCAATTTGATTGGGTGTCTGTGAGGGTGGAGCTAACTTTTTTGCTATTGTAACACAAGGGCAGGGACAGGATGGCAGTTTTAGGATGGTGCTTAGTCTTTCTCTTAATGCCTGCTAAAGCTTTTTCCCTTGCTAAAGCTTCCTCCTGCCATATCTTGCTTCAGCTGGTCCATACTTCAGGCTTGGAGTCTCCCTGTGCAGGAGGGGAAGGGGGGCACTTAAACTGCATGGGAGTAGTTTGCAGACAGTGAATGAATGAGATAGGAGTCGAGCACATTCTCTATCCCCCCCAAGTGCCCACTTTTCCCTCCCCCACTAACCTCTTGCTTTCCCCTCATATTTCTCAGTCTTCCTGGAGTAACTTTCTAAAATGAAGTTTTGCACAAAATGCAGAATCCTAGGTGCTGTGCTTGGAATCCAACTGAAGACTGTTTCAAAGAGGCAAAAAAAATCTCTTCCTTCTCCAGCCGCTTGCCTGTTATTTGAGGAACCCAAAATGCCATTTAAATCCTGTTCCAGAGTGTACTATAAAAGTCACACAAAGTGCTACATTCTTATCGGGCACCACATTTTAGTGATGTTTATACAACCACTGCCCTAGTGGTGTGTAAACAAAATCTGGAAAGCATCAGCAGCTTATTATGTCCTGATGATATCCCAGAGCTGGTTAGAGTTACATTCACAGGTAG
This sequence comes from Tiliqua scincoides, assembly GCF_035046505.1. Classification (NCBI taxonomy): domain Eukaryota; kingdom Metazoa; phylum Chordata; class Lepidosauria; order Squamata; family Scincidae; genus Tiliqua; species Tiliqua scincoides. Next base: position 155,401,240 of record NC_089822.1, read on the forward strand.
CAGTGCCAAAGAGTAACTGCTGCATTTACCTCTTGGTAACGGGATGCTGACTAGCCAGATAAGTAGCCAGATAACTAGCCAGAAGAGCCCAATCCTATGCACTTCTAATCAGAAGTAAGTTCCATTAGAGTCAATGGGGCTTACTCCCAAGAAAGTATGGCTAGGATTGGGCTGTCAGTCAAGTATCAAAGGGAAATTGCAGCATACCATGAATACTTGTATGGTGATAGAAATGCTTAAGTTATTGATGTGATGCAGTTTGGTGGAAACAGCTCAGAAACAAAAGCATGAGCAATTAATGTTAAAACAGAGTGAACTTGAATGTTTTCAGTAGCCCTTGTCTCTTCAGAGATATAAATCAAGCTGAAAATAGACTTTTCCCATATTTTTTGTGATTGTGACATTTTCAGTCGGGTGAGTTTTGCAGTGCCACTTCATGGACTGTCTTCATGACTTCAAACTAGGGAAGCATTTGGAGTAATGCTGACGCACATGAACAATAAATATTTGTACTTATTAACAAACTAGGGTTCTGATGCTTTGCACAATTACCAGGTCACCTCTGCCTGCTTCTGAGTAAACATGTGTCAGATTGAGCTGTGAAGAAAGAAACTTGCTCTTCACCTTCTGCAGGAAGTTTATGATGGATGCAATCTCTTCTAATTATTATGAGGTGTGGACTTTTTAATTGGTTTGAGAGATTGTACGCACTAGCAATGCATTCTTTGCTGCTGCTGCTCTTGGACAGAGCTGTCTTAATAAAGATGAACTGTCTTCACAGGAGAGCTGGGAGAAATAAATTTTGAGAATTAAGTGATGCCAGGCTGACTAGAACTGCTTGCCCATGTGGTGGCCCACACAGCCAGTTTAATGTTTGACTTGGAGATCTTGAGTTGCACATATGCACATCACATTAATATACATACTGTCGGCCAGGGCTGCACTTGTGTGGCAGCCAAGGCCCTGATTTAGACATGGAGCCAGCCATGTAGAATTCCTCACAGGTAAACATATCATCCTATCCTGGATTGTATTTAAAGCAGTCCTCTTCAGTAGGGATATGGAAGAGTGACTTGACATTGGCAGTTGTGAGAGAGCAAAGGTACAACACGGAATTAATACAAGAGTTAAACATTCTCATTAACATGCCCTGGGTTGGGGGGGGGGAAGGAATCCATTTTCCTGCTGTGCTCTTTAATAACCTTGATGTTCCTGAATAGTTTCTAAGTGACCTAGTGATATTTTACTTAAAATGTTTTGGGACTTCCTTCCTGAAGTTGAAGCCATTGTACTGTGCCTTTTGAGATGCTAATCTGCTATCCCACTTGCTTATAAAAGCTTCTGTGGGATCGCCAGGTGGTAATTGTTTTTTTAAATATCAGTTTAAATACCTAAAGCAAGCAATTTGTTCTTTATCTGAGTAATTAGGGTGAAATTTGAACGACTTAATCTGCCTCTTAGGTGGCTGACATTCAGGAAGTCTATGAAAGAGGGAGAATTGATTAAGGGGGGGGAATACAAATGACAATTAAAAAGACAAGGCAGTCCTAGGCAGTCTCTTGTCCTAGTTCTACCAGATGAAAACATAAGTACTATATGATATATTGTGAAATCAAATGTACAAATTGAGCAAATTTAGCTTTCCGATGATTATGGATTGATATCAACACAAACCAATGTTCATGTTTTAAAAATGTCCTCAAAGTACAAAATGGATTTGTGATTTCTTTTATTTGCCTTTTAGAATTGCATCTCAAATTGCATTATTGCTGTATTTCAAAACTTCACACTGAACACCATGAGGTGACTAAAATATGATACTCTTTTGCTAGTGCATTTCTAGTCTGAAGTGTTTTGAACACATTATCAAAGAATTAACAACCTTGCAAGGTAGGCCAGTGTTTTTTCTTTGCGCAAAGAAGCTCCAGAACAGCTACAAACATGCATAAAAACATAGCTGCTTAGATTGGTTTCAGGTTTCATGTTTTATTGGTGTCCTGACTGCATTTTTATATTGCATCTTTATCAAAAGAATATTTGTCTTTTTATGTATTGCCTCAATAAAACTGCATTAGTGACATCTAGCAACCTGTTTAATCTTTTATTGATTTGTTTTGCTATACAAACCACTTTGTTAACTATTTTTTTGTTGAAAAGCGGTGTGTATATGTAATAATAGTAATAATAGTAATAAAACTGACTGATTTTATAAAGCTGAGAAAATAAACAGTTCAAGCAAATACTTGCAGGCATCATAAGAGATGGCACATCTGAGAATCTTGTGCTAACTGCTTATTGAACTGGATATTTGCATACATTGCACTAGAATGGATGGGACTTTTGAGTCAATGTGCACAAGCTCAGTTGGTGATTAGAGGGCCCTGAACTGAAATAAAATGCACAAACGAATGAATTTTTCATTTCACACAACCCTACCCTACCGCCAATCATTTACAAGGATTTGCAGTCAATTGGATGTAAAGATTGCAGCACATCTTCTTAGTTCAGTAACCTTTAAAGTGTGTATTTGAGGCACACTTTAATATGCTGTGGGAAGACAGGATCATTCAGTCCCTTCTCATGCAGAGACATAGCAGAATTACCCTTCTCCGTTGCAGCACTGTAAAGCTGCAGCTCTGGACTGCCCTCCCATTCAGGAGGCATGCCAAAAACAGCAGCTTATACCTTAATACAGGGACAGGCTGAGGTCATATAATTCTTACTCTCATTCTCTAGAAGAACTTCTTAGTTTAACTGTGAATCATGCCTCCAGTTGTAACTGGGGCTGTGGAGCATACCTTGGCTTCTAGAACTCTTGGGAAATATTCTCATTGACCTGGCAAGTGGGATTTTGTGTTGTCTTAAACAGTATTGGTGCAACTTGTGAGAGTTGCTGGTTGATAGTCTAACATTGTGGGGCATTGATCCTCATTGTCCAGAGAGACAACCACAAAAAGAAAGGTGCGTGTTTGGATTAACAGATCAAGCTTAAAAACGTGTTTGTCTCATAGACGTACAGCCCAGTCCTATTGTGCCTTGCTGCCAGTGGAGCTTGTGTTCCACTGGCAGTGACTGCTGAAAAACAGCTGTAAAACACACTGCCAGAGCAGTAGTGGGAAGGCCGGAGCCTTCCTTCATGTATCAAGAGAACACTATAGGCCCACCAAGGACGGTAGGGTGGCGGAAGGGGTGGGGGAGGGCAGAACAAGGGTAGGAGTCTGCAGGAGGGGGTGGATCCGGGGGTAGTGGCTCATACCAGATCCTGTTCCTTCTGGAAGCAATCTCATTGTACCTTTCTTTCTCAGACTTGTGCCAGCAAAGTCCAAGGTGATCCATTGCAAGGAGAGAGGCTTATGTGGGGGAGGAGGGGAAATGGGATTTAAATCCTAAGACTCCCGCTCCACCACCATCCCGCTGGATACTGCACATGCCTTCTTGGTGCGCACCAGCAGGAGCAGGAAGGATAGGATAGAGCTGTTAGGCTCAAAGCCCTGAAAGATGACCTGCAAATAAATTGCAATTGGTTAATGAGTAGGAAGATTTAGACCTAAAGTTTTTGTGGTTTGTTTTTCTCAGTACAATCTCTAGGTGCCTGGGATACCATCTGGGTAGGAGGGCGGTGCTGAGGACAAAGATAGGGAAGAGCAAATGTACCTTGCTGTATCAGTGCTGAGCCATCATTTCAAACTGTGTCCTGCTTATGATTGTCTGTAGTTCTGTTAATGGTTTTCCTTATTGGACTTTAGAACTCCGATGGCTACTTCCTTAGGCCAGTCAGACCTTCTGCTAGGAGTGGCAGGCAATTTGGAGAATGATCTTTTTCCCAGCTGTCAGGCAATACTAGTCTAGATCAGTTCTTGAATTTTATGTATGACCACTATGCTTCAGTAGTTTAGATTCCAAAGATTTTTGTTTATTTAAAAGGGGAAATGCTGTCTTAGCTGGTTTCTTTCTGTCTGAAACATGCCCAATTAACATAGCTGCACTATGTTGTGGCAATAGAGCTGAAAGCTTCAGAGAGCTGGCATGTTGGAAAATTTGCTGCAGACTCTTCAGAACAGGAAAAGCATGCATGTTTTATATCGAAGGTTTTTCAAGCCCAGGCATGGGTTTACTATGTAGAAAATGGCTTGTTTCCTTGTACAGTATGTCCCACAGATATTTTCAAACAGCTGGAAATGTATAGTGGCTAATACTTGAAGCAGGGCCATGTACCGAATGTACCTAATCTCAGTTCCCTAGAAAGGAGGCACTCATAATGCTGTGAACAGAGAAAATCTGGCAATCTGTGACCTGCCTGCATGTGCTTTTGCTCTTGTATTGTCAAGGATCTTTGGTGACAAGCTTTCTGCCCTCCTGTAAGGATGTCTTCCCAGAAGGACAATTAAGGGAGATTATGTCATTTGGAGGTAATTGAAGCTAGAAGTTCTTGGGGATATTCCTGACTTGTGGTGATCTTGCCATTTGCCACCCCTTTTTGATGGTGGTGGGTGGGGGAGTGAAAACAATCTTGAACTGTGTTATGGTTTTATCTTTAATCCTTATTGGAAAGATGTGGGGGTGGCAGGCCTTTGGCAAAATGCTTTGACCAAGGGGGCCAAGTTCAGGGGGTAAGGATGTCAAGCAGCAGAATGGCTGGATTTGCATAACATTTGGTCATAGGGTCAATCATTTCTGAAGCAAAGACTGAAGATCATCTTTATTTTTTTCTCACTGCTAGGGAGGTCCTCTGTGGGTAGCTCATGGATGAGTTTGTGCTGTTGCTGCTGCTTCCCCCCCTTTCACAAAGGGTGAAATGACTTCACTTAACAGGAGTGACTTGGAGCACTTCATGGAATGAAAGTTCCAGTGGTGGAAGCAGTTTCAGTTCTCACACTTCAGTTTTCACCACTGCCAAGGTTTTTTTGTTTTCAAATCCTGTAGAAGATAGTAGAATTTCCTTCCAGGATCTGCTGCAGGGAGAGATCTGAGTGTGGCTAGGGCTACAATCCTATGGACGCATGCTTTGGAGCAAGTTCCAATAACACATTTGACTTACTTCTGAGTAAACGTGCATAGGATTGAGCTACACACTACCCACTATGTTGTGGAATGAAATAGTGCAGCATCCTACCTTCCTCATGGTTGGCACATTGTGATTTGGGGGAAAACAGCTGAGCTTTGTTTAATCTGGCTGCTTTTGCCTACTGGGAATGAATAGTTGCTGTTTGTGGTGTTAAGGGTGGGGTGAATGCCAGTCTGCTTTGAGATGTTGTTGCAAAGGCACCAGTGTTCATGCAGGTCTTCTACAGCAGAGGCACTGAAACAATTCGTCTGAACCACTAACTAGTTCTTTTCCTAGCAAAGTAATCTCCACTTGTTTGCCATCTTGGCTTCTGCTACAATTCCGACAACCTGTTCCTAGCCAGCTATTGCTTAACGTTCTGGTTTAATTGATTTATTTTGAACAGTCTATTCTTTAGGGCCTTGTTGGGTTAATTCTTTTTTAAAACACTAGTTTTGGATTCTAGATTACCAGTAAGACATTAAATATACAAATTATTATATGACAAAGCATTGTTTCTTGTGCTAAGGTGTCAAAAGCCTTTCCTTGAAACTTGAACTTGCAATGTTAACAAGGCTCTGGTATCTTAGGAAAAACTGGAGCTCTCACTGTCAGTTCCTGTCCTTCCCACAAACAGGAAGGACTTCTCTTTATGGAGGCAAAAAACATGCATAAGCAAAGGGAGGGTGGATTATCTAGCAATCATAGTAAGAAGAAAAGAAACTGTTCCAATTGCACATCTCGCATTGTAGCGCATGGTGGCTCAGGAACAATGGGACAAACTGTCTACTTTTATATCTTGCCTGTCTGAATGCAAAGAATTAAAACCAAATTTTGTGCAAATTGCAATTTTTGCTCTGATTTTAATACTTTTAAATGGGCATCTTAATGGATTAACTTTCCTAGCCTGGGTACAGCCTTTGTGCATAGAAGGAGCACCCAAAGAACTTGCACCCTCCTTTTTCCTTCTGTCTCTTGGCATTCGCATAGTGCACTGGGTGCTTGCATGCATTTGGAACCTCATTCCCACATAGCCCTCCCTTCTACTTTGATAGAAATTACCAAGGGGGTGAGGGGAGAAGATAAGGGATTCTGTGTGCCTCCCATATGCATAAAATGGTCCAGTTCATCCTCAGGAGGGGCCCTACTGAATTCTATGCCTTTCTGTCCATGCAGAGGACTGTTACGCTAGAATGGATCGTGCCCTGAAATCTTAAGGGAACAATAGTATCCTCTGGCCCAGTTCAATGCTCTGCCATATTTTTTATGCTACTCGTAATTCCAGCCCTGTCCATAACTAAATTAGAGCACAATCCTAACCAGGTCTACTCAGAAGTAAGTCCTATTTTGTTCAGTGGGGCTTATTCTCAGGAAAGTGTGGTTAGGATTGCAGCCTGTGACTGTTAGAATTCTTGTAAGCAAAAGCAAGAGACTGTGTTTGATTCACTCTCTCTGTTTATCGTTGTAGTTCTGGTTGGTTGCCTTCTACTTTATGATGGAACCAAGTGAAGGATCTGCCTCAAGCTGGAGCCTGTGATTTCTCATCCTTTTTGGGTGTGGAGGCTTCTTGCTGTAAGATTTAGGGCTATGCTGAAACCTCTGATGGGTGTAGAACAGGGCTGGAATGAGTTTTGCAATGCTCCTTTGGAAATGACTGGTAGTTTTCAGTATCTGTAGTGGAGACTGGGAAAGTGATGAAGTCTGAAGAGCTGTAACTCAGTAACAGTTGATTGGTTAATTCTATTCCCTGTCCAAAGGTTCCAGACCCTTCAGGACACCCCTGCTGTTGCAACCAGCATGCTGTATACAAATATGACAAAGTAATACATGTAGAATTTGGGCTTTGTGAGTGTAAGGTGTGCGTAGAGAGCTGAAGCTTCTGTCTATGACAGCACATTTACACATGCTTTCCTTATTACCGTTCCCTGAAATGCTGTGTCACTGAAGCTCTTGTGTCCTGGAGTTTTCATATTGCCAAAGTATGTGTGTTGAAATTGAGCTGCAGCAATGGCGCGTGCTGTTCCTGAAAATATGTCTAAGTTGTTCTGATTGTGTGACAGCCTTTCAAAGAACTATCATTGCGGGCTGTTTTCTGTAACCGTTCCTCATAAGCTGTTTAGTATGGAAGTGGAAAGATAGAAGGGACTGTGAATGGAGGCAGCTTGAGCTACAGTACAAAGTAGGATGGACTGCAGATTGATTACCAGCCCATTAGATGCTTTCTTCATCAAGGAATCCCCACCACCACTTAAAAGTCTAGTATCCCACAGAGGCTAATGATGAGGCTTCAGCTCCTACTCACCAGCTGAGATATTTGCATGTGTCAGAGTCCTATTTACTTTATTGGGTTGGACTCGGCCTCTGTTTGCTTAACCAGCTCTAAATACTTCTCGGCCAGTGTGGGGCTGCCAGTGAGTGGGTGTTTGACCAACTGGTCTACTGCGCACTGGAGCTGAAGGAGGTCTATGTGCGTGCGTGTATGCATACATGTGCTATGTTCAACTTTGTGCCCTGGATGTCTTGGCCCCTTAAGATGGTTATTAAATTATGCCAAAAAAGAGCCGACAGCTTTCTCTGTGGATGTGTATTCTTTGCTTACAAAGATCTGTACGTATAACTTTTTTTATTGTCGCACTTCTTTTTTTCATAGCAAAGGAGCAATTGGTCTTCCATCCGTTTCATACCTCTTCCACAGAAATGACCACTTCAATGGCGGCAAGTGTAGGTCTGTTCTTGCTTTCCCACCCTCCCTTGAGTTAGGATTAGTGCTATTTTCAGGGAAGGAGATGCTAATTTAATTGTACATATTTATCAGAATATGTGCCATTCAGACACATGGTAATTAATACCACTTCTGCAAGAACAAATGACATTTGAGCCCACAACCTCCAGGGATGTTGTAGATAGCACTTGACATCCAGTACACTGAAAAGGCAAGTGAAATTTTGCCAAAGAATGCTTATTGTATTTGAAAGCCAGCCTTGGTAGTAGTTAATTGGGGCAAGGCATGGGGGATTCCTTTATAGTCTACTTTTTGGGCCCATATAAATGTGTTTTTTTTAGATTGTGAGCCCTTTGGGGACAGGGAGCCATTAGATATTTGATTTTCTCTGTAAACCGCTTTGTGAACTTTTTGTTGAAAAGCGGTATATAAATACTGTTGTTATATAATAATAATAATAATATACAGTATTTATATACCGCCTTTCTTGGTCTTTATTCAAGACTTTATTCAAGGCGGTTTACACAGGCAGGCTTATTAAATCCACGCAGGGATTTTTACAAATTGAAAGAAGGTTCTCTCTTTCAAGAACCACCACATTCAAGATGTTACACTCCAATCTGGTTTAACATTCTGGCCTCCATCCTCCCACGCTCCGAGCAGATGGAACAGCTCAGCTGCAGCTTGCCAGCTGCTTCAAGGTCGCACGGTGCCGGTGGCCTCGAACTGGCGACCTTGTGGATGTTAATCTGACCTCTTGTTGTTGTTTAAATCATAGCACAGACATAATCCCAGCATCACATATTATAGGCTACCATTACCCCCAATGAAATTTGAATTGTTGGAGCTCAATCTGTCAAAGTTCTTAGTGTAGGAAATACACTTGGCTCTTGTATTGCCATCTCATCATCCAGTAGTAGCAGGAGGGCAGATTAACGTGACAATTTTTAAATAAAGATAAGAAAAAATCCTCGATCTCAGGAAAAAAAAATCGCCTTGCCTTGTACAGCAACACACTGGAAGTGATCAATCTCCTGTGGACCACCAAAGATAGCAGAGAATGGACTGCCCATAGACATAACCATTGAAGTGTCTGCTGTGGCTGTGGGCGGGCCATTCTCTGTCCTCTCCGATAGTCCATGGGGGAGTGCTTGGGAGTTGGGCCACCAGAGAGGGAGGAAACCAGACTCTCCACAGCCACAAGTGGTCCATGACAATTCCAATTTTTGTCTCAGTGGTCCACAGGCTCCCAAAGTTTGGGAACCACTGGTTCAGGCCATGATTTTGAAAAAAAAATGGGGAATGCATGTACCGTACCTGGTTGCTGCAACAATCAACAATATTGGTTTGCAGCAAAATAAAACCATTACAGATTGTGCCTCATTATCCATGGGATTCCATTTCGGAACCCCCAGTGGATTAAAAAAAAATTGATACCAAATCAGTGGGAAAATAGTTTGAGACCTACTTCCAGGTTTTTTGCTCCTCTGTTGTTGCCTCGGAATGCATTGATATACCACTTTCAGTCACTTGATGGGGAGAATAATGGAATTGAATGAAATTATAATTATTTAACAGTGCAAAGGTAGAAAGTTGGATTTAGTGGTTTTTTCCTTGCTACAAGGCAAGGACCCTTGCTACAAGGCAAAAGGTGGACCCTGGTATCAGCGGTAAGTCATATCAGTAAATGTCAAATAGTGGATACTGAGGTCCTACCTGTATTAAGTTTGCACTCTGTGTTCATGGTGCTTTCTAATCATGCAAACTTTGTGCTTTTTGTATTACACAGTCAAAGCTGCTTGGTGTGAGGGGCAATGTGGGCCAATAGTCAAAGATTGTGTGCCTTATTGTAAAGTAAGCTATCTAGTGCAGAGGTAACCTACAACCCAGCACACCTAAATGCACAGAGTTCCTCAGAAGGTTGTAACCTGCAGCTAGATAAAGTGTTTTTCTGTGAGATGGAAAGTAAATGTCAGTGCTGTTTGGTTGATGTCATCAGTGTATTGCATTAATAAATAGAACACGTTTTTATAATGCTTATCTTCCAAGTCAAGTATCTTGCCTATGTTTCCTTTTATACTGAATAGTCAAGTTCTTTTTACATAAGCATTCATGGACACAGTCTACTTCATCAAGGGTGTGAAGCAAAATCTTCAGTGTGCAGGTGTATTGCACACAATGCAGATGCATGCGCACAAATAGAAATAGAGAAACAGTTGTGAAAGGTGTGGGGGGTGGGGGAGGTAAAGCCTGTGATTATTATGTAAATTACAGTGATGGTTTACAATAGTAATAGCTTAAGGGCGCAATCCTAACCCCTTATGTCCCTGCTTTCCAGCACTGACATAAGAGCAATGCAGCTCTGAGGTAAGGGAACAAACATTCCCTTCCTTTGAGGAGGCCTCCATGAGTGACACTCAACTGCAGGATGCAGCACATGTCCTGTTGGCACCACTATGCCAGTGCTGGAAAAGCACCGACATAAGGGGTTAGGATTGTGCCCTGAATCACCCTGGCTAACATGAGTTAAATGGTGTGTTGAGGACCAATGATGACCTCTAGGCCCTAATTAGTAACTATCCTTCCTCCTCAATACTCCAAGTAGCATAACCAGGTTGATTTAAGCTGTTACTGCTGTGAATCATTGCAGTGGTCACCAACTTCACCTACTCCATCTCAGATCCTTTGAGCCTACCACTTACTTTCTCTCTGTCTGCAGATGTCACTTCATGCATCTGGTGAAGTAGACTGTAGTCAATGACAACTTCTGCTAAACTCTCTTGACTGTTTGTTAAGGTGCAAGAAGACTCTTTTGTGTGTGTGTTTGCTGCAACAGATTAATAAATATGCCCCTCAGGGAGTTGCTTTAGTGTTCAGCATAATATGGTCCAGCTTCTGCTTTTTGTCATGAAACTTCAACCTTGACTTTGTAACTTGACTGCATTTTTCAGCCACCTGCCCAAAAAAGTCCAGGAATGAACTTTGTTTTGGAGAAACTGCTGAGCAGATTGATATGTTCCAACTTGGGTAGCGTGCCTTCAAAACTTTTTGAATGCTCCCAAGTCTTATTAGCCGATTGTGCATGTTTTTCGCCTGTGAAATCAGTCACAGACAGTCTGTTAAGGAACTCCAGATCGCAGCACTAGATTGACTTCAAAATACCCAACAGTTTGTTCTTTAGCAAAAAAAATTCCTTTTCTACTCCTTTGAGGTTTCAAGAAACAGATCGGCATTTGCATAACAATGTTGAGTTGAATTTCTTGTGACTCAGCAAGACAGAGAGCATAGCTGTTGTGCCATGACAACAGGATGTTAAAAGGATGCCAAGACTTAACTTGGTACAAAATTGAAGTTGTTCTTTTCAAGCAAATGTGTTGGACACAAGAGTGTTTCTTTACCTTCGCTTGAAATGTGTGGGGACAGGATAAGGCTGGACCTGCTTGCTTGCTTTTCTGTGGTTAATTTCTGGTTTCCAGTGCTTGCAGCAACATGTGTGAGTTTCTTCAGTGCATCTTTCTCAAACCGCAAGTGAAGTTTTCAGCACGCTGTAGCTGTTCATGTGATTTCAAGATTCCTCATCTGGCAACATAGCACAGCTCTAGTAACCTTGTCACCTCTGTCAACCAGCCAACTTCCTGAGCCCCTTAATCTTTCTGTCACTGATGAATTTCCATTGTGGGTGGAATAATTAGGAATGGGTGGAGATGTGAGTGAATTTGCTTCCGACTTCCTCCCTGCCTTTTGAAAACAGGGCTCAGAAAGAACTGAGGAAGTTGAAGTCTTTTCTTGGAACCTTTAATGCTCCTAGATCTTCCACCTGGGATAAGAGTTCTGAAAAATGTTAGCAAGCGCATGTGAATAGAATTGGAGGGATTTTGAATTTAGTTGAATTACTGTTACAGTAAATTGGGATACATTTGTATATAGCTATGAAACTTACACTCCTTGTTTTCAGAACCTGGCTGGCTTTTTAATTCAAAATATCACACTAGCCAGTGCCTAAGTGGAGACAGGAGGGAGATGTAGTTCAGGAAATTCAGACCTTTGGCATTAAGGGATTTCATTTCACAGTATTTATGCTTTCCTTTGTAAGTATAACTTGGTGAGCTGCACATCTCTGACATTGAAAGGTTGGGCAGGCATGATGCATATCACTTAGTTTCCTATTATATTGTGTGTACCTGTAATTGATCCTTGGTTACACACACTGAAAGTGATACTCCCGCGTAGGCACTTTCCAAGCAGCTTACACGATAAGGAGTCCCAGGGTCACTGGAGAGGCTTTTATCGCAGACCAATGACCTCACCTCTAGCAGTGTCTTCAGAGAAGGCACACATTCATCTACTAAAGTATAAATTGCTGTTCTCTTGATTTATCTATGGCTTCATACATTGGAATAATGCAAGGAGGTTTCCTTGCATGGACTGCTCCATGTGTTGCAGACATTGCAGTTTTTCACCTTCCTGATAGGATTTTACCACCACCACTCTTTGCATCCCATGTTTTATGCCCCCCGTTGCCTTCCTTACCTGTTGATCTCAGTGCAAGATGGAGCTATTGGTGTGAAGCCCTGTAGTACATGTTGGCAATTGTTTCTGTTAGTAAGAATACATTCCCCAATCTGATGTTTGCAAAGGTTGGCTTGTGTCCTGGTAAAACTGACTAAACAACTTGAGTTGAAGTAGGTTCTTACTTTGTGATCAAGGATGCAAGATAGACAGACTTTAAAAAAAAGTACTACTTCAGAATGTTCTCTATAAATAGCCTTTCTTTAGACTTGTTTATGTTGCCTGGGTTCACAGGGTGTGTGAGCTGCACTTCATTCTGAAGCAGAATCTGAGATCACTGGGGAAAGGAGGGTTGGTTAATGCTTCCTCTGTAACACCTTGAAAGCAGGAACATCCTCTTGGCAGTTCAGAGGAATTTGCAAAGACAGAGCCCCTCTGCAATCACTATAGTGGTGATGGTGGTTGAAGAAGCTGGTGTAGGCAGAAGTTGGTCCAGAGTGCTGCAGGTACTTGCTGAACAATTGTATACTAGATGGAGAAAACTGGGTTCTGCTACTGCAGAGCCAATTCAGTAGGAACGTGTTTTGTGTGTTTTCCCCCCGTCATGGTGCATTACTCACAGTGCTGCATTATTCTGGTGAGATTAGTGCAAGAGGCAAAGAGCCAGCTCGGTTTCTACTGAACGAATCATAGACGAGGTGTATTCTTGGCACAGAGGAGCAGGCATTGTGATCAATCTGGTGTCAGTTGAATATCTTCTGGGTAGCAAGCAGCCTGTGTGTCATTCTGATAACAAAAATCCTGGATAAACCTGACTGTAAAAAGAAAAATGGGTCCAAGTCCTTGGCCGTAAGGATTCACAACCCCAACATCCAGTTTCTTTCCTGCTTTTTTGTAGCTGACTTTGAGCCATGAGGCCAAATACAGCTGATTGAAGTGCTGCCTTTTTGAAAAGTGTGTGCAGACCAGTGAAGATAGCTGTACAGTTTTAGGTTTCCCAGAATGAGGGAATGGCACTTGTTCTGGAAATGTTACCGTACTCTATGGCTGGGGCTCAAACAGCCTTTAAGCCCTTAACAGGAATCAGACTTGCACAAGTCACTGTGACTCACTTGGCTTGAAATCCCTCCCCGAAGCAAAACCTTGTCAACAGGACCTGTCTTGCAGACCCATGGCTTTCTAAAGCAGCATTTAATCAAAAGTCAGTATGTACCGGGAACTGAAAAGAGAACAACAGAGAAGGAAGTAGACTTGTTGGTTGGTTGAGAAGGTCAATCCAGAACCATTTGACCTGTTATGAAACATTCTGGTGAAGAAAGGAGATAGTAACACCCCATGAAGAAGAAAAAATGTGAATGGGGGGTATGAAGTAGAATTTATGATAGAAGAAACCAAACACATTTTGAACCCAATAAGCTGGGCTATCCTGTTTGTGGCATAGGCTGAAGTGGCTCATCTCTGGTTTTTAGGCACCATCAAAGTGCAGGAATCGTGAAATTTGTCAAACTGACCTTATTTTTAGTTAACCCAGGAGTGCCATTAAGGCTTTCAGAGGCCAAATTCAGGGGATATGAACATAACTGTCCTAATGTAGAAAAGGGAATAGAGGTCTCTTGATGGAAGACCAGGAAGCAGTTCCACTACCATCTACTCTGACAGTACAGTTAGGTTGCATTATATGTCCATTTTACTTGCTTGAATTCAAGTAATACTCACTTGGCAACAAAAAAGAGAGGAAGTTTAATGTGGATGATTCTGCCAGCAATTCCACTTACATGCCCCAGAGTGAGTGAGATGGGAGAATGAATCTGCTTTTCCTTCATTTGCCTCAGTTCCTGCATATGTCTCGTAGTGTGATTTTTATTTTGTAACAAGACAATATGTATTTTTTCTTTAAGGATCATTTGGACCACATGTGATTTTTTTTCCATATGCACTGACTTCAGAACCCAACCCATGCATAAGATGCAACCTTGACTGTGTTCAGCACTAACTGTTTCAGAAGGAAGTTATGGTGCTGTGAAGCAAGTGCTCTACAACTGAGTTATATTTGGAAGGTCCCAGTTTCAACCCCTGGCATCTCCAGGTAGGGTTCGGAAAGGTTCTGAAACCCTAAAGAGCTATGGCAATAGTGAAGACGACAGGGGTGACTGCAACAACTACCGCGGCATCTCTCTCCTTAGTGTTGTAGGAAAGCTGTTTGCCCGAGTTGTACTAAAGAGGCTCCAGGTACTTGCAGAGAGCGTCTATCCAGAATCGCAGTGTGGATTCCGAGCCAACAGGTCCACCACTGATATGGTATTCTCCCTTAGACAACTGCAGGAGAAATGCAGGGAACAACGACAGCCACTCTTTATAGCCTTCATAGATCTCACAAAGGCTTTCGACCTGGTCAGCAGAGACGGCCTCTTCAAGATTCTCCCCAAGATTGGATGTCCACCCAGGCTCCTCAGCATCATCAGATCTTTCCACAAGGACATGAAGGGCACTGTTGTCTTCGATGGCTCCACATCAGACCCTTTTGACATCCGAAGCGGAGTGAAGCAGGGCTGTGTTCTTGCACCAACCTTGTTTGGGATTTTCTTCGCTGTCCTGCTGAAGCAGGCCTTTGGAACTGCAACAGAAGGCATCTATCTCCGGACCAGATCAGACGGAAAGCTCTTCAACCTCTCCAGACTGAGAGCAAAATCCAAAGTCCAGCTGAAATGTCTGCGTGACTTCCTCTTTGCCGACGATGCAGCTGTCACTACCCACTCTGCCAAAGATCTCCAGCAGCTCATGGATCGTTTTAGCAAGGCCTGCCAAGATTTTGGACTGACAATCAGCCTGAAGAAAACACAGGTCATGGTTCAGGATGTGGACTCACCTCCCTGCATTACAATCTCTGAGCATGAACTGGAGGTTGTCCATGACTTTGTGTACCTTGGCTCAACGATCTCCGACACTCATTCTCTCGATACTGAGCTAAACAAGCGCATCGGTAAAGCAGCTACCACGTTTTCCAGACTCACAAAGAGAGTCTGGTCCAACAAGAAGCTGACGGAACATACCAAGATCCAGGTCTACAGAGCTTGCGTCCTGAGTACACTTCTGTACTGCAGCGAGTCATGGACTCTTCGCTCACAACAGGAGAGGAAACTGAGCGCTTTCCACATGCGCTGCCTCCGACGCATCCTCGGCATCACCTGGCAGGACAAAGTTCCAAACAACACAGTCCTGGAACGTGCTGGAATCCCTAGCATGTATTCACTGCTGAAACAGAGACGCCTGCGTTGGCTTGGTCATGTCGTGAGAATGGATGATGGCCGGATCCCAAAGGATCTCCTCTATGGAGAACTCGTGCAAGGAAAGCGCCCTACAGGTAGACCACAGCTGCGATACAAGGACATCTGCAAGAGGGATCTGAAGGCCTTAGGGATGGACCTCAACAAGTGGGAAACCCTGGCCTCTGAGCGGCCCGCTTGGAGGCAGGCTGTGCAGCATGGCCTTTCCCAGTTTGAAGAGACACTTTGCCAACAGTCTGAGGCTAAGAGGCAAAGAAGGAAGGCCCATAGCCAGGGAGACAGACCAGGGACAGACTGCACTTGCTCCCGGTGTGGAAGGGATTGTCACTCCCGGATTGGCCTTTTTAGCCACACTAGACGCTGTGCCAGAACCACCTTTCAGAGCGCGATACCATAGTCTTTCGAGACTGAAGGTTGCCAATACCTAGTGAGCACAATGGATAGTGTAAGACCACTTCCTGTGTTCATATACAATCTAATATTCATATATGTTTCTCAAGCAAGTTCAGAACAATGGAAAGTGATGTCTCAGTGCCAGATATAATGATGGATAAACATTTTCAGGTTTTTGCTTTTGAGAAAAGTATCCATCTGAAGGCTTGTATTAAAGTTCTCCTTGTTTGTGTGTAGGATTCTGTGAACATTATCTTACTAGATGTACATGTAATGTGAGTTTTCATTCTGATAATTAAAAATTGCTCTTTTGAAGAGGGTGAGATGGGGCAGAGATGCAGTAACTCTGCAGGAAAAAACACATAGCGGGTAACCCAGAAGACAAACATGGGGATTATTGAGTGGCAAACTGCACTTTTGTTAGGGATTTATAGTTGGGTTGTTATCCATTATAAGCATTAATCTTTCCAATGGTGATTGTTCACTACACCCCTTGCACAGCATAAGGACTCTTTTTATTAAGACTTCAGTAGGCCTCAAGGCAGAAGCTTGCAAGTTTTCTTCATCAGTTCATCTTCCTTGGAGACTAGTCAAATAAAGGCCAGCACCATTGACTCCATGGACATTAGTCATGCAGTGCTGTTTGAAATTCCTTTGTGCAGCCACTGCCATGCACAAAGTATTAAAAACTTGCTCATTGTCACACGTGTTTGAAAGCAGGCATTTTTAGAACTCTAGCATGCAAAAAAAGGCTTTTGGCCATTTCTGCCCAATGTTGGATGTATGCAACAGGGACTAAATGTGTACACCTGGGGGGTGGGCAAAAATGGGTTAATTCATGTGGCAGCAGCTACATAAGACCAAAAACAGAAAGGTACAGACATATGTAGCCATTTCTGGTCATTGCCCTGGGCCACATTATTGTGTGAATTGGGCTTTGGCTTCCTGGTTATGCAGAAAATCAAACCAGGTAAACCAGCATTCTACACTGGATGCTGGTCTTGACTTTTTCCCCCCTGGTCTTCCAGTGTTTTCTTCCCACTTCCCTTTTGCAAATAGTCACAGGGCAAGGTTGTTCTTAAAAAAACAAAGCAACTAGTGTGCGTGCAGACCTATTCCTGACTTAGATGGAATCATATGATGCAAACTAGTTGTGTGGAATAATACAGAGATGTGGCCTTCCTATGCCTTGGAACGCATGTTGTGTGAGAAGGAATGGAATATTGGTAGGTTGAGCCCTGCCCATATTAGTTATGACTAATATTGCTGGGAGTTAGAAGGTGCCAACTGTGGACTGATATCATATTTTGCTTCATTCCTCCATTGAAGAATCATGGTTGGGGATGAGATACGGTGGTAGAGGCCCCCAATGGCACACTTAAGCATTTCCACATTTGCCTGTATTACTTAAATCTGAACTCTGGCTGCGGAGAAATACTTAACTTGGGAATACAGTTGAATGCTCTAGAGGAGGTTTGTTGCCTCCCAAAATTGGAGGCAATAATTTCTCTGCTACATACTGCTACTTCTCCTCCTCCCCTCCCATCCTCTGCAGCTGATTCTGGAATTCTGAGAATGCAAATGGTAGCATGATCAGTTCTACAGGTAAGAGTTGTGGCTGCAAGATATAGGCCGTGATCTTCATTTTTGAGCTAATCTGAGAACTGTACACACAGTTGTCTCTCCAGTTCAGTGTTGAACTGGAGTGCTTCCAGTTCAAAATGACTTGGTTTCTTGACATGTTGGCTCTTGTAGGGTTTTGGCTTGGAGAATCTGGCTCAGGACACAACACGCCTGCCGCCTTCATAGAACAATGGCTTGGAAGCCGTATGCTGCCCTTAAGCAGAGCTAAGTTCAATCTACAGATGTTCTTCCCTTTGTTGGTTGTCACCCTGTACTCACCCCCTGTTTTCATTCCACTCCTCCCTGTTAGATTAGAGTTCTGCTAGGAGGTTCCTCAGCCTTTGTTTTGAGAAAGCCAGCATCTCTATGGATTATTGGCAGAGAATCTGCAATTGGTAGCTGCACTGCCAGGGTACTGACTTGCTTCTGTGATTGCTTAATGCAGTGGTATTCAAACTGGGGCATCGTGACGCCCCAGCCTGAGGGTCCTGGTCCCTTTCCCCTCAAGGGGCGGGGGCAACCAGGAGGCAGGGAGGAGGCAACGGCACGTTCCCCAGGATCGCACTGCTCAGGGGGGCTGCAGGGGCTTGGGTACACTTGCCCAAGCCTCCTGCAGCCTCGTGGGGGTGCGGGGGGCCCTGCAAGAGCTTTGGCAGGGCTCCCCAGGTCAGGGAAAGTGCTAGTGGGGCGATCACGGTCAGGGAAGTGGAGCGCGATTGCTGCACTTTCCCTTCTGACAGGACTGCAGGGACCGGGGTGCACCCTCCAGTCCCTGCAGCAGCCTTCTGCAAGTGCCTGCAGGGCTCCCCAGGTCTGGGAAAGGGAGAGTGGAGAGATTGCACTCCGCTTCTGGTTTTGCGGAGGCAGAGCGTGATCCCTCCACTCTCCTTTCCCTGACCTGGGGAGCCCTGCAGGTGCTTGTGCACGGCTCCCCACACCAGGGACAGCTGCTGCAGGCACTGGAGGGTGCACCTCACTCCCTGCAGCCCCCTGAGCAATGCGATCCTGGGGATCGCACCGCTGCCTTGCCCCTGCCGCCTCCCCTCCCGCCCCTGCAAGGACTTACTGTGGGTTTCAAACTCCCTGAGAGTTTGAAAACCACAGGCTTAATGCATGAACAAAATTGCCCAGACCAGATTATGATAGAAATCATAGTTATTGTTTCCTCTCAGCTTCGTAGCCATGCAGCTGGAATCGGAGCCCCACACAGCTTCTGTTGGGGTGTTCCACAGCTTGGTAATGATGATGATGTCATTGTCGAGTGCTCTGGTGCTGCCCCACACAGTTCTGTTAGAGCTCCACACTGCACCTGTGAAAATTTTAGGGAACACTGGTCATGAGCTGCATAGTGACTGTGTAGTTCAAAGTAATGGATGATCTTCTAATCTCTACTCTCATGGTCTCCTTGGATGGCCTCAGCCAGGTTGCTCTAACACAGTGATTTTCAGCCAGTGTGCTGTGGCACTTTGGTGTGCTGCAAATGGTCTGCAGGTGTGTTGTGGGAGTTTGGCGGACGGTTGTTTCATTATTAGTAGGGCTGTTGGGGGATGTGAGCCTCCCACCAACAGCATAGTGTGCCTTGTCAGTAGTCAAAATACTGGTAGTGTACCTTGACAATTTTAGCATCAATGTGCATGAGATGGAAAAGGCTGAAAATTGTTACTCTAACGTGTTCTCTGCCACAGTTTCTCCCTTGTAAAATAAGAAACCTAGTGGCCTATTTGACAGAGTTGAGCATGAACCTGCAACTTTGGAGTATGCGCAATACTTTTGCAAGTGTGTTCAGTATAAAGCAAGGACTTTGCTAAAATATGCAGAGATACTTGCGATCTGCTTGCCTTGGGGATCTTTGATCCTTTATTTTCCTCTTTTTTTATTAATGTTCTTTAGAACTACAGTTTCTACAGGGGTGTGTTTAAATCCTCACTAATGTAAACGTGGCACTAGTGGGTACATTCCGAGACACAGCTGAAGTTGGGCAACTTCCTCTGCAGGTTTCCCTTCTCTCCCCCTCCCTGCTTCATATATTTTCTCCTGCAATTCATCCCATTCATGCTGTGGATATCCCTGCCACCATGCCGTGCAGGTCCGTTGTTAGGACTGAGTTATTCAGGGGCTGTGGTGCAATGACTGCATTTATTCATAAATTCCACAGAGGTCATCTTTCTGGAGTATACCCTTCCACTTCTCTGCCTCTGCATTTCTTCAGGTAGCTTGAACTTGATGCGGTATGATACCAGTAGATTGCATGATTGGGTCGAGTTTGGACTATTTTAGGTGCTTTGTTCAGAGGCATTGGAGTGAAATAAATGCAATGGCTTCTGTCAACAAAACTGTGATTATGTATATTCTTAGAGCCAGTTGGTGTGCTAGACAGGAATGAGTGGTAGAATTCTGAACTGTACCACTGTAGGTAAAGAGGAGGATACTGAGCTCCCTATTTACCTTCTAAGCATGATTTTCAGCCCTGTTCTGGGGGAAATTTCACCTGTAGTATTCATTTTTTTTAAGAAGAGCTACATCTCAGGTGTGTTTGGTGGGTGCTGCACTACACATGCCTGTTAGCTCTGCTGTAGTCCTGGGAGTGGTCTTTATAAAGGAGCTGCCTCCCAAAGTTTAATACAAACCTCTATGTTCTTGTTATACTTGGCAATGTCAAAAGCTACAATTGTTGATCTCATCACTAAAGTTCCCAATGAGGCAAACAAAGGAACTGGTACAAAACATATTGTCTTCAATGCAAATGACTTATTTTCCTATCCACTAAAATATCCTCCCCAAAGCCAATGTGATAAATGTAAATCATGTGCTTTTCTTATCAGCTCATGTGCACTCTTTTCTTCCAGCCTTCTCAGAAGTGGAGGCAAGGAAGTTGTGGGGAGCAGAGAAGGAGAGGTGGGAGAAAGGAGACTGTTGAAGGAAAGAGAAAAAAGGAGCATTTTGTGGTATACAGATACAAAGAAGGAAATTATCAAACTGTCTAGTGTTTTTCCTTTCTGCTGGTTTCTGAAGCTCCATGCAGACACACTACAAGGACCACTTCATCTGGGGCATCTCCTTGCAAAAAGAGTATTTGGGACATTTCAGCAAGTCTCAGCCCAAACCAGATATGCAAAATGTTTTTTCTTTAGAACTCCATAATGGAGTATGTTTTATAATGGCAGTGAGTGAGGCAAGCCAAGTGGGGAGTAAGGTGGGTTGCAGTTGAGACCTGGTAGATTCTACTGAGCTCTTAAGAGAAGGAAAAAGGCAACCTAGTTGGGTGAGCTTCTAATTATTTACGAGAATGAGATCAAAGTATGCTTGGGAGGCACCATGTGAGTTAACAGAAATTGGCGCACTTGAACCAGGTTGTCTTTGCTAGGAGAGATGTCTCCAGGTGGATTTGGACATAGTGCTGTGCGACAACAGGATGTGGTGCAATTACTGGATATGTGTTTCCCAAAGAAACTTGTGTGGCTCTGCCATTTGCTTGGTTTCAGTATCTGCAGAGGGTGACATTCCAAAGGCTGCTGGGTGTGCCAGCTCCTCTTCTGCCAATATGCTGTCACAGTGTTTTCTTAAAGACATGTCACAACCCAGCTGTGTTGACTCAAGGAAGAAACATGAGACTGGCTGCCCTGCTGATGACACAGAGGGGGAGGAAATGCAGCAAAGGTTAGAGTGTTAGAACTGTGCACTTGTAGATGTTATCAAATCCCAAGCACTTCACTTAGTCCTCAGCCTTAGCAACTCGGCTACAAGTATACAAGTGTCATGACTAAGAGTTGTCCATATGGATGACAGAGTGTAATGTTAATCTTGGGAATATCTAAACTCCCTGCTCGCTTGCATCAGCATGTGTGTCTTTACGTGACTATCTTATAAACCTTCCTCGTATCTTTAGATGGGATGTATCCTCCATATTGCAGGTTCTTGCAGTGCATGCTGGGGATTGGTCTGGTTTCTTCCCACTCACCTCCTGCTTAGCACTCTATGCCAAGAACGGACTTGTGACCTGAGAAAATTGAGCAAATGTATATAGTCTTTTGTACAATTAAACAGAAATGTTTCTCTTCTTAGGGCCTGCTCTGAGAGCATGTGGTATAGCAAGCAGCCCAAGTCTAGCCAGTAGTATGTATGCTGCTTTGAAAGGAGGGATATGAAAGTAACGAACCATTTTACATAATCCTAATGCATAGTTATTGGAGAGCAAGTCCCATGGAACCCTGTCAAATGTCCTTCAGAGTAGACACATAATTGCATGATCTGACTTTACTAGTTGTGGAAGGGAGAAAGGCACTGAAACCCCGCTTTTCCCCTCTGCCCCATGCTAAAAGCCTGTTTCGGCCACCTCACTGGCTTCTCAGATTTCATTAGGCATTGTCCACATGCTTCCAAGTATGTTTTCACACCTGTAGAGACTAGAAACCTACTTTAGCTGAATTCTGTGCATGACTACATTGTGCTGTTTCAGAATTGTAGCTTGTGCATGTACACACATGAACTTGCAGTTACAATAGACTGTTATGTGAGTGGATGTTCTGCCTCCTCTGATAAATATTAACATGTGCTCATAGTGAGAGGTATTTCATAATATAAGAGAGAAGACTAAAGACATGCATGGTTTACTGTTTACCGTTTTCTGATCTCCTGTGTTGGGTGGATAGGTGGCTATCCAGCAATCATAGACAGCTGAGGCCTGCAAAATTCAGAGATGCTTCCCAATGTGTTTGAGCATGCCCCAGGTTAGACAGGCCTATCAAGGAGTACAATCCTGTCCATCCAGACCAGAATGGACAGCTACTGATACCAAGGCCTATCCTGCGGTAGCATTTGCTTCTGAAACAGGTGCTGACTCATGCAGCTGAAACCAAATTGGTAGGGAGCTAACTGTAAAGTATGGTAACTTCTAAATGCCTTTTGTGTTTCTACTCTAGAATGAGTTGCGACCTCGTCTCTGCCAAATGAAGAAGGGCCCCAATGGCTATGGGTTCAACCTTCACAGTGACAAGACCAAGCCGGGCCAATATGTCCGGGCTGTGGACCCAGACTCGCCAGCTGAATCTTCAGGATTGCAGCCTCAAGACCGTATTATTGAGGTATGCATTATGGGATGCACCGGGGCTGAGGATGGATCTGCTTAAGTGCCTTCTCCCCTTTCTGGGTTGTGCAACTTCTATTGCAACAGGACCCAGTCAGCCTGCCTAGATTTCCATCTTTCACTCTTTGAACAGGTAACAGAGTGTCATAGGTGTTGCTAAGAGCAAAATTAGCTGCACTTTTTCAGAAAGCTTCCCGGACATGACTGGAAAGCGCTTTCAGGAGGTCAAGTGAGACCCTTCAGCGTCGGTTCGGAACCTACGCTGAGTCACATCCACAGGTTTGGAACCCATGGATAAAGAGAACCCACCTGTATATATCCACTTAGACACAATTATTTTCAGTAAAGGATAGAGACTAAGGGAGTTGAGTTGAACTTCCCTATAGCATCAGATCATGCTCAT
The DNA here is from genome assembly GCF_035046505.1 of Tiliqua scincoides. NCBI lineage: Eukaryota > Metazoa > Chordata > Lepidosauria > Squamata > Scincidae > Tiliqua > Tiliqua scincoides. The sequence goes on from NC_089822.1 coordinate 155,424,301, forward strand.
CTGTTTACAATTAAACCCTATAAACCTGTCCATTTGGATACTGGTAAGTACTGTAGGTGCAAATCAAAAACAGGATACCTCCTTCTAAAGGGGGTCCCAGAGGAAAAATTCCCAAGCATTGTAATGGATCCACTGTGGATTGAGGAGCTATAGGTGAGTGTGCTTTTGGATCAGGTCCTGTGACTCAGATCCATACAGAATTCCATTATTGAGTCACTTCACTAAAAGCCTGTGAACTGCTGAACTAGGGGAGGACAAATGTATTAGTTGCCCTGGCACCAATTACAGCCAGATCTTTTACGCTGGAGCTGTTCAGGGATTAGCAGAGAAGCCAGCAAAACCTAATTAAAATCAGATTTTCCTGAAGCGATTTGCACAGGATTGTACAAGCAGAGCCGCCAGGTATATGTGGCTGGAGATGCACACAGGCTGGATTACTGGCCTGCACCAGGCACGTGATGTTGTGTACAAACTGAGATTGCCTGGCAAGCTCAGGTATGCAGACTAAGGAGGCCAAAAGGAAGTTTTCTCCTGTCATATTTGCTGTAAACCAAGCATGTGCCTTTTTCATCAATTTCCCACCCCTGTTCTGTGTTGGCTCTTTGCATCACTGGAGCCTGTAACAGTGCTTAGCTGATAACAGTGCTTAGCTGTGAACTTTTAGATGAAAAGCGGTAAATAAATACTGTTAATAATAATAATAATAATAATAAATGGCCATACCATGGGGGTAGGCACAAATGGAGCTCCTCATGGGTAAGTGTCACTGTGGAAGAGACTGTGGCTCCTGTTGCCTTGAGGTAGAAGACAGGGTGGAGGGCAGCAGCTCCAGATGCCGGTGTATATGAAAAGAGTTTATTCTCTCTCGAACATCTCTGCCTTTGTTCATAACAAGGTGTTCTCTACTGCAAGCATGATACAATGCAAGATGTTTCCATGGGAACACAAGTGCATGAGCAGCATTCATACCTGCAGAAGCCTATATACAAAGGAAGCCGGCTTGTACTAGCCCAGTATTGTCTCTTCTGGCTGGCAGTGGCTATTCCAGGCCTTGGAGAAGGATATTTCTCAGCCCTTTTAAATTGGAGGTGTCAGGTCTAGACCCTAAAATGTTATGAGCCAAGTGGTGTAGTGGTTAGTGTGTTGAATCAGGACTCAGGAGACTTGGATTCAAATCGCCACTCAGTCAAGAAGCTCATTGGATGACCTTGGGCCATTTGTTATCATTCAGTGATGACACTGCCTCACAGGGTAGTGGTGAGGATAAAATGGGAGGTAGAAGAACCATTCCAGTATATGCTGCCCTGAGCAACTTGGGAGAGTGGAATATAATGATGCACACGAAGCATGTTCTTTACAGCGGTCTCACGTGTTGCCTCTTGGCACTTCTTCAGCAGCAACTTGGTTTTTCCCAGAGTTTGAACTGGAAACGGTTAGTAGCTCTTGGTGACCATGGTTTGACCCCACTGACAGTAGCTATTGGACCCCACACTTTACCCTCTGTGGGCCCCAAGTCAGGGATGTCAATATCAGTCATACCTTCTGTAAACACTTGAGTGATCACAGAGTCTGCACGGTCTCACATACTGGTGAGTTTTCCTTGGATGTGCATCTGTGTATTCAGGTCAGAGGAGGATATGTGAAGAACTAGTTCGCTCGCAAAATCCTCTTGTCCTCAGGCTAGGCTTCTCTTGCTTCAGCTCACAATCCTGCTGCAGGGAAAGTAAACTGGACAACTGTGTCAGTATGTTAAACCACAGAGTGCTTGCAGTTCTGAGAATGTACTGAGAGCAGCCCAGCTTCTAGTATGCTCCTAGCAAAGTGTAATGTAAGAGCCTAAGAGGGGAAGGGCTGTGGCTCAGTGTTAGAGCACCTGCTTGCCATACAGAAGGTCCCAGGTTCAGTCTCCTTGTAGGGCTGAAAAAAATTCCTGCCTGAAGTCCTTGAGCCACTGCCTGTCAGTGTTGGCTGTGATGAGCCTGACTTGGTGTAAGGCAGCCCCCTTAATCTTAAAGCAGGTATCCTTTACTCTCAAGTTGCAATTAAATGTAAGAGACTTCAGAAGCTGCAGTGTGAGTGACATGTCCACACCCAGTAAGAATGTTTTTGTTTCTCTTGAACCAAGGTCTATTTCTGTGACCCAATCAGTTCTTAATCTCAAACTTGCTTGCACGTTGAAAATAGATTTGAATACTTGGTATGTTCCCTAAGGTCTGATCAAGAATAGTGGGATAACCAGATTAGACTTCTAACCCAGACAGAATTTGTGTATCTTTAGTCTCCATGTTGTGACAGTCTGCCTCACTTCCATAGCTGCAATCTATGCGCATTCCCTCTTTACCTTTCTGCTGTGTCATACAAAATGCTGTTCTTTTGAGATACCAACCAGGATCTGGCTCTGGTGTCTTCATGATCTTAGTCAAAATGTTCTCCAAGGAAGTTCTTCCAAGCATCCCAGAGACCTCAAACCTGGTGGCTTGAAAGATAAAAAAATAATCTGCAGCAGACACTTGTAGCCACACTTTCTTCTTGCTTCCTCCCTTGAAGCCTCTGCTACAGTAAAATGGGATAACAGACAACTAATTTAGTCATTCCTGAATTTTTGCCAGGATCCACATGTCAGTGGTTCTGAGCTCCTGATCAGTCATCCACTTCTGGGGTTTTCTGAGCTCCCTAACACTCAGCAACTTTCCTTCAGTCAACTGCTTATATTTTCTGACTTGATGGTCTTTATGGTAAGATTTACCACTAAGGATGTTTTCATGCAGAATGCATGGAACAATCGTAGAACTATGGAGCAGAGAGGTCTGGAGTAATTGCCTGTGTATATTCTATTGATGATACTCAAATTGTGAAAAACAATGTCATTCCATAGACATATTGCTTGTGAATGCTTCTAGACAACCCTCCACAGACCATCCATATGTGGATCTATAATGGTGAGCAAGTTTTACCTTTTTGCTAAAGATACATAATTTGCTCACCATAATCAATCCTCCAATGGCATTTTAGGCGTGTGTACCATAACCCTTAGCAACATACTGAGGTTTCATGGCAGTTACTAAGGAGTTCTTGAGGAGAAGGAGTTATGAAAGGAATCTTGCAAAGGTGGAAAGTCAGAGACCTGTTGATCAAGATCCATCCATGTTGACACAGATGACTAGAAATGGCAGATGAGGTAAAGCTCTAGGGAGCAATACATGCTGTCAAAGAAAGGAACCGGACATGGATGTATTCCAGGATGCATAATGTCATTTGAAACAATATCAAAACTAGCAGTAATTGCTCCATGTTCATTGAGTTGGTACCTGTTGCTTTTGGGAAGGGATGATGTAATTCTTACGACATTGTACAGGCCTGCAGGTGCTGCGCTGACAGATGTTGCCTGACAACTATTAGGATCTCTGACTAATGAGTCTAAGGCTGCAATCCTGTACATACTTACCTGAGAGTAAGCCCCATTGAACATGGGGGCCTTACTTCTGAGTAATCATGTTTAGGATTGTGCTGTAGGATTCTGTCTTTTAGTAACACTTGTTCCTGTCTGTGATCTCAAAGAACATTGCTCTTCTGGCAGGTGAATGGGCTATGCATGGAAGGCAAGCAGCACTCTGATGTCGTTACCGCCATAAGATCTGGTGGAGACGAGACCAAGCTGTTGGTGGTGGATACTTTAGCAGATGAATTTTTCAAGAAGTGCAAAGTCATCCCTTCTGAGGCACATCTGACAGGTGAGGCATTCATTGTGGTAGAAATTGAATCTTATAGACAGTGTGCAATCTAATGAGAGACTCTTTCCAGTGTGTTGCAGAACGGTCATTCTCAGCGGGAGCCATATGGCCCCCTGGAGAGCCCTGGCGCATTTGATGGGGACCACAGACTTATGTTCAATAAGAGGTGTTCAATAATAAATGATTTTGTTTATCTCATGTTTTATCCTTGTCTGATGGGGGTCCTGGAACCTGAGAAGAGCTCTTTAAGGGGCCATAGCAAAAAAGGGGGAGGGCTATCATAGAAGATGCATAATAACAACTTGCATACAGGACCAGCTTGGGAACTTTTACTCAAGCCCCATATTGCGTTTTTTAATGGACTAATTTTATAATGTTGCCAATTTCTGGGTCTGTATGTATAAACACAGGTGAATTAAAATACCTGCAGTACACTAGTCCTGTGCAAACCTAACACTGAAAACTTAGGAACCAGCTTTAGGAGCGTATGCCTCTGTTCTCCCTCTGAATAAAATCTCCTCCCTTCCACTGCTGGCACTAACCATCATTTAGAGGTGCCCATGCACTAATGCCAAATGGTTTAATTGCCAACAAGAACTTGAAATCATGGTTTTATCACATAATGATGATGTGAGGGCATCTGGATAAACTAACCACAGTTAGTGTTGAGGCACATGCAAGTCTACTTGGCGGCTAATGATGAAGAGAGGAGGGAAAAGTCATGTCCCTGGGAATGACTTCCAATGTTCAAGTTATGGGTTTCTTAGAGAATGAGAGAAGTGTTGCCTGAGTGATTTAACTTGCTCTGTAACTCTCAAATTTCACAAAAGGAAGTGGGAGGAAGCTCTCTGGGATCCTTCAATTCTGTTAAAAAATTTCTTACGGAAACAGCATCTTGGGTAGCAGTAAAGTTAGTTCAGCAGGTTCATTTGTATTTAAATGTCCCCCTTTCCCTAATAAAGATCCTGGGACAGTGAAAGGGTGCATTCAGATTTCAGAGATGGGGGAGTTAAAGGAGCAGGGCTTCCCTTCCCTCTCACCTCTGAATGAGTTTATTCTAGCTTTTAGACCACCCCTGAATCTTCCTGATCCCGTTCTAAATATGGCTGTGCAGTGTTTCCTCTTGTGATCTGTCCAAACTTCTTCTTTGAAAAGACTATTCTTGTTCTAGCATAGTCAGGACTGTTCATATTTTGCAAAAGCTGGACCTGGATACTCGGGTCATCAGCTTTGAAAACCTCAGTTTTGAATTTCTTGTAAAAAATAAAAAAATATATAAATTCTATTTGTCAATGAGTCTAGCTGCAAAAATATGCTTGGAAGCCTGAACGGTGTCTCAAAATGGGGTGGAGGTAAGAATGTTTAGTTGTCAGGAGTTGGAGCTGCCCTGCCTGGTTTTGTCTCGGTCTTCCTTTTGGCAAGCAGTACATGTATAAACCTTTTTTATTTGCATAATCAGAAAGCAGCTTTTCCTGGTGGTGTTGAATTTGGGTTTGACTAGGGTAGAATTTATTGTGAAATAATTTTGAGCATAGTACCTATGTCCTTGTTTGTGCCAATGGAGAAAGATTCTCACTGACTTTGGGAGAAACAGCTCAGCTCTCTGAGTCTATTGATATAATTAAACCTCACCTGCAAAATGTCATCTTGGCTCTCTCAGAGATGCTCTTTTCAAGAGCTCCTGTGCTTGAACTGCTTTCCAGTGCCCCGCACAGTCTCCACCAAGGCCAGTATCTGTGCAATTTGAACAGCTGCCTTGGGCCCCGCCAATGCTAAAAGGGCTCATGTAGAGCAGTCTTATTAGTGCATCTTGGCAGTGTGCCCTCTCTCAGGGTTAATGCCAATTACATTCCAGTGTAAAATGTCCCATGTTACAACTCCCCTAAGGCAGAGCCTGGGTTATGCTTGAAGCAGCATATTCGCTGGTCCCAGTATTCCTTGGATGATGTTAAATATTTGGTACATAGATGCTGTAAGGCTAGTAAATAAGCATGGATCATGACAACAATCTTAATGGGAGTCAGAGTGTGTTACTTAAGAGATCTGGATAAGCTGAGAAGCTTTCTGGTCAGCCTTTAGCTCTGAAAGCTCTCTTCCCCCCCCCCCCCTGCACTTCATATCCAGAAAAAATACACTGTTGGAGAAGGCATCAGCTGTCTCTTCTAGTTCTTGCATAATTTTGTGTTCTTGGAAGCTATTCTGTAGAATTGTTAATCCTATTGTAGATATTTGACTCTTGTGTGTTCAAAAGGAAGAGTGGTCAATTCAATCTGTCATTTTATTTACACTTCTTGATAGAGATAATTACTGTACATTGAAGGTAGGCCTGTGTATCAGCAGTTGGCAGCATAGCATGGGGGTGGACTTTTAAGAGAAAATGAGGCTTTTGGATCATGGCTGGAAGAGTTGAGGAAGGCATCCAGGTTGGTGCATGTTTGTGTAGTTTCTTAATCACTTGGCCTTGGTAGTTTGCTTTTATTTTCTGTGCAGCTTAAATTTCTGTTAAGATTTCTCTCTGTGTACTGCTTTCCAGAATCTTTCCTTGGGCTTTTAAGTTTCTTATTCCTTTTTGTAGAGGATATCTTTCCATATTCTCTCTCTCGGTGGCAAAGACTGATGCACCTGAGCAAGTGTACTCCCCACAACTGGTTTGCAGGTGCATTTTAATGCACAGATACTTGGGAGGGCTAATAAGCATCACATCGGCATCTAAAGGGAGGAGGGCGGCCACCACATAATTTGCCACACATTATTATGCCAGTAAAGGTCTCTTGAATGTTGACTCATATTTTGCCACACACATCCATGTAAAGTTACATAAACAGGAATACCTGGAATTTACACTGCATGGTTTAACAAAAGATGGTGCAACCAAAACACGTCTGCCTTCTTATTGAATAATATCTAGATCGCCTAGGAACCTAGAGGCTTATGTAAGCTTATGTTGAGTTTAAAGTAGCAGAATCCCTAAGGCAATACTTGAGAAATTCAAAACAAGAAAAAATTGTGTTCTGCAAACATAAAATAGACACAAAAAGCATGCTGCCAGTACAGGAGTGTCCTAGATTAGGTGGTGGCTACAGAACATGGAATAATAAAGGTGCTTGCCTCCCCTTAAGAGTAAAATAGTCACAATGTGGACATGCCTGGCACCCCAAAATGGGTACACATTGAATTAAACCTTAAATTGTGCTTATTAGGGGATGGTTTCAGGAGATTGTTTCTTACCCCTGCTCCAGCAGATAACAATGGGTAGAATTTCTGTGTGAAATATATGTTAATTGGGCTTAGTGCATACCAGACTGAAATAATCTTTTGGCTTATAGCAAACTAGAAACTGGATAGCTAGAAAAATAAAAAAAGACACACTTCTGATTTAACAATATGTTTCTTTAAAATTTACCCAGCATGTAATTAATCTGTGGAACTGCTTTCCATAGTATATGGTGATGGCACCTGACCTAGATGCCTTTTAAAAAGGAACATAAGAACATAAGAACAGCCCCACTGGATCAGGCCATAGGCCCATCTAGTCCAGCTTCCTATATCTCACAGCGGCCCACCAAATGCCCCAGGGAGCACACCAGATAACAGGAAACCTCATCCTTGTGCCCTCCCTTGCATCTGGCATTCTGACATAACCCATTTCTAAAATCAGGAGGTTGCGCATACACATCATGGCTTGTACCCCATAATGGATTTTTCCTCCAGAAACTTGTCCAATTCCCTTTTAAAGGCATCTAGGCTAGACGCCATCACCATATCCTGTGGCAAGGAGTTCCACAGACCGACCACACGCTGAGTAAAGAAATATTTTCTTTTGTCTGTCCTAACCCGCCCAACACTCAATTTTAGTGGATGTCCCCTGGTTCTGGTATTATGTGAGAGTGTAAAGAGCATCTCCCTAGCCACTCTGGCCATCCCCTGCATAATTTTGTATGTCTCAATCATGTCCCCCCTCAGGCGTCTCTTTTCTAGGCTGAAGAGGCGCAAACGCCATAGCCTTTCCTCATAAGGAAGGTGCCCCAGCCCGGTAATCATCTTAGTCGCTCTCTTTTGCACCTTTTCCATTTCCACTATGTCTTTTTTGAGATGCAGTGACCAGAACTGGACACAATACTCCAGGTGTGGCCTTACCATAGATTTGTACAACGGCATTATAATACTAGCCGTTTTGTTCTCAATACCCTTCCTAATGATCCCAAGCATAGAATTGGCCTTCTTCACTGCTGCCGCACATTGGGTCGATACTTTCATCGACCTGTCCACCACCACCCCAAGATCTCTCTCCTGATCTGTCACAGACAGCTCAGAACCCATCAGTCTATATCTAAAGTTTTGATTTTTTGCCCCAATGTGCATGACTTTACACTTACTGACATTGAAGCGCATCTGCCGTTTTGTTGCCCATTCTGCCAGTCTGGAGAGATCCTTCTGGAGCTCCTCACAATCACTTCTGGTCTTCACCACTCGGAAATGTTTGTTGTCGTCTGCAAACTTAGCCACTTCACTGCTAACCCCTGTCTCCAGGTCATTTATGAAGAGGTTGAAAAGCACCGGTCCCAGGACAGATCCTTGGGGCACACCGCTTTTCACCTCTCTCCATTGTGAAAATTGCCCATTGACACCCACTCTCTGCTTCCTGGCCTCCAACCAGTTCTCAATCCATGAGAGGACCTGTCCTCTAATTCCCTGACTGTGGAGTTTTTTCAGTAGCCTTTGGTGAGGGACCGTGTCAAACGCCTTCTGAAAGTCCAGATATATAATGTCCACGGGTTCTCCCACATCCACATGCCTGTTGACCTTTTCAAAGAATTCTATAAGGTTTGTGAGGCAAGACCCTTACAGAAGCCATGCTGACTCTCCCTCAGCAAGGCCTGTTCGTCTATGTGTTTTGAGATCCTATCTTTGATGAGGCATTCTACCATCTTACCCGGTATGGATGTTAGGCTGACCGGCCTATAGTTTCCCGGGTCCCCCCTCTTTCCCTTTTTAAAAATAGGCGTGGCATTTGCTATCCTCCAATCTTCTGGCACCGTGGCCAGAAGAATTGGACAGATTCTGTGGAAGAAAGGTCCATCACAAGTTATAAGCTGTGATGATTATATACAGCATAAGAACAGCCCCACTGGATCAGGCCATAGGCCCATCTAGTCCAGCTTCCTGTATCTCACAGTGGCCCACCAAATGCCCCAGGGAGCACACCAGATAACAAGAGACCTCATTCTGGTGCCCTCCCTGGCATCTGGCATTCTGACGTAGCCCATTTCTAAAATCAGGAGGTTGTACATACACATCATGGCTTGTAACCCATAATGGATTTTTCCTCCAGAGACTTGTCCAATTCCCTTTTAAAGGCGTCCAGGCCAGATGCCATCACCACATCCTGTGGTAAGGAGTTCCACAGACCAACCACACGCTGAGTAAAGAAATATTTTCTTTTGTCTGTCCTAACTCTCCCAACACTCAATTTTAGTGGATGTCCCCTGGTTCTGGTGTTATGTGAGAGTGTAAAGAGCATCTCTATCCACTTTATCCTTCCCATGCATAAATTTGTATGTCTCAGTCATGTCCCCCCTCAGGTGTCTCTTTTCTAGGCTGAAGAGGCCCAATCATCGTAGCCTTTCCTCATAGGGAAGGTGCCCCAACCCAGTAATCATCTTAGTCGCTCTCTTTTGCACCTTTTCCATTTCCACTATTTCCTTTTTGAGATGTGGCAACCAGATCTGGGCGCAACACTCCAGGTGTGACCTTACCATCCATTTGTACAATGGCATTATTAGCTGTTCAGGCTACCTCTAAAAACTAATGTCTGAATCCCAGGTGCATGAGAGTAGCAACTTGATACAGGCATCTTATTGTCTTGGGTGCTCCCTGAGGCATTGGTGGGCCACTGTGAGATACAGGAAGCTGGGCTAGATGAGCCCTTGGCCTGATCTAGCAAGGCTTTTCTTATGTTCTTAAAGATGGATCACAGTTAATGATTCACCTGAATATTTAAACACTTTAGATGTTCACTTTGGGTGGATTTAATATTACTGAGCTCAATTTTTTTCCTCTTTTCTAATTGATCACAACTGGTGGGTATATTGAACTTAAGTTGTTATATGTGTGGTTGGAAACTGTTGGCTATAAATGTTTTCTGGAGAGGAACATTGAGACATATCCTCAAATCGTGAGAATGGGGAATATGAAGAATTTGAATTTCCAAGGCCATCTAGCGTAAACAACTCCCCTGCCCCTGGCCTAGTTTGGGGAGGGGTCTCATCTCTTATTGTACTCATGATACCTGATTGCTGGGCTTCAGAATCAATTTCTCCATCCACCTAAGAAAGATCCTACTGTGGCCTGAAGAGTCTTTTTCAGATTGGCCTCAGTTTGTCTTCAAGGGTGGAAGTGAGAAAGTACTCACTTTCTCCTTTTCTACAGGACAGCCACTTTGGGTTTCTGCCTCCTCTAAGTGGCTGTGGAGACAGAGCCCTAACCCTTCCATGCTGTTGCTAGTGCAGCCCTGTTCCCATTTCAGCCTGGAACCTACCTCCTTGGTGTCCCTGTCACTCCATCAGTTGGGAAGCCTGCCTTGGGAGAGATGTAAATAGTTGCAGGACCAGTCTCTCTCTCTCTCTCTCTCTCTCTCTCTCTCTCTCTCTGTGTGTGTGTGTGTGTGTGTGTGTGTGTGTGTGTGTGTATTTAGACAAGGCTATTTTGTGTTTTGATCAGTTTGTGCAGCTCCTAAAGAAGATGATCACATTTGTGGCACTGAAGTGATTGATTAGATCAGCAGCAAACATTGCTATTTTATCAGCACCTCTGCAGAATGGTTGTTTAATAGCTGGTTGACAGCAGCCAGTCTAACTCTTGTTTTCTGGTGGGGGCCGCCCCTGGCCCCTCCTCCCTCGGCACCATAGATTGAACCGGAAACTTCAGACATGCTAATTGTAAATGTTGGCCAGTCTACAGCCCCACCCTTTTGAGCATAACTTGGCTCCTTATTGGCTGGGCTCCTGTGGAAGAACTGGGGGATTATAATGAAAATAGTTCCTCTTGTGTCAGATTCCTGGCAGTAATACAAGGGATATGCTAAGGAGTAAAAGGAGAGCTATTTGGTATAGAAATCGGTTTAAAAAGGGAACCAGGCTTTGCTAACTGCATGTTTTGTTTTGGTTTTCCCCCAGGTCCCTTGCCAGAGCCAGTTGCCAATGGTGATGTGGAGAAGGTAAAGACTGTGCCAAGTACATTGCTGATAGCTTCTGTTAGAGCCACTTCAGAAGTTGCAGAATTGCTTCCACATAAATTCTTTTGTGATCATGTCCACTGGGAAGATGCTATTGACAATACTTTCTTGACAGGGTCTGGGTGTACATGGTGCATGCATTGAACATGGCAAGATTTTTGCACAGTGTTTATAATACTCTTCCAATACATAAATCTCCTTTTCCATGTAGCAAATGTGCAGTTTTTATAGTGGTCCTTATTTGCTGTAGCACAAGTGCAGCATTTCTCTAAGTTAGTCAAGGGGAGGGTGGACATCTAGCATTTCTCGTTTATACTGCATAGCAAAGCTGGCCTCTTGGCAGAGGGGGTTGGCTAGTGCCTTTGGAGGCATGTCACTCACTGTGGGGCCTGCCTCTTGTCACAGAACAGAATGGCTCATTCTTCACCCTGTGGGTGGAATCCCACGGTCAGGGCTGCTATTCCAAAAGGCCATGTTACTTCCAGTCTGCTTTGAAAAAACAAAACCTAATTAAACACAGAGCGGAAAGGATGTCTCATTAGAACTTCAAAAGGAGGGCAGGGGCATGAATTTTAATATACACTAGGAGGCGGAATGAGGATGTTCCTACACTAACTGGGTAGATCATATACTGAACAAACTCTCTCCCCCCCCCTTGTCTGGAGTAATTCTGCTGACTTCCTTAACTAAGCAGGCTTAGAATATAGTGGGGCTGCAACTGCACCGTCCATTGATGACTCCAACTTCCATACTTCAGAGTCCTGAATTGTTTAAAACAAGTGTCTAGCTCTGTAGAAAAATGTAGAAAAGAAACCTATGATTGCAAGAGGTTCTGAAATGCATGTGGCACTGGATGTAATTTCCAGTAACTGGTAGGGCTGGCCCATCCTTGAGAGCCAGGATGGTGTAGTGGTTTGGGAGGTAGACTTAGACCCGGAAGATCCAGGTTCAAATCCCCCCTCAGTCATGAAGCTTCTTGGGTGACCTTGGGCCAATCACTTTCTCTCAGCCTCACCTACCTCACAGGGTTGTTGTGAGGACAAAAGGAGGGGAGCAGCTGTGTACACTGCCCTGAGCTCTTTGGAGGAAGGGCAGTATAAAAATGTGAAAAAATGAAAAAATCTTTGAGGCCAACTGAAGTTGTCTCCACAGGCAGCAGATTGCTGGGAAGCACCCATCTCTGCCTCCTTTCCTTCATTGCTTCTTGTCCCTCTGTTCATTGTATTGGAAACAGAAGAGGAGGACAGAGAAGAAGTATGGAGGGGGAGAAGAGTGCTGAGCTAGAACATTGGAGAGTGGCAGGACCAGAGGCTGGCACGTCATTGGGGGGAAAAGGCAGCAGTTGGCATTTAGCCTTGGATGTCAGTCTTGGGCCAGCATAGGGGGCCCCCGTATCCATGGATTCACTTATTAGTGGATTGGGTCCACACCCCACTCTGGAGATGAGGGGAACTCCACTCCCCTTGCCTCCAGTGGGTCCTCTGAACCTAGCAGAGACTATGAATGTCTGTCTGTGGCCTCTGCTGGGCTCAGGCTGAGACTTAGTTTAAAAACCATAACTTCTGGTTTTCCTGTGAAATCAGAAGTCACTTTTTACTTTTACTTTAAAGCTCAACCTGAGCCCGGCAGAGGCCAGGTATGGACCTGCCTGGCCTCTGCAGGGATCAGAAGATTTCCTTCACCAGTGGAGGGGGTACATTCCCTGGTATCTACAGTTTCAGTTAACCATGGGGGATTCTGGAACAGAACCCCATGGATACCAGGGCACACCGGTATTTCTTCCATAGTCGTCACTCACCATGAGTCTGTCCCTGCACGTATTGCCTCAATATACTGCAAGTCTTATTTCCTAAAAGTGATGCAGACTTCCTCCATGTCCCAGTCTGAAACTTGCTGAAATGGAGTGGGACCATGAAGCAGGAGTTCTTCCTATTAGTCTTTTTGTCTTATATTTGCTTGACATACACTTTTCATCATCCAGTGCTAGGATAAATAAATGTCATCTTAGCATCTGAATAAGCTGCTTATCAGCTCTCCCGGTTGGGTGTCGGATGTGGATGCTGTCTACCTTATTGGGTGGCTGTAGATACCCTGTAGGCCAGCAAATGGAGAACTGTCCATCATCTGGTCACTGACTGGCCTGTATCCATCTGTCAGGCAGAAGCAGATTTCAGACCTTGCTACCAAACTGGTACTTCTAGAGGTTTTCATTTTGCAGAAACATTCAGGACATGAGTATGGTATGAGAGGTGATCTTAAAGGCAATCTTGGGTATCAGCTCAGAGTGTCAGGGAAACTTAGAGGAATCTATTAAAATCTATTTTTCCTTTCTTTGGGACTCTCCTTAGGGGAGAAATTTGGTTAATATCAATTATCAGTGGCTTCCATTACAGTGGAAGAGAACCTTGTTTTTGTTTTGCTGTATTCTCATGGCTTTTGTAAGATTTTTTTTCTTTGTACTCTGTTCTATAAACACACTAATATAGTGTGGCTTGCAAACTTGGGAATCATGTCCCACCAGCCAGGGAAGTGCTTGTCCCTGTCCCTTTAAGGGGCGGGGGAGGGGCAAAGAGGCAGCAACACAATCCCCAGGTTTGTGCTGCTCCTGGGATGAGGGGGTTTCTTACACTTACCTGGGAAAGTGCCAGCTTGGGGGGGGGGGAGAGCAGACTCCTCTTTTTGATTAAAAACAGGAAGGGGTTTTCAATTCTTTTAAAAAAATGTAACAAAGGCTTGAGGAGCCCTGCAGAGGCATCTGCAGGGTTACCCACACAACCCTAGAGCCCAGCACTTCCCCAGGTAAGTGTAAACCCAACCCCCAGCTACAGCACAGTCCTGGAGATCCATGTTGCTGCCATAGCCCCTTCTCCGTAGACACAGTGATCCCAGCTCCCTTGTTTGAGAAGCACTGCCATAATAAAGTGTCTGAAACTGCACTGTTTCCCATTTGCTGTAGATGAGCCTTGCATCTTTTTCAGGGTAGTATGTTTCTGTCAGACATCCCTCAAATGGAGGGAGACCTTTTAGAATGCAGAGCATTTTATACCTGGGCAGAACGTTGCTCTTTCTCCCTCTGTGGCACACAAATGCTTTCCTGAGGAAGGTGGCCACCTAATCAGAAAAAGCCTGGCCTCTAACAGTAGCTTTGTGTGCCAAAATCAACAGGTGATGCTTTTACGGCATAAAGTTTATAATCATGCTTAACAGCAATTTTCTGTTGCATCACATTGGGACTGGTCAGTTCACATTCCTGCTCCTGCTCACTCCATGAAATTTGATAATACTGTAGTCACATGGAAGTCTACTAGCTGTTGTTTGTCATACAGTAAAAGCAAGTGGCACAACCCTCTCCGGTCTCTTCTCCATGCTGCCTCTCAGTGTATGGTATTGTAAGTGCTGCCTGGAGTGAGAAAGTGTGAGCTGTGTACCCTGAATGGGAAACAAATGAATGCTTCTTGTGCAAAACTGATTGAATGGAAGGAGCCTGAGGCCTGGTCTATGCGTGCAGCAGAATGAGGCAATAAAACAGAACTGCTTCAGAATGTAGGTGGGGATTGCATTTTGGAATGTCGTCCTACACAGAAAACTTTCTGTAAACAAAGAACTGATACAAGCAGAAAAAAGACTGGACTAGAGCATCCATAGGCTATTTTATGTAGAGTAGGGGACGTGCCCCACCTTTCAGTATAAAGTGGTCCAGTTCTTTCTGCCATCTAGTTTGCATTTCACTCCGTAGCATGTGTAGATCTGGCCCAAGGCTCTAATTCTTCCCAGGTTCAGGGTTAATTTCAATAACTATGTCACTCCTTGGCAATTGGAATAGGAAAGAATGTGCTGTGTAAAAGCTGGCAACCAGTCTCTGGAAACCTGTGTGGTATTGCCAGTGTGACATCGGGGCCAGTTGTGCAACCTTGCGATCCCTCATGCCATTAAGTGTGCTTAATTCTTTGATTTTGCACTATCCTACCATATAGTTCTGGCACAGCTGCACACATTTTCCCAGTGCCCTTGTACTGATTGCCCACAGCATAGCTTTTCCACCTTCTCTTCTTCATTCCCTCCCCACCCCGCCAGTCTCTTCTCTGCATGTGAGATACTGGTATGTGTTCACTGAAAACGCACTGGTGGGTTTGGTGGCAAAATGGCTACAATATCTTGTCTTGATGTAATTGTACAAAGGGGTTCTTGGACCGCAGCTTTAAACTCATAAAATACCTGCATGATCTCACATGGCTATGAAATACCAGGTTTCTTTATTTTGTCCCTCCTTCCCTCTTCTACCATCCCTTGCCAATGGAGGGAAAGATATATGATCTCTGCTGCCATCTACCAGCAGTGCAAGTTTTGTCTAGTTTGAGGAAGCCCAGAATTCAGCTTTCTGTTTAATTCGTTGCCTGTCTTTGGTTTATATACTTTTTAGTTCAATGTCTCTTGTCCTTTTAAACTCCTTTTTGAATCACCAGAGATGCTGCTCCTTGCTTTTCTGAGAAAAAGAGCCAAATGTGGTCTTCTGTGGCTTGAAATAGCTGGCTGTATTCCAGCCAAGGTCTTGCAGTGTAATGGAGCTTAATTAGAGATGAGTTGACACATCTTGCCTGGGTTTCTGTCCTGGCCCCCACCCCCATTTGTCAGATGGAGCACAGCTGGTATTTAATCCTTTGCAGAGATGAAGAGACTGGAGGATGCCCAGAACGTGCTTAGCAGCTTGTGGCCTATAGGCAGATTATGTGATTTCCCATACTCCTATTTTCTGGTTTCATTGCTGAAAGGGGTAGATGGGAGTAAGTCAGCATTGGCCAGTCTTCTCTATAGTCAGTGAGCGAAACTGCTGGCAAGAGAAGAGACAGTTTGGAACTCTCACAAAACATTATTTCAATGCTTCAGGGTGCATGCGTGTGTGTTTTGATGGTCTCTTGCTGGGGGGAAAAACAGACTTCCTGGATGACCTTGCTGTGCAGCTTTCCCTTCCAACTTTTCCCCTGAAAACTGAGTTACTATGCATGGCTGGCGTTGTGAAAAATGCCAAAAACATCAATGAAAAGAAATTCATGATCGTGCATGCACCCATTAGCTTAGTGCATAGAGAGCAAGCACAGCACAGTAAACTGACCTGTGAAATAAGTTCTCAGTACACGATAGAGGAAAAACTTGGACTCACTATCACTATTGCGGCTGGGGTGGCATGACTTGGAATGCCACCTGATGCTGCCTTGGGTCTATTGCCTCTGTGTGAGCTCCCACACTGTCACTGTAAATGAAACTTGATGTCACGGCAGCACAGAAGGGGCACAACAAGAAAGGGAATACTCTGCTTCTCTCTTGAATGAGTGGGAAGCAGAGCAGTATGGCTTGTGGTAGTGGTAAGTCTGAGGGAGGTAGTGGTGGCAGATTTTCAGAGTACCCTGAATCTGCCACACCCGTACCCCCCTCTGCACAATCGGCCACTAATACAGTCTTCATCAGGTAGCTGTGTGGAAGGGTTGGCATTGATTGCTGTCTTAGTCTGTTCCTTGCTTTCCATGTGCAGTATGGAAAAGAAAGCAACACTAATCCACTTTACAAGGTTATAGTATAGATCAGGGGTGCTCACACTTTTTTGGCTTGAGAGCTACTTTGAAACCCAGCAAGGCCCGGAGATCTACCAGAGTTTTTTTACAATGTTCGCGCCATCATAACATATAACATTTATGTGTACAGTGTATGTTGGTGTACCTTGAGCCCCACTGAGTATAACAGGACTTACTCCTGAGTAGACATGCCTAGGATTAGGCTGTGAGGCTGCAATCCTAGCCACATTTACCTGGGAGTAAGCCCCATTGAATACAATGGGCCTTACTCCCGGCGTTTCCTCCCAGAGGCACCTGAAGGGTCGGCACTCCACGATCTACTCATTTTGCCTCGCGATCTACCGGTAGATCGCGATGCACCTATTGAGCACCCCTGGTATAGATTGTAGTGGTATTGTATGTATATATAGATTCCAGGGATGAGCCAAAATAGATGCCCCATTTGTAGTTCAAGATGAAGGTCCGTGGAGACAAATGTAAAGGTCTGCACATAGGCACAAAAACCTCAGGCACAGGTACAGGATGGAGGAGGCCAGAGTTGGCAGCAGCACATGTGATCTAGGCTGCAATCCTATGTGCACTTATCTGGTGGTAAGACTTGGTGAGGCTTACTTCTGAGTAGACATGCCTAGGATTTTACTTTTAATAGATCACAAATTGAACATGACCAGTGGTGTGCTACGGCTGTGTGTGCAAAAAAAGTTAATGCAACATTGTGTTCTATTAACAAGCACACAGTACAGATCACAAGAAGTAATAGTTCCACTCAGTTGTACTCCAGTCAGACTTCACTTATAATACTGCTCCTGGTTTTGGACGCTACATTTTAAGGAGGTCCTTTATACGCTGCAGTGGGTTCAGAGGAGGGCAACAAAGATAGTGACGGATCTGGAAATAAAGACCTGTGAGGAACCATTAAAAGAGCTTGGTGTGTGTTGCCTGGTGAAGAGACTGGGGGAGAAACTATAGTCTTCAAGTATTGGAAGGGTGATCACAGAGAAGGGAGAACTTGCTCTCTGTGGCTGTTGGGGACAGGACTAGAGTCATTCGATTGAAGCTATAGGGAAGTGAACTGAGGCTAGGCATGAGGATGACTTTCTTACTTGTGAGAGCAGTTTGGCACCGTAACAGTCTACCTTGTGTAATTGTGGTCTCTTCCGCATTGAAGACTTTCAAGCAGAGGAACATTGGAAGTGTTCCCTGCCCTGAGCAAGGAGTTGGACTAGATGACCCCTCCCCCCCAATGTCTCTTCTAACACTTAAAACTATGTTCAGCTGGCAGCAAAAGTTGGAGGGTCATTTTTGGTGATTTTTTTTCAGGAGGCACAAAATTGGAAGACCTCCAACTCACTGGTGGCAATGGCTGTCTTTCCCCTAACTGCAGTTTGTTCCCCCAGTTCCCTTCTCTAGTAATGCTAGGTCATCCTGTAGCATTTTTCTAAGGAACATTCTTGCCTCCTTCCAATGACTCCCTCTGCCAAGGGGGTACGGTGGAGGGGCATTTGTGTGAAAAATGCATGAACTGACTAGGCTGGACAAATTACAGAAAAATGTATTTAGATCAGCAGTCTTGGATATCATTGCTACCACTGCTTATTCTTGAGCTGGCATTTCAAGTATCTCTTCTCATCCCACCAGGAGAACAGCAGGGATGAACATCCAGAGCCTCTCCCTGAAAGTCCTTCCAGCTTTGAGGCCGTGTCTACTTCCTCCAGTCTGAGTGAAGCTAACAATGAGGTATGAGAATGGCACTGAGGAAAGGTGGGATGGGCAGTGCAGTGAATTGTAGTGTACAACAAAGAGTGCACAAATGCCCCTTCACTGTTGCAGGTTGGCTTTGCCCAAGATGGACAAGACTGCATTTTCCTCTTTCTAATGCTGGAAAAGTAGGTTCCCACTTGGAAGGAGAAGGTGCTCCTAACTGATGGCAGTGGAAAAACTGCCAGTGCTTTCCCCATCTCTTTTCCTGTGGGGAAAAAGCTAAAGCAAATCTTATGCCCGGAATATTCAGTCTAGGTACAGTTGCAGAATTGTTGAAAATCAGCTATTTTCCTTAAAGGAATTGCAGGTATCCAGCCCAATGGGTCTACTGATGCCTCTGAATTGTTAGATAGGTTGCTGCTCATTCCAGACAGACAAAGCGCTGGTGACTCATTGTTTTCTGCAAGTGTTTTGGAATACAATGGGCCCTCCTTATCTGCAAATTCGATACCTGTGGATTTGGCCTCACCATGGGTGCCGACCCACACTGGAGGGCTTCACGTGAACTCCCAAACTCAACAAAGTGCCTTCCAGTCACATCTGGGAGGTGTTCTGAGGTGTAGGGAGGCCGTGTGCAGCCTCCTAAAGGCAACCAGAAGGCTCTTCCAGTTCTTTCCCAAACCCAAAGTGCCTTCAGAAGGCTCCAGCAGGCCTTTTAGGCACTGGGAGGCAGTGTCCGACCGCCCCGCACCTCAGAAAACCTCCCAGAGCCTTCTGAAAGGCACTTCTGGTTTTTCAGACCAGGCCTCTCCAAGGATTTAAATTTCCATGGAAATTGTTATCTTTGGGGGGAGGGGTGTCTGGGAACAGATCCCCATGGATACAAAGGGCCCACTGTATATGTTCATAGCACAGCCTTTCTGCAAATCAAAAGTGGATTGGGTTAGATGCTGCAAGAGCACGTATTGAAGTTGTGATGATGGCCTGGTCCTGCAGCAGCTTGGAAGTGGTTCAAAGACTCTGTGAAGCAGACCAGGCTTTGTGAAGCAAAGTAACAGAGGGGTACAAGGGTGTGGCAAGACCAACAAGCCCTCAGAGAACACCCTACCCTGTAGCACTTGTGCAGTTCTTTTGCCTTAAGCACACTTCTAAGCCTCATTCTAGCAGAACAGAGGAAGTCAAACATGCTTGAAAGTTCAGAAAAGAAGCAAGGCCTTTGTATCCTGTTTAGCTCCCTTATTCCCATCCCAAATTTTGCAAACAGTCCATGAAAACACAAAAATTCCCATCAGAGTAAATCATGCAAAATGATTTTTGTGGCTTGTGTGACTAACAGTCCTATTTTTTAATCACAGAATTCTAGTAAGGCTGGTGATTGATTAGTGCTAAATAAAAATCAAATCCTGTATGAGACATTACAAATTATGTTTTATTCTGTGCTACTTATGAGCTAGCTGCAATACTTCCAACTGCAACATGAACAAGTTTTCATGGTCTTAAGGTTTGTATAGAGGTAGAACAAATGAGGTTTAGGTAGGCTAGTAGTGTACTCTGTTTGTGATGAATTCTAATCTTACCTTGACCTCTTGTCACTTTTGCAGCTCAACTCTCAGGAGAAGGAGGAGGAAAAACGCAGTTCTGTATCTGAGCCAGTTCTTGACTTGGACATCCCACTAGCAGTGGCCAAGGAGCGTGCTCACCAGAAACGCACTAGCAAAAGGGCACCGCAGATGGACTGGAGCAAGAAAAACGAACTGTTCAGCAACCTCTGAACTTCAGTTTCCCATCCCCCCAAGCAAGGAGGAGGAGCACCACCATCAAATTCAGCCAGAGCTTCCTTGGCTTTCTTCTCAACCTCCCAGTTTTTTTTTCTTGGAGGGGTTATTCTCCCCTCCCTTCCCTTCTCTCAGTCTGGGGAATGGAAGGTCTTGTTTTTGTCCTGTGTAATCTGAAGGAAAACCAATGGCATGATGACGACTACTGCACAAGAAAAATTCCATTTTAAAAGAGAATGACAAGACACTTTTTATACACTGTCTATAAATAGCTTAGTAGGTCTCATGTTCATTCCTGGTGAGGGGACTTGGTTGATCTGCGACTCTGAAGCCAGTGTGGTGTCCATACTGGGCCCATGGAGGGGGTGGGTGTTGCTGCTTGTGTCACTTTTTTTCCTGGAGAAAAACATGCTGATCTTTCTTTAACTTCAGTCAGATCTTTAGAGCAAATACGCATGCGGGCCAAGGTTTTGAGCTGTCATGATTGACACCTAAAAAGGGCACAATGTGGTGCTTAGCAATTCTTAAGACAGCAGCTTTTAGGATATCGAAAGGAAGGGGCCTAAAACCATTTAGTCTTGTAGTTTGCTTATGCTCTAAATTTGACTCACTTCAGAAAATAATCATATAGACTTCCAGAGTAAGTGACTTAAGGCCTGTAGCCTTAGATTGGAATGGGATTTTAAAAAAATCTTGACTACCAATAAGCCAATGTCCTCCCCCTCCACCTAAAGGCATTTTCCTCTTACTAGAGATATCCATCCCTGCCACTCCATCCTTTTCTATTGTTTTCCTAAAGAATGATTATCCAGAAGAGATTGTAACTGCTAAAAAAGTCTTTGTTGTGTGGCAAGACCACCCATGACCTTTTTTTTTTTGCGCTGCCTCACTTGTGCTTTGAAACTTCTTAGGGTGAAAAGGAAGCTTTGGAAACGGTTCTGCCTGCAAACTCCTGGGATGGGTGTCATTTCTTGGCCAGGATTTTGGATCCTTTGGGCTGGCACAGCAGCTGAAAGCAGCCAAGAATAATAGCCTGTGTTTAGTTTACTTCTGGAGATGGAGCTGATCAGGGTTTTCAATAATAGAGCTTAATTAACAGTTTTATAAAGAGAGACTGTTTCATTTTCTGAAATGTTTTCTAATGATAGTTCTTCCTTTCAACCTGTGTCTATGTTGTGGAAATTATTCCTCCTCCATGAATGTTTATTTTCTTGATTGATATTTGTAATGTCAAATGCAAAGGAAAAAAAATCTGTTTACCAGAAGGATAAAAGCTACCTTGATTTTGTGTGTTGATTTCTCTGTTTAAATCTTGATAAAGTCTGGAGCTTGTGGAAAAGCTCACCCAGCATGTGATCAAGCAATCCTTCCTGTACTTACAGCTTTAACTATGCCATGACAAGAATTGCACATTCATTGCTAGAAGCTGGCTCATGTAAATAGAATGAGTTAACGATATAACCCGCCCTGCAAAATCTTTTTTTGGCACAACTATGTATTAACTCTCAACATTTGCTTAGAATTCTCCTTGTGACCATCAGGATGGGGAAGGGAAGAGAGAGATCATGGTAGGTAGGTACGTATGTGACGAGGGGACAGGCTGCATCAATGCATCATGATGTAGGTCACATTTTTTTATGTGGGTTACATTACAATGTGGGTCACATTGCAGGTAGCAATTTCATTACCATATACAGATGACACAATTATCTTCATTTCTCCCTCCCTTCTACTTTTTCTGAATGCACCCTTTCCATACAGGTCTTTTCAATTACTTATATACAGTAGCATCCATATAAATGGACGCTATCTACTGAATGTGGAGAACAAAAGTGTGCAAAGCTGTTGCCATGTTAAGTTCCTATGCAGAAAGGATGATTAATTTGCTAGGTAAATGACTCTGAAAAGGAATATTCCTCCCAACTTTTCACATTTCCGAGCCTGGGAGTGAAGGCAACAGCCTGGTACAATGAAGTACAACTTGTCAACGCCCATCTGTGATAACACTTGATCCTTGTTCAGCCTTCAGTGAGGAGCAGAAAAACTACACACTTTGTGTGGATTACGAACTAAACAGTAGCTTCTTAATGTTTTGCTTGGTTTTGAATTTCTGTGTGACATGGTATAACTCTTGAACAATGCTAATTGAAGTGATTAGCTTCTGTCTCAAAAACAGCAGGGGGGAACTGTCTTAGCCATGTCAGTGAATCATTAAAGTGCTGTCCTTTCCATGGACAGGAAAGCAGAGGAAGGGAGGGGCAGTGGGTATGTGCGCAGCATGTATCAGCCCTATAATCTCTTCCTGGCAGGAAAGGCTCCCCAGGAGACAGTTCCCACAAGCTCCAGTGTTGACTGACCTCATTAAAAGACAGCAGACCCTAAGTATTTGCTCACTCCCTTGCAGCACAACAGAAGTATGCATGTCAGCTGCTTTGAGTGCTTTGGGAAAAAAGTGGCATATAAATTGAATGAATACACTGGGTGTACATTTCAAGACAAGCCCTAGCTGAGAATCCTTGGGGCATCTGCTGCAGGCTGGCAAAATGCTTCTGTCATCCTAGATAAATAAGATAGGTTTGTTGCCATGGGGTTGATGTGCTTGTTGCAAGTAGAGCCTGTGGCAGATATTATAACCAGTGGTGTAGCTAAGGGGGTGCATGGGGGTAGCAGTTGCACCGAGCATCAAGCTTTGGGGGGCAACAAGCTGAGCTTGACACTAGTGACCAAGATTGTGAAAATCTTGGTATGTATGAATAATACCATCATGTTATATATCATTGGAAAGGTAATTTAATGCAGAATGCAATGAAACAAACCACTGGAATATCTGTATTATATCAAAAGTTATGGTCAATTAACAAGAAAATGAAAAAATTGCCTTGTGGAACAAAAAGTGGATTTGCTTAACTCCAAACTGACCTATGAGACTGATTGTTCTGAGTGCCAATGAGATGATGTTATGATACATCATGGTACCAATAACTTTATTTATTTATTTACTTAATTAAATTTGATTTTGTCATGCGGGGGGGGGGGGGCTACAAAATCTTCTTTGACCCCAGGTTGCAGATAGATGCTTTAGCTATGCCACTGATGGGGGAGGCAGCAGAGCAAGTGGGTGGTGAGCTGCTGGGGGAGGAGGTAGGTTCCTCCCAATTTTCACTTTTTAAAAAGTCTGGGTGTGATGTCACTTCCGGTTGTGACATCACTTCCAGGGCAACATTTTGAGCTTGGCACTGGGCTACACGATCATTAGCTACGCCACTAATTATAACTGTGATCAGTTGTCTTGCTGCCTACAGCACACCTTCATGTGAAAAGAGGTTGGTCCTCATCATTCCTTTCAAGGGTAACCAGCTATTCAGATTTGTCCAAGATGGTTCAGGAATGCCATCATATTGCTCAGTAAACTTTTTTACCTCTGTTGTGGATGCTTAGTAACCAGGATTTTGTAAGAAATGCACTACTGCCAGATAAAACAAGACCAAGACGGAATGCACTGCTTCTAAAATGCACTAAGAAACTTATTATGACAAAAAAGTTCAATGACCCTTTCAGGATCAAAGATGATGGGAGAAACCTGTGGAGCTAGCCAAGTGGCATAAGTTGCAGAGCATTCACTGGTCATGTTGCTCTTAGAGGTCGCACTATTGGCTATATAATTTACTAAATTCAGGTATGATTTGTAGATTTCAGGACCCAACTGTATCCAACTTTCCAGCACTGATGCAGCCATGGCCATGGGGTGTGTGCTGCATCCTGTGGTGGTGGGGCAGTCATGGAGGCCTTCTCAAGAGAACTTTTGTTCCCTTACCTTAGGACTGCATTGTGGCCACATCAGTGCTGGAAAATTGGTTAGGATTTGGTCCTTGGCCTGTTAAACTGTGAGGGCAATGAACTAATTTGACTGGGTACGAGTCAGACAATTTGTATTACTGTGGTGTTAATTTGTTTTGGATAGATTTTGTAATATTGTGACAGCTCTGGCCATACAACAAAACCTGATTTATGGTTTTGTTGACACATAGTGGGTGAATTGGGCTTCCCTGAGATGAGTTTTGTTGAAAAGCAGATCAGGAAATGTTGAAAGCTGGCCACAGACAATTTGAAACTGATCAGTATTTCCAATGTGATAAGACACATAAACTTTATACGGGTTTAAATTTGAAGAACTGTCCGTAAATCTCTAAGTTGCTTGTCAATGCTGTTTTGAGGCAGTTTTGATCTATGGATATCTGAAGTCAAAAGCAAACTCCTGTTGATGATGAAAATTGCCATAATGAAACTAACAACCCCAACTGTTATTGAGTTGGATGAAAGGGTGCCAGTTTGAAGTTGGATGACATCAAATGGCTCTTTCAGAAACTAATGCTGGAATAATTTTTTGCCTTGCCTTTAGTTTTATGCAGTGCTAAGTTAGGAACGCAAAATTCAGTTTCTCACTCCATTACACAAATATTAATTTTGTTTAATGCTTTTAAAATGGTGACTTACAAATAAAACAAATTGTACAATAAAATAGTGTCATAAAATATAAAAACACATCAAGCAGCAAAAAACAGGTGACTAAAATAGAAGGCGATGAGAAATCAAAACATTTTAAAATCCTTTTCAAAAAACAGTATGTGAGGAAGGCATTCAGATTTCCTTTGGGAGTTCCAAAACTGTGGGGCTGCCACCAAGAAGGCCATGTTCCTGATACCTATCGAATGGATCTTTGCTAATGGTGGGCCGGAAGTAGGGACATGTTGGTGGATATTGGTGGCTGGGCAACCTGATTGGAGAGTAGGCAGAAATTATGGTAGTTGGGTCCAAGGTCGTAAAAGTTGTAAAGATGGCTTTTAAAGGCCTAACACTTTGAACTGGGCCTGGAAGCCAACTGGTAGCCTGTAGAGATGGAGCAGAGTAAAGGTATAATGTGCTTTGGTAGCTTAAACCTGCTAGTAACAGAGCAACAATGGTCTGAACCAATTAAAGTTTTCAAATTGCTTTCACAGGCGATACAAAGTGTATTAAGCAATTCAGTCTGGCTGTAATCAGCACATGGATAATAATGACTAAATCTGATTTTTGCAGGTAGGGGCAGAAGTGGCTAGGACTGTTTTTGATCAGCTTCCATTAAGATGCCACATCAGTCACATGGCCAACCAATTATAAGCATAAGGAAATTTCTACTTCCTGAAGTGTCCACTCCTTCTGAGATGTGCACTGTCTTGTATTAAGATGTCTGGTTCAGCATCTGCTGCAGTCTAGCGGGGGATGTTTCCACCGAAACATGATTCACTACCAAACATGAAACTGAATCCTTAGGCTGGCTTAGTAAAGACAAACCTGATTCTATGTATTGTGGTTCTTGGGGACTGATGCAGCCCCTGTGAGATCTGGGTGGTTTTTGTTTTTTTTAATTTCTCTGACACAGTCACTTGATGTTCATTTACAGTTGGTTGGACTGGAAGTGGAGTTTTCCCAGTTGCAGTTTTGACAGTTCCTCCTTATTTACCTTTCCAGGTAAAGACTAAAGGCACCTTACTTACCCTATCGACAGAGATGTCAGATGGTTATCTTCATGAATGGGAGAAAGAGGGAATGGTGTTTAGCATTACTGACAGTGGGGCTGATGCAGGAGAAGTAGCACCATACAGATTGGGACTAATGCTGTTCTCAGTAATTCCCACTGTACTGTATCAGACAAATAAGAGTGCTGTAATATGTGATCCAATTTAATCGGGGGGAAATCCTGTGCTACAGGCATTGATATTGTCTAGGGGAAGAGACAGGGATGGGAACTCAAGTCAGGTGACTTGAGTCCGAGTTGCAAAAACATGTTTTTTGCTGACTGGTGTACACTTGAGTCAGGTGTGTCAGTGACTTGGGCACTGACTTGAGTCTGAGGTCACTGACTCGGAAGCGAGTCCACATGCATGCAGACTTGCATCTGTGTTTGGGTGTGCCTGCTCATTCAGGCATCATTCAGACTGCATCATTCAGACTGGTTGAGCAGCAGGGAAGTTCCAGCCAGGAGGCAGGAAGGGGTTAATGTTTTGGTTTTGCATGGAGCAGGAGACTGGGGGGAAGAAATGGGAGCAGGATGTCTTGTCCATCTCCCTGGACTAGTGAGGGGAGAAGGCGTGGGGGAAGGCGGTTCCTAACCATCCAGGAGAAATGGCATGGCTCCAGCAGCCTCAATGAGCTGCAAAGGATTAAGTCATACTGCTAAGCCTCCCAGATACTGTGCATGACCCTCCTCCCTCTTGCTGCTTCTGTGCCTGCTCTCACGCAGTTAATTCCACCCCCTCCTGCTTGTTTACAGATGGGATAGGGACACTTCGACAGACACCCCAGCAGCAGCTCCATTTTTTTCCATGCAGCTGACTCTTTTTTGGAGAGACCCTAGTCTTACAGTGTCCCAAAATGCTCTGGGTGACTTGGAAAGTCCACCCATTAGGACTCACTTTGAAGTCACGTTAAAAGGGGCAGAGACTCGTGGCTCAACTCAAGTCAAGCTGTGTGGTTTGCCCATCTCTGGGAGAGGTGGGTCCAGTCCAAATGCTGTGCTGGCTTGGGAGGCAGGAATCCCTTGCCTTCTCTCACATAAGTGCATGGCTGTAGTTCATGTAGTTCCTGCTAATGCACTTTCCCTCCACATGCAACCAGTCTGCAAACACTTTGTTAGTAATAAAATAACAGATAAATTGCCTTGCAAGTCTACTTGCTTATTGGATTTACTCAGCCTTGCAAACTGATGTGGATTAAATAGCTATTCACTGAAGAGGTGAGCCCTACCAAGTTTGTCCACTTGTATGGAAACCAGACAGTGTTGGAGGTGAGGTTCGCAATGAGTAATGAACAGGGGCAGTCTAAAGTGGTTTTATTTTTTTGTGAATTTTGGTGTTGTCCTAAACAAAAAAGGCTGAAAATGGTGTGTTTTTATTCCAAATTAATGTTTTAATCAATTTTAAAGTGTTTTTATCAAGTGTAATCACTGTCATATAGGTAGTCTAGATGTGCTTTATGCCTGTGGCTGTCTGCAGAGAGAGCGACAGCCATAAAAATAGGCATCACACACACCCCTGAAGAGCATAACTATGTAATCAAACTACTCGAATTAAACTTACAGAAGCTGTTTAAGAACATAAGACAGCCCCACTGGATC
Organism: Tiliqua scincoides; assembly: GCF_035046505.1. Taxonomy (NCBI): domain Eukaryota; kingdom Metazoa; phylum Chordata; class Lepidosauria; order Squamata; family Scincidae; genus Tiliqua; species Tiliqua scincoides. Next base: position 155,451,462 of record NC_089822.1, read on the forward strand.
AGGCCATAGGCCCATCTAGTCCAGCTTCCTGTATCTCACCAAATGCCCCAGGGAGCACACCAGATAACAAGAAACCTCATCCTGGTGCCCTCCCTTGCATCTGGCCTTCTGACATAGCCCATTTCTAAAATCAGGAGGTTGCGCATACACATCATGGCTTGTACCCCGTAATGGATTTTTCCTCCAGAAATTTGTCCAATCCCCTTTTAAAGGCGTCCAGGCCAGATGCTGTCACCACATCCTGTGGCAAGGAGTTCCATAGACCAACCACACGATTTACATGCTTCTTGAACAAACAACTAAAATGAACCTAATGCTGCCAAACACAAAGAAGAAACATTGATAAGACAGCAACTTAAACCAATAGAATTGAATGTAGCATTGATTTGCTATGGGGAAAACACCTGGTTTTAAACTACAGGGGGGAAAAAATCCAACAACCTTATCATTGGGGGGCGCATGCCCCTTCTGGAGTGTTTGTTGAGCTTCATGCTCATCAAATGTGGACCAGTCTGGTGGCCTTCCATTCCCCTTCACCTGGCCTTCCACAACAGCCAAGGCATTTGCTTACTCATGAGTAAATATGAACATGTAGCTTGATTTTGCTTTCCATAGGGCTCAATCCATTTGTTAGCTTGGAGGGAGAGACTTCCTTCTCAGGTGTTTTTTGGGGCCTGCATTCACTGGATTGGGACCATTCTGGTGGACTTGCATTTCTCTTGGCTCCCCTTCAAAATGAACTGAGGCATGGTCACCTACTTTCAAGTAAGTGCACAAGTAAGCTCAGTTTCACTTTCCATAGGGCTCCATGTATTTTCTTTCATTCCTAATGAAGGCTTTAAGAGGAAGGGCAGCTTCAGATGTTCACAGCTTTTTGTTTGAAGTGGGGTGGTCTGGAACTCTGTGTGTGTGTGTGTGTGTGTGTGTGTGTGTGTGTGTGTGTAAAATTTTTTAAAACAGTTCATTTATAACCAAGGAGGAGGAGATACAACATCTCATAAAACTAAAGCTTTGGACATAAAAGCCCAAAAGGTTCTGACCTGCTAGGGAATAATAAAATATTATTTGCTAATGATGAATCATCCCTTAAGCCAGTGGTTCTCAAACTTTTAGCAGTGGGACCCACCAGAAGTGATATCAGGACTGGAAGTGACATCATCAAGCAGGAAAATTTTTCACAGTCCTAGGCTGCAATCCTACCCACACTTATCCAGGACTAAATCCCATTTACTATCATTGTTAAAAGCGTATATATAATAGCTTGTTACAAGTACAGACCTGTAACATTTTCCCAAATGCAGTTGCATACCATGGTAGTGTTAAGTCCAATATATTAAAAAAAATTGAAATAAATGGGAACCCACCTGAAATTTGCTCATGAACCACTTAGTGGGTCCTGACCCACAGTTTCAGAAACACTGCTTTAAGCAGCTTGTTTTGATGAATAATTATTAAACTAGAACTTGCAAAAGGCAAGAGGGAGACATATCTTGCCCCAAGGCTGCCACCTTGTGGCACATCTTTGGCACAAATACTTATAGCATATTTAGAGACACTCTTGGTGTGCACAATACTGCCTGGGTCCCTCAAGTCGGTGTGGTGGTAGTTGGGCAGGTACAGAGCACAGTGGTTAGCAACCAGAACCCACTTCCAGCCCATCTCAATTTATCCTGAAACCAGGTTTACATTGGGGTGGTAGGTCACTGCCACCACCCAAGGTCATTGAAAATCAGACAGAAGGAGACTGCTGTAGGAAAACCTCCTTCTTAGCATACGGGAGAGCTCCCAAATCCCTGATAATCCTCTTAAGTCAGACAGTAGAGAAGGCTTGTGGTCTGGGAAGATGGGGCAAGTCAATGTCTCCCTAACGATCGAAGACCAAGCAAGTTAAAATGGGCCCATGGTACTTCTTGCAAATGTGCCTTATGGTAAGCTGGCATGCACAGGTCTGGATTGTGCCCTTAGTCATTTGCCTTGCAGGTGCAACCAGAAGGTGTATTTGATTGTACAGTTCACATTGTCTGAGCAGGGGTGAACAGGTTCCTGCTAAAGCTTCATGCGAAGATGTTTGGGGATTAAAAGTTCTCACCATCATGTTTACAATGTGGGATGAGCTGCTCATTCCTTGTATTGTGAGTGCCTTGTTTTCTTGATGCCTTTGTTTGTTTGTCCTGCCACAAGTAGTGTAGCCATGTCAATCCTACCAGGTTTGCAGGGATTAAGTGTTGGTGTTTGCATAACTGGGTAAATGAGTAGCATATATTTCTGTAATTTGCTGTTCCAGTAGGGTGAGAATGTACAATTCTCTTTTTCCCATGAGATAATTAAAAAAAGAAGCAAAACTGGGAAGACAGAATATGAGTGAGTTGTTTTGCTTTTTGCTCATAGAAAGGAGCGCAGATCCTGCTTTGAGCGTAGATTGCTTAAATCAGCTGAGGAAGGACACAGTCCTTTGGAACACATTTGAGAGATGTCTGTGCTGCAAAAGTGTTTTTATCAGTTGTTTTAGACATTTTCAGGGCAAAAGAATCCAAGATTTTCTCTTCCTAAAACAGAGGACATGTCTTAGCATATGCAATAGTGACCAAAGGATTGTCACTTTTAGTTTAATTCAGCACAAAGTTGTGGGTAAAGTCAATCATCTGCCCATCAGGTGCTACCAGAAGTTGTTTCATTTTATGGTGGATGTTGCGCACTTTGAAGATAAACACCATTATCATAAAGTCCCACATACTAGTATCACGAGGCAGTAGGTACTCTGCAGCTTGCCAGGCTACTTCACTCACCCTCATGTTCTGCAAATGGTTAAGATATAATTTGCAAAGGTATTTTAGCGTGAGAATTGGGGCTGACGATTAATGCTGTCTTCATTTCTTGATCGGTTATAGTGTGCATGATCTGAGATGTGTTTAAATTGTAAGTCACCTTGAGCCTTAGTGGAAAGTATCTAAGTAATGTTTCAAACAAATAAATGTTAGATGGTATTGCTTATTGGAACGTCAGGTGGTAGATCCACCCTCCAATTCTGTGTGATGCTACTGCCTGCCTGCCATTACATATGGACACAACATGTTTCCTGTTTGGACTAGCAACACAGACAAATACATACATACAACAGTATTTATATAATGCCTCTCTCTGTCTATTAGATAGCATTTAAGGCGGTTTACATGGGCAGGCTAGTCTAAAACACCATTTTTCAATGGTGGTTTTTACAATGTATTCTGTGAAGATTCACAGACCCCTCAGTCCTGATGTTGCTTTCACAGCGTGGTTGTCTTTCCTGGCTGCATACCATTGAGCTTCAGGAGGAGTCAGTAGATCATAAGCCTATAGTCCTCAATGTTTCCATTCTTTGCCAGCTGGCCTTTGAACACTCCCTCCCTCCCCCCACACACACTCTCACTGTGGTAATTGGCTCTTCAGTGACTCTGTCCTGCCACAACGGGTACAACAGCTTGTCACAGCCTGGCATCCATCTTTCATTCAGTAATAATAATAACAATAAAGATATTTATATTCTTGGTCGTCAGATTTCTCCTCCGACTTTAATCCAAGGCGGTTTAAATAAGCAGGCTATTCTAATTGCCTCCCACTCTCCACTTGACAGCAACTCCTCTCTGCCACCAAGGGTAACCGTGGTTAAATATGACCACGGATTCTCCTGCTTAGCTTCAGGTAGCACCAGTAGCTCAACCATCCGACCACACTTCCTGCCAAATAAAACAAGATGCTAACTCAGCTTCCTGCATACCTTCCCTATGCTTTAGTAAAGAAGCCTTCCAGAAGTTAACAGCCTGTCCTGGATCCTCACTCCATACTTGACTCTGTGGAGCTGCTTTGGCAGCTTTGGGATTCACAGCAATTCCCAGGAAAGTTGGCAACTCTTCAGGAAGGATAACCACTTGAGTTCATGGGCAGCCATTGCCCCAGACTGGACCAGTCCTTGAGGTACCTGGAAGTGCTGCATGCAATGAAACACCATGCCTGGGCTGGGCTGCCTCAGAAAACCCTGTGACTGTTGCTGTGGTCTTGAAATCAGTGAGACTAAATTCCAAATCAGCAGCATCTGATTATGCAGTGGCCATGCTGGGGAGTCCTTTATTCTCAGCAGTAAAAATAGCATCATTCCCCCAAGTTTCTAAAGCCATTTCTACTGGTGGCAAGTAAAAGTAAACAGTGGCTGAGAGGCCTGTTCTCTCGCACACCACAGAAAATGTTTTCAGTTTCCCAGCCTTTTTTTTGTACTTTGCCAGCTCTACACATTGAGGGCCATTTGCTTTGCTGTACAGCCAGAGATGCTAATAGGGGGAGGGAGTATTTTTTTCCTGACTGTTGCTGATCTGGTAGGAGCTGACAGACAAAGCATGTAGGAGTTTCTCAGGGCCCCCCTGCTGCGTGCAAATGGGATAAAACCGAGGGATGATAGAAAGCAGCCAGCAGTTATGTTAGAAAACTTTAGGCTCAAGTCACTGCACTGCTCCTGCATGGAAATGCATGCCACATCTGAAACGCATCCTTAAGAGAGTTTCCAGTCCTTCCTAGAAATTGCTATGAGTCGCCACACTACCATGCCAGCTCCACAGATCCAGGATTAGAACGAGGACCCAGGACAGGATTTTAGTTCTTGGGAGACTGATATGCGGGACCCACGATAGGATTTTAGTTCTTGGGAGACTGATATGCAGAAGTGTTAGGCCAACTCCTCAAAGGAACTGAAGATATTTTCTGGACTAAACTACAGGATGAAGAGAGTGCCGTCCGTGTAATTGGGAACAGCAGATGACAACAGCTGGGGAAGGGAGGTAGGAGAATCTTCAGGAAGCTGTGAAACCACAAAGGTTTTCACTGGAGAACCACACGAGGAAAGGAGCAGGCAGGTGGTTTGATGCAACTGCAGCTGGGAATGAATGGCTGCTGCAGGGCTAGCTTAAGCTAAGTGCATATGGGAGAATCCCTCATGAAAAGTCAGCAGAGAGGACTAGAATTTTACTCCCCTTAATATTTTTGGGTGACTGGTTGCAATCAGAATCCAAACACTGCAAGCAGGCTGGAAGACCATCTCCGTCATTCAATCACTCGGAGCACTCGCAGTGAGGAGTGTGCAATCTTTTGCTTTTGTGGCACTGCTTCATTGTTTGCTAACAAATATGCCGCAGGTGATTCATTCCAGAAGAAACCAAATCCCCAGGCACTGAACTTCTTTCTGCGAGGCTGTCTTTGTTACTCAATCTTTGTAGCAAAAACAGGGATGTGAAACTGGTGCCAGGTTTATGCTCCACAAGGATGATTTTTGTAGATACTGAGAGCCAAATAGATTTGCAATCTCTCTTTTTTCCAAGGAGCCACCATGCCTTGGGTACAGTTAATTGTATTTATAGTAAACTCACTGTGACCTGGTTTGCTTCCTCCTCTGTCTCTCACTTTTGTCCTTATCTGTAAATTCTTTGAAGATCGGTGTGAGATCATTGTAGATTAAATATATTTGTGTAGTGTAACCTGAGTGGCAGGATTGTGGAAAATAATGTAGCAGGGTGCATTTGAACCCAATAACCAGGGGGTTACCTGGATATAAAAGGGGTAAAAACTAGCCATAGGTATTCCTGACAAATCAGGTGAAGGTGGAGAGTTATATATTGCACGTTTTGCCATTCATCTCAGTCATCATTCACTATTACCCTCCTTGAGAAACCAAGATAGTGAGCCAGAGAGACCATTGGTCTGATGAAGCAAGGTCTTTTGTTTGTGGAGTGAATGAAGCCAGAAGATCAGACTATGCTTTGAAACTAGTAACTTTGCTGGGAAAATGTGTGTTTTTTTCACCCGCTCTGTGCTTGCACTACTGTCCCAAACAAAGGATTCCCTGCTCATCCAAAGGCATGGTAACTGGTGAGTCTAACCATGGTGGAGTTTTTTCTGGTTCCACCACTCTTCTCTGTGGGGCACTACTGTGTTGCATCCTTAGTTTAGGTGAAGCACCTGCATTTCCAGCAACAGGAGGAAAAACTGGCCTGAAAGCCAAACCACTAATGCAATGGAGCTCAGGTAGGTGCAAAGCAGGTTCTTGGAAAGACAGGATCCAGGGGTTGGAGGACAGAGGGGGGCACCCAGCCACAGAGAGGCTTGGAGGTATAAAGAGAATAGCTTCACCAGCCAGCACCGAATGCCAAAGTGAGAATGAAGAGATCTCCGTGTCTGTGTGCCCAGCGCGGTGTGCCTGTACATTCACAGTAGTGAACTGCTCCCACTTGAGGTTGCTGGAAATTCCTATCCAAGATCCCTGCTCACTGAGAAGAACAACCCTGTAAGTATGCTCCAACAAATTGGGGAGAGGGGATGCTGCCTTCTGACTTGCCATGGACCACTAGGAATGATGCAAGGAAGCTGAAGCATGTTTAACGGTGCTGAGTGGTGCCATCTCATGGGAGCAAACACGCCTGGAATGTTGGTCAAACTTAGCTGACACAGCACCTTGCCAAAGAATGCTCACTCCTCTAATTGCATGCGCTGGCCCCTGACCTCTTGGCTGAAGGCATGGAGCTCTGAGGGAAATGGGCAAGGAACAGCAGTGATTTATTACCACCACTTGCCCATCCCTGATAGATTGTAAAGCTCAGACCTGTACCCCACTGGACACTATCTGTCAGCCTAATTTATAGGCATGCTCCAGAACCAAAGTCAAGGGAGACTTTCTGTATTGGGATAATAGGATTGTGCTCTTATCTAGGATGCTGCATGTCAGATATGAAATTAAAGTTACCACCAGATACCATCCAAAACAGAAATAAATCTAAGGCTCTGGTCATGCAGGACCATGTGCTGAAATCGCAGAGCACATTGTTGCAGTGCAGTGAATCCTGTTTTCTAATATTTCCCTCTCTTGCTCTCCGGTTTAAGCACTGGATATTTTCACACAATGGTTGGCAACTTTCAGTCTTGAAAGACTATGGTATAAGCCTACAGCACCCAGTATTCCCAGGCGGTATCCCATCCAAGTACTAACCAGGCCTGACCCTGCTTAGCTTCCGAGATCAGGCAAGATTGGGCATGTGCAGGGTAACAGTTGCTTTCACACATGCCTACACTTTCAGTTACCCTGCATCATGAGTTTTATTGACTCTCAGCATACCAGATAACATCTGGGGCATAAGAGCCCTGCAGAATCAGGCCCAAGGCCCATCTAGTCCAGCTTCCTGTATCTCACAGTGGCCCACCGAATGCCTCAGGGAGCACACAAGACAACAAGAGACCTGCACTCTGGTGTCCTCCCTTGCATTTGGCATTCTGAGAGGCCTTTAATGCATTAAAATATGAAGAGATGGCAGCACAAGGGGAGTGGATCAGCTAATTAAGGAAACTGTTCAGCTGAGCAGAGTTTCTGTGGGGACAGGGGGAGTTTCTGGGAATAATTCTCCTCAGAGACCCTTCTTCAGGTCTCCCCACCTTCAGACATGCAAGGCAGTAGTGTGACCTGAAATGGGGCTTTTTGGTCGTGGTGCCCTGACTTTTGAATGATGTCCCCAGGGAGATTTGCCTGACAATTTTCCTAACAAGTCCAGGTTACCTGACCAACTGGGCCAATAAACCAAAATCTATATACCAGAACAAACCAGTTAGCTCTTCAGCTGCCTCCTAGCTAGATCTTCCTTTTGCTTCCATGCCCTCTGCCTTTCTGCAATATGTGAAAAATAATATTGGCCTGCCTTACATGACTGCTGTAAGGGTTGTGAGATAAGTACGTGAAACGCTTTGAACACATAACACTCAATGTAATACATGCAATTTTTCAGTCCATAATAGGGAAATAATTGTGAACACAGGGTTGATCCACTTAATTTCTAGGAAAAGAAATGCTGGAATCCAAGTTAACCTGGAAACATCACATTCTGATATTGTGTCCCTTCTTTCTAATCTCCAGTGTGTGTGGACTTTCTTCTGTGGTTACTAAATGGAGAAGAAAATGCACTCTGTACCTGCTCAAGGGCACTTTCATCTATTTCCACTTAGACATTTTTCAGGTTTAAGTCCTGGCACTGAACACAGATTCTGGTGCTGAGCCCTAGCACAAATGAAGCACAGTAGGCTTGTTCTGACAATGAGTGAGAAGAAAATTGGTATTGCGTATAAGTAGTAATCAACACTGAATTAGAATGATTTCTCATGGGCTGACAAACTGGAAACATTTTTTACCCCACCTTTTTCTCAAGGGCTCCAAGGGTGTCCTTGGGAATACACTGTCCTTTCTCCATTTTATTTTCAAAACAGCCTGGTGAGGTAGGTTAGGCTGAGTCCAGGATCATCCAGTGAACTTCATGCTGAGTAGAAATTTGAACCTGGGTCTCCCCAATCTTAGTCTGACATACTAACTATTACACCACTCTGGCTCCCCATTTTAAAGCATGAATTAATTTTTGTCCCATAGTCGAGAAAATGTTTCTTTTTTTATACACTCTTTCAAGAAACACTAATTAAAGAGACTCTGCCTGCCTGCTTTAGGGTAAGTGTTTTGCTCCCTGCAGCACAATCCTATGCATATCTACTTAGAAATAAGTCCTATTGTGTTTAGTGGAGCTTACTCCCAGGAATGTGTGCATAGCAGACATTAGTATTGTAGCCTATTAGTATTTGCAAACTAATACATCCAGCTAGTCCAAGATGAGCACATATTTTTGCCAAAGCACGAAAATCTATCTAGTACTGTAGTTAGATGGGTGTCCTGTATTCAAGGGCATTTGGGATTCAGTTGTGTAGTAGACCATGGTGTGTTCCAGCATATGCTTGGAAAGAGTGGTGTCCTGAAAGATCTCAGAAGCTGGATTTAAATGCAAATACTGTAATTCTACTTAGCATTTATATTACACATTTCAGTTGTCCTTCACCTTTATAACTCACATGGCTTAACAACAGCACCACACCAGGCTTCAGCTTGAAGAAATTGGCTAATAGCAGGGAACAAAGAGTGTTCTGTAGCTTTTCTGTTGAAAATCACTAGGGCAGTGATTTTCAACCAGTGTGCTGCAAATGGCCCACAGGTGTGCTGTGGGAGTTTTGGGTACACCTGTTGGCAACCTTCAGTCTCGAAAGACTATGGTATCGCGCTCTGAATGGTGGTTCTGGAACAGCGTCTCGTGTGGCTGAAAAGGCCGATTTGGGAGTGACAATCCCTTCCACACCAGGAGCAAGTGCAGTCTGTCCCTGGTCTGTCTCCCTGGCTATGGGCCTTCCTTCTTTGCCTCTTTGCCTCAGACTGTTGGCCAAGTGTCTCTTCAAACTGGGAAAGGCCATGCTGCACAGCCTGCTCCAAGCGGGCCACTCAGAGGCCAGGGTTTCCCACCTGTTGTGGTCCACTCCTAAGGTCTTCAGATCCCTCTTGCAGATGTCCTTGTATCGCAGCTGTGGTCTACCTGTAGGGCGCTTTCCTTGCACAAGTTCTCCATAGAGGAGATCCGGCCATCATCCATTCTCACAACATGACCAAGCCAACGCAGGCGTCTCTGTTTCAGCAGTGCATACATGCTAGGGATTCCAGCTCGTTCCAGGACTGTGTTGTTTGGAACTTTGTCCTGCCAGGTGATGCCGAGGATGCATCGGAGGCAGCGCATGTGGAAAGCGTTCAGTTTCCTCTCCTGTTGTGAGCAAAGAGTCCATGACTCGCTGCACTACAGAAGTGTACTCAGGACACAAGCTCTGTAGACCTGGATCTTGGTATGTTCTGTCAGCTTCTTGTTGGACCAGACTCTCTTTGTGAGTCTGGAAAACGTGGTAGCTGCTTTACCTATGCGCCTGTTTAGCTCGGTATCAAGAGAAAGAGTGTCGGAGATAGTTGAGCCAAGGTACACAAAGTCATGGACAACCTCCAGTTCATGCGCAGAGATTGTAATGCAGGGAGGTGAGTCCACATCCTGAACCATGACCTGTGTTTTCTTCAGGCTGATCATCAGTCCAAAATCTTGGCAGGCCTTGCTAAAACGATCCATGAGCTGCTGGAGATCTTTGGCAGAGTGGGTAGTGACAGCTGCATCGTCGGCAAAGAGGAAGTCACGCAGACATTTCAGCTGGACCTTGGACTTTGCTCTCAGTCTGGAGAGGTTGAAGAGCTTTCCATCTGATCTGGTCCGGAGATAGATGCCTTCTGTTGCAGTTCCAAAGGCCTGCTTCAGCAGGACAGCAAAGAAAATCCCAAACAAGGTTGGCGCAAGAACACAGCCCTGCTTCACTCCACTTCGGATGTCAAAGGGGTCTGATGTGGAGCCATCGAAGACAACAGTGCCCTTCATGTCCTTGTGGAAAGATCTGATGATGCTGAGGAGCCTGGGTGGACATCCCATCTTGGGGAGAATCTTGAAGAGGCTGTCTCTGCTGACCAGGTCGAAAGATCTATGAGATCTTCGTGAGATCTATGATGGCTATAAAGAGTATTATTAGGACTGTTACAGGTACTACTGAATGAGAGCTAGAAAGAAGCGACAATAGAAATCACTGAATATCAGAATGAGCATATTTTTCACAGGTGTCTTGGATATTTGTTAGTGTAATGAACTGAGGAAGAAGAAAGAATTATAGGAATGGAATTTTGCTAAAATAACTGGTCATATTTTTGAATTTTAAAAGATCGAATGTGTTTGAGTGTTGAGAATGAGAAAATCAGACACTGCAAGGGGAATGCAAACTCAAGAATTTATTTTTTCACATTTTTATACCGCCCTTCCTCCAAAGAGATCAGGGCGGTGTAAACAGCTGCTCCCTTCCTTGTCCTCACAACAACCCTGTGAGGTAGATGAGGCTGAAAGTGACTGGCCCAAGGTCACCCAGGAAGCTTCGTGGCTAAGGGGGGATTTGAACCTGATTCATCCTGGTCTAAGAAAACAGTCTGAGCCTGAACACCAATCATTTAGTGGAAAATGGCATCTTTTCTAAGGCTATCTTCAAAGGCACTTTCCATGTTCATAAGAAGAACCCACTCCCTGAATTCAGGTTCCAGGGCAAAGCCCTGGTGAATCTTGATTCAAATTGAGGGCCCAATCCTATCCAATTTTCCAGTGCTGGTGCACCTGTGTCAATGGGGCATACACTGCATCCTGTGGTGGGGAGGCAGTCACAGAGGCCTCCTCAAGGTATGGGAACATTTGTTCCCTTACCTCAAGGTTGCATTGCAGTTGTACCAGTGCTGGAAAGTTGGATAGGATTGGCCCCAAGTCCTGCCCAGCAGCCCTTTTGTACCATGAAGTAATCATATGGAGCACAATACTGTGTAATATTGAATCAAGGAGCTGCCTGACACATTGAAGGTCTGTAACTCTGTTTTTAATGCAGTGACCTCTCTCATAACTACCTGAAAATAATCCGAAGAGAGGAGCTGGATGGGTACTCCAATGTTCAGATACTGTAAGTACATTGTTGCACACAATCTCTCTAGCCTAGCACTGTTGATTTCTTCCCACTGATCTCAGAGTCACAACATGAAGTCTGGAGAATGTTGCTAGCCTATGAGAACCTGCCACAACTTCTCTATAGCTAGATCAGGCTCCAAAGGAATAATCACAAAGCAAGAGGTCAGAGGCAGAAGGTGCAGCCAGAATCAGGCTGTGGCCAAGCAAGCACCAAGGCAAACTGTCAAACAGCAAGCCAGAAGCAAGACTGTGTGTGGCTGCTCTGAGAATTGCTCAGAGAGTTGGGCTAGCTTGGGGGTAGAGATTTTATAAGACCTACAGTCAGCTGACCATATTCAGGTTGGGTCAGCTGACAGCTTTGCATTGGCACCTAGTAGAAGGGACTACTAGGACATTTACTGTACTTGACCTGGCTTGCTGAAGAACCAGGGTGTATTTAGGGTGCAGGAATTAAGACTATCTGCAAGGTGGCCCAGTCTGAGACATACACACCTGCATACAACAGTACCTTCCAGAACCATATACTGAGATTACTGTCACATCCTGACAGAAGGGGGAGGGATCACAGTTGTCAAAAGTTTATTCTTCCTTCCAGGTTTAGTCCATCCATGAGACTGACCAAGCAGTTGTCACAGACAGCAGATTGGTGGGGGGGGGGAGTGCGCACCACTCACCCACGTCCAGTGCAGCTCCTTCTCTTCCCACTCCCTTGATTGGAAAAGGAAGAGTGGAAGAGGAAGTGTGATGGAGAGAAGAATCTAGCTTCAGGCTGGCATGTCACCCCATGAGGGGAGGACAGCATTTGGCACACTGCCTCAGGCTCTAAGAAGTTTTAGACCAGCCCTGTTTCAGGGGCAAACACCTTGTATGAAGTTTGAATTTTCTGCCTACATTTCTTTCTGGTCTTAATTCTCCAGGGATCTGAGCTTCAACTGCATCCAGTCCATTGAGGAGGGAGCCTTCCACCATCTGGGCAAACTCAAGACTATGTATGTTTGCAATATAATCTCTCTCCATCCCTCTCTTGGTATTTTTTTTCCAGTGAATCCATTCATTTCCTCCATACCTTATATTAATCCCCACAATAAATCATGGGTGTGTCATGGAAATGTGTTTCCCCAGCATTAGGAAAAGTGTATATGATTAGTTAGTTCTTTCCTTCCATTTTTCTGGAGTTCTATGTTCACTAGAAACTAACGGAGAAAGCTGGCTGAAAGCTTGCTTTGTTTTAAATTGATTCCTAGGGGTTAGATGGTGGCCTCCCACATCCAAATCCAATGATTTAAATAAAAAAGAGGCCATGTTTACAGACTGACAAATATCTGCTGTTTATTGTGCCTTCTCTGGCTATGTAAATATTTCTCTCTTTGGATCTGGAAATTTGCCTTATTTTTCTCTTTAGGGTGAGGGTTAGTGGGTGAGGGACCCAGAGGCAGTTAGATGGAAGTTAGCAAGTTAATAAACTAACAAATTGGTAGATGCGTCACAGATTTTAGGTACATAATTTATCTTAGGAGAACATCCACTGATTGCCTCTCAGCTTCTGAATTCCTTCAAAGTGTGTGTGTGTGTGTGAGAGAGAGAGAGAGAGAGAGAGAGAGAGAGAGAGGATGCACTCAACAAAGACAGGTAGGATCAGAGCAGCCTATTGAAATTGTAATGAGCTAAAAGAAACACAATCAGCTGGGATTTTTTAAAAAATGGTTCAACACACTACTGTATGCAGTTTTGGGAAACAGGTTTCTGTATGTGCTCATGCTGAGGGTCTTTATTCCTGACTTCCCCCTTTCATCCTCCCCCAACAGCAATCTTGTTGCCAACAACTTGACATGTGATTGCTCCTTGCAAGGGCTGCTGGCTTGGGCACGGGAGAGGCAAATTCTCATGAGCAATGCAGAATTGCTTCATTGCACCTCACCAACAGTCTCTGGCAGTATCAAACTACTGGACCTGCCTCTCTTATCACTGAAGTGTGGTGAGTAACGTACCTTTGCGCTGGCTTTTGGGGCCCAGGAGAAGGGAATGTCTTTGGTTTGTGACAGCTTTCAATACTTGTGCCTTCTTCCTTCACCTGAGAACTGCCCACCTGTGAAAGCTCCATGGAGTGTGTCTCAAGTGTGTCTCATGAATGGAGGTGATGGAGGAATTCATCTTACATGTGATTGGTTGGGATGACACTATTGCGAGTTAAGGGACCCTTTCTTTCTAAGCCCATTGTATTGCTGGCTTTCTTTCTAGCCTCTTTGTGAAACTCAAGTCCATATTTCATAGAAAGACTCATAATTTTCATTCCATAACATCAGGATGTTTTATTTTCACAAATCTGCAAGTTAGCTGTACCTTTATCTGCACCATTAGATTAGCTGCCCTTTGTTGAGTTGTATACCAAATATACATTTACTCTTAGCAAAATCTGTTTTGTAGAAAATTACAGTTAATAAAATTGCAATACTGTTATCTGTACAACAGCAGAACTCATACTAGTGATGGCAGTTGTCTAAGGCCTTGTCTATCTGTCTGCAGTATTTCTATCTGTCAGTGCCTCTCAGAAACAGCTGGCAGGAAGTCTGTTGGAGATCCAGGCCCATGGTGTCAATCTCTCCCCATTCTGCCCCATTTCTCTTTCCCTCTCTGTCAATATTCTGTCTGCAAAATGGGCATAATTTTTTGCCCACTTTGCTGGAATGATTCAGGAACAGATTGTTAGGTTCACCAAAAATAGGCAAAGCAGTGCAGAGCTCTAAGAGAAACAGAGGCATAAGACAGAGATTTACATGAGATTCCTAAAGGATTTCTGGAGGGTCGAGGATATGAAAGTATCCCCTGCCAGTGATGGTAAAGAAAAATAACTGACAGGAGGAAAGACAATTTAAAATTCAAAGTGCAACACAAAGATCTAAAGAAGTTCCCCACACTTAATCTCTAGGGCAAAGTTAGGAGGATGTCTCATTTTCCTTGTCACCCCTTCTGATGAGCTATTTTGTTAGGTTTGTACAAGCTGTAGGAATAAGGAATGATCCAAAGTGATTACAGGGTGAGAGATCGATTTCTCCCTCTCTTGAAATTATGTTCATGATATGTTTGAGCTTGTAAATAAGAGGAAGAGAAATTAAATATGAATTGAGTCTTTTCCCTCTTCCTCTTTTGGTTTAGGTGAGGCTCTCGTTCTCCATGTTGCAACATAGCAGTCAGCTGGTTGAGTTCATTGCTGAAGTTCCACTGCCTGGCACTTGGTATATCTGGGATTTTGGAGATGGAAAAGGGCTCAACACTACCAGCCAAAAAGTGCAGCATATGTACCTTCCTGGCACCCATACAGTAATGGTCAGAGCCCTGACAGCTGGAAAGAGTCTCCTTCACAGAGCAACTGTCCATGTAGTCTTGCCTTTGAAGGCAGCAAACTTAAAATGCCCTAAGGTTGTGATAAAAGAGCAGAAGAATATTAACGTCTGCATCCGTGTCCAAGGAGGTACTGATCTGTCTGTCGTCTGGAGAATTGAGGACCCAACAGGACAAGACATTCTTGGTGAGAGATGCTATGGTGGTGTAATTAGTGGACAGGCAAATCAGTCATTATTTTCTTGGAAGTGAATTACCTCAGAGTCAAAGGTGGAGTTGCCAACCATGGGCTGCAACAAGGGATGGCATGGCAGTGATATATTTGTCAAGAAAGCCTCAAAAAAGTATCAGAGACTTGCAGTACCAACCTCAGGGAGGGTGTTCTCGTTCCAGTTATCCAATCTTTGGGGCCTTCAAAATGGAGGTCAGAAGAAGGAAGCGGAGTACAGCCACAAAACCTAGAAGTAGGGAGGAGACAAGATGAAGAGAAGCAGAATTATTTTAGACAGAAAAGTGGTAGGACTAAAAAGGAACTGGAGGTTGACAGACTGTTCTTGAAGACCGACACTAGGAGATTTGACTCCATGGCTACCTCAAACATACGAGGCCTTTCTTAACTCATTTCTAGGACCTTTATGCACTTTTGAGAGAGAAATTCTTT
Organism: Tiliqua scincoides; assembly: GCF_035046505.1. NCBI lineage: Eukaryota > Metazoa > Chordata > Lepidosauria > Squamata > Scincidae > Tiliqua > Tiliqua scincoides. Next base: position 155,466,852 of record NC_089822.1, read on the forward strand.
AATAAGGAGTAAGACTCTTGCATGTGCCACACTAGCATGATGTCACCTTGGTTTTATTATTTTGTTTATGTTTTATTATTATTTATATATCCCAGCTTTTAATAAGACATGTGCACACAAGGTGTTAGGATAGTGAAGGCCAGAGGGAGAGATCGATAAGGCAGAGACTGGCAAAAGCCAGCTGACTGGTCAGTATGAGGACAGCTCCTTCATAGAGACCTTTAGTGTAGGGGAGTAGGAGCTGTGTAACCAGGGAGACTTGGGGCAGCCAGAAAAAAGGCCTTTCCTGAGAGGGAGAGGGAGTGAGTTGTAGAACAGAGCCCTTCTAAAAGGCATTGGAGGCAGGAAGCCAGGACTGGAAGTAGCAGCCAGCAGCATCGGGCACAGCTCTCAGAAGGCAAAGAACACTGTCCTGCCCTCAGAGATCAAGCAAGTGAGAGAAGGGTCACTTTTTAATTTTTCTTAATCTGGGAGCTGTGATGAGGTCATCTTAGAGCCCTCATCTAGATCGACAGCCATTCCCCCAACCTCCTGGCCCAGGATTCTACTGAGGTGGAGGATGGCAAGCCAGGGATTCCCACCATGGTGGCTCCTGCTCCTACTGCTGGGCAAAGTGACCACAGGTATGTGAAGGAATTTTTTTTCTTTAAAAAAAATATGGAGTTCTTTCTTTAAAAAATATGGAGTTCTTTCTGGAAATGGTGCTACCATAAGTGAGGAAAGGGGAACATTGTTACAAAATCTCTTAACACAGGTTAGTTACCCTTAACAAATTTAAACCATTCTTTTATTCACAAGCAATTCCACCATTTCTCTGAAGCATTTTACCGTTTTTTTTTAAAGCATTTGAACTTAAAGGCACAATTATTACTAGAAGAGGGAATTTGGGCAGGTGAAGCTTTTTAAACCCTTCCTTGTTGAGCTGCATCTGCCAACATTCCCTCTTCTATACAATGGCTAAAGGTATAGGCACTCTACTCCTTTGCATCTGGTAACCCTATTAAGGGGTCCTTTGCAGACAATGACAGAGTCCATGGTCAGGTGGGGAGAGGAAGTTGGTTTACTTGAGCTGTTTGGGCAATGTAGGTTTGGGGAGATGCAACATTTTGTTGCAGGTCCCTCTGGTATACTTTACAACCATGAGTGGCATAGAACAATCTTGCATCTGCATCTTCCCCAACTTCTCCTTTTTAAAAAAAACAAAAAGGATTTGTGTTTTTGGCATCATACCTAGTGTACAGACCCTGTTAATTTATAATAATAAGCTGTTCAGTGCAAAACCCCTGAATTGGCCCAAGATACTACTGCTTCTGACCCACAATTGCATGAGCCTGTAATACAGCAAGGCATGTGATCATTTGTTCCCATTTTACAGGTGGGAAATGGGGCATAATGCGACTTCTCCAGGCCTTCACAGTTTAATCCATGTGCTTGTACTTGACTCAACAGACCCTGTTTTCTTTCACCGACATTCCTCAGAGTTCCTGGATGATCTGAACAAAATTAATCAAAGGAAACATGCATCCAAATATAGATTGGGGATATCCTGTTGGTTTCCACACTAGCATTGGGTGTACAGTCATAAATATAAGCAAAGGGATTCGCCTATGGTGGTGTGTAGAAGAAAGGGAGAGGCAGCAGGAGTTAACTTGAGTAAACCGGAGAAAGGTGAATAGATGAACAGTGGCCAGTAGGTCTTCTATTTAGCAGTGATTTGGTAGAGCAATTGTTATAACTTTGCAAATAATCGTACGATAGTGACTATTCCCAACTCCCCCTTTCTTTTACTAGCCGCCTTGAAGACACATTTGTTTCACTTGAATGACTTGTAAGAGAAAGGAGCCAGCCTTATTCCAATTTATGAACATTTCACTGCCCGGTTGCTTGAAGGTCATTCATAGTGGCTCTGGGCAACCCAATAATCACTAATGAGTACTGAATTTACAAGCCTGACTCTGACACTTAGGGAGGAAAAACCATTTTGAATTGTATTTTCAGAAAATGAAAAGTTCCTTGTATTTTAAGTAAATGAGGAGGAAGGGTCTGGCCTAGCTATTTCCTAATGTGCTAATTTTCTGTTTGCGGGGAGCTTTTTTCATGCAAAGAAAGAGGGCTGCCCCCAGCTTTGGGGTACCCCAAGTTTGCTCTTTACTCTCATGTGTATGCCGCTCCCCACCCATTGATCTCATTTTTTTAGCTCTCCAGTAGAGCAGTGCTTCCCAAACATTTTAGCAGCAGAACACACTTTTTAAAATGACAATCTATTGTGACCCACCAAACAAAAGAGATCTTTAAATAAATATTTTATTTATTAATAATTAACAAATTATTAATTAATAAAAATTGGGATCCTGTGCTTCTGATGCTGCTAGATACTTTACATCTTGTTTGTGTATAGAGACATTTGCTAGACCCTCACTAGAAATGGAGTTCAAGGACTGTTCCCTCAAACTTTTATAATCATTCCAGGGTACCTAGAAGACTGAACTGGAGAGCAAGATGTGCAGTTAGGGACTTCCAGGCTAAACAAAAGGCTGAAACTTGGATCACATGTGATCTTTGGCACAGAAAATCAGAAAATGTGACATTTTAATTTGAGGGTATGAAGTTACCTCATATCAGCTGTTTTCTTCTACAAACTGGGCAAGGGTGCTTGCAAGGTTTTTTTTAATGTTTATGTTCCAAAAACTTTTTGCAAGCCATCAAAAATTGGCTCGTAACCCACTGGTGGATCCTGAGCCACAGTTTGGGAAACACTGCAGTAGAAAGCATCTTTTTTTAAACCTGTTCCTCTTTGTTAGGAAAAAGGGCAACAGACGTGGAAGGCCAAGCTCTGTAGAAATTGGAACAGAGCAGCATTTGGTCAGTCTGAAAGACTCAGACAAAACTTTTCTTGTGACACCTGCATGCCAGTACCTAAGATTGGAGGAGCCCCCTTGAAGTTTTGTATAGCTGGGTTTTGTAAGGATTTATGGGGGTCACTAACAGATCAAAATTTGTTTAAGATTGTCATGGCAATGAATTTTTCTAGCTGCCTGCAGAATAGCCCCCAGCTGTTGCCAGGATAGCTGGGAGCATTAGGTAGGCTGCTCCTCTGTTGTATAGCAACAATCCTCAACACAGGGTTGTAACTTCATTTATTTGACTTTTGAGGGGAAAAAAAACATGCATTCTTGAGGGTTGTGAGGGTGTTGTCAGGCTCACTGTTGCCAGCTTTCTGCTGCATATGTTCCTAAGGCTTGATTCCTAATAGCCTGAGGTCTCCTTCCTCCCTAAGATAATCTAGCTGTATCATTTGTTCCCCTCATTTTGTGTGTAATGTAGTCTGTTCACCCATGTTCACATTTCTGATATTGTTTAGTGAATTTGGATCTCAAGTGCTGAAAGAGGAATAAAAAAGGATATTGACTTTTGCTTGGAACATGCATTATATTTTAACCCGGGGTGTCAAACATAAGGCCCCGGGAGCTGGATGCAGCCCGCAGAAGCTTTTTACCCGGCCCTCAGGCTCTCAACTGCTGAGCAGTGCAGCAGGCATCATGAATGCTATTCGACCCTAGTATGAAACAAGTTTGACACCCCTGTTTTTAACCCATTTTTGCCTGGCTCACAGATGTCCACATTTGGTTCCTGTTGAGTATGCAACATTGGGCAGAAATGGCTTTTAAATGTGATTCCTGGATCATATCACCCCAATGTTCCATATTTTGCTGTGCGTGGTAGTCCTCTGCATCATCACCTCAACATGGTGAAGATAGTAATAACTTAGGGCCCAATCCTATCCAACTTTTCAGCACCAGTGCAACTGCAATGCAGCCCCAAGGTAGGGGAACAAATGTTCCCCTACCTTGAGGAGGCCTCTGCGACTACCTCCCCACCAAAGGATGCAGTGCACGCCCCACTGGCACTGGAAAATTGGATAGAATTGGCCCTTAGACTTCTAAAGGACTTTGTACCATTTGTTGTGCTGCAGAGAGATTTCAGAAATGAGAAGCAGTGATGCAGGGGCAAATGTTAAAGTGCAGGAACTCATCGTGACACATACACACCCCCATAGTCCTGCACTCATAACCACAACCCATTGAAACTATAAAAACTAAAACCAAGTAAATTCAAATTTCTTCATTAGAGCATTTTCTTCTGCTACTTATTTCTGATTTGAAACTTATGGTACTTCATTTAAATATTTAACTTGTTTCATCTCATGCTCTTGGAGTGGAGTGCAATAGTTTTAAAACAAATATGTAAAAATTAAAATTTCAATTTTCAAAAATTGAAAATTATATTTTTTTATAATTAAAAAATAACCCTGATGATATTTTCAGGGAAAAATCATTAGAGAATTACATTAGAAAAATACATTAGAGAATTACAGCCCAGTCTGGTGCCACTGGGTGCAGAGGAGCCAAAATGGCGACCACTATATCCAGCAGCCCCAACAGGACTTCCAGGCCTCCTCGCGGAAGGGGACTTTTGTCCCCTTCACCTGAGTAAGAGCACAGGGACCACAATGACAGCCCAATCCTATCCACACGCTCCTGGGAGTAAGCCCCCTTGACTGTAATGGGATTTACTTCTGAGTAGACATGCATAGGATTGGGCTGTGAGTCTCCTTCAATCTGTGCCGGCTATTTTGCCGGTGCAGACTGGAGGAGCTCCATGTCGGGCTTTACATACCAACACGGAGCATAGGATCCAGTGGAGCAGAGCTTCACCAGTCCCACCCTCCTCCTGCCCTGGTTCCTCCCCCTGCCCTGCCCACCCCCTGCCCCAGAACGCCTCCCCTCTCGTCCATAAACCCCGCACTGCAGCTCAGTGGTGCACCTTACTGTGGGCACTCCTCCAGTATCAGCCTCCCAGTGCTGGGCCCAGCATGGTACTCTCTGCTTTCCCAGTGCCATATGCTGGAGCTCAGTGCTGGCACTAGGATAATATTGAACCCTTAGTCTCCACACATTTACTCAGTCCTACTGTGTTCAGTAGGGCTTACCCCCAGGTAAATCCATATAGGCTTGTAGCCTTAATGAAACATAAGTTACCTAATGTCTCTCTGGTAGCCCTTGGATAAGATGATGGCCTAGAGCAGTGGTGTCAAACAAGGCTCATAGGCCTGATTTGACTTGTGGATGCTCTTTATTTAGCCCACATGATAACTGGACCCTCCCAGGACCATCCTTTCAGTCTGCTTCTGAGACTACGGGAGGAAGAGACAGAAGGAGGCTCAGAAGACAAGGAACACTTTAGGGGAAGAGGCAGACCAAGAGTGGTGAGGGAGGGATAAGCTGCTGAAGCGCTGGGAGAGCCCAGTTATTGCACAGGCCACCCTTTCAGCATCTCTGCTTCTGCCTAGATATGACTTTACAGAGCACCTCTCAGCTGCTGAGCTGAATAGTGATGTCTTGGCAGAAGTGGCACTGCTGAAAGCATGGCCCACATAATAATTGGGCTCTCCTATCTCTTGAAAATATGACCAAGATTTGTATATTTCCTCTTCTGCCATTTGAGTTCCTTCTTGAGAACAAAGTGCTTATTTCTGGCCACCATCTGCTAAATAACATCACTTTCATTTGTTCAATGGGATCTGCAGGAACCTGAAATGTTTCAGGAAGAAGCAAAGACATGTTCGCAATAAAACGGTTCTTTTATTAAGTGGGGAACAAATAAGCAGCCAACACAAACCCTTTCTTTTGCTGCTAGACCTGGCCTGTGTTCAATGAGCCTAAATCTTGAATAAAACTTGGGTTGGCCTTCCTCTAGATTCTGGCATGTTACAGCTACTTACAAAACATGGAATGGATCTCTCAACATCACAGGATGTCATGACTCACAACTAACTTTAAACTATCTTAACTATGGCTCTGTGTCCAGTGGCCATTAGAGAGATGTAGTAACTGGATGTAAGAAACAGAGCCTTTCTTCTGCGTTGGCATGTAAATTGTGGAATGTCCTCCCTGCAGAGATTCACCAGGTTTTTTAAAATGATATTTAGGTGAACTGTTAAGGCCCAGCTGATTCATCCAATCTTTGAGTTTTATGGTTGCTTCATTGGAATCTTTGTGCTGCTTTCAAGTTTGTTATGTTAGTTTTGTCCGTGTATTTAACTGTGAAATTTTGTTGCTGTTTTTAGATGCCTGTGTTTTACAATGCACTTTAAATTGGATTGTTAACCATTTGAATAGAATTTCTGTTCATAGTATAAATAACCTGAAATAAATAAGTATTCCTGACAAATTCAAGAGAGACAGAAATGAGATCCCATTATAAAAAGCATGTGAAACTGCTCTTGATTTTGTATGCTCCTTTTCCATTTTTCCAGACACTTGTCCCCCAGGTGGACAAATCAGTTGGCAGAATTTGAATTGTTACTGGCTTGGTGAAACCAAGGAGACATGGCAGGATAGCAGAAAGCTCTGCCAGAAGGTGCCAGGAGGAGATCTTGTAGTGGTGAGATCCTCAGAGGTACAAAACTACCTGCAGAAATCTTTCTCTAGGTAAGTGACTCCTTGCCATGTGCCTTTAATTTAAAAGCATTGCAACTTCATACGTAAGGGATGTCTTGTACAGTGGGCCTTCCTTATCCACGGGTTCAGCACCTGTGGATTTAACTCAGCACAGGTGCTGACCTATGCTGGAAGGCCTCACATGACCTCCCGGATGTGACCAGAAGAGCCTTCAGTCACATCCAGGAGTTGTTCTGAGGTGCAAAGAGGCCTACCCAGGCCTCAGAAAGCCTCCCAGAGGCATCCAGAAGGCACTTCTGGACTTTTGCCAAACTGGAAGTGCTTTTCAGAAGGCTCTGGCAGGCATTTTGAAGCTGAGGGTGGCAGTCGCCTTTCCACAGATTCAGTTATCCACGGAAGTTGGAATTTGTGGTGAATATGGGAATATTCTCCATAGATACCAAGGGCCCTATTTATTTTTGTTTTAATGATGTTATGCAGGATCAAAAGAGGCCACTGACACCAAGCCAAGTTTAAGGCCTTTATTAGGAGGAATGGAACCTGAACCAAACAATGGAAAGACCTTGTTTCAAATTACCCCCAAATGAGACAGGACCTGTGGCAGGCAGGCACGAGGCAGCAGGACTTGAAGCAGGCCAAAGGCTGGAGGCTTGACAGATGTTCCCCTCTGGTTCTCAGCTCCAGCAAGAGGCTCTCTCAGGGCTCCTTCCAGCTGCTCTGTCTGTCCTCAGCTCTCCCTCAGAGCTCAGGTTTCAGCTCCTCAAAGGTTCTCTTCCTGGAAGTCTCCGAAGCTTGCTTCCAGTTCCTTCTCTGTAGACGCTCCCCAAAGCTCCTCACAGCAGCTCTTCCCTGGTGGTCTCTTGTCCTGCAGCTCAATCTTGAAGCTCCTCTCAGCAGCTCTTCCCTGATGGTCTCTGAGCTCTCTGTGCTGGTGCAGCCCCTTTTATAGCCTCTGTGGCTCTGCACACGGCAGCCCTCTACCTTTCCTCTTGTGGTACTGCAGCCTTTTCTCCTGCCTCAGCCCCTCCCAACTCTTAAGAGCTTGTTACAAGGTACTCAGCAAGTGAGCCTATTGGCTCAGACAAAACTTCTTACTATTGGCTCAGACAAAGTCAGACAGACTGTCTATGGGCTCATGAAAGGCACAGCTACGATCCTACCAGGCCAAGTTACAGCAGTCAACTGAGCCCAAGTTCTGCACATATCAATGATATGTCTACCCCTATCCCAAGGGATTGAGATTGGTTGCAGTATAATATAGAGATGGAGCCCTGTAATGTAAAATTATAAAATGAGGTATTTTATAATGCATCATTTATAGAGGACTGGAGTGTGAAGCAGAACACACTGTTTTCCTGTTCTTCAAAAACCAGGTTTTATTTGGTGTCAGCAAACTCCAATGTAGAACCTCTGAGGGGAGGGCATTCTGCAAAGTCTGCACGCCTACTGAGCAGGCCGTACTCTTAGTGAATGTCCATGGCACTCAGGCAACAGCAGCATTAGAGCAGGGCCTCAGATGTCAGATCCTTGGCTAACATGGGTTTCTGGAAAACATTTACCTGTTGAGGTTAGTCGGACTATGGGGATCTCCTTAGCATCTAGGCATTTGTCAGTTCCTCTGTACATGGGAAGACTGACAACAAGTAATTCCTTTTATTTGAAGCTAGTGCATGCCCCTGCATGCTAATCAAGCTGTGACTTGATTAACAAGGAGCTTTGCTTCAGCTGTCTTCAAACAGCTACAAAAAGAATTATGGAAATCTTACAGCCTTGTGCACTCTTGCCAACCACTGTTTGTTTGTTTAAAAATATTTTTATCCTGCCTTATCCAAGGTGGCTAACACAATAGATTCAAATAGTCAAAAATATTATATCAAATAAGACACAGTTTAACCTAATCTCAGCAAAACCATGACTGAACACCTTCTTTGTTCTCCAGATGTTGGTCCAGTTCAAAATACAGTGCAGGTTGAGTCTCATTATTCATGAGGGTTCAGTTCCCAGCACTCATGTGGATGGCAAAAACCACACAAAAGTAAATCAATTTGAAAAACAAAGTCCCTTTGCTTTGATGTTATTTAAAAACAGCCTTGCTGACCTTTTGAAATGCACACAGAGGCAATCAGTCTCTCTCCAGGTGCTTTAGGTTCATTAGGAGGCAGCAATCCCTCCCTTCACTAGGAACCCCAGCAAGGGGGAAAGAATGGGTGATAATCACTGCCATTTAGCCTTCTTTCACGTGCTCAGGGGGAAGGGAATGGTAGCGTTTGCCTTGTGCCTGAAGAATGATTGAGGGATTGTCAGCCTGCAGCCCTTTCTCGAATTCATGAGGCTATTGTTAAAGGACTGTTTTAAAGTCCACTTAATAATAATAATAATAATAATACAGGTATTTATATACTGCCTTTCTAGGTCGTCAGATTTATCCTCAGACTTTATTCAAGGTGGTTTATATAGGCAGGCTATTTAAATCCCCGTAGGGATTTTTACAATTGAAAGAAGGTTCTATCTTTCAAGAACCCATATAGGCTGATGGATTCTGAGCAGTCTGTGAGAGATCAGATCTTGGGCTGGTGGTGGACAGGTCAATGTAAGTGTCAACTCAATGTGCGGCGGCAATAAAGAAGGCCAATTCTATGCTTGGGATCATTAGAAAAGGTATTGAGAACAAAATGGCTAATATTATAATGCCGTTGTACAAATCTATAGTAAGGCCACACCTAGAGTATTGTGTCCAGTTCTGGTCGCCACATCTCAAAAAAGACATAGTGGAAATGGAAAAGGTGCAAAAGAGAGCGACTAAGATAATTACGGAGCTGGGCCACCTTCCTTATGAGGAAAGGCTACAGCGTTTGAGCCTCGTCAGCCTAGAAAAGAGGCGCCTCGGGGGGACATGATTGAGACATACAAAATTATGCAGGGGATGGACAGAGTGGATAGAGAGATGCTCTTTACACTCTCACATAACACCAGAACCAGGGGACATCCGCTAAAATTGAGTGTTGGGAGAGTTAGGACAGACAAAAGAAAATATTTCTTTACTCAGCGTGTGGTTGATCTGTGGAACTCCTTGCCACAGGATGTGGTGATGGCGTCTGGCCTGTATGCCTTTAAAAGGGGATAGGACAAGTTTCTGGAGGAAAAATCCTTTACAGGTTACAAGCCATGATGTGCATGTACAACCTCCTGATTTTAGAAAAGGGCTATGTCAGAATGCCAGATGCAAGGGAGAGTGCCAGAATGAGGTCTCTTGTTATCTGGTGTGCTCCCTGGGGCATTTGGTGGGCCGCTGTGAGATACAGGAAGCTGGACTAGATGGGCCTATGGCCTGATCCAGTGGGGCTGTTCTTATGTTCTTAAGAACCACAACATTTCAGATGTTTCTTTCTGATCTGGTTTCACATTCTGGCCTCCATTCTCCCACGTTCAGAGCAGATGGAATAACTCGGCTCAGCTTGACAGCTGCTTTAAGGTCGAACAGTGCCAGTGGCCTCGAACTGGCGACCTGCGGATGTTATCTTCAAGCAAACAGAGGCTCTACCCTCTAGACCAGATCTCCTGCCTGTGGAGGCTACTTCTCATCAAGCTGAGATAGAAAAATCTGTGGATAAATAAGTTATACCTGTAATCACTTTTATGACTGTCTTTCTACAACAGTAAAAAGCAGTTTTTTAAACTGTGATTTTAAAGGGGCGCATTTTTTTTGCCTTCTCCAGGGATCAGCACATTCCTTCTCATTTGCAGGTGCCATTCGTGTTGAATCAAATCCACGTACAAAAAATTATGTATAACAAGATTGCACCTGTATTACTATATTTTGTTTCTCCATCTTCTTCTCAGTGCTGTCATGGTTTGGATTGGACTGACCAACTTTAGCTCCTCTGGATCATTACACTGGGTAGATGGGAGCCTGGTAGGTTCATTCCAGAACTGGATGTCTTCTAGCAGACCGGAGAGAGAGAAAGAAATCTGTGTACAGATGCTTCTCCTGCATCCAAAGGGACACTGGAAATACAGTCCATGCTCTGGGAAATCATCATTCATCTGTGAAAAGAGAGCTGGAGGTACTACGAGTAAGATCTAGTTATTTGTTTGCCTATTCCTGAAAGGAAAGGATGAGCCTAGATATTCACAGGATTGCCATTTCATAATATTAGAAGAGTTAAAAATGAAGGGATTAATTAGGAAGCTGAAAAGCAGAATCAGAACAGTCAAATCTCTTCAGGAAACCTGGAAGTTACATAAAACCACTATAATAGCGGCTGAGATAAAATGTATAGAGCAGCCAAAAGAGGGTGCAGTCTGATCAGAAAGACGCTAGAGTGATGAACTAGCAGTATTATGGAAGCTATAAAAGGAGTGAAGTCTTTTTAAAAGTGTAATCTTGCCCTAATCAGGAAAAAATAAAGCACATATACTTTAAAAAGCAAATGTAAACTGGCAAAAAGCAATGAAAGAAGGAATTTGAGGAGCTGATTGCTAAAGATACAAGCAAATAATGGAAGAAGCCTTTAAATATCATGCATCAATAATTAAAAACCAGAAAGAGACCTGGGAAGATCATGAGCTAACAAAGATGTAAAAGAGAAGTCAGCGGAAAATGCTGATTGTGCAAAGGGCAATGCAACAAGAGGCTAGCCATGTCTACTTATTGCACAAATCCTAGGCATGTCAGCTCAAAAGTAAGTCCCATTGAGTTCAGTGGTACTTACTTCCAGGTAAGTGTGTATGGAATTGCAACCTTAGGCTCAAATCCTAACCAACTTTCCCACACTGACATAACTGTGCCAGTGGGGCATGTGCTGCATCCTGCAGTTTGGTGGCAGTCATGGAGGCCTTCTCACGGTAAGGTCTCAATGTTTGTTCCTTTACCTCAGAGCTGCATTGCCCTTGCCTTGGTGCTGGAAAGTGGGTTAGGATTGCTCCCATAATCTGAGATCCACACTATCCCTTTCCCTTCTGGTTTAAAATTGGCCCAAATCACGTTACTTTCCATTGCTTTGCATGTACACTGGCATGTCTTCTTCCTTTTTCTGACATTCTTTGACCTGCCTTACAGCAAGTTTTCATCTTGCAAAAACAGGAGAAGTGTTTGAAGGACTTTCCATGTGTTCTTTGTCCACAGCCCTGCTTCCCAGTACAAACTTCTATCTGACAGGAATACCAGTGTTTAGTGGTGTCCATGACATGAAGAATATCAGTACCGGAAAGGTCATTCCTTCCTTGGGAGCCAATAGTGTTGAGGTAATGCTTTAGATGAGAGTTGGTTCTTGGGCCATTTTACTTGTGTACTAGAGACAGTCCACTAATTCACAACACCCATTACTGAGATACCTTTAGGAACAGGTTAACATTTGGCTGGGGCACAACAAAATCAAGAAAAGGCAGAGACTTCCTGTGTGCCTTGTCACTGTAATTTGCCTCTCACATCTAGCACTTTAGAACACTGTCAACAACCCTTTTCCTGTAGTAATACAGGCTAAATCACAGGATTTTTTTATTTTATTTTTTACACAGAAGGAAACTGGAGCTTTTGCTATTACAGGAAGTGCTTGTTAAGTGGGGAAGATTGGGCCTTTTAAATTCTATTCTCCAGGTCAGCATTTTCACAGGCCTACAAAATTGAGGGTCAGAAAAGTTTTTCCCAACTTTATGGTGGTTTGATATGAACTTGGGGTGCTGATTCCAAAAATGGCATCCGTTTTACCCTATCACCTCTAGTTTTGGAGATATAGTATAGCCTCATTAGCGAATGGTTCAAGCAGCTTCCTCATGAGGAAGACTACACCATGGCTTCCTCATGAGGAAGCTGCTTGAACCATTCACTAAAGAGGTGATACCGTGTCTCCAAAACTAGATGTGATAGGGCAAAATGGATGCCATTGTTGGAATCAGCACCCCAAATATACCCAGGAAATGGTGTAATGTTTAAGGAAGCAAAATGTGTGTTGGCCTGTGTTTTCAATCTTTTTAATCTCACAGCACACTGACAAAGTGCTAAAATTGCCAGGGCACACCATCAGTTTTTATGACAATTGACAAAGGCACACTGCTCTGCAGGAGAGGGGCTCACATTCCCTAATGGCCCTACTAATAAATAACCTTCCCACAAACTCCTGCGGCACACCTGCAGATCATTCTCAGCACACTAATGTGCAGCACTGATTGAAAATCACTGCTCTAGATATAATAGTGCTGGAACATACTTTCACTCCACTGTTCAAATCTGGTGATCTTGAAATTTGGAAAGAAAGCAAGGAGATGGCAAAAAGAGAAAAAAACGTCACAATCAGTGACATGTAATTAGACAATAGCATTAGACAATACATTATGCCTGAATATATTTTTAAGAGCTGGTGTTGTCCAGTGTCTTCTTGGTCCCTCGTGTATTCTCTTATGACTGTTTTCCGGGACTTGTTTTTGTTTTGAAGCTCATGCTCTTTCCTGGCCTCTGGTTCAGCCACAATGGCACAGTCACCTCTATAGACTTTGGTGTGCAAGCAATAAAGAAGCCAGTTCAAGCCCGTTTCCAGATATTCCACCCCAACTGCAGTCCCAACCAACATTTGATTCCGCCTGGTAAGAAAGAATAACTCCTCCTACTCTCCTTCCGGTACATTTTTTATCCACCAAAATGTGCAGCTTAACTTTTCCTTCATGGTGCATTGGCTCTGTTTGGTGATGTCATATCACCAGTTAATTCAGATACGAGAACAGTCATGAGCCCATTCCAAACTTTTTGGCAGGAGGGCCACATCATCTCTCTAACACAGTGTTGTGGGCTGGGGAAAAAAGAATTCACATTTCAAATTTGAATAAATTTACATAAACAAATATATTAGAGATGTAACTTACATGACTGAATGAAGCTCTTGCAATAGCTCAAGGCCTTGCACAAAGCAAGGCTGGCCTTTCCTTTGCTGCCAATGCTGCATCACAGATGTGTAAAGCAAGCAGTGGAGGGAGTCCTTGGCCTGCAGCTCATACGAGAGGTCAAACAGTCGCCCTCACACTGAGAACAGCTGTGTCGGGCCAGCATGGGCTCCAGCTAGTCTCTGGAATGCCAGAGGCTCATTGGAAACTGGGGGCTCCCTACAGGCCGGATTGTGGGTCCCTGAGGCCCCTGGGTCAGAGTTTGGGCATCCCTGGCATATCACATGTGTTTTTATTTCCCAGGATGTACATTGCTTCATACACCTTTTGCCTGCTGTCACTCTGCGCCACTCTGCAGCACCAGGGGTGAATGCCCAAATGGGCAGCAGTGGTGCCCTTTGAAGGATCGCTGTCTGAACGTATCCAGTCCATGCAGTTCATATGCCTTTGAGGACACAAATGCCCATATCCAGTGGTTCCCACATCCTCCACGATACAAAGGGGTTCCACCATTGTATTCCCTAGAGGCTGATCTTCCCTTATTGCTCACTCCCAGCCATGAAAACAGCAACATCCATGTAAGTGTGTCCAGTAGAGCATGCAAGATTTTTAAATGTCTTGGAATAGCCATTCATTTTCATTGTTTAAGCCCCCATTTGTTTTGCCATTCATTAAGTCAATTTACAATTGTTCAACCACAATTCCTTCTGTTTTCATTTTGTTATTCATTTTCATGATGGGAAGAGGGAAATTATAATAATCATATTAATAATTAGACAAGGTGGCATACTTTTTTCTTTTCTTTAAACTGTTATTGAAGGGTAAAAGTTGAGCTCCTCCAAGCAATTGCCTCCTGGTGGCCACCATGTTTTTCCCTCCATAATATTCTGGAGTTGGTCCAGGGCATTGTGGGGAAAAATATGGCATCCCCACTCAATCTGAAGACTCCCTGACTGTGTTACTGACAGCAGTGAAGATGTCTTTCTTTTCTGAGGCCACTATACCAGTCACATCCTACCCAACAGAACATCTCTCTTTAAAAGACAACCTTGAGATCCACTGGAATCCTCTGTTAGAAATACTGCCTGTATGCCAAATGAGAGCTTCATGGGCACATGAGTAGGATTTTACTGTGGGAGCAATCAGATGATGGGATGCCCTCTCCTTGGAAGTCCGTTTTAGTCTCACCCTTGCTATTCTATTCTTCAAAACACTTTGTTTCGTTGGTTTTACTAACCAGAGGTAAAGAGAAAGTAGAACATGCCTCTATTTTTAGTTAAGTGTGTAGTGCTCTTGCTTTGGGAGCTACATGTATTGCTGTATCATTCCACTTCTTATATGTTGTCTTACACCATATCAGCAAGGAGAGTTGCACGAAGGCCTTAGCCTGTGTGTGTGTGTGTGTGTGTGTGTGTGTGTGTGTGTGTGTGTGTGTGTGAGAGAGAGAGAGAGAGAGAGAAGGCTGTCTCGAAATGTTCCTGATGAGACACAGTTTTCTGTACTTTTTAGGTTCTTCTCCCAAAGGAAGAGATCTTTGTCCATCCAGATGACATCATAGGGATCCAGCATAATGCTGGCACAGGATCACTTGTGCGATGCTTGCCACATTTGGATTCCCCTTGGCGGCAGAGTTACATCAGCCTCATAAAGGATCATTGGTGGGAAGGAGGTGTTGCTGGCCTCTCCAACTCCACCTGGGTGGACAGTATCCTTTGTGATATCCGAGTGACTTTTGCACGTGAGACAAAGAGTTTGGTGACCCCACCATTGGGCCAAAAGTTGGAACCTGGCTTTTACAAGTACATGGCAACAGTGAGGAATGCTGTCAGCAGCACACAGGCAAGCTGCATGGTACAGGTGCAGTCAAAAGTCAGTGATTTGCAGCTCATCTATCCCGAGCCACTCAGTGGAAAACTCAACATAGTCACAAAGCAGGAGGTTTTGCTTGTGGTCAGGATTGGCTCTGGTTGTAAAGCTGTGGCTCACTGGATGACACCAGTGAACAGGACTGGGTTGCTGTTTGTAGACACTTGCCCAGCAGGTATTATGACACAAGTCCCTGCCTGTTTCCGAGACACCACAGATGTCTGGTTCTCCTCAGTGCAGCTCATAACGGATGAGCCAAGAGATGAGGAGATTTTGGACATCGTTGCCTCCAATGAAGTCAGCACTCAGAAGCTGTCAGTGAAGATCCAATTCTATGACACCATCGAGGGACTCCAAGTGGTGCCCCCTGGACCCTGTCGGATGCTGGTGGATGTATCTCAGGTAGATTATGATGTCCATATAAAATCCAGAGAGAAATACGGAAGCGGCATTAGTTGCTGCACCCTAATGCTACTTTTATTCTTAGTGGTCTCGGGATCATCCCATGCTCCTGCCATAACATGAAGCCAAACAGCTTCCAGCAACTCCTGCAATTTACAGCCATTAAAGAGAATGGCTGTAAATGGAAAATGATTTCTTTTCAATCAAAACTTATAGAACTCTTTGCCTTGCCGTTTGCTTTAGGGCTCAAACAGCTAGACTGGTGATGTGGGGAATTCTGTCTATACCTTAGTATGAACTTGGTAGCCATCATTTGCAGTTTGGTGAGAAGGTTGATACAGCCTGACTAGAATATATTGTAATTTTGTGAAGACTGGGTGCCCAATACTATCCATCTTTCAAGCACCGGTGCAGCTGCAATGCAGCCCTGAGGTAAGAGAACAAATGTTCCCATACCTTGAGGAGTCCTCTGTGACTGCCCCACCACCACAGGATGCAATGCACGCCGCATTGGCATGGCTACACTGGTACTGGAAAATTGGATAGGATTGGGCCCTGAGTTGGGTGGTACAGAGCTAGGAAAAAGTGCAGGCGTAGTCCTGAGGGCAGAGAAGACAAGGAACTGGACAGAGAAACAGAAGTCATGGAAATGGACAAGATTTTATGCAGTGCACAGAGACCCCTGACCCTCAGCAATCATAAACATTGGAATCTTGGTGTAATTGTGTGTGTGTGTTTTAATGAATGTGATGTCCAGGCCACTAAATTTTATGGAAATCTAGTTTCCAGGTTGTATTTTATGCTACATGCAAACAAATCCTAGACTATGGCAACTTTTGCTTATTTTGTTATGTCTATTTCTCAGCTATTAGGAGATGGAAAAATGCTCTTGAGAAGCAATTTGATGCTGTAACTTGTTCAGGCCCACTTCCTGCTTCCTGTTACCTAGTTCAAAGTCCAGCCATGACTGAGCCAACTTCTGAGCCATTCTAACTGTTTGGTACCTTTTCTTTGGTCAGGTGTTTACTGCCAAGATCAGCCAGGGCTCCTCTGTCTCTTACATCTGGGTCATCGATAACATGGATATGTTTGCCTACAATGGTCAGAACTACAGTGTCACATTCAGGAGACCTGCCACATACCAACTAAAGGTATGGTAGGAGGTCTGGTCAGGAGGGTCAACTGGTCAACTAGGGCAGGAGGTCTGGTCTAGAGGGTAGAGCCTCCATTTGCCTGAAGATTAACATCCACAAGGTCGCCAGTTCGAGGCCACCGGCACCGTGCGACCTTGAAGCAGCTGGCAAGCTGCAGCTGAGCTGTTCCATCTCCTCGGAGCGTGGGAGGATGGAGGCCAGAATGTTAAACCAGATCGGAGTGTAACATCTTGAATGTGGTGGTTCTTGAAAGAGAGAACCTTCTTTCAATTTGTAAAAATCCCTGCGTGGATTTAATAAGCCTGCCTGTGTAAACCGCCTTGAATAAAGTCTTGAATAAAGACCAAGAAAGGCGGTATATAAATACTGTATATTATTATTATTATTATATTATTACCAACTAAAGGTAAGAAAAACAACCATGCCAGGAAAAATACAGTAGAACAAGGCACCTGTATTCATCTCAGACAGTATAAGCAATAGTAAGTACTTCTATAGCACTTCACATACATCATATCAGTATTACTTACAACCAACCTGTAGGCCTGTTTTATGTCATCTCTATTACAGAAGTGAGGTCTGAGAAGTTTTCCTAGGATTGCTCAGTAAGTTCATTTTTTTGAAGTAGGAACTTTTCAGCTATTCAGCTCATCTGCAGCTACCTACAGAAGCCAATAGATAACTGTGCTCTTGTGAATGTTGTTGGGAGATACTTCACTAATCTGAGGAATGGAAGGCACCAAAGAGTTATAAAAAAACAGATTTCTCCTCTTTTTCTGTAGGTGACAGCCAAGAACCCTGTGAGCTTCAGATCTTGGGAATTGGTTCTTATAGCTGAGCCCATGAAGCCATTGGCTAACCCTGAATTGCTGGGACTCCCTGGAGTCGTGGCAGTCAATGCTCTGCAGACCCTGGTATTCACGGTGGAAGTAGACACAGCCATGGATTTCACTGTGAGGTGAGAAGCAAGAGAAAGAAGTCTGGATAGATGCTTCCACAGTGATGGCCCGTCACAGAAGTCCCAAGTAACCAGAGACATTTCTGATACAAAGTTTGAATGAGGAGCACTTTAGAACAGCCAGTATTCAAAGTCAGTTGTCTGCCTCCCAGTTGCACATGCTTGATCTCGTCTGATCTCAGAAGTTAAGCAGGGCCAGGCCTGGTTAGTACTTGGATGGGAGACTGCCTGGGAATACCAGGTGCTGTAGGTTTATACCATAGTCTTTCGAGACTGAAGGTTGCCAACCATTCAAAGTCAATTCATAGAACCCTGTAAGCAGTGGTTCTCAAACTGTGGGTCGTGACCCACTTGGTGGGTTGCGACCTGATTTGGGGAGGGTCGCAAAAAATTTGAAAAGATTCCTTTGAATAGATTCTTGCAACAAAGTTTGGGAAAGGAGGATTTAGGGCTAAGAAAAGGATCTTCCTTCCCATAATGAAGGATTCACTTGTTGAAAGTTTTGATGCGCAGCAAAATGTAGAAAAGTACATTTCTTCCTATATAGAAACTAAAGCACTGAGCATGCCCAGGAGAGGGAGGAGGGAGGGAGAGAGATTTCTCATATAGCCTATCCCTGACATGCTTGTTTTCCATTTGAAGGGAGGTAGCCATCCTTATTGCCAGAGCTCAGTCTTGCCTATAGAATGTGTGGTCAATAATGTAACTGTAACTGTTCCCAGGTGTTTTTTGTTTGTTTGTTTGTTTGCAGTGGTGTCACTAGGATTCACGTCACCCGGTGCAGGAGGCCTGCACATCACCCCATGCAGTGGGCAGGGCAACACCCCAGGTGGTAATGTTCTCAAACTTTTAGCACCGGGATCCACTTTTTAGAATGACAATCTGTCCAGGACCCATTGGAAGTGATGTCATGGCCAGAAGTGACATCAAGCAAATTAAAATAAATAATTATAAATAATTAAATTAAAATAAAAGAAATAATTAAACAAGGGGGAGCCAGTCCTGTTCCACTAAGTGAATTTTTTCTGTAGCCTACCTGCAATAACACCACCCCCAAAAAGAATCAGTGAGATTTCCAGCCCTCCCCAGTGCCCAGTTTAAAGTTCTTCTGTTTCAAGCATATCAAGATAAAGGACCACCTGACTTTACAATTGCAAAATAGAAAACTTCCCCTTACCAGTTCAAGCCTCCTTTTTGTCCTTTTTAGTGGGGGAGGGGGGAGGCTGCCTTCTGGAGCATTTGCTGCACTCTAGTTCCATCGGATCGGGATCATTCTGGTGTCCTCATATTCCCCTTTGCCTGGCCTGATCACAAGCCAAGGCACGACTGCCTACTCGCAAGTAAACGCGACCGTGAGGCTGTTTCGCTGTCAATAGGGCTCAATACATTAGCAGCTGGGAGGGAGGGACCTCCTTCTCGGATGTTTTGGGGGGGCTGCATTCATTGGATCAGGACCATTCTGGTGTCATTGGATTCCTCTCAGTCTGCCCTTTCCAACAAACTAAGGCAAATATGCCTACTCATGAGTAAACATGCGATACAACTCAGTTTCACTTTCCATAGTGCTCCATGCATTTTTTTTCCTTCCTGTTTTTTGGCCATAACTTTTGAAGGAAAGGAGCTATTTTGCTCTGGTTTTTTGCATTGCATTCTGCTGGAAAGTCTGCATCCAGCAGTATATGGCATGACGGGATTGCTCCTCAAACCGTGATTTCAGCGCGTCACCCCCAGTGCGTGTCACCCCCCCTTGCGCTTCACCCGGTGTGGCTCGCACCCCCCTAGCAACGTCACTGTTTGTTTGTTTGTTTGTTTGTTTGTTTTTTTGCACATTCAATTGATGTTCAATTGATGTGCACATTAATAAGATGTGATCAAATACATTGTGAAATGTCCATGTTCAGAAAGCCATACTGGGGAAACAGAAACTGTACCACAGGAATTGGCAGAGACAAAGAATCAGTGCACTCCAGGTTCCTGCTGCAAGGCAAGACCATTCACAAAACAGACTCACACAGCTCAAATGATGCAATCAACAACTGAAGAACAACCACAATACATACAGGGAGGCAGCAAAGCCAATAGGTCCAAATGACTCAAGGAAGCAAGATGATCTATCTTCTTCAGAAGAAGGCAAACAAAACAAGCAAATATGGATAACCAAAATAACTAATCCACACTGGAGAAAATTCCTTTCTGATTCCAGACAGGACTATTACTTAGAATCAAATTGTGAGAAAGCCTGTGTAGAATCATAGTCCAACACCATGTGCATGGGCAGAATCTCTTATACCCTACCACCTACCATCCTGGAGACGTTTTCTTAGCTAATAACACCCCTATTGCTTAGATCAGTGTTTCTCAAACTTTTTAGCACTGGGATCCACTTTTAGAATGACAATCTGTCAGGGCCCATCAGAAATGATGTTATTAACCTGGAAGTGATGTCATGGCTGGAAGTGACACCATTAATGTGCAGCGCATTCCTATCTTTCGTTGGAACAGGCAGGCCAAGAGGCCTGCGCTGTATCCAGCACAAGGTAGGGGCCCAAAGTGGCTCAGCCTGAAACTGTTCCCCTTACCCCTGGGTAAACCACCACAGCCCCAGTGGGTCTCCTCAGACTTGCACCATCTCCAGAGGTGGCATAAGTCAGAGAAAAGTGGAGTAGCTTGCTGCCGCTCCGCACTGCTATAGAATGGGGGCTAGGATCCAGCATATCTGCTGGGTCCCAGCGCTGCCTCCCACTCCCCGCTGGCCACCCCCAGGACCGTCCTCTGCCCTCCCTCCCCTAGCCCTGGAACGCCTCCCTCCCGCTTCCTCCCTGTCCGCCCCAGACCCTTGCTTTGGCTGAGCTTGGCCATCACAAGTCTCTCTTTTGAGATTGGTGTGGAGGCTGGATTCAGCTTCTGCAAGCCGGTGTGCGTCCCTGCACCATCCAAGCCAACTCTAGAGGAGATGCAAACATGCTTTATGGCACGTTTGTGACAAGGGCACATTAGGATTGCAACTTTAGGCTTCAAACTTAAGCTGTGATCAGATCAGCCAAAAACCCCATTGTAAAGTGCGCTTGTGCTGTTTTGCATAGCTCAGGATTCAAACATTCCAACTTAGCAGTCAAAGCAGAATGCAGAGTTGGATCCGTCTCCAACCACACAGTCCTCCCCCCTTTCCAACATGCCATCATCCCACCTATTCAGGGCAAAACACCATGTCCCTCTCTCACTTGGAGCCCGCCCTGCCAAGCAGCTCTGTACCCTTTATTTTCAATGGAGGCTGAGCTAGGTGCTACGTGACCCACCTGAAACCCACAGATTGAGAAACACTGGTTTATTTATTTATTTATTGAATTTATATCCTGCCTTTCTATCCAATGAAGGGCACTCAAGGCAGCTCACAATTAAAACCATATTTTAGGTTGTAAGAAGACTCTATTGATTCAGTCTAAAGGTCCATCCAGTCCAGCATTCTGCTTCCTGTAGTCGCCAACTAGATACCTTCAGAAACTCCACAAGCAGGGCATGAAAACAATGGTCTTCTCCTGTCAGCCTCCTCCTCCCACCACCCAACATGGGAAACTTGCTTCTGACTTTGGCAGTTCCATTTAGCTGTTATGACCAATTGTGATGAATAGATGTTTCCTTCATATATTCATGCCTTTTCAAGCTATAAGCTACTGGCTATCTTCACATCTTGTAAGAGTGAATTCCATAAATTAATTGAATTGTGCCACAAACATCATGCCAGAGATACCTTCCAGATGAGGAATAAATTTTGTAAAAGACTTTTAGGTTGCTGAAATAAATTGTGCCACAAGGACTTACAACGTGCAAATCACTGAGATATTGTTTGACTTATAGACCTCTGGCAGCACGCACTGTATCCATCTTGTGAAATAAGGAATTTTTGGCAGAGATCAAAGGTGATGATGGATAGTGTGTCAGGAGGAGGGGAGGTGATGAGCGTGGAAGGAACTCAAGAGGAACTTGATATTGCTGTTCTCGGTCTATATTCAGGCGCAAATTGGTTGATCCTTCTGGTTTATAGGTCCTCTGGGTCCTCCGTATTCTATCTAGATCAAGAGACATTTCCTGCAAACATTCTGATATGCTGCAAATGTATGTATCCACAGGAGCCTGCCTAAACACAACAATCAGTACAGGAAACTCAAATGAATACATTGAAATACATTGAGGAAAACACTGAAAATGTTAATTGTATTTGTGAATGCTGTTGCTTCATTCCAGCATACCTGATGAATTCTTTGTCTTTTCTATGCTCATGCCTGAAGCAAAGCTATTTCTATTTATAGGTGGAACTTTGGTGATAGCAGCCCGGAAGTAGAGAACTCGCTGTTTCCCCCTTATGATGCTCAGCTACCACGTCCAAATCCGCAGACAGTTCAGGTGTCGGTCAGAGTGACCCATGCGTTCATTCAGCCAGGTAGGGAATGGGATTGGGGTCGGAAGATACCTAGGAGCAGCTTCTAATCATGACTGTTTTCCTGTAATGAATGTGGGGGAGAAAAAAGGGAGTAGAAGGTACAAGCTGTGAGAACAAAGTGGAGAAAGGAATGGGAAAACGGGTGCCAAGAATGTTGCAATTAGTGAAGTAATTAGCGACAACAAGATTGGGATTAAGGAAAGTAGAAGAGTTCAGGCAAGAGCAACACAAGAGGCTCAGATCAAGATAGAATCAGGCAAGAGGATCCAAGCAGAATCTGAGCTGTGTTGTAAAGCCACATAGCTTATTACACTATATGGGCAATTTCCTACTTCTTTCTGTGGTCTCTGAAAGAAACGAATGAGAGTATAACTGGTCTGATGAACCTCTGAGACACAGAGGGTTGTAGCCAAGTAGCATTTTGGAGAAGGGTACCTCATAAAGAGTTTGAGTCTAGGAGGATGTTTGTGCCTTGCCAAGCTACTTGCCACATCTTTTTAGAGGGCTTCCTTTTCTTTAGAATCCAAAGCTCGGAAAAGTATAAGAAATCCAATAAAATGCCAGCTTCTGAAAGAAATACTCCTCCCCTCCTGAGTGACACTATCCTTCTTTGCTTCTATAGGTGACTTCACTGTCAGAGCGGAAGCCTTCAATAAATTTGAGCACGTTCACCAGATAGCCAGAGTCCGTGCTGTCATCCCCATAACCATGGTGACGATACTGCTAATACCGACCTCCCCTTTGGTTGATGAGGTTACTCGGTTTGAGGCCTTAGTGTCTCCTTCCCCCTATGGCATCTTATATTTTTGGAATTTCAGTGATGGGTCACCTGTACAGAAGGAATTAAATTCTACTGTATACCATTCCTTTGAAAAGAGTGGACTGTACAATGTGACCCTAAGAGTCAATAACAGTCTCAGTGACATAACATCGTGTGTGTCTGTGTCTGTCAGTGAAGGATTTATGGGCCTGAATGTGACATGTAGTGGGCCCAGTGAAGTAGGCTTAGCCACAGTTGTCAAGGCTACGCTGAACACTGACACAGATGTCCGCTGGTCTTTTGACATGGGTGATGGGTCCGTTTACAGCAATCTGTCACATGGAATTGTTTCTCACATTTTTGCCACAGAAGGCAAATACAATGTAACGGTAACAGTTCACAGTGCTTTTACCTCCACCAGTGCATCCACCATAGCTGAGGTTTACAAACTTCGGATTACCAGCATCCTGGCTCCAAACTTTCTCTCCAGCAGGGAGCTGATCCTGCTCCAAGCAGTTGTGACCGGGCCAGTGAACGGAATTGTATTCTGTTGGGATTTTCAAGATGGTAGCCCCCCTTCTATCCAGCACGGAGATCCCTCCGTCCTCCACAGGTACATGGCAGCTGGGAAGTACCTGTTGAACCTGACTGTCCATGGGACGCTGAGCATTGTGTCCCAGCATCTAGCCATTTGTGTGGAGGACAAAATCAGCTCAGTTATATTGTTAGCTCCGGTGTCTGCTGCAGCTTTAGGGGAACAGATATCATTCTTGGTTGAAGTGGATCCAGTACCAGACCCCCAGCACATGTACAAATACTATTGGGATTTTGGCATTGGTGAAGAACTGGTGCCTTCTAGAGCTCCAGAAATCACTTTTGTATACCATGAAGCTGGCTTGTATGTGGTAACAGTGACTGTGTGCAACATGATAAGCCAACAAAATGCCTCAGTGTCTGTTGTGGCTGAGAAACCAATTAATACTATCTCTATTCACCACAGTGGTGAAACAGGCATTTTCCTAGCCATGGGAACTGCATACCTTTTTGTGGCTGAAGTTAGTGGGGACACCTCTGCCACATGTAAGTGGAACTTTGGAGATAGTTCACCTCAGCAAGAGGGTCAAAGAGCCTCACACACCTTTCAGAGAGCTGGAGATGTTACCATCATGGTTGTGGGCAAGAATCTGGTCAGTCAAAGGACAGCTACACTCACCATGTCTGTGTTAACTCCAGTTAAGCTATTGACTGTACTTGTTGACCAACCAGTGGGTGAAGTAGGACATAAAGTCACCTTTAGAGCTTTCTTAGCTGCAGGGGATCATGTTCACTACCACTGGACTGTTGATGAAGCAAATGGATTTCAAGAGGGGGCAACCATTTTCTCTCATACCTTCCCTACTCCTGGCACCTTTACAGTGTTTGCTATGGTGGAGAATATGGTGAGCATGGAGAAGGCTAATGTCACCATAGAGGTCCAGGAGCCAGTCCAAGGGATCCTTATCCATACTGAACATGTGGTGCAGGACAGATATGTAGCCATTGCTGAACTCTTCTCCATCTTGATTGAGGCAACCCAAGGTTCTAATGTTACCTTCCAATGGATTGTTTCACACAGAAAGCATCAATTATGGACTGTGAAGGGGCAAGTGTTTTCATTTTGCCCTAATACAAGTGGGGAGCTCCTGGTAGAAGTGAAAGCTGGGAATGCTCTGGGAGAGGTAACTATGAATCTTACCCTGGAGGCCTTGGAGAGAGTTTATGGCATCAAGGTTCATTCAGCCACTGACAGGGTCGCAGTGGGAAAGCCAGTACATCTGAATATCACGGTGACTTCTGGAACAGATCTGTTTTACTTGTGGAAGATGGAGGAGGTTGCACAACTCCTGTTTACTACCACTTCCTCCCTTTCTTACATCTATACCACTCCAGGCATCAAACTTATTTTTGTCAATGTTTCCAATGCTCTAGGATCCAGCTGTGGCTCTAGAGAACTCAGAGTCCAAGAACCTGTTTCTGGGGCAAACTTCATTGTGGCAGGAACCATGCAACCTTTCTTCTTGAAATCAGGCACCTCTGCAGAGCTTCTGGGTGTGGTGGCAGCAGGCTCTGACCTCATGTGGGAATGGGAGTTGCAGAATGGAGAAGGAGAGAAACTGATTTTTCATGGACAGAATATCTCCTTTGAATTTGAGCAATTTGGAGACTACAAAGTATTTCTGCAAGTTTGGAATGATGTCAGTGAAAGTAGGTTTCTGGATACCATCTCCATCCAAGAACCTGTGGATGGCTTGGCGGCAGCTGTGGACGAACAGAGTGTATGCACAGATGATGAGGTTACTCTTATGTTGCGTGTGCTGAAGGGCACAAGTGTGGCCTTTGTCCTCCACCTTCCTTCATTGGGCATTCATGTGGATAACACTGAAGGGATCTTTCACTTTTCTTTTCCCATGTCAGGCTATCACCAGGTACAAGCATTTGCTTTCAACAATGTTAGTAATCAGACTGTCTCTATCATGGTGGAGGTCCAGGAGAAAGTAAAGGGGTTGCACCTCCTCAGCTATTGCCCATCTATCCTAGAATCCAACAAGGAACTTATGCTCAAAGCAGATGTGCAAGCTGGGGAGAATATTACCTTCTTCTGGGTGTTTCGACTCCCTGGACTTCCTGACTATAATGTCACAGGCCAGCAGATCACATATGTACCTTCTGGTAAGGGCAACTTGACCATTCAGATAGAAGCCAGGAATGCTTTTTGTGCAGATGGTCTTACACTTATAAGAACCTTACAGATACCAATAGAAAGTGCTACTTTATCCACCAATGGCACAAAGACATTTGTCAATCAAACAGTGGCATTTGATGTGATAGTTGTTGGTGGCAGTCATCTTCGCATGGAATGGAAATTTGGGGACTCTGTGGAGACCCATGTCAGTGAAAGAGCTTGGAAAGTATTTCACAAGTATCACCAAGCTAGTGATTACTTGGTAGAGGTGAGGGTCTACAATGAAATCAATTTTGTCGTGGCACAGACAAAAGTCACTGTACTGCAGCTGGACTGTGAAAGCCCCAGTGTGAAGCTAGTGAATCTTCCTTCTTTAATTTCCAAATCCCACACCAGCTACTTTGAGGCCGATGTAGACTTGAAAAGGTGTACAGCCCACCGGGCCTTGTATCAGTGGGAGATATTCCACAATTCCAGCTGTGGTAAACTTTCAGAGACCAACCTAGTCTCATTCCCTAATGTAAATATGCGAACCCCACACCTGGTGCTCCCAAAGCTGTCCCTAAATGTTGGTCCCCATTGTCTGTGTTTCACTGTCTCGCTTGAGAACACTCCTCTGACCCAGACAGTTGCCAGCAATTTCACTGTGCTTTCCAGCAAACTGGTACCAGTAATTCAAGGAGGATCCTGGAGGATGTGGACAGCTAAACTGGATCTGGTTTTGGATGGAAGCAAATCCTATGACCCTGATGTGGAGATGGATAGAGATTTCTCTCTGGAATACCAATGGGGCTGTAATCTACAGGTAATAAGAGACTCGAAAATGATAGCAATAATGCACATAGGTTTCACAGTCATGGTAATTAACCAATGGGATAGATAGCTCAAGAGAGTAGGCTCTCCCTTTATACAGAGCCCTTCAGCTGTTATCAGGTATTCTGATTGCAAGTATGTGGAACTCCCAAGCAGCTGAAGTATGTTCTTGGTGTGTCCTCTTTCTCTTCAACTCTGCTCGCCACCCAAAACTCTCAAAGTTCAAGCTGTGGAAAAAGATTAAGGAGATGCTGCTGAAATCTCTGTGTTTCATGTCTTTTGTTCTGGAATAAAGTAGTGGAGAATAGTATCCAGCACCTAAGAGTGTTTCCTCCTTGGGGTAGACAAGATAGACTCTGGCTGACTGTCACAGAGGAAACTGAAATAGAAATCAGTGGTATGATTCGGGTGTGTGTCTGACACACACACACGCACGCACGCGATCATAATTTTTCCCTTCTACCTCTTAAAACTATTATATTTCCCTAAACGGGGGAAGATACAAGCCGCCTAGTTTAGATCCTTTCAGTTGGGGAAGTGTAAGTACATAGAATAATATGTCGGAGATGAAGAAGCTGGAATAAACTTCACTCTTCTCTGTAAGAAGATAAATACAGCTCCATGTTTCACAGCTTTCCACTTCCTTGCTCTATTTACTTTAAAGAATCTGTTCTCTCTGGAAAAATATGATATTCCACTTTCTCCGACTTTCCCCAGCATTGAAGCAGAAGCAAGTGACCCAAATGCTATTAATTGATTTCTTTTTGCAGCAGCCTCTGAATGCATCCTCTTCTCTGTGTGACTTTCCTCCCATGGCCAGCACTGACAGAGTGATTGTCCCTCACTCCGTGCTGAATCCAGGGACAGTTTATCACTTCACCCTCACTGTGAAGAAGCTTGGTAAAGATCCCGCTTGGGCAGCACAGATGGTGAGCATGGCTTTATTGTTGTCTTTATTCTCATATGACCACTGTTACAACATAGGTGCTCTTCTTCAGTCTGGCCATCTCAACAGAGAAATACTTCTCTTGGGGTGTAGTACAGTGCCTTGATCCTTTCTTTAAACATAATGGTTGGCAACTTTCAGTCTCGAAAGACTATGGTATAAGCCTACAGCACCCGGTATTCCCAGGCAGTCTCCCAGCCAAGTACAAACCAGGCCTGACCCTGCTTAGCTTTCGAGATCAGATGAGATCGGGCATGTGCAGAACTAGGCGAATACACATGCCCGATCTCATCTGATCTTGGAAGCTAAGCAGGGTCAGGCTTGGTTAGTACTTGGATGGGAGACCGCCTGGGAATACCGGGTGCTGTAGGCTTATGCCATAGTCTTTCGAGACTGAAGGTTGCCAACCATAAGACCATAAGAACAGCCCCACTGGATCAGGCCATAGGCCCATCTAGTCCAGCTTCCTGTATCTAACAGCAGCCCACCAAATGCCCCAGGGAGCACACCTGATAACTAGAGATAACAATATGTAAGCTTGATGCAGAAATAAGGGATATCAGTCTCCCTATAAAGGAAATAAATCCCCAGTTTACCTGGAGTGTTGTGCCTCTCAGATTAGCCACTGGGGCTTTCTTTCTCTCCCCATCATGAGCAGTGGCCTTAGAGGCTGCAACCCTTCTTTAAGGAGAAGGCTGATAATGGCATTGACTTGTTTGCATTTGTGTTTCTCAAACTAATATTGAGCAGATAAGTAAGCAGAGATTTTAAAAAAACAAAAACCTAGGGGGTCTCAGTGTGGTAAGGAGGTTTTTCACCCACTGTTTGCTTGCTTTTATGAGAGAGAATGCTGATCATTGCAGCTTGTGTATGCCTTAGGCTGGAGGGAAACAGTGGTGGCAGTAGACTCATGGTGAAGGGCACTTTGAATCACCCCGCCACACACACACGTACAATCTGCTGCTGATGTAACTCCCCTAATAGATGGGCCCCCCTGGTTGCTTTGTTTACACGAAGTAGTCCATGATGATGTCTTGATTTCTGGATGGCTCTAATAAAAAAGTCTGGTATCTGCCAGCAGGTTTCAGTTGAATCAAGCCAAGCTTTGCCTGTGATCCTTGAATGCCGTTCCTGCAATGCCTTGTCAAGCTATGAGGTCAGCAGCAGTATCCACGTCACGCTGTCTGCACAATGCAAGAGCTGTGACAATAGAATGCTGGTGAGTCACTTCTGATTTCAGGACCACAGAGCATCAGGATTGTCCTTACTTGGCACAGATACTAAGGTCTGGCCATTTAGAAGGAGGGGATCCCAAGATGTGGGATCTGCTACAGCACTCCTCCACGTCTGGACTAGAACCATCAGCAAATCAGGAGAGTTACCCAGGCAATGGTCTAGAATAGGGGTGTCCAAACTTTTTGACAGGAGGGGCCCCATCATCTCTCTGACACTGTGTCAGGGGCTGGGGAAAAAATTAATTAACATTTCAAATTTGAAGAAAATTTACATAAATGAATATATTAGAGGTGGAACTTCTATGAATGAATGAAGGTCCTGCAGTAGCTCAAGGCCTTTAAAAGGCCTTGCACAAAACAAGGCTGGCCTTTCCTTAGCTGCCGTTGCTGAATCACAGATGTGAAACAGCAAGCAGTGGAGGGAGTTCTCATACCACAGCTCACAAGAGAGGTCGAAGGGTCACCCTCATGCTGAGAGTAGTTACATCGGGCCAGCATAGGCTCCAGCTAGTCTCAGGAGGGCCAGAGGCTCATTGGAGACTTGGGCTTCCTGTGGGCTGGACTGGGAGTCCTTGAGAGTCACAGGTGGCCCCTGGCTGGGGTTTGGGCACCCCTGGTAGAATGCTATTGGAGAAAAATACAAGGCTGAGTTGGCGACAATTGTCCAAATGATACAGAATCTTGATTTAGAACTGTAAATCAAGTAGCATATTGCAGACTCATGCTGTCTTCTCAAGGGTTGACTTTGCTCTTCACCTTGGGGTGCATTACCCAATGTGGAGGTTTTAAGTGGTATTGTTGGAGGAAACTTGGTTCCTGGCTCTCTTTATTTCTTTGATGTAGCAGAAATTCATTGAAATTCTTTGGCTAAAGATTAACCTACCCAACTGTATTTGGAATCCCTTTTTATTTTTAATATTCATTTCCCGTCTGCAGTTCTGATCTTTTTCACAGAACAATCAAATCACAGTTCTAAAAAAGCTAGTACTTCAGTACCAGTTTCTGCTGCTGAAACAAGCTAATCAATGCAGCTCGCATCTGCAGCAGGCTGCAGGGAGACAGAGGCAGCAGGCTCAGGGTAAAGGGCACCCCTTCGCTCCCCCACCATCCATTGCTGAAACAAGCTATATCAAGTCACTTCATGGCTGGGCCAGCTATTGTATGGTGACAATATGCTTCTGAGACAGGGAATAAACAACAGGGGATGGCCCCATTACATTTGTGTCCTGCTGGTGAGCACCAAGAAGCATCCAGCTGTCTACAACTGGAAACAGTAGCCTGGACTAAGTGAACCTAGTTCTAAATGGACCTCTGCTTCTTAAAGCTGCTGCTCCTGTTTCCTTTCAAAAGTTAAGTGAGCATATTGTACTGTGTAATGGAGTTGCAGTTCTGACAATACTATGATCTGTCCTCACTGCAAACTTTCCTCTGATCCTTGCAGTACAAATGGACAGCTCAGAGTTCTGATGACCAAGCTTTGATCTTGGACAATGTGACCACTTCTACTGGGGACTCTAATCGTGATCTGGTGATCAGGCAAGGGATCTTGCAGAATGGCATGAATTATACTTTCACAGTGTTTGTCACCCAGTCTGGAGGGCAGCTACAGGGAGCATCCAGCATTACCCTCACCCCAAACAACCCACCCAAGGGAGGGGTCTGCATCTTGAGACCAGAAAACAATATCTACATCTTGGAGACACCAGTAACATTTCAGTGCATGGGTAAGTCACTCAACCGAGTCCCCTCTGACACTTAGGATGCAATCCTAACTGCGCCCTGGGCTGGCGCAAGGGCTGGTGGGAGGGTCACAAATGTGCAGTAAAGCAGGTTTGCACCTCCATTAAAGTAAGTTGCGTGGAAGTGCACTGGCCTGTGAAGGCCAGATCCAATCTCCGTGGTGGCAGGAGACGATAGATCCGCACCAGCCAAGCTCAGCCGACATGGGGGACTAGGGGAGCAGACGAAGGGTGGGAGGAGGTGTTTTGGGATAGGGAGAGGGTAGGCAGTGGGCGGGCCCGTGGGCGGGCAGATGGGGATTAGGAAGCAGGGCCAGGATCTGGCAGTTATTCCTAGCCTCTGTTCACCTTGTCAGTTGGCGCAGAACTGAGTAGACCCATTGTGACTCTCCACAGGGTAAAGGGAGAAGTTTCCAGGAGTCTCAGCCAGCCCCAAACTTGTGCTGGATACAGCGCAGGCCCACCAGCCTGCCTATTCCAGTGCAAGTTAGGATTGCGCTACCTGAGTAGTACTTTCTGGCAATGTTGCAATTGCTGTATTATATATGCTGTAGAAAAGCATTTCTCCAGGGGTGCTACCCTGCTTCAAGTGGGGTTTTAGGGTAGGTTGGGGTTCTCTCTAAAGCAGAAGCTCAAACTGAGGTGAGACCTCTGGTAACAAATCAAGACCTTAGGCAGCTCTGAGGGCAGACAAAAGGAGTTAAGACTGTTTACTGGTATTTGAAGGGCTCAGATGTTGCTCCAGCAAGGACCTGTTGCTCCCTGAGGATGTGTGTATATTCAGCTGTTCAAGGCGTTGTCTCCACCTTTTGTCCAAAGTTTTTATCTTAAAGAGCCCTTGCCTGATTTTATAACAGTCAGATCCAACAGTACTGAGGGGGATATTGGCTCCCTTGCAGAACCCTGAAGGTAATCTTTGGAATTTGAAGAGAGGGACAAAGCAACATCCTTGAGCCGGGGTGCTGGGCCTTTCTCTGGTTCAGGGTGTTCAAGTGGGCTGGGGGAGACTAGGATCTGCTCTGAAGAAATGTCCCTCCCCAAGTTAACCTCCTCCCCTGGGTCTTCCTCCTCATCCCTAGATTGAAAAAATTAGTCAGATAGCATTGCATAGTGTTTGCTTTTGCCTTGGGTATATGCAACCATAGTAAAGGGAGAGGCCACAGCTTGAAATATAGAAGACTTGAGCACTGTCCTTATGTGACTAAGCAGAAGTCATACATAACTTTTATACTTCCTCCAGCCCCTTCTCTATCTCTCTTCCTTTCAGGTTGGATGGATGAGGACAGCAGTAGCCCTGTGCAACTGATCTACTCCCTGACTGCTGAGACATGCTTCCCTCAGAGCAGCCAGTGTTGGCACTACTCTCTTTATCGAGGGATCAAGTCCTCTTTTACCAGTTTCCTGCCGGCAGGCCCTCTTGGCAATCAGTCCAGCATCAATATCCTAGTTGAACTGGAGGACCCACAGGGAGCAAAAACCTTGGCACTGAATCAGTAAATACAGGATCTTTTTTGAATGGGACTGGTAGGAGATCTCTGCACTAGGGCTGCGCCCTGTTCTTCCAGGGGTCACAGTAGATGGAAAGGCAAACAGCGTTGCCTTCTCAATGTTCACTTCCATTTGAAAAATGTGAGCTTAAAGCTGCAGTCACTGTGTTACTTCCTTGGGATAGTTAATTGTTAATAGTCTTTCCTTTTCCCCAGAACCTTGATGGTCTTCATACCTGACCTTCCTTCAGGATTCAAAACGATAACCAGTTGGTTGAAGAAGAAGAGCCAATTGAAGTTATGGGGTATGGTCCAGCAAGGAAATCCACAGGAGGATATACCATATGCCTTGGCTCTAATCAGTCTCTTGAATAAAGTAAGGACTTGGTGGAAGAGAATCCCTTACCTTTGCAAACACTATTTAAACCATTTCTGCCCAGCCCACATGTGTACACATTTGATCCCTGTTACGTATATGCAACGTTGGGCAGAAATGGCTTTATTGACACATATATATCCTGCCCTAACATCCCATTAAAGGGACCACCATGTTGGCTAATGCCATATATAAAACAACCATAAACCATATCAGTTCAAAATAAATCCATAAAATTGGAGGCATTAAAGCAACTTGTAGTTAGAACTGTGAACACACACCTAGAAACTAAGAGCAATAAAAATCAATAAAACTAAGAACCCAATAGCATACTTACTGGCCGTCATTGGTAAGGATCCCATGCTGGCACGGACTGCCAGAAAGCAGCCAGGGCCAGTCATAAAGGGCACTTCAATAGCACACTACTCAGCCCACTGCTGGGAAGGCTGGCGCCTTCCCACCTGTGTTGCCAGCTCTCCCTCTGCCTACTGGAATAGGTAAGATAGTGGAAGAGGCAGGAGGGGGTGGGGGAGGATAGAACAGGGGCAGGAAGAGGGTGAAACTGGGTGGAGAGAGGAGCTGGGGATGGGCAGATTGGGTCTGGGAAGGAGGTGGGTTTGGTGGCAGCAGTGGCCATCAAATCCTATCCCCCTTCTTGGTCCCGATCCCGCAACATGGGTCCATGCAGACCTGCACCAGTTATTTGGCCCATGGAGTCCCCATTGCAGGACCCCGTAAGCCAATGACCAAGGAACTGAGCAGCAGTCCACCATTGCCAACTTCTGGAATCTACTTGATAGGTAAAAGTGGACTCATTGCCTCCAAAGCCAGTCTCTGCCAGGTTCCAAACGGTGACAGACCCAGACATAGCACAGGAATTGTATATCTTGTGACATGATTGAGGAGCTAAACCTGAAACAAGAGTTATGCAGAACTAGCTGGGCCCTTTTCGGGTCCCAGGTTACCTGGTCCAGTTGGACAGAGAAGCTGCAGTACCCTCTCTGTCTGTTATCCAGGTGATGTTGCAGTACACAAAGACCAGACCAATAGCCCCCTTTGCCTGAGAGC
The DNA here is from genome assembly GCF_035046505.1 of Tiliqua scincoides. Classification (NCBI taxonomy): domain Eukaryota; kingdom Metazoa; phylum Chordata; class Lepidosauria; order Squamata; family Scincidae; genus Tiliqua; species Tiliqua scincoides. Next base: position 155,500,150 of record NC_089822.1, read on the forward strand.
CTCCTCAGCTGTACAGGAAGTAAGGTACTTGGGCCCTACTGTTGACTTCTCTGGTTGAAGCTTTTTGGTGCTTTGGCATTTTTGCACTGTTTGAGCATTTGGGCATTTTTACACTGTTCTACTCTAGTTGAGATGCCTGCTGCATAGGATTTTTGTATGTTCCCCAGGATTTAGGAAGACAGGATTACACGAAAGAATTAAGGGACCGAATATCGATCCGCAGCAATGTCACTGCAGCACTGGCCTCCCTGGATGTCTCCAGTGTGAAGGATGTTGTTCAACTGAGTGCAGCACTGAGGGCATGTGTGGTAGGTCTCAGTTGGTGATTATCGTCATGCTCTTGAGGTCAGATAGGCTGTTGCAGAAGTGACTGAAGGTATTTTAGTACCGGAGATAGAACATCCAAACAGCACCGCATGATGGTAAAAATAGAATAAAAATAAATGGCAATTTGCTGCCAAAAATACTCCACCCCACAAATCTGTGGTAGACCTGGGGTTTTGTCTGTGGCATCTAATAATCCATCTCAGCAGATTTCTCTTTCCTCGGTTGGTTGGCAACCTTCAGTCTCAAAAGACTATGATATAAGCCTACAGCACCCAGTATTCCCTATGCAGAGGACAAAAATATTATGCTTAGAGAGAGTGTGGACAGCCCTCTGGCCTCTCCTGCACCTCCTTATCTTGAATGATGAGAGAAAAAAGCTCTTAATGAGGAAATTAAGGAAGTGAAAGACTCACCTGATGCATTTTTTTAACACTGTGGGGAGGAGAGGCAGACACTGAATGTGGCATTTTTCTTCCAACATCAGGCATTCCCAGAAGAGCTCAGTCTTGGATCTCGTGCCCAGATGCTGGAGGCTGCCAAGAGAATGATTCAAGTAATTCACAGAGAAACAGAAGAAGGTCATGAAACACCTTTCTCTGCCGGCAACAGCATCTTGGCAATCCTTGGTAGGCAACAAGGGCAGACAGCCACCACTGCTACAGGAGAGGCAGTTAGCCTACGCTTGGGAATTCACTCAGGTTTTTGTTTCCCCCACCCCCCCCCCCGCTTCCTAGACCAGAATGCTTTCTGTCCCATTAGCCAACTTCTCATATCTGTTCTCTGAAGTGAAACACATTCTTAGGGGTGTTATCTTTTTTCAGATGCTTTTAGTGTTAGACCAATCCAAAGGGAAACCAATGGGTGACTGCCTGGGAAACCACCTTTATAGTGCCTTGAGTTCTTTGATGGAAGACAGGCAGGGCATAAATGTAATGAATAAATATATAACAGCTTTGGCATGGTGACCATTTTCACCATGAAAGGGGTGTTGGAGAAGGGGTTAATACATAACATAAGAAAAGCCCAGGCCAAAGATTCATCTAGTCCAGCCTCATATTTCATATAGTAGCCAGTTTGATGGCTCCAGGAAGTCCACAAACAGGAACGAAGGCACTCATCTACCTGCAACTGCTGAACTTGGAGGTAGTGCATAGCCTTATTGACTAGTAGCCATTGCTGGACATATCCTCCATAAATTTGTCCAATTCCCTTTTGGAGCCACCCAAACTATCTCCCCCCATCTTGCAGTTGTAATCCTAATTGAAAACCTTCCAACAGCTATTTGGGGGGGGGGGGTGAAAGAGCTTAAAGAGAAGGGAGATCTGATCATGGACTGGCAACATCTCATCTAGATACTTTCTTTTAGAACCTATCAGTGTCAGTTTTAATGCTTTTGTTCAAACTGTGAGCGCCAAGGGATGACTCATACAAGTCAAATACCTAAGGCATGCTATCACATTACATAGCAACAAAGGATAATATACCAGATACCAATGTCAAGCCAAGTTCGTATTTCTTTCTTATTATATAAGCATATGAATCTCTGGGAGTCAGGTCAAAGTTAGAGCCTTGTCCTTCTTGACTCTAAGTTATGCACAGATGATAGGAAGAGAATACTGTCTTTTTCCTGGCAGACATGTTGGAGAAAATATGGTGAAGCTGCACAGAGTGTACAATGTGTTCAGGTCATTAAGTGAGAATAGCTCTTTAAAGAGAGATGGTGAGAATGAGTGTAGCAGTAACTTAAGGACAACGGGCCCAATCCTATCCAAATGTCCAGCACTGTTGCAGCTGCAATGCAGCCCCAAGATAAGGGAACATGCATTCTCTTACCTTGAGGAGGCCTTTGTGACTGCCTCCTCACTGCAGGATGTGGAACACACCCTGTTGGCACTGCTGTATCTGTGCTGGGAAGCTGAATAGGATTGGGCCCTATGCCGCCTGATGGTATGTTTTATATTTGTATCTACTACTGATGTTTTTATGGCTTTTGTACTGCTGCATCTGGCTTTTCCTGTTTTACTGCTGTGTTTTTATATTGTTTTATGATTGTATGTAAGCAGCTTTGCATGCCCACATGGGTGGGCTAAAAATGGATTTAATAAATAATTTGCATACTATTGTTCCCAGGGAGGTTGTTAACCACTGCTGATAAAACTCCCCCCACAGTGGATAGCCTTCATTTGTCAAGGGAGCAAGGCTTCAGGAACCAAGTTTCAACAGCCTTCAGTCTCACTCATGCACTAATTAAGTCCTTGATGAAGTCCCGCATGCTGAATGAGGAGACTCTGTCACTGTCTGTCTCTGATATCCATGTTCAGGGGAAAAGGGCAGACTCCAGCAACTTGCTCTGCACAGCCGCTTCTGAAGGGTGCCTCTTCTCTGTGCCCTCAGCACTTGCTGAAAAATTGGCAGGGAGCCAAGAAGTTGTGCAGGTCACCATGGATCTGGCCGTCAACCCCTTCCCATTCAACTACTACATGAATTCTGCTATTTCTACCCATCTTGCACTTTTGGAATTCACCACCCCTGCAGGCGCACCTGTCTCAGTGACCAACCTGCAAAAGGAGTGGTTCATTAGCCTGAGATTGCCAACTGGGAAGCAGAAGCCGCAGAACTTGTCCCAGACCCACATCCTCATCCCACCAGAGGGGTCTGTTAACTTTACTGTGAAAGTGGTGTCAGGAAGCAATGGTACAGGGACGCATATCCATCTCAATGTCACTGTACTAAAAGGTAAGTGTGGCAGAAACAAAGAAGATGGGAGAACCAGCAGGCAAGCCAGACTCAGGAGCTCTGTTCATATTGCGTTTTGGTGAGGTATCCTTTTTTCCAAGCTAAGACTCCAACACTGTAGGCTTTCCTCATAAGGAAGGTGCTTCAGGACTCTGATCACTTGGTTGCCTTTTGGGGGGAGGGGTTGCTTTTTCCAACTCTACAGTATCTGCTTGTTGCCGTCTTTGACTGAAGCTATTCTTGGAGATTTATTTTTCAATCTGATGTAATGTTGGAAGTTTCTGGGGGGGGGGGCCCTTTTAAAATCTTCAGGATTAGTTTTAGTAGACACCTAAAGATTGATGATGATTCCTGGAGACTCCAGGATATTCCTGGAGGGCTGGCATACCTATTATTGATGTATGTTAACCAGAACTGTACACAGTGTTTCAACTGTGACCACACCACAGATTTCTTACATTTTAATTTGTTAGTATGCTCTGAAACTGCATCCCTTGTTACTTCCATTTGACTCAGTTCCTCAGACTCCCTCTCCGAGATGATCAGTTCAGGTAGATATATCTGCCCTTCAGTGAAGGGAGTTCACTCATTTTCTTTGCAGTGTCCATTTTATTTTTAGACTTCCCTTTTATTCCCTCATTATATGAGGGGAAAAAACCAGCTTCCTGCCAGATTTCCTGTTTCTGACATATTTAAAGTCATTTTTATTGTTTGTGTTGATGTTTTTGATTATGAATATGCTCCTCATATTCTTTTTTCTCATCCCTTACTTACATTTATTTTATTTTTTTGTATAATATTTATGTTGCAAATATACTAAAACTGATTTCTCTTCTGCACCAAGGCTCAGGTTTCAGCCAGAAAAAGGAATCCTATCTTTGTCTTTATGGACACAATGCTCCATCACCCAATGAGTTCCACTACACATTGAAGGAAGAAATTATCTTTTCTAATTTCCTGGGGGAAGAAACCAACAGCAGGGAGGTCACCCTTTTGATTTCATCTCCGTAAGTGTTTATACAACCAGAGTCTAAATTTTCTTGAGAGTATGTCTAAACTCATCCTTCCTAATTTGTTTGCCACATGGACCTGGCCACTTGCTGCTTCCAACAGCAGTCTCACTCAACAACAAATTTGTTTGCCACATGGACCTGGCCACTTGCAACTTCCAACAGCAGTTCTCACTCTCTGTCATGTTGCATTGGCAACAGCTAGAAAGTGTTTTACGACATCAGAAGGTGCACTGCAGCAACTTAACAAACACTTAGGGTTGGGGTATAAGTGAAGGCCAAGATACAGAGAGAGTAAATCAGAGAGGCAGTTTTACCTTTCCCAGTGCTCTGCGGTAGCATGGAGTCTCTGAGGACCCAGATGAAAATGAAGGCACAATGACACTGAACTATGGAAGTCTCACTAACATACCAAAGGTGGGGTATAATGAGAATACAATTTAAAGTTTTCTGCTCTGGACAATTATAGGCAGGACCTAGGAGAGGGGGGTAAAGGGGGTAATTTGTACCCAGGCCCAGGGTCAAAAGGGGGGCCCAGGAGCCAAAGGAGGGGGCCCAGAAAGTTCCTGGCATCTTACAATTTCCTATCTACTCAGACATGTTGCCCGCATGGGATGCTGGCAACACTACCACAACAAGGGATGCTGGGGACGCTATTGATACCGTATGGGTTGGTAGACCTGGGCTCCAAACACTTTTCCAGGTGTCTCTACCCTGCCCCTTTTCTGCTTGCCCGTCACCACCCTCCCCCACTCTCTTCCCCCTTTGCAAAGGGGCCCAAAAGAAACTTTGTACCCCCTGATAAAATTCCTCTCAGAGGCCCTGATTATAAGCATTGTATACATGGGATGAGAGAGTCTCTTAGCCAGTAGAACTCACTCCTGACTTCAAATTATCAGTTCTTTATGTCCAGAATTTACTTCTCTGCCCATTTCCTAGGCAACTTATTTATTATCAATTTATTGAGGAAGGGGAGATAGGGGTATCTATTCTCTCTTGACAGGATTACCCAATTCTGCAGCTGTGAGATTTATAACTGGGGCATGGGCCAATTGTCTCAATTTGGTAGGGGCATCTTGGGGTCAGAGAGCACTTTGATAAGAAGAGAAAAATTTGCTTATGTGCAAACTGTCACAGTGCTGCTATCATTGGATTCATTGGGGTCCAGATAACACTCAGCATATCTACAGTCACCCTTCTGGGAACTTTTTGTTCTCCAGGAGGAAGGAGGGGAAGATAGATCCCATAGGAAAAAATATATCTTTTAAAGACTGAACCGTGGTTTCTAGGCTTGCTGTGCACAACTTTGCATTCCCAAGCTTGCATCTTGTGCCCTATTAAAGAAATAGAGGGATCTGTCAAGAGCTGTCACTTTCAAACAATAGAGCAGAAGTGAGAATCCCTATTCAGCACTGAAAAATAAAAGAGGAGCCCAGATGGATCAGGCCAAAGGCCCATCTAGTCCAACTTCCTGTATATCACAGTGGTCCACCAGATGCCTTAGGGAGTACTAATCGGCACTGTTGAAAAAAGTACCTAGTAATAATGCATCTTTAAGATGACACATACTTGCCAAGCATAATATGGAACATAAAATGGACACTAAAGTGAGATCACTCCAGAGAAGACAAACCCCTGGGAATTTCTGCTGAAGACCTGGAGGTATATGCATATTGATTTAGCACCCCCTCCTTTCTTGATTGGAGAGATTATTAACTGGCTGTAATTCTGTCACTGCAGATATCTGGGGGGTGGAGGGGTTTATTTATTTATTTGATTTGTAATCCACCTTTTTCTCTGGAGGGCACCCAAGGTGGCTAACAACATTTAAAAGTCATAAAATACATGCTTCATGGAGCAACACAGAATCAAATCCCTAAAGGAAAGAAGGCATTATCTGCAAAAAAGGCTACTGAAAATACAAATGGAGTGGAACGTTGCAGTATGGTAATAGAGGAATGTCCAGAAAAGGAGAATCTCTTTTCCTATAATCCTCTAGATGTTGAAAGTTTTGAGGTTCCTGAAGAGCACAGACTCAGCCATATGTCACTGATTGGTGTTCCTCTTATGACATTTGAAAATGTACCCAACAGATTTGTGATCACAGTTCCTGCACCTGTGAAACCACCTTCAATTGCATGGGACGATGTGGTACTTTGCTGCTAAGAAATGGCAACGCACATCTTCATAGACAAAGAGAATGGTGAAACTGGCACTGCTGTCAAAGATCGGCTGAGATTGCTGTCTGCACCTTCTAAGGTCTTTGATAGGTCTTGCCCCAAAACTCCACTTGCTGGGAGAACAGCTAATGTAAAGCCACCAACATTTCATTCATCCAGGAAGGCTCTAGGAAATGTGAACAGACCTCTAACAGCAACATGCTTCATGGATGGGTGATGTTATTGGGCTTTTGTCATTTGTGCTAAATACAACCTATTTTCTATTTATCCATCTGTTCTATCCAGCCACCACCTCAATGAGACTCATCAGGAATATTACATTAACATCACCAGCCACTTCTGCTGCTCTGCTGTCAGTGTCCACGTCTCAGTTTTTGCCAGTCTCTGCCAGTACTTCCATTTTCCTAGCATGCAGTGGAGCACAGAGGGAGTGATCCCAACAGCTGCCACCAGCCCCAAGGAGATTGTGTGTCTGACAGAGCATCTCACCATCTTTGGAGCTAGTCTTTTTGTGCCTCCTCACAGTGTTGTCCTCTTGCCACCGGTGAGTTAAGAATTTTTGTTAGGCAAGTGGAAGGTGATTTAGACCATGTCAGCCACTAGGCACCATCTTGCCAACCTTAACCTACCTAAGGGTACTGCACAGCTCTAATGGTGAGCATATTCCAGGCCATAAGACCATGTGACCCACATCCACTCGCCCATCTAAATGTAGTTCTCTAGTCATGTATGGTACACTGCCAGGTACTCCTCTTTTAGTCAATGCATTGTGACTTCTGCAGGTGTTACTTTTTCCTTCCTAAGAACATAAGAAGAGCCCCAGTGGATCAGGCCAAAGGTCTATAGTCCAGCTTCCTGTATTTCACAGTGGCCCACCAGATGCCACAGGGAGCACTCAAGACAACAAGAGACCTGCATCCTGTTGCCACTCCCTTGCATCTGGCATTCTGAGGAAGCCTACTTCTAAAACCCAGAGCTTGCACTACCAATTACAGATTGTAACCTGTGATGGACTTTTCTACCAGAAATCTGTCCAATCCCCTTTTAAAGGAATTTAGGTCAGATGCCATCACTATATCCTGTGGCAAGGAGTTCCACAGATTAATAACCTGCTAGCTAAAAGGTTCTTGGCATGTTTTAGGGGATAAGAATATGAAGTCAGAGAAAAGGCCTAAGTACTTAGACTTAATGCAAAATCAGTTGGTCAAAGACGGGACTTGGGGAGTGGTAGAATATGATGGAACTGGATGTATTTTGCCTACTGAATGTATAAATAAGACACCCTTCTTATGAATGCTCTACAGAATTGGCCTCTCAATAAGCCATCCATAAAGGTATGATAGAGAGCAACTGTTGTCATTCCTGTAGGTAACTTTAGTGTGGTCAAGGATGAAGAAGTTGACCACTATTTCTTGCTATATTTTCTTCCCTTGTGCCCTGTTTTAACCTATGGTAGAAGCTCTCCTGCAACTTTTCTCCAGTCCTGGCCTGTGTTCTGTTTACAGAGGGAGCACACCCGGCAGAGCCCTTTGGCAGTGATCACCTGCTGTGTTCTCTTCTCAATTTACCTGGTGGTAGCACTGATATCCCACAAATTGGACGATATTGACATCACTCGTGTGGGGATTATACCTCGGTGTGGCCAGCCTGGACGGTACAAGTACTGGGTGATGGTGAAGACTGGTTGGAAAAGAGGCTCAGGTACAGGGAACAGTGTTGTCCTAATGACCATTTGTTACTTAAGGAGCTTCTCTAAACCAACATTTTCTGCTGATATTAAAACTATTTGTTCATTCATTTATTCCTAAGAATCCAGGTGGCCCTTCTCCCAATATTGCATTCCTGCTTTTTTTCTTTAAAAAACAGGTATTATCCTGTTTTTTAAAATATTGCTGCATTTTAGCAAATGTTTGAGCTTCTTTCATAATTGTAGCCTAATTTTAGATTGTGAGCCCTTTTGGGACAGGGAGCCATTTAGTTATTTGATTTTTCTCTGTAAACCGCTTTGTGAACTTTTAGTTGAAAAGCGGTATATAAATACTGTTAATAATAATAATAATAATCATGTAAGGTCTGAAATGACATAGTCCTGATCTCTCACCTGCTAGGCGCGGTTTGGGATGTGATTGGAGATGATGGTATAACTTTGCCTCTGTCCATTTATGTACTCATCCCTCCATTATCGCTTGTTCTACCAAGGCATTCCTTTGCTGTGGTGTTCCTGAAGAACCCCCTTAAGAAGTTCACCTTATTTTGCCTTGAAATGATAGCTTGATTTTTTTCCAGAGATGCAATGGGAAGTGGGGAATGTTGTCAATTTTACTTTAAAATATTAAAACATGTATTTTTCACTACCTTGCTCTGGGGTTATGTGAGCACACACATTCCATTTTTTGAAAGTTGGGAGTCATTAACGTGGAGGCCCTTAGTCCACAGTTGAATTTCATGTGTGCTTTCATAGAATCTTAGAGTCCGAAGGAACCTAAAAGGTCATCTAGTCCAACCCTTTGCATGTAGCAGGATATCCTCCTAGAGCATCTCCAGCTGGTGCTTATCAACCCTCTACTTGAAGATCTCCAGTGAGGGAGAATCTACCACCTCCCTCAACATTCTGTTCCACTGCTGAATCGCCCTTACCATCAGGAATTTTTCCTGATGTCCAGTCAAAATCTCTTCTCTTGCAGTTTGTACCCTTTTTTGGATAACAAAAAAGAAATTCATAAATTTAGGACAATTTGTGATTTGCAGCAGAACCTTCTCCTTAGCATGCATGACATCACTTCAGGAAATCACTTCTAAAAGAGCCCCAACGGTAGCAACCTGTGGCTAGAAAACTTGAAGATAAAAAAGTTGTGCTGTGCATAGTGTCAACTCTCAGTCTTACTGTCGCCTCTCCTGTCAAGGAAATGATAGTGCTGCAGTGACTAATTGTTATGGTCAAGAGACTGTGATCTGTAGGATGTCATGCATGGCAATTGGTAAACGGGATGGAGGGCCAGAGATGGAGTCCATGGGAGAATGGAGAAGATTCAGGGTTGGAATCCATCAGGGGATTCAGTCATATGCCTGAATGTTCCCTTCCCTTTCTTTTCCAAACTACTCAGCTACAAGAAACAGTAGTTCTTGCCTGCCTGCCATCAATTGCTCTGGAGTGCTGCAGTGAATCAGAGTGCTGCAGTCAAACAGGCAGGAATGCCTGATTGATTGCAGCTCTCCAGAGCAATTGATGGCAGTTTGATTAGCAACTGATGACAACTGTGGTCTATTGAGGAGGTATGCTTCCCCTCAGAGCCCTGGCTGTCAAAGACAGACCACCACACCCCTATAGGTGTTCTGATTTCAAGGGAGAGAGAAGAGATTGAGCAGAACTGCTGTAAGGTCTCTGGCACTTGCAAAATATATTTTTCTCAGTTGCTGGGCTCCTTTTGCCTTGTGCCATAGTGGCTCGTCAACATAGGAATTCTGCTATAACTTCAATGAAGGGACAGTGCAGTCATCAAAAGTCTATACAGAGCTGTCTTTGACAGTGGAGTCTTTGCAATCACCTATCTTAAATAATCAGCTGTCACCTTAAAGATCTCTAATCTATACCATTAAGGCAGTATAATTAGCTACTTTTCTTAGAGACAGTGTAACCAATTTATTCTGTCTCTAAAGATTGTGACACCCACCCATAAACTGGTTACACTGCTTCTAAGAAAAGTAATTAATTATACTGCTTTAGTGGAATAAAGTAGAGATCTTTAAGGTGACAGCTGATTACTCGAGATAGGTGATGTATATAATGAATTATCCTGTTTAGGGCTTAAATAATTCATTATCATTTAAGATGCTTTTGCAAAAAATCATCCTAACGAGGGCCAAACTACATGAGCATGTAAATGTACACTCTAGAAGTGTGCTTCCAACCTGAAGCACCTATTCCTTTAAAATAATTATGCAGGATGGCAATTGTGACTAGAACTGGAGCACACAAGGAGGGGGGGCAGCCTTACATGCTCCCCGCAATTGCTCTGCCAAAGCCGCACTGAGCTTCCAAAGTGAAATTGTTGTATCAGGGCAAATTCCCACTGCTTTAAAAGCATAAAAACATAAGAAGAGCCCTGCTGGATCAGGCTAAAGGTCCATCTAGTTCAGCTCCCTGTATCTCACAGTGCCTCAGGGCAATGTCCACCACCGGATGCCTCAGGTAACCACAAAAGACAACAAGACATCTGGATCCTGCACTCCCTTGTATACAGCATTCAGAGATAGCCTACTTTTATAACCAGGAGGTTGCATTTACCCATTAGGGTTTGTAACCTGTGATGGACTTTTCCTCCATAAATCTGTCCAAACCCTTTTTAAAGGCATCAAGACCAGATGCCATCACCACATCTTGTGATAAGGAGTTCCACAGGTCAATTACATGCTGGGTAAAGAAATATTTTCTGGTTACTTGTTCAGTGCTCATTTCCCATAATCTGTTACTGACTTTATTTTCAGGTGAAGACATCAGCAGTGAAGCCCAGATGCAAAATGTAAAAATCTAAACATTCACAGGAGAGCAGATTTAACTGAGTTCCATAGAGGTGTAAGAAAACCTGATGTTTTCTGGTATTTTTATTCAAGGTACCACAGCCCATGTAGGGATCAGCTTATATGGGTTGAACAAAAGTGGTTCCCGGCACCTGGACAAGAGTTGGGCCTTCCAGAGAAACAGTCAAGATATTTTCCAAGTAGAGACGAATGCAAACCTAGGAGAGATTTGGAAGATTCGCATCTGGCACGATAACACTGGTGTGACCCATAAGGGAGTGTCTTTATTTTCTGCACATTAAAAATCAAAATGCATTCAGTTCAGAAAACCTAGTCTTGCAAGTTTGCTGTGAACAGAAACAGTATGATCCAAGCCAGACACGGTTGGGTGTCACAAGCAGGGTATGAAGGTGATGACATTCCCATTTGTCCTCAGATCTGGTAAAGTATCTCTGATAACTGAAGCAGTGGCATCACTAGGATTCATGTGACTCAGTGCAGGAGGCCTGTGCATCACTCCATGCAGTGGGCGGGGCAACACCCCAGGTGGTGATGTACCATTGCCCCGCCCCCACTGGCTTTTCGGCTGTACCTTTTGATAGAACACAGATATTTCCGTGTGGTTTGTTTCATTGCATTCTGCATGAAAATACACATTGATTGATATATAACATGATGGTATTATTCCTACAAACTCTGATTTTAGTGATTTTGAAAACTTGTAGAGTCACACACACACACCCCTATGTCAACTTACTAACACCTTGTTGCAGCAGTTCTCAAACTTTTAGCACCGGGACCCACTCCTTAGAATGGCAATCTGTCCAGGACCCATTGGAAGTGATGTCATGGTCAGAAGTGACATCATCAAGCAAATTAAAATAATTATAAATAATTAACTTAAAATAAAAGAAGTAATTAAATAAGGGGGAGCCAGCCCTATTCCATCAAGTGAATATTCTCTGTAGCCTGCCTGCAATAACACCCCCCCAAAAGAATCAGTGAGATTTCCAGCCCTCCCCAGTGCCCAGTTTAAAGTTATTCTATTTCAAGCATATCCAGATAAAGACCCACCTGGCTTTGCAAGTGCAAAATAGAAAATCTCCCCTTACCAGCTGAAGCCCCTTTTTTTGTCCTTTTTAGTGGAGGGGGGGAGGCTGCCCTCTGAAGCATTTGTTGCGCTCCAGTTCCACTGGATCGGGACCATTCTAGTGTCCTCACATTCCCTTTTGCTTGGCCTGACCACCAGCCAAGGCAGCCTGCCTACTCGCGAGTAAACGCAACTGTGAGACTGTTTTGCTTTCCTTAGGGCTCAATACAATTGCAACTGGGAGGGAGGGAGGGACCTTCTTCTTGGGTGTTTTTGGGGGACTGCAGTCATTGGATCAGGGCCATTCTGACGTTGTTGGAGTCCTCTCAGCCTGCCCTTTCCGACGGACTAAGGCAAGTCTGCCTACCCACGGGTAAACGCGGCCACATGGCTTTGTTTCGCTTTCCATAGGGCTCAATACACCTGCAACTGGGAGGGAGGGACCTCATTCTTAGGTGTTTTTTGGGGGTTGCATTTATTGGATAAGGACCATTCAGGTGTCATTGGAATCCTCTCAGCCTGCCCTTTCCGATGCACTAAGGCAAGTATGCCTACTCGCGAGTAAACGCGCGATACGGCTTGGTTTCACGTTCCATAGGGCTCCATGCATTTTTTTCTTTCCAGTATTTTGGCCATAAATTTTGAAGGAAAGGAGCTATTTCGGTTTGGTTTTTTGCATTGTATTCTGCTGGAAATTCCACATCCAACGGTATATGGCACGATGGGGTTGCTCCTAAACCCGCGATTTTAGCGCATCACTCCCCTTGCGCGTCACCCGGTGTGGTCTGCACCTCCCTAGCGAACGCCACTGGACTGAAGATTCCATTTAGCTGTCCTAGCCAACAGCCCTTACTAGATCTGTTCTCTATGAATTATCCTTTCAAAGACCATCTGAGCAAATGGCTATCATCACATTTTGTGGTTCCATAGTTACATAGACTGGGAAGAAGTATTAACCTCCCTTTGTCCAACTTCCATTTAGTTAGTGATTTTGAAAATGTTTGCCTTGCCACCTTTCTCTCTTTATGTCCAGGTCTGGATCCATCTTGGTATCTGCAGCATGTCATTGTGTGGGACAAGCAGACAGATAATATGTATTTCTTCATAGTGGAGGATTGGCTGTCGGTAGAAAATGAAAAGAATGAAGGAATGGTGGAGAAGGAGGTCCTGGCAGCCTGTGAGTTTTAGCCTGATGGAGTTATGATCTGAGGGTAGGATGTGGATGGCAATGGAAGCAGGAAGGAGGGCAGATTGGGACCTGGAATGGGGTGTGTTTGACAGCAGCAGCATCCACTGAATCCAAAATCCCTTCCTGACCTCCAGTCCTGACCTCATGTGTCCATGTAGACTTGCACTAGCTGCAAATCTGGTGCAGGTCAAAGTAGACCCAATAGCCCAGCAGGACAAGGCAAAAAATGTTCCCTTACCCCAAGGAGGCCTCAACTCCCCTGTGGGATATAGCGGGTGCTGTGCTGGCACTGCTGCATTGCTGAGTAGGGAGTGAGTTAGGCTGTAGGTCTCCTGCCCATCAGTTTCAATGGGTAATTCCTGTTTCTAACATTGTGAGAGAGGGAGAAACCCTCTCTTTATTCATTCTCTCAACTCCATGCTTAATTTTATGAGTCTCAACCATACCACCCAGTCAATCAACTCTTTTTCAAAGCTAATAAGCCCCAAATGCTATAACTTTTCTTCATAAGGAAGATGCCCTAGATCTCTGATAATTTTGACTGCTCTTTTTTGCACTTTTTCCTGCTCTACACATATCCTCCTAGAAGTGTTATTAGCAAAACTGTACAAAAATTCCAAATGCGGTTGGCCCCCGTGTCTTGTATAGGGGCAATGTAGTACTAGCAATCTTATTCCTGTTCCTCTTCCTAATGACCCCTAGCTAGAGGTGTTCATTTGCAGTGAGCAAAATAGAATTACAGCCTAAGTCTTACTTAATACAATGGGCTATCTTCTGAGTCAAATAAATAACACTGTTTTCAAACACCTCTACCCCAAGCATGGAATTTGCCATCTTCATCATTGCCATGTGCAATGTTTTCATGGAACTATCTACCACAAGCCCCAGGTCTCTTTCCTTGTTCACTACAGAAAAACCCGAACCCCATGAGTACATATTTTGTGTAGCAGGGCTTTTTTTGTCCCAACTTGCATCACTTTATATTTTTTGACATTGTACATTGCCATTTGGTTGCCCATTCACTTGATCTGGAGAAGTTCTTTTGGAGCTCCTCACAATCTGCTTGGTCTCTACTATCTTGAATAGTTTGCTGTCGTCTGCTAACTTGGTCACCTTGCATTTCACTCCTAACTCCAGATCATTTATGATCAAATTAAAAACACTGGTCCCAAGACAGATCCTTGGAGATCCCCACTTCCCTCTGTTATGACAATTGTTGATTTATTCCTACTGTCTGCTTCCTCTTTTTTTCTCTCTCCAAATATTCTACCATTGCTAAATAGCTGAACATTTTTACAAATGTTTCACATTTCTCTGAAAATTGGGAAACATTGATTTTGGTACAGATGTCATTTTTAATTAAAACACCCCCCTTCTTTTTCTCACCTCTAGCAAGAGATTTTATTCATTTCAGCAAACCAAAAATAGCATTTAGAAGTGGTTCAAGGCATTAATTTTTACAAAAGTACTTTGGCGCGAAACACCTTGACTTCACATTTTTGGAGGTGATATTCTTAAGTCTATGTCAGTTTGCGTATGTGAAAAATGTAAGACCTCTAATTGGTACCCTAAAATAGTGATGAGTTGAAGAATTAAATCATTATGAAGATGGTAATGAAGATTGGAAAAAGTGATGATAACTTAATGGTAGTAACTATTAGAAGGCAAGATTAGGTGAAGATGGAGGAAGACAAAGTGATAACGGTTTCCATTCATGTGTTTAGGTCCCCAGGAACTGAGATGCTTTTCCAGAATTTTCCCAGCACAGATGCAGCTTGGATTTTCTGATTGGCACATTTGGCTCTCTGTTTGGAGCCGCCCTCCTAGTAGCCGCTTTACCCGGGTGCAGAGGCTCACTTGCTGCATGCTCATGGTTACCCTCTTTTTAGCTGCATGTGCCATCTGGTATGGAGCTATTGGAGTTGAGGGTCACAGGTGGGTCTTTGCATCTTCTTCACAGGAGCTCATAGGGGAACTCAGGTGCAAACCCAAGGTAGGCATGAGCTCAGTGGACTATAGGTAAGTGGACTCAAATTCTGAGACCTTAATTCTAAAGCAAATTGTTCTTCTGGAGCTGCCAGTCCAAGTGACAGCTGATGCTTAGGGCTAGTGTATTATTTTGATTGATAATCAAAAGGACTAGATTGATTAGTGTATTATTTTGATTGATAATCAAAAGGACTAGATTGATTAGTGTATTATTTTGATTGATAATCAAAAGGACTAGATTGATTAGTGTATTATTTTGATTGATAATCAAAAGGACTAGATTGATTAAGGACTCAAATTCTGAGACCTTAATCAATCCTAAAGCAAATTGTTCTTTGGAGCTGCCAGTCCAAGTGACAGCTGATGCTTAGGGTTGGTATTGCTGGGCATCTGCCAAGGGCCCTCAGAACAACCCACTACAGATTCCTACCTTTGTGCCCATAGCCACTGTGTGGTGGAGTGATTTTCTAGAGCAGGGATGGGCAAATATTTTGGCAGGGAGGCCACATCATCTCTCTGTGTCGAGCTGGGGAAAAAAAGAATTAATATCTATTTCAAACTTGAATACATTTATATAAATTTACATAAATGAATACATTAGAGATGGAACTTATATGAATGAATGAATTTTAATGAGCTTATTTATAATAAACATGAGAACTATAATACAGGCATGTAGAACCACATAAGAACTATAAACTGTTTTCCACACACCTCTTGCATAGTGAAAACATATTGACCAAGCCAGACCAAGCCAGAAAACACATGGAGACATAAGTTGTTCAGAGGCAATGGGGGTGGTGGTGGTTTAAAAATAATGCCTAGGTGAAAGCAGAAAATAAAAGGCTCCAACTTGTCCTGCAGCTTCTATCTGGCGGTCTCAACTGGCAGTCATTGGCCAGCGCAGACTCCAACAGTCTCTGATGGGCCAGAGGCTCACTGGAAACTGGGTACTCCCTGTGGACCTGATTGAGGGATCCCAAGGACCGCAAATGGCCCCCAGGCCAGGGTTTGCCCACCCCTGCTCTAGAGAGTAGGCTCTTTGAAAAGTGGCATACTGTGTGTTGCCTAAAAGCTGAATCCTCAGAAAGCTGAGTCCACTTTTATTTATATGTGTAATGCAACATTGTGGCCCAGAATAAGTATCAGATCCCTTGTTCACAAAATCTAACAGCCCTATCCTATCAAGGATTGGGGTGTGTTTTGCTAAATACAGGCTGACAGGTGGAGTGCGTTGCAACAGTAGAAGGCACTTCTGCTGTTGCAAAATGGCTGTTGACAGGGAGTACAGTGCTCCACCAGTGGCCATTTTGTGCACACGTCGCAAGACCACCGCTGGTTCCCGCCACACCCACTGGACCATCACTGGGGCGAGGCTGTTGGCAGGGAGGGTAGAGGATCAGAGGGTGGAGAGAGGGTTGAAGGGGTGGATTTGGCAGCAGCTATGCACACTGGATCCTATCCCCTACACTGCGGAGCTCCCTGCCCCTTTCTTCTCCTCGGACTCCCATTGGACGCAACACATACCTTTTTTGGCACAGCTGCATTGGTGGGGGGCGGGGAGGATAAATTTGAGGATAGTTTCTGTTTGTGCAGTCCTGTGCACACTAGAGAGTACATTCAGTGAGCTCAGTTAATATGCAGGCTGCAAATCTACATTTTTCTTCTGCAGCAAATCTGTGGGGAGTCAGACTTCTGTTACAGCCGAGAGCACTGCAGTTGGAATAGTTGTGGCAGCAGTGGTTTATCCAGTACAACTGCTGTTCAGCTTTTTCTTCAGGAAAACTTGCAGTACGGTATGTCTTTTCCCCCTGAAATTTCATCTGGTGAATGTCTCTCACTCAGGCTGGAATCCTATCCACGCTTACCTGGGAGTAAGTGCCATAAACTAAAATGGAACTTACTTCTGAGTAGACATGCATAGGATTGGGCTCTCAATCTTACAAGGGAACAATGCTACAGACAAATTCGCAATCAAGAGAAATTGCAAAAATAACCCTCATCACTCAATATAAAAATAGTTTGTAGTAGCCAACACAACACAGCATGATAGTAAAGACAACAAATAAAAATATGTATAATTACAACATAATTACAAGTTCATATCTAAACCACATCCTGTCACTGAAAGCAGTTTGTGCACAAAACATATACTGATGTTTCTAAATGGTTGGCAACCTTCAGTCTTGAAAGACTATGGTATATAAGCCTACAGCACCCAGTATTCCCAGGCAGTCTCCCATCTAAGTACTAACCAGGCCTGACCCTGCTTAGCTTCTGAGATCAGACAAGATCAGGCATCTGCAGGGTAACAGTTGATGTTCCTAAAAAGTAAGTCCATTGGGGTTCCATTCCAGAACCCCCCACAGTTAAGTGAAACCACAGAGGGTCCTCTGAGCTCAGCAGAGGCTACAGATGTCCATCCACGGCCTCTGCCAGGCTCAGACTGAGCCCAACCATGAAACTGGAAGTGACATTTTTAATGCATTTTTTCTCCTTGAAACCGGAAGTGACTTTTTTCACTGTTGAGCATCTGCTGCCTTTGCTAGACTCAGTGGACCCTCTGGAGGTGAGGGGGCTTGGGGGGGCCCTGGACCCAATCCACAGATATAGAGTCCATGGATATGGACCTCCCTATACACTGTAGAATAAAATGCTTCACTTCACCAGGTAATTTTTTGGGTTCTGAAAGTCAAGCTATATGTTAGCTTAAGTTCCATTGTCAACTGATGGGCTTAGTATAGGAAGTGGACCTGCTGGGGCTCACTTCATTTTTGGACAATGACTCACATGGGACAGGGGTTTAACACTTTCATCTAGCACCATTTTCCTGCCAAAAATTTCCCTCTCAGGCAACTATTTGCAGCAAATATCTGCTTCCTAGGCAAACCACGTGGGAGGGATTTATTGTGCGAGAAATGGTGCACATGAAAGAGCTAACCCTACTTCCTATGTGGTACAGTCCCAGTCAGATTAGATCCCCCATAACTATTTCCTTTTTTTTTATTTTTACTAAAAAGGCACAATTTTCTCGTCTGATCTTGGAAGCTAAGCAGGGTCAGGCCTGGTTAGTACTTGGATGGGAGACCGCCTGGGAATACTGGGTGCTGTAGGCTTATACCATAGTCTTTCGAGACTGAAAGTTGCCAACCATTTTTTTCTGTGTTAAGCCTGTCAGTTTATTTTATTTTTACACAATTAATTTACAGCCATTCTCAAAATTTGGGAGGGGGTTATGGCCCCTTAGGAGCTCTTCTCAGGTGGGTGGAAGAACAGATACCTTGTTGAGTACTTGATTAGGTGGGTGTGTGAGCTTGTTCCTTGTTTCCAAAAGGTTGTAATAGAAGACCCTGAACCAGCGGCTCAGAATTCTCAGACTGTAGAGATGGACGTGTCTCTTGACTGCTCTAACCTGGGTAGCTCCTCCTCCTTATCTGTCCCTGGGAGAATAGAGTCCATGGTGGATGTGGATTCTGTTGACAGTGTAAGTTAAGCTATTTGGTGGGCCTGGTGGTGGTAATAAAGAGAATTTCCACAGCAGTGAGAGGCTACATTTGGGGACTGTGCTATCATGAGGACCCTTCTGATGTTTAAAGGCAGGGTAGAAATCCTTAAATATAATAAATAAATATATAAACATAAGGAAATGATAAACTTGCATGTGCTCTTATAACTAGACCCTCCCCCACAGCTTGGGTTCTTGTCTCATTTAATAGCATTTATATATTTATTTTTAAACTGCTTTTCAGTAAAAAATGAAACTGTTTACAACAATATAAAACAGTACAAACAGTCAATAAAACAGTTTTAAAATGAATAGAACCTTGGAATTAAGACTGAAAACAAAACCAAAGGTCCCCAACAACTGCTAAACAGATTTGAATGCCTGACTAAAAACCAAAAGGGTTGGATCAGATTGGATTGTCTGGGAGAAGGAATTCCAGAGCGTGAGTAGAACTGTCGCATGGGCCTCGTCCCATGTGCTTGCCAACCAGATGATCCAGGAATGGGCACTTCACCTACGTTTTCTCAGTCTCCTTACAGCAGTTATGTCATAACAGTCGCTATAACTGTCTTCAGATTGCAGATTTGTGGGAGAGGATGAGTCTGATACATACTGCTTTCCCCAACACCAGCTAGTGAGTTCATAGCTGAGATTTGAATGTAGGGTCCCACATCTAGCCTCCACACTACACCAGCTCTCTGTTTTGTCCTCCCTCTATCTTTTCATGCCAGTCTAATCACATTTGGATCCAACAATATTCATAAAATGCAACTCCATCCAGAACAGTTTGACTATTCCAGTGTTTCTCAAACTGTGGGTTGGGACCCCCTAGGTAGGTCACGAACCAATTTCAGGTGGGTCCCCATTCATCCCCATTCATTTCAATATTTTATTTTTAATAGATTAGACTTGATGCCACCATGGTATGTGACCGCATTTGGGGAAATGTTTCAGATCTGTACTTTGAATAGGCTATATTCTTTATGCTTTAAACAATGATAGTCAATGGGGCTTACTCCTGGGTAAATGTGGGTAGGATTTCAGCCTAGGGTTGTTAAAAAATTTCCTGCTTGATGATGTCACTTCCAGTCATGACATCACTTCCAGTGGGTTCTGACAGATTCCCATTCTAAAAAGTGGGTCCCAGTGCTAAAAGTCTGAGAATCACTGGAGTATCCAATTCATCACAGATCTCAGTAATAGCACTTCATCTTGTCTGGATTTAGTCTCAGCTTGCTAGCTCTCATCCAGCCCATCACTGACTCTAGACAAGAATTCAGGACTGCTACAACCTTCTTTGTGGATGATAAAAAAGAAAGATAAAGCTGGGTTGTCATCTGCATATTAGTGACACCCATCCCCAAATCCCAGGATGACCTCCCCCAGCCATTTCATGAAGATGTTAATGGAAGCCTGGAGGACAATAGACCAACAGGCAGGAGTCTCTCAGCCCCATCTTCTGGAACCTACCCTCCTGGAGCCTCCATATGGAGGCATTCCCAAGCCCATCCGAGCCAGGTGGTCCAGAAGGATATTTGTGCTTGATGATATTGATAGCCACAGAGAGGTACAATCTGCAGAGATGCATTACCCTGTGTAGCACCCTGTGTAGGTCATCTACAAGGGTGACCAAAGCTGCCTCTGTTTCAAATTCCAGACTCAAGCTAGATTGAAAGAGATCTAGATCAGGGGTGTCAAACATAAGGCCCAGGGGCTGGATGCGGCCCGTGGAAGCTTTTTATACGGCCCTCAGGCTTTCAGTTGCTGTGTAGTGCTGAGGTAGCCCATGTGAAAATTGGGGTCTCCCATATCTTGAAATATGATCAAGATTCATTTATTTTCTCTTTTGTCATTTGCAGCTAATGAGTTCCTAAGTGAGAAAAAAGTGTTTATTTTTGGTGATGACCTGTTTAATGACATCACTTCTTGCCTAATGACATCATTTCTGGCCCTCAGCAGGCATCATGAATGCTATGTGGCCCTCCTTATGAAATGAGTTTGACACCCCTGATCTAGATAATCAGCTAACTTCAGAAATCCCTGGAGTTGCATTGCTGCTACACACTTTAGTGCCTTGCCCAAGAATGACAAATTGGAGACTGGGCAGTAATTGTCCAACACAGAAGGATCTAGGAAGGGTTTCTTCCAGAGTGGCATTCATTTATGTAGCATCCATACCTCCTGGCTATATGGACTAGATCTCTTTTGCTCTTTTCAGGAGATTCCTGTGAGTCGAAGACTAGCTTCCGGCCAGAAGGACCTTACAGGAGCAAATAATATCAGGTATTGCTGAAACAGAGAGCTTGGAAAGGAAGAAAATGTCTGTGGAACTTTAGTACATCTGAGAAGAATCCTTTAGTTAAGAGACAAGTAATTTTGAGATATTATTTTTATTCCACAGGGCAGCTGGTTATTTTTAGTCCAAAAATATAACGCAGGTCTGTGAGCCGCAAGGGGAAGTGGTTGCCTGATCCCACACTTGCTGTTGTTGTCACCACCAAGCATTGGCATTCCCTGAGATGACAGCTGCAGCCCAGCTGCCAGTGTTCTTATGAGGGACGCACTGGGACACAAGTTGTGTCTGTTGTCTTGTGTGCTCCCTGGAGCATTTGGTGGCCCACTGTGAGATACAGGAAGCTGGACTAGGTGGGTCTTTGGCCTGATCCAGCGGGGCTCTTCTTATGTTCTGGGGGGGGGGCGCAGGGCCAAGGGTGGTAGGAGGATTTAAGCAGTGAGAAAAGGGAACTAGGGGATGGAGGAAATGGAGGAGCGTGAGCGAGAAAAAGAGGAAAGGGTTTGAGAGAAAGGACAGTCAATGAGGACAGTGAAAAAGACTTGGAACAATGCATTAAGGAGGAGGAGTTCACAGGGCAAGATGGGAGACAGAACTTACAGAGTTCGACAGAGGTGTGAGAAGAAAGAGGTGGATGGAGGGTACATAAGACCAGGCCAGAAAACATCAAGCAAAGAAGAGGAGCTAGACTGGAGGAAGAAAATAGAGGAGGGTGGTCAGGAGCCTGAAGGAAGATGAGGGAAGGCTTATGGGATTAGGCTTCTCTGGCAGCTAGCTAGATAGGTTGTCCCAAGTGGAAAAGTGGGCACCAACATGGGCAGTCCGTCTGCCTCCTTATCTTTGCCGCTGGAGTTGGAATTGATACTCCATCTGAGAAGACAGGGATGTTACCTGTGTGAATAGAACAGATGGTGATTGTGCAGGGCACATTAGCCATTGGACATTTGAGCATCCTTAATCAGGACCAGGAAGAGCCTCTGCCCATCTACTCTTCTGCAGTGCTTAAGCAGTACATCCTCAGGACTCTGTGTATTATTTCCTTTCAATGGTGAAAAGAAATTCTATTTCCCACCCCATTTGACATAGTCCTCCCCTCCTGGGAGGAGGGGAAATCTCAGACTCTCTTGTGATTCAGGCCAGTTTGAACAATGGCAGTAAAAAGCAAATAAACAGGGTGGATGAGATTGCTAATACGGTTTTAACATTATCCAAAATTGCATGGAAACTGCTTTGTACAGAGAGCTTCCAACAAGAAAAGGAACGCACATAGTGTTCTCTCTTGGCTCTTTCTATCTATGCTGTTAGTGCAATGCACAACAATCCTGTAAGGCTGGGTGAGCTAAGAGATTGTAATGTTGCTCAAGGCTATCTAGTGAGTGTCTTAGCTTTTGAACCTGAGTTTATTCCATCCAAACACAACCAATTAGTCACTAAACCACACTGGCTCTTCTAGGCCTATCTGAGCAGTGTTGAGGTATCTGAAGGGGGCATTCAAGCATTCCTACCTAGTTTTGTTAGGCGTGAGTTTCTTCCATGCCAGGGAACAGACCTCACTAATATGTCCCTTTTTAAAACTCTGTAGGCCTGTGAAGCAGTGGCTGTTATGTGACAGCATCTTTGATATCCCTGACCTTTTAAATTCTGATCCTCTGGTGAACCGGAATCAAATTCTCAAGAGCAAGAAGGCCCTGGCAAAGTTTGGAATTGAATCCATGTCTAGCTCTGATGATGATCCTCTGTCCTTTTCCTTTGGAGACTCTGAGGACAGCAGGCGGTCCAGCTGCGGCATTCACTCTGGTAACTCAATCACATTTTTTTTTCTGCTTTTGTCTCCCAGGGCTGGCTCACCTGTGAGGCGAGCAAGGTGAAGCTGTTGCTTTGAGTAGGATGGGTGCAGGCCAGGGCTGTATTAGCCCATGGCTGGGTCCCTAGACTTTCAGGTATTTTGGGCCCCCTCTGGCACTTCAGTCTGGGAGTGGAATACCAAAAAAGAAATGTAAAGAAAAGAAAGCAGGGCAGAGTTTGAGCATTACCCCCGGCACTAGTCGGGCTTGGACTGGGCCTGTTGTCTCTTCTCTCTCTCATACATATTAGGGCTGCTCTCTAAAGTTTGGTTAAGAATTTGACAGTGGTAGCAAATAATGAAAAACAAAGCTGCAGGTTTTAATTGGTAGATTAGCTAAGGTTGAAGCTCTAAGCATATGTACAGGGGAGTAGGTCCCACTAAAACAATGGCACTTCTGAAAAAACACGCATAGGATTGCACTGCACAGCTTTCATTGATTAAACTGGGAGCCATTTTAATAAATGAAGGCAATTTGTAACTGCTGAGAAGTGCACTTCTTTGAGATTAATTTGGTTCTGAAAAATAAAATAATAAAATATATTTTCAAGGAATGAACTGCATTTATTTTTTAAATTGTATGCTGTATTACTAAAAAAAGACGTAACTTCAGTTTTTGTTATTCTCCTCTGGGGAAGGTTTGCTCAGCTTGATCCCAGCCAAAACTCAGGAGAGCATCTCTGACTCTATCACATCTGACAGTGGCAGGTTTTCACCCCAAGCTGAAGTGGACCTCGTCTATGATGGGTATGTACCGTACGGGCAGATATGCTGCTGCTAGAACTGCAGCATATGGGAACATGGGGGAAACTGAGAGAGAGAGGAAGAGAGAATGAATAAGCACCCCAATTACCCATTACTATATCTCTTCGCTAGTTTGGGTTTGGAAAGAATAATTCACCTCTCAATCAGTTCTAATTCAAGGAGTGAGGAATCATCCCTTCTAAACCACTATAATCAAGGTGAGAAAGACAGGCATTCTAATGTGTAGTGGGACACCCACTGGTTACATTTGAGTTAGTTCAGACAGTACTTTCAGAGCTGGATTATGCATGTTGCATTCCCCCTTCCACTACACGTTCCCTTTTATTCCTTCTTTTGCTGATCATACGTGCCACGGCAACTTCAAGCTGCCCTATCACATGTGATCCTTATACTAGTTCAAGAGTAAGGATTGCATGTGAGAGGTTGACTCAGATAACCCCCCCCCCACACACACACACACACACACATGCGATTAGGAAAAGATAAGTGGAAAAAAGGAATAACGCACAGAAAGGAGGAGCGGGTTGTGCATGATGCTGCTCCTCATCATGTGAAGAGGGCCAGAAAGTGTTGTCCGAACCTGCCCTGTGTTCAAACCACTTCCACCACACTTAGGATGCACGCCTGTCTTCACTGCCGATATAGTGTGTCGAATGGTAGGTTACAAACAAACCAAATCAAGTTTAGTTTTTTAACTTTGGCCCCAGGTTCAAACCCAAGATGGCGCAATAGCCACAGCTTTGCATTAGCCTGAAAATCAGACCTGCCTGAGCCAGCTCAGCCAGGACAAAGCTGTAAAATTTAGTCCTCTCGCTACTGGAGTAATCACTATGCTTCATGCTTATCCTGGTGGTTGTGATCCATCCCTTGTCTCTAACTCCAATACATTTGTTCTTTTTCCCCTTGCTGACAGTATGGAAAGTTCCTGCAGTGGCTGGTCTGATGCGCAGCATGGAAGCAGCTGGACCTTTTTACGGAAATCCTTCTCTTATGTTTCTGCTATAACAAGTAGTGGCAGTGCGCTTCTTTCTGATCTGGAACCTCCACCTGATTCCCCTGTTTCCACCCGGATTGGTGTGTATGCATCTTCGTCAGAATACTGTTGAGTGGTTTTCTCATGTTCTCATAGATTTGTGTCAAAGGAGCCTTTATACTGGGGCTGTGATATTGTTTAATTTTGTCTACAATTTAACGCAAATTAGTTTTCCTTTAGCACTCTTTAACCTCTCATTTGTACATACAATCATGGTGGCTAAAGGAGTGGGTTTTCTTCCATGCTGTATAAGCAATTATTCCAAATAATTTGATCAGGGCAGGTCAATATATAATAATATTTAGCATTTGTTTAGCACTTTCAGAGTATGCAAAGGGCTACATATGGAGTCTTTACAATAGCTTTGTAATGCAACTATTATGCCAATATTACAACTGGGGCTGAGAGTTGTCCAAGGCCACCTACTGAGTTTATAGCAAAGGCAAGATTTTAACTGCAAGAGCTCTCTAACAGCCCAATCCTATGCATCCCTCTACTCAGAAGTCAATCCCATTGAATTCAGTGAGATATATTCCCAGACAAGTTTGTATCAGATTGCAGCTTTAGCCTTTATGCTACGCTGGGTCTCATACAAACGTATTACTTGACTATCTTATTTTCAGGGGTGTCTCGAAGACCTCAAGCATGGTTGTTCCCTGCTGGGATACTGCCAGCAATTTATGTTGCTATCTTCTTGCTGGTAGCTGGATGTTTCTCCATCAGCATCTTGTATGGCTCTTCCTTCCTCGACCACACTACCTTGATGTGGCTGATCTCATCTGCCTTTGCTTTCATCACTACTTTTGTCTTCTTGGAGCCAGTAAAGGTGATGTATAACAAACTCCTGTTGTAATTTTCTCAGCGCACTCATGTGCACATACACGCATGCACACAGTAAGTTTTGAAATACAGCAGGGGAACATCATTTTGTAAGCAGGTCTATGGTTGGCCACTAAATGACAAGGTCTTTGAGACACTGAGGGTCAAGCAACATGTTAGATTTGGAGATTGTGATTTGATCTCTTGTTTAATGAAATGAGACTGCTGGGAGAGAGGCTGTCAATTTGACTGAGCTGTGGCAGTACCCTTTGTAGTCTCATCTCCCCCTGGGGAAATGGTCTTAGCCTCTGATACCAAGACTTTCCTGTTCTTTTAGGTGGTGATTGGGGCTCTATATGCTGCTCTCATCAGCAAGCCTGTGGTGAGTGAAGCTGAGGGGCTGGTGGAGAAGCCCTTGGTGAAACAAATGCCTGAGCAAGTTGGGAAGGTGCGGGTGCCCTGTGGCTATGGACTTCTGCAGGCTAAGGAAGAAGCCAAGAAAGTACGTGCTCTCAGAGGGTTGATGCGGGTGAGCTTATTTCTTTTATACTAATAAGTGTATCTGTATCAAAGAAGGAGGAACTAAACCGCATCAGTAGAGCACATGCCTGGCATGTAGATGGCCCCAGGTTCAATATCTGGCATCTCCAATTGAGTGGACCTTCAGTAGTTTGTTTAAGGGTGGCCTTTGGAGACCTGCTCAGCAAACAAAACTGGTTTAGATATAGACAGGGGTGTCCAAAGCTTTTGGCAGAAGGGCCACATCATCTCTCTCTGACACTGTGTTGGAGGCTGGGGGGGGGGGGAGAATTAATTTACATTTCAAATTTGAATAAATTTACATAAGTTTACATAAATAAGTATATTAAAGATGAACTTATATGAATGAATGAAGATCTTGCAATAGCTCAAGGCCTATAAAAGGCCTTGCACAAAGCAAGGCTGGCCTTTCCTTTGCTGCCGCTACTGCATCACAGACGTGAAACAACAAGTAGTGGAGGGAGCCCTCATCCCACAGCTCACTCGAGAGGTCAAACACTCACCCTCATGCTGAAAGCAGTTGTGTTGGGCCAGTGTGGGCTCCAACAAATCTCCAGAGGGCCAGAGGCTCATTGGAGACTGGGGGCTCCCTGAGGGCCACATTGAGAGTCCTTGAGGGCTGCAGGTGGCCCCAGGGCCAGGGTTTGGGCACCCCTGATATAGACCAATGTTCTGACTCAATATGGTAAATTTATATGTTGGTGAAAACTCATTCTGGCAACACAATGTCATAGACTTGTAGATTACAGAGCTTGAAGAGATCTGAAATTTTTGTGTACCATGTTCACCCAGGAAGGTGTCCAGGGTAACACACACCCCATTTGAGGAATTGTTGTGATTTGAAGCCATTTCATGCATTGCTGCTACAGTGTAGCTTTCATCAGGAAGACACTTTCATATGATTAAAATTCCATGTTGCAGCAGGAATATATGCAAGCAGTTACCCCATGAGTTTTGCTCCTCTAGAGCATGCCCCCATGCCAGCAACATTGGTGAACCAAAAGGCTGCTACATGTATACAATACTGCTGCAAGGTGGTGCCCCAGAAGTAGTTTTCAGCAGCAACTGTGCTGCAGCAGTAGCATAAGAATTTGATTTTAAATAAGTCTGGAATGTATCTCTGTTAATGAATTAGGAGAAAGTATCACAAGTGTTAGGACTTACTCTGCCCACTAGAGGTCTGAGTAAATTTAAATATGAACATTTGCCAATACAGCAGTGAAGGCTACGAATGAGTGATATCTCGTCTTGAATTAACAGTAGTATGATAGAACCATTATTATCCATAGGGTATACACTGATCCCATTATCACTTCTATTTAAAAGGTTTTGCATTTTTTTTAAAGCTCTAAAACCTATTTGATCAGATGATAGCAGGACAGAAGAAAAGCGTAAACATCAGAGGCAGCAACAGCCACCTTTAAACACTCTAAATATACCACCTTTAAACACTCTAAAACTGCTTCAGATGGGTAACTGTGTGAGTCTGTAGCAGCAAAAAACAGCAAAGAGCCCTATGGCACTCTAAAGACTGGCCATAATTTATTTCATCGTAAGCTTTCATGTGAAATGTAGATGGTAGATGGGACTCATTAGCCTGGGAAGGCAGCTCATCTGAGAGAAGGAAAACTCTGATCCCAAACCTCCACTGCCTTGTGGCTACATCCAGTTATGGAAAAGGCTTCAGGAGACAACCTCGAGGCAAAATCTGGAGCCAGAGTCCCTGAGGCAGTTCATGGCTGAACACAGTCAGGTTCTGGCAACTCCTGTGACGCCGCTGGAACCAACTGTATTGGCCTCTGCCTTTCCATTGGACCATTTCAGTGACGTGGAGAGGGGGGATTTGCTGCATGGGTAACAGTCTATCCTCCATATCTACTTTACCCAGGCTTCACGCACTGGAGAGGACACTGTTCCAGAACCACCATTCAGAGTGCGATACCAGAGTCTTCCGAGACTGAAGGATGCCAGCAACCAAGCTTTCATGGAAATGGACAGTAGTCCATGGAAGTTTATACTGAAATAAATGTGTTGATTTTTAAAATGCCACAGAATTCTTATCTATCTGCAGTCTAAAAGGACTGTTGGTGATCCATCTAGTTCTGTATTAACAATTTCCACAAGGCTGGGATCAGGCGGCTAGGCCAGGACTTGAACTGAAATATCTCATTCTGAAATCCAAAAGCTGTGGACTGGCTTTGTGAGTGACGGATATGCTGTATTTCCTTTTAGCAAAAATTGCTGCTTAGTGTTAAACTGATCTGAACGCTGTTGGTGGCACCTTGCATTTTTTATTGTAGCACAATTGTAATGCTAGGCAATGGAAAAAAAATGTGTCTATGCATTTTAATAAAATACACAGGTCTCAGCACACACTCGCACTTATTTTTCCCCATGGCCTAGCTTTTCAGCTGTGCTACAACAAATAATGCAATTTATTGATGCAAAGATTGCTGGGCTTCTCATCTCTTGTAGTCATATTTTGATTTTTAAATATTTAAAATTCCTCATCTGCAACATTGACATGGTTTTGACTGAATACTGTTTTCTTCTACTCACTCCAGAACTGCATCACTCATATGCTCTTCCTTTTGGTGCTCCTAACCATCAATTACCAAAGATGCTTCCATGACAACAATGTTCACCTCCTGCATGCTGCTGTCAAGCAGGCCATCACAGTGACAAACAACAAAGGACTCAACTTCACTTCTCTGTACAGGTGAGCTTCCTGAAGGCAGGAACATGAACAGATGATGCCGTTTCCACCACCATAAGTTGTTAAAAATTATATAGTATTATACTATACCCTGTTCAGGCATGTCCAAGGATAAGTAAGTTGTCCCTAATAAAAAAAAAAAAACACAAATACAATCTGATCTGGTTCAACTGATTGTCCATTTGGAGTTCTGTATCTGTCAGTTATCACTGCCGGATCACTGCCGGGCTCTCCTTAGACTTACGCCAGCTATACAGCTGACGTAGATCTGAGTACATTCACTGTAGAACAGGTATTGCATGTAAATGCAACTGTCCTGGGTTCTGTATATTCTAAAGTACAGGTGTGTGCCACTTAACAACTGTCCGCTTAATGAGGGACTGCATATACAAAGGTGGTCAAAGCACAACAAAGAGGCTCTTAATGGGGTGGTCAGGTCTCCAATAGCCTGCAGCAGAGTGTCTGTTTACACAGCAAAAAGGTTCTTAATACAAAGAAGAGGCAATCTATCTCCAGTAGCCTGTGCAGCCAGCACAGAGTGTCTGTTTACATAACAAAGACACTAAATTGGGCTGAGTGTTCGCTTAACAACCTAATCATGTAACAATGGGGATCAGAGAATGTATCCCTGTAGTTAAGTGGCGCATGCCTGTACTTGAAGCCGTTTTAACATAAAGTGGCTTACATTTTTAAAACAGTACTTTATGTCCTAAAAATACTTGAAGAAACCACATGAAAGAACCTAGGAAGTTGACAAAAAAATAGAATAGTAGTGCAGCTATCCATCTCCTGGATGTAACTAACAGCACAATCCTATGCACATCCATTCATAAAGTAAGTGCCCAATTCAAGTGGTGACTTCCACTGATGGAATTAGCATTCCATCAGCAGAAGGCCCTCTCCATCAGTGCTGCAGATGTGGAACCAATGTGTGCAACAGGGTCACCAGCATGACCATGCTAGCAACAGTGCATGCATGCCACCACAGCACCCAGCCACTGCCAGAGGATGTACATTGGTGGCAGAAGTGAGCAATGGGTGGAGGGGCGGGGAATGACAGGGTGTTTGGGCGGGAGGAACTGGGGGGAATTGGGGGATGGAAGGGGAGAATCTGGCAGCAGTCATGCATACCAGATCTTGTCACCTGTTTTTCACCCGACTCTCCTTAGACTTACATAGGTCTGAAGATACCCATAGACCAGGGGTGTCCAAACATTTTTGCAGGAGGGCCACATCATCTCTCTGACACTGTGTTGGGGGCCAGGAAAAAAAGAATTAATTTACATTTAAAATTTAAATAAATTTACATAAATGAATTTTTTAGAGATGGAACTTATATGAATGAATGAAAGTCTTGCAGTAGCTCAAGGCCTATAAAAGCCTCTCCTTCGCTGCCACTGCTGCATCACAGACTTGAAACAGCAAGCAGTGGAGGGAGCCCTCGTCTCACAGCTCAGGTGAGAGGTCAAACGTCCTCAAGCTGGGAGCAGTTGCATCGGGCCAGTATGGGCTCCAGCAAGTCTCTGTTGGGCTGGAGATTCATTGGAGACTGGGGGCTCCCCAAGGGCCTGATTGGGAGCCCCTGAGGTCCGCAAGTAGCCCCCAGGCTGGGTTTTGGGCACCCCTGCCATAGACCATTGGAGCTTTCACAGAGGTAGGGAAAATTATTTTCCCTTACCTCTTTCAGGCTTCATTATTGCTTCCCACCATAGCATGCAGTGTGGTGAGAAATAGAATTGGGCTGTAACTCCATTGAATTCAGTGGGACTTATTCCCAGATAAGTGAGTATTAAATTTGGAGCCTAAATTCTTGACTGACATCTACTGGTAGGACTTTTTAAAAAAAATGTCTTTTATGTCTATACAAAAGTGGCACCAACATCTAAGCATATGAAGATGTCACCCCCCCCCCCCTGTCTACAGGATTTATCAATAGATAAGATTTCATGATGATGATGAAGTTTTCTTTATATTTTCTAAGAGTAATTCATATCACCATTACCAAAAAGACAGCTATACACTGTGATGTTACTGCATGCAAAACTGGGGAGTCTCAGCAGATTCAGGTATTTCGAAATGATTACACATAGCTTATATTAATTCACAAGTGTCCTCACACCCATCAGCTTGACCATTCTTTAAAAAAAAAAAATCCTGCCCCCAGCCTTGTTCATGTTAGAGTTTTGAATACCAAAACAATCTGAAATCCCTATGAACAGAAGCTCATAAAGAAGGGAAAGTCCACAGATTGCTCCCAGACCTATTCTGCTTCTGTGCCAGAAAGGAGTCCTGCAGCTCAGCTAGCAGGACTCCTTGGTCCATGGTGGTGGTGGGGAGTCTCATACACAAGTGATAGCAATATTTCTTAGCTATTCCTATGATAATTTATTAGCAGTCTGGTTTCACCCACAGTTCTGCATCAGGGGATGAATGTCACTGTCATGAAACCAAGCAGAAAAAAGAAACATTGACTATGCTTTGCTTTCCTAACATGTTCCTTGGTTGATGAATTGCTATAGTCTTCGTCTTCGTCTTCATCTTTATTATTATTATTATTATTATTATTATTATTATTATTATTATTATTATTATTATTATTATTATTATTATTATGTAGCTACTCCGACATGTTGGAATGGATAGACACTGTGCTACTGAACTACCTTTTTGAAAATCCTAAGCTGACACTAGTAGGAGTGCCTCATCTCAACCAACAAAGCTCCACGGAAGTTATGGATCCAGGTGTGAATTCTGCTGAAATTGCTCTTCTCTCTCAGCTGGTAAAGTGGGGAAAAAAAACAAGGAGAAAGGGGCAATTGAGGGACTGTATTGAAGCAAAAAACTGAAGTAGGCCCAGGCAGAGAGATGTCAGTATTTCATGTTAGAAGCATTGAAAAACCTAACAGCTGGTCTTGTCAGGTTTGGTCCAGTAGGCTACTTTGACAAACATTGAAAAAGGAGATCAGGGACATTTCAGTGAATCTCTTATAAAAAGTGAGCTAGGGACAAGGAAAAATGGAAATGTAATCTGGATCTGAGAATTCTCCAGCTGGAATGCAAATTAGCTGAATTGAGCTGAGTTAATGGTAGATACAAGTTTGTATAACAGTATCACTGGGCCTGCTCTATGGAAAGAAAGATAAGGGAAAATATAGGTTGGCAATGTGGTGATGTGCATATGTAGGCACATAAAATTGCCTGTACATATGGAAGGGTATAATTTAGGAAATAGCAACAGAGATTTAAGGAAAAAGATCTGCCTGTTCTTCTTTTTGTACTTGCCAGGGCTTTTTCAGCCTCAGTCTGCATCTCTGACACACCACCTCAGTACTGCCAACAGTACCTGTCCCCTTTGCCACTTGTCTGTGTCCAGATCAGAGGCTTCTCAGAGTAGTCAAGCTAATGGAGATGCATGCTTCAATCCAACTCAGCACGATGCTTTTAGGTAAGAAAAGATGTTATGGGGAATTGTCTTTCTGTTTTGTTATCTGGTAGGGGAGGTGCTGTAGCTGAGCAGAAGAGCAACTGCTTTGCATACAGAAGGTCCCAGGTTCAATCTCCAGGAAGAGCTGAGAAAGACCTGTCTGAAACTCTGGAAAAGCAGAGACAGTACTGAACTAGATGGACTAATGGTTTGACTTAGTATAAGGCAGTTTCCTATGTGTAACCCATGACTTCTCACAATTTAACACTTAAAGACCCATTATAGCAATACCTTCTGCATGTGGCAGCCATTGCTTTCAACGAATCCATGTTGATGTGCAGCCAGGCTGCCACTCCATCCTTGTCTGTGTGGTAGCAGTCCATGCTGATGTAGAGTTTGGTTCTTGTATACTGAATCAGTCATGTGAATGCCATTCTGAAAGTGCAAATTCATTCTTAGCATGCCTCTGTAATCACTTGCAAAGATGAGCTTGCAACTGCATGCTGAAAGCTCATCCACACTGAATTCATTGTCGACTTATTGCATGATTGTCGACTTAGAGCATGACAGTACTGTAGGTCTGCATGGATTGACTGCTACAAGTGCAAGGAGGGGGTTAAGGAATCAGAATTAAAACTGGGAGCATTTATTCTCAGAGAAAGGAAAGACGCAGGATGCCTTCAAATGTAAGTCTCTGTTTTTTCCAAAGTATTTCTAATAACCTTGTGCTTTCTTGTGCCCAAAATGGGTTTTTTTGCCCACAGGTTTTGGATCTGGGGTCATTCCGGTTTTTACTACATTAATTCTGGCTGCTCAAAGTCACTCGGGAACAACTCTGCAAGGGCCCAGAGGATTTTGCATGACCTACAAGCAGGCTACTGGATCCACAAAAGGCAAGCTGCCTAGGAGGACTTATTTTTATTCAAAACTCAGCCTTCTAGAAGAGATTAAAATCAATACAGTGTGGGGTTTTTTTGTTCTTGCTATGGAAGAAAGAGAATGACTGGTCTCTGGGGGTGGTTTCTGCTTTGCTTTGTTCAGTCAGCCTATGAGGGCAATATACTGCTGTCTTGTACTTCACTACTTTGGTCATTCAGCTGCTTAAGGGCACATTCAGAAGGTAGATTCGCCAGTAGGTGCTGCAGGCATAACCTGAAAAATAGTAAAGGTTCCAAATAATGAAAAACATCTTTTCCTACAGGACATCTACATGCTCAAACCAGGAAACTGCTTAGACTCCATAGTCTTACAGGTCCTGCATTGAACCCTGTGGACTGGCACAGACAAGCAGGATGAAAATCTAGTCTGCAGGGACCAGCACTGGAACAGTGCAGCTACCTCTGACATTAGAACCCTGTGGAAATTCTCAAACAGCACATCTAAAGCACTGCATATTTGAAATTAGTTTAGCTGCCATGACATCTCCTACATAAATCTAGGAACTTTATTTCTTACTGTCAGACGTTAGAGATTAGATGGTTGATACAGGTGTTAGAGATGGTCAGTCCCTTCACAGAACTAGAATTCCAAGGGATCTTCTCTCCATTGAAAGCTATGACGTTTAACCCGCTTTGAAAATACTGTAGATCAAACTTGTACTGTAGACATGGTCTGCGGATGGAGTAGTGCAGTGTTCTCAGCCACTTCACATGGTCCACCTATTTGAAGTACCACTGGACGTAATTGGCAATGATATCATCGCCAGTTACTTCTGAGTTGGGAGGTCAGATGTGATGCAGCAAACACCAGTAAGAGACTCAGGATGGACGGAAGGGCTTTTCAAGTGCGGAAAATCATGTTTTGGAGCTCTGCCTGCCAAGCCCCTACCACTGTTTGTCATCTCGTGTTGCTGGTCTCGCTGCCAGGTTGCAGGTGTCCAGAGGTTCCACAAGTACCACTGTTGGTACCTGTATCACCTGTATCGTTGGTTGAGAAACACTGGAGTAATGTGAAGCATAATAGGGAAACTGGAAGGAGTACCAGTTCTGATGCTACTGTTCATAATTCCATCTTGTTGGTGGGCCAGGCAATTAGTAAAACTAAACCAGATGGGTTCAGGTAAACAAATGTGTGGAAAAGACCAAAATGCTCCAGAGTTGTCAGATCTTGAGGGTGCAAGCAGTATCTGCCAGTGAAGCTCTGCCAGAAGGGAGAAAAAATCCTAACCAGGTTAATGCCAGCAAGTACTAATATCCCATCTCTAGCCACTGGAGAACACTTTTGTATAGCTTTTTATTCAACCTGATATTCATCAGTGTCTCTCCTCCTATTATGATAGGAGCAAAGCTGTGTTTGTGGAGTTCACCCAGTACAGTGCTGATGCAAATCTGCACCTGACTGTGATGCTTCTGTTTGAATTTCCGTCAATCGGACCCGCAGTTTCTTCAATGTCCGTTCTCCCATTTCACCTGTTACACTCTGGTGACGGTCTCGGCCTCCCCCTTGCCATGGTGGTATGTATCCTACGTTGCTAAATGCATCCCGAGGCTACATCGCAAGTGACCTTTTGAAACATTGTTTCAGTGTGGCCAGGAGACTTTATGTTGAGATCTCCTATCTTGTCAGCTTAGGGTCAAAATAGATGTGATGTTAGTTGTTGCCTACTTGCAGCAGGGGGCCCCAGACTAGGGTCTGCTGCCTTATTTTGAGCAGCCTACTGAACCCAATGACATCATACCTATGTGTGGCCTGCCTCACATACTTATACTCAATAACGTGTGACTGAAACTTCTCTCATCTGTTGAAAGGGAAAAAATGGGGAAAGGGCTCATGAGGTTAAAAAAAAAATAAGAAATGAGACAGAGAAGCAAACATGTTTGAGTCTGTTTTGCACTTAAGGTAGCTATTTCATGGATCTGGGAGTTCAACCCCTTGTACACCAACTTCTATGCTAAGATGTTCTGTAGATATCCTATATTTAACCATCCCTGACAGTCAATGACCCTAAAAAATAATTCTCTCAGGAAGGGATTTCATACATAGCCATCTTAGAGCTCATGCCCAGTCTCGTCTGATCTTGGAAGCTAAGCAGGGTCAGGCCTGGTTAGTACTTGGATGGGAGACCGCCTGGGAATACTGGGTGCTGTAGGCTTATGCCATAGTCTTTCGAGACTGAAGGTTGCCAACCATCTTAGAGCTCAATGGGCTCTTATAGTCAATGGGGCTTACTCCCAGGTAAGTGAGGATAGGATTGCAGCCTCAGGCAGTTTATTATATAGCACAGTATATCCTTTTATCCTTGAGAATATTTGGGAGAACCTAAAATTTGCTAAAACGACTGCTTCATGTTTTCCCCTGACATTAATAATAAGCTATTTTTCCCAATCGTGTCCTAAAATGTCGTTCCTTAAGTTCCACTTCTTTGGGACTCCCCCTCAAGTAAGCGTAGTAGCTACAATGCCTAATTATGTGTGTAACGTCAAGATACAGACGTATTTGCCATTGGTTCTGCTGTTCCCCTTCTCCCCCAGATATGTCTGCTTCTCTTCAGTGGAGCATTTCTACTACCAAATCCATCATTCACATCTCAGGAACGGATGCCTTGCCCTTGGCAGAGGTGCAGTTTCTTCCAGCTCTTCCTGGCTTTCCTCTCTATAGCTGTTGCTGCCCTGCACTTTGCTTACATCTACTTGGCAGATGTGCGGATGAGGCATTACCAGAAGCACCGTCAGGCTTTCACCAGCTTCTACGAAGTGGCAGTGCTGGCTCATACAGAAGCCACTGCCTGTGCTCTGCTATTGAATGCCACCATGCTGAAGGTGAGTAAAAGCAGGAGAATGTAAACCTTCTGACAGCCACCTGATGCACTTGTTGCAACTTTCTCCCATGGCTATGAATGGTGCTCTCATCCTACAGAAGGAAGTAATGGGAGCCCTCAGAGACATCATTGGGATATATTGTATGGGCTAACCTGTCTTGGGTGACTTCAGCTATTGAGAATCAAGTCTTGCCAAACTGGAAAGGAGTGTTGCAATTTGGTTTTTTGTATAGATTGTCTGGAGAAAGGCAGGCAGATTGATCACTTTGACCCTGAAGGCCCTGGAACATGGCTCTTCATGGTTCTTTTTTTTAAGGCAACAGGACTATTCCTGAACAACTGTTGAAATAACTATTTCCATAGAATTGAGGGTTTTGAGTTTTAACTCTGTCCCGGTATTGATCTTGTGCTCTGCCTTTCCTATAAGCCATCTCCTTTCATCAATCCCATCTAGTTAGTTTTTGTCCAAAATATGCTTTTCATCTCCCATGAATGATAAAAAAAAATGGTACACCCTGCACAAAGCCAACGTCTGTTTAGAAGGCACCATGCCTGATTGATTAACAAGCTGAATGATGCATAAGTTCTCGTTAACGTGTGTATTAAATGCTGCTGTAATGACCTTTTAATTGTTATTGAAGCTGCTTCTGCAGGCTAATGTTGGTGTCATTCCTTTCCATGTGT
Source organism: Tiliqua scincoides (assembly GCF_035046505.1). Taxonomy (NCBI): domain Eukaryota; kingdom Metazoa; phylum Chordata; class Lepidosauria; order Squamata; family Scincidae; genus Tiliqua; species Tiliqua scincoides. The sequence continues at coordinate 155,536,568 of NC_089822.1, forward strand.
TTCCTAATGAAACTGCATAGGGAGACCCATCTGCTCCATCCAAGGTTGGATGTATTAGTGCTTGGTTGTTACCTCATATTTCCTGGATGAAAAAAACAGCAGATAAAATTCACAGCACAGGCTCTAGAGACAGTAGGGAAGGCAGCAAGGTGGATGAGAACTTGGTAGATGGGAATACAGTAATCAGTATTATTGTTTCTCCTGAAAGTCAGTGTTCAGGGTTGTAAAGGACAGAAGACTTGAAATGAATATCATTTATTGTTCTATATACCAGATTCAGTTCTTTCAAAGAGAAATCAACACTGTCTTCTGGACCGTCTCAGACATGCCTTTCTATTTTTCATTCAGTGGCCCATTTTTGCAACTTTCATCATGGATTGAGATAACACACATGATTATTTTAAAGATGAATGCAAACGTCCTTTGAGCTAGGTAGCCAAGCTTCCATGGGTCCTTCTCTGACACAAGCATTTCTTAGGCTTACACTCACATTTCAACCATAGATTTTTCCCCCCTGACGTTTTAACCGACATCCAGCCCTTATTTACTAGAGCTGTTTCCCAACAAATATTTTTGAGGTATTGAGGTGCCAAGAAGCTGTTTTCAGCTGGAGATGCTGACTGAGAGCCCAATCCTGGGCTTGACGTGCCGGGTCACCACTGTCGCAAACATGCCATAAGGCATGCTTGCGAGGCCTAACGCTGGGCCAGCACCCTTGCTAGCCCAGCACTGGCTGGCGCTGGGCTACTGCCGGGCAGGTGCCTGGCCTCCATTGCTCAGTGGTTGCATGAACCACTGAGCCACAGTAAGGTAAGCAGGGGCAGGGGGAAACGGGGAGGAAGTGTTCTGGGGAGGAGGGAGGCAGGTGGAGGGCGGGGAGGAGGAGTGACAGGGAGGCAGGAGCAGGGAGGGAGGGAGGCAGAACTGGTGGAGCTTTGCTCCACTGGATCCTGCATGTTTGTGTGGGGCTCTGCACCCGACACGAACGTTGTTACTTCACTGCCAACCTTATGGTCGGTGGTGAATCAAGTAGCCCCATTGCAGGACTACTTTCCTTACCTGGGAGAAGGGGATGAAAGACACCTTCTCCCAAGGTGTTACCCATGACTGCCATTGGTGTGCAGGATGAGGTGGTAGCCGTTTTCTGTGCTGCTGCAGCTGCGCACCACAGGAGCTCAGGATTGGGCTGCAAAGTTCCAATTTCAGGGGTTTAATTAATTGTACCATGATATCCATTGTTGTTGTGACATCCTTGGTCTCAGTTATGGCGTGATGATGGATTTTGTTTATTATCCAAATGCAGGCTCCTCATGTTCCTTCTAATGACAAGTCTTCCTAAGAGCTTCTTCCCTCCAAATATGCAATCCTCTGAAATGTGTTTCTTCTCCTTCTAGATTGTACAGCAGCTGCGCTTTATCCGGAGATGGTCTGTGTTTGGAAAAACCCTCCAACTTGTGCTGAGAGAGCTTGTGGCCATCACAGTCATCTTCCTCCTGTTTCTTGTCATCTGTGCCCAGTGCGGCTGTTTGGTAGGTTATACAAAATATGGGTGGATGCGTGAGTATGATGGGTGGAAGACTGCTGTGTAGTCATAAATGGAAAAAAAATCCCAAAATAATAATAGGGTATTGCCTTTACTTGGGCCAATTAAAAGAGCAGATCACAACAAAGGAAGCAACCTTTGGAGTTCATCAAAACTAAGACTGAATGTTGAGTGAAAAAACAAACAAAAAGTTGTAGGGTGGATAGAAAAGAATGTTGCTCAGGGAGATTTTAAAAAGTCCTAGTCTGCATATTGGGCATGGTGTGCATTGGTGTTGATAGAAGCTTCCTTCCAGAAACTAATAGTAGCTTTGAAGGCATGATTTTCAATGCACTGTAGCACAAAATCCAAAGGGTAAAATACTGATTTCCCATGTGCCACAGTCCAGATTCCTGATCTGTCCCCCCATAGTTGCTATTTGAACACCACATGCACACAGAACAACTATATGTTTAATTTAACATGTAGTTTTCCCATCGATATGGACATTTGACTAGGAGCCTATGCATGATAATTGATGTTGCCACAGATGGGATAAAAACTGCTCACAGATTTTAAAAACACCCCTTTTTCCTTGTTGCCAGGCCTTCTCTGCAATTGTGGAAGAGTTCAGGACACTCCCATCAGCCTTTTCAGCTCTGCTTTCTACCCTCCATGGGAAGATAGCTTTCCTCCAGTCTTTGTTGAAGGCTTCTCCTATTCTGGGTGCAACATATGTCCTTGGCTATGGAGCTGGTGTTTTCTGGATTGGGCAGAGTTTCCTTTGTGCTGTGATCCTTCACAGCTACCGCATCATCCACTCTGAGATCTACCATTCAGCCTTTGAACCTCAGGATTATGAGATGATAGAATTTTTGGTGAAAAGATTTAAACTTTGGATAGGACTCAGCAAAACTAAAGAGGTAAAAGAAAGGGAAATACTGGTGCCTGCTGCACAGTCCCAGCTCAAGGGGCATGAGAAAGATGGGTGAAGAAAATGCAGTCACTTAAGCAGTTGTAGCACCAAAAAATGTGGGCTGCTTTCAAAACTGAATACCTGGGTGGCATTAACTTTAAATTCAAGCCATAAAAAGACTGTTTCATATGTCAAGTGGATCTACAAATGTTCACCATCGCCAGGTATCTGAGATGGGGGCAGTCTGCAGTATCATGGTGGGAAAAGGGTGAATCTGTGTGGTTCATGGTAGCTTCAGATCCAAACTACGTATTACATGCAAACATGCGTAGCCGTAGCTTGATGTCCCCTTTAGATGAAGAAAAGCCATTTCTAGTAGGAGTGACTGAAAGTAGAGAAACATGGAAAAGGGCCCTGCCCATTGTTTTTCTATCTCAAACTAGTCCCCAGAGCTTCCCACCTCCAGTACAGTTTAAACCCATGTTTTTCCACAATTAAGGCTCAGTGAGTAGAAGCTGCTAAGGATGGGATTTGGAACTGGGAATGGCAAGATTACCCGTCTTCTCTGCTCTCAGTTGCTCACTCCAACAGCAGCCCCAAACTTATGCTGGATACAGCATAGGCCCGCCAGCCTGCCTGTTCCAGCGCAAGTTAGGATTGCGCAGCTACATGTTCTGTAGTAGGCTGCAGTAACCAGGCCCAGCAACACAGCACTGCTGCTCCTACATTCTTCTGTCACAGTGCTGGAGACTCCCACGAGACATAACTGGGTTCTTCTTCCCTATAGGTTCTAGGTATGACCTTGCTCTTCTGTGTCAATTTTTTCCAACAACCTCAGAGTCATCCATTGGAGCAAAGAGAACTATTTTAGTGCTTTCCTGTTTCTAAATGACTAGTTTCAAATATGCATCAGTAGGTTACAAATGAAATGGGTAGATCACATGGTTATGAGAAAACATTTTGAATAAACCTCAAAGTAACATTTAGAAAAAATAAGTGACTGGAGAAAGATAGCAATTTGATCACATAGGTTTCCAGTAAACAGACTGGAATCCTATACCACACACATACCTGGGAGTAAGTCCCATTGAACCCAGTGGGACTCACTTATGAGTAGATACACTTAGAATTGCACTGTTAATTTATTCATAAGAGAATTTCTAGCTAAAAGATTGAGGGCCCAATCCTATCCAACTTTTCAGTTACGGCGTAGCCCCAATTCAGCCCCGTGGTAAGGGAACACATGTTCCCATACTTTGAGAAGGCCCCAGTGACTGCCCCTCCACCACAGGATGCAGTGCACACCCCACTGGCACAACTGCACCAGCACCGGAAAACTAGATAGGATTGGGCCCTGAAACTCCTATAAGCTTTTCAAATTGGTCTGACCAAAGTTGTGTTGGTTATCAAATGCTCAACTACCAACATTATCCCAGTATGATAAAATTCTTTTGGTTCACAAGAGGCTGACTATTTGCTGAGTCATTGTTCTAAGAAATACAACTGCAAATTAAAGATTCAGTATTTTGAAATATGAGCTCACCTTACTTTGGAGTTTCTTGACTGACCTAATTTTATGGGTTTCTTCACCACCTGTAGCTGGTTCGGTTTTCCCAGAAATAGAGATTACAGTCTGTTGTTTGTCATACTGGCATCTTTTCTTCTTTGCCTAAGTGTAGATGCAGTATTGGTTTGGCTTGAAGTTTCTGTAAATAGCTGTTTAGAGTGTCATCTATAGGGTATGATGGCATCTGAACCTATAGTCCATACCAAAAGAGATATGGCTGCATGGGCGTAGTTGCTGCAATGAGATGTTCCAGCTCACAAGAATTAATCACTGAAAGTATAAAAGCCTTTGATCTCGTTGTCTTTCAGTTTCGTCACAAAGTAAAATTTGAGGGGATGGACTCGCTGATTTCCCACTCCTCTGGAAACTCCAAACAGTCTCGCCTTCCTTCTCCTGGCATCATCTTCCACCGTGCTAGTACAACCATTTCTTCCCTTAGCCCTGAAGACCTGATGCTTCCTGAGAGTCCTACCACAGATCCATGCACTGTAGGCTTTTATCTGGATCACCTGCCAACTGCAACTAATGAACTCCTGGATTGCTTTGACAGGGTCCTCAGAGTGGTAGAAGATGTGTTCCACCTTGAGACCAGCCTGGAGCAGACTCAGAGAAGAATTTACAAGAATAAGAAAGAACAGAAAAGCCCTTCCGTGGAAAAGGTGGTGACTCTTGCCTCAAGAACCCATCTAGGGCTGCCACGAACTTATAGTACCTTTTCAGAATCTGCCTTGGCCAGGCTTAAAGCTCAGCATGTAAGGATTTCTAGCTGCAGTGCCACAGAAGCATGCGAGCAGCTCCCAATGGATGCTATACCTCAACAAAGGTCAGGATATGAGGTTCTGCTGGGCAACCCACCAGCTTCAGGCAACCTCTGCCAAAGAATTCCTCCCTGGAGAGGCCATTTGTTCAAAAGGAGACCAAAGAGTGAAGAAGGACAGGGATGTCACTGTTGTGATGTGCTTGAAAAACATATCCCTTTAAAGAGGCGAGCCTGGCAAACAGGTGATATGTAGTGAAACTTTGGAGTAGGCTAAACATAGCACAGCACCATGACCTGTTTATTTCTCTATTAATTGTATTGTATCAGTGAAGTATCAACTGGAAAGTAGCATGTAATCAGATCTTTTCTGCTTGCCTTTCTGATTTCTTTCAGGGGACTGCAAATCAGGAAACTTTAAGCAGATTCACAGATCTGCCTCATCTATGCATCATTTGTAGGACACCTCAGTTTCTATGCTTAACAACATGTGGATAATTATACTGGCATTTGTAAAGTCCTTTGTAAGCTATCTTAAGAAAGAAACATTATGCTATATCAAGTAATTGTATCAGCTTAGCACATCTATAAATAGAGTACTGCTTTGGCATTTTGTGCACTGCCTTTTCAATGAGCTACTGGCTACTGCAAAAAATAACATGATTGAAGAAGAGGCAAGGCATTACTGAGCCACCATTTCTATGGCTAGAAAATAATTGTTCACAGCTGATTTTTTGGGATGGCCTCAGGAGAAAAAACAATGAATGATATTTGGTTAGCTATACTGAACTTAACAGAGGCATGCCCATAGTTCTAGATTAGAGTGTCCATTGCACCAACTGCAAACAATAAGTGAATGCAGCTTGAGGTGACTCTTCATGTCTTTATTACAACCACATGTGTCAGAAATTCTGGTTATACACGCAGGGGAGGTGAATAAAATCACTGGTAAATCATCTCTTCATAATAACTCCGAAAGGCTTTTGTGACTAGCAGAAAGACAAAAAATAATGAAGCATAACACACATTTTAAGCCCATGAAGGTGCCTGTGTGTTGTTTAGGGATGTACGGTGGATAGGTGGGGAGACAAATGAACTGTCAAATAACAAGTCAGTTTTCATTAGTTTAATTATTCTGTTGCCAACAAAACATGAAAACTGGGCTTTCTGCAACAATAAGCTTTTGAGTTGTGACACAGAAGTTCTGTTGTTAATGTCCAATGAGCTGTACAGGAGCCTGCAATGCTTTGTGAGAGTGGCCTATTTAGCTCCTTAAAAATTCACCCAAACACCACTGTTTAGATAACAGTGGGTAAGAAGCAGTATACTATTCCATTGAAAAATCCTATTTGTAGGGCTGATGCTTGATTAAAACTCAAGAATAACCATTCCTAAAGTTGGAGAGTAAATGACAATCTGATGTTAGTGGGTTGGCCTACTGGCAGAAGTGCAGGCCCCTGGTGAAAGGGATGTTCTGCCAGTGTGCATGATGTGGCCGCCAGAACAGATAGCTGGTGCACTGCATGTGGACTGGTGGGGAGGGCCAGTGGTGGGAAGAGGAGGAATGGGGGCAGAAGAATTTCTAGGTGGGGAGGTAGAACAGGAATGGGAGGGGTGGTTACTGGCAGCACTGGGTATCTTCCCTCCCTCCCTCCCCTCAGTTCTGCGCCAGCAAAATAGCTGGCACAGATCTGAGGAAATCCTTTGGGGTAGTGGAGCCTTACCCCCCAGGAGTAAAGGAATGAAAATTCCTTTAACTTGTGGAGAACTCCAGATTGCCTCCCCCTCTGCTGGATGCAGCATACACTCCAACGGCACAGCTGAATTGGCAGGGGAGGCTTTAATTAGGATTGGGCCCTGAGTGGGTGACAGCATGCCTGATCAAGGGATTTACTAGGGATATATTTCTAGCATAAAACATCATCTATTTCAGGAAGAGAACAGAACTCTCCTGTAGCTTAGTGATAGTGTAATTCGGTTTAATTCACTAAAGTCTGCCAGAACTGTTCATAATATTTTTAGGTTGAGGAGAAAATCGGGTTCTGTGTGGGGAGAAGGATGGGCTTTATGCTCAAACAGTCCATATGCAGTGCAATACAAATACAGTGTGTTGGTTGTGGCTTTGGTTGTGGCAGCAACTGTTGATCAAACTTAGCTTCAAAGCTGAAGATTCTTTTTCACTAAGAGGATGTGGTTCATTCCAGCTACAGCAGACATCTGATTTTTAAGGATTACTTAAAGCATGGGGGGAACAGGGAATAGCAACAGTATAATTGCTTGAATTCAGATCCAGTACCAACTTCACAGCATTCTCCAGTACTGCTGTAATTCACTGTGGAGTGAAGCCACGATGGAAAGTTTGGAAGAAGGGAAGTGTTTCCAGAAATTCTGTCAGGTATCAGGTACCCCATTCTGCAATTTTGTGATGCTGTAATTTTTTTCATTCACATGGCTGGTTTGCTCAAGCAGCCACTGTCTCTCTTGTTCATCCACAATCATTCTCAGCGTCACTTCTTGGAAGACACTACTGATTCCCACCTAAACAATGTGTACAACATAATCCAAGTTAGCTATGCTTTTTGGAACAAATAAAGTCTGAACTGAAAATGGTTTCATATGGGAACAGCTAGTTGCCATACCTCCTTAAAATGAAGTTTTTTGAACATGCTGATACTGGCTTCATTTTCCAGCCCAATTTTAGCTTCAAAGGTGGTGAGTCCCAGCTGTGTCATTCCTACAGGACAAGAGATCCAAAATAAGCCATTCCTTAACTAATAATAATCCTTGACATTTAATACTTTCTGAGTATGCAAAATGCTTTGTGTGTATTATTACAATGTCCTAACAACAACTCTATAATGTAAGTACAGTAAGTGCTATCTTCATATTCTAGTTGGGGAGCTGAGGAGGATTAGCTTACCTAAGGCCACCTTAGTGAGTTTATAGTAGAGGTGAGATTTGAAGCAGGGAAGTCCCAGTTCACTGCTCTTAGTAGTAACCTTCACTAACTCTCAAACATCACCTGACTATAAACAGATAAACTGAAATTCACACTGCTATTGAAAGAAAGTATGAGCGCAATCCAAAGGTACCCATGGGCCGACGCAGTTATGCCGGATCCCAGTTCCCGTTCCCGGGGAGAATGGAGCGGCTTCAAGCCGCTCCGCTCTTCTCTGACTTGCACCACCTCAAGAGGTGGTGCAAGTCCAAGGAGACCCATAGGTGCCGGTGGCCCTTAGCCAGAGGTCAGGGAAAATGTTTCCCCTTGCCTCTGGCTGAGCTGCTTGTGACCACAATCCTGCGCTGGATACAGCGCAAGCCTCTTGGCTTGCCTGTTCCAGTGCAGGATAGGATTGCGCCCTAAATCATGCAGATTTCTACATAATACAGACATGAGATATTCTGGTTGCATTAAGGTTGGGCATTTGATCAGTCCAAAAAAACAAACAACTTTTTGACTAATCAGACAGTGGTCAAATATTTTATCTTCATCCAAAGAAAAAATAAGGTACTTTAATCATCAAGAGGTCTGAGACTTAGGCTAACGACCAAAACAAAATAGTTAACTGTTTTTGTGAAATAATCAAATTACCTTAAAAAAATGGTAATGGATATTATAACTGAACAATGTAAGGTAAGGTTTCAATAAATGTGAATCAAACATTCTCAGGGTTTTGCAGAACTTCCAGGTTCTGCTTTCAGTGCCCTGTTATCATTTGTGAGTCTGCAGGCTCCTAGATTCTCTGCTTATTCTCTCCTTCACAGACATGCAGCAGCCAAGTGTACATGTTTCTACACCTCCCTACTGCGTCAACCTTACACCAGCTATTCTTACCATAAGACAGCATTAACAGAGTGGCTTCCTTGCCAAACCCTCTGCCACGGTAACTGGCCTCTGAAAGAAAGAACAAATATTAAGAACTGTCTTTGACTATTTCTAAGTCCATTGGGTCAGGAGTCTCACCTTCACTTCACTCTTATTACTAGGCATTTCTGTAGACTAGAAGGTACAGCTTTCTTTCCCTTTACTAACAACCTTTATTTGGATTTTTTTTTAAAAATTTTCTTTCTGGAGGATAGGATGGGTAAAAATAAGAAATGGATTAAAGGGATGGAACAAGCAGGAAAATAATGAAGCATCTTTTGATATATACAGAAGCCTAAGATCCAGGCTTCATTTTTGAAAACTCAGGACAGACAAAATACACAACCAACAACTGATAGTAAACACCTAGTAAAGACCTTTTACATCCTAGTAAAGAGTATCTATTCTGGCAGGCATTTGATTTATAACAGGCTATTATTGTTTTCAGCTTTCTTGCCCTGCTCACATTAGCCTCTTCCTTTCAAACTGATTTTATTGCTATGCTCTTTCAAATTGTTACTGTTTTAACTCAACTTGTTTTAAACTGCTTTTTTTGTTTACATTATTTTAAATGCTATAAGCCATCCTGGTGACCTCTGTGGGGCAGAAGGGTGGGATAAAAATATCTTAAATAAATAAAATGGAAAAACGGTAGTGTTTCACTGGTCTACAAAGGAATGGTTAACAGGTCAGGTTGTAACAACAGTGCTAGAAACACTAGCATGGGATGTCAATATCTATTATTTATTTATGTAAAAATTTACATCCTGCCCTTCCATCCTCTAGGAGACCATCAGGCAGCCAGCAATATTTTTAAAACAATATATAATAAATCCACAATAAAAAACATTAGACAAAAAACATTACAACATAATAAAAAGGCAACCAAATCAACAAAAACAGGTATGCTTTTGCTTAAAGCACCCAGTGACTGAGGAAGGTGGGCCTTATGGGGGAGGAAGTTTCACAATGAAGGTGCTGCCATTCAGAGGGCCTTGTCTTACGTTCCCACCAAGTGCACTTCTCCAGGTGGTTGGATGTGAAGTGGTTATGAACTACAGGGCACAATCCTAACCCACTTTCCAGCACTGACAGAAGGGCAATGCAGCTCTGAGGTAAGGGAACAAACATTCCCTTACTTTGAGGAAGCCTCCGTGACTACCTCCCACCTACAGGATGCAGCACATGCCCCACTGGAACAGCTATGCCAGTGCTGGAAAGTTGGTTAGGATTTGGGTCATAACCTACTTGACTTTTTTATTGCCTTCATGTTGCTGAAGAGTGATGCAAGTTATTTTGAAATGGTTCTTATTAAAGGCTTAGAACTGGGAGCCTGGAAGGGCCATAGATCGTGTTAAGAGTACCTGCAATCATAACTTCAATCTCTCCCAGCGTTGGATTTTCTGGGTCTGTGAGGAACAAATTTACATCTCCCACCATGCAGTCTTCCTCTGTGGCTTTCTGCTTAAGCCACTTCTCTGCATCAAGCACTATAAAAGTACATTCTGGGGAAAGAAAGAAAGCAGCAGAACCAACAGAAAATGTTGTAGTGGCTGAGAAGAAGTAAACAACGTACCATGCTGCTGCCGCCGCCATCTCTGTTCTAAACCCGTGCAAAGCAAGAGTCAACCCATCCCTAGAACCTGGGAGAGGTCAGTGGCCATCTCAATCTGGATACTAAGCCAGACAAAATGCAAGCATCCATGTATAAAACATATACAATGTAGCCTGTTGAACTTGCTATTAACTGAAGTAACCAGTAGCTCTTATTTGTCTATGAAATGGTTAAGGTTTGGCCCACAATGAGAACTGGGAATGCCTTTTTTTGTCTGAACAAATACTACTGCACTGTTGCATGTATTTTTTTTTTTTTTTTACAGTTTATGAAGGTTTATGAAGGTTGTTTTTTTACAGCTGGAAGGTCCTGGTTCAAATCTTGCCACATTCACTAACTTGTCAGATTATCTGACAGCCCAATCCTGTCCTGCCCAGTGCAAAAGGCTTGCAGCCGTGCCAAAAATGGCTGCTGCAGCATCCTGAGTGCGCTGGGCAGCCGTCTGCGGCTCCTTGGGGGAAGGGGACATTCATCAACGCACAGTAAAGATACCTTCTGTCTGACCACAAGGCCAAACACAGAGCTCTGGATCCAGTGGAGCAGAGCTCCACAGGTCCCAACCCTCTCCTACCCTGCTCCCTGCCTGTCACACCTTCTTCCCACCCCTGCCCTGGAACGCCTCCCCCATGCCTCCACTCACCTCTTTGCCCACTCAGCGCTTCTCTCACTGTGCCAGACTGGTTCATCAGCCTCTGACTAGTGCTTGGTCAGCGCTAAGAGTCGCAGGCGTGCCTTACAGCACATCTGCAACAGTGTGAGCAGGCAGTGAGGTCCTTAGGCTGGATTGGGCCCTTAGGCAGGCTATTGTATCTCATACTGAACCACCACCCTCTTCATCACCAGCCATATTGGAACAATAATATTTGCCTGCTTCAGAGAACTGAAGTAAAGATGATTGAAGGGTGAGTGCATATGAAGTGCTTTCCAAAGTACAATATATATTATGTATTATTGTTGCTAAGATGAAAAGATAATTCCACCCACACCTGCTACTAGAACAGATGTTAAAAATATTTTATCTTAAGGAAGTGCTTAAAATGAAGCAGGCTTGAATGTATTATCATACACTGACATTATCCAAAGAAGACCACCCCAATGCTCATCCTTTTTCAGAGATGAGCACATAAACCCATATGTGCTCACTTCCTGATCCTTAAGTCTTGGCAAATATTCAAAAACCTCACTATCTGCATCCTCCCGCCAACTTCGCTGCATCTCATGTTCCTGTTCGAGGCTGAGTGGCTCAGATGCGGTCAGATGCTGCAGCTCTTCAGACTTCATCCATTCATGGTATCTAATGAGAAATGCAGATACCATTAATTAATTAAAGAAAATTAATTTTAAAAAAATGCAGAGAGATAATATTGTTCTCTTTAGAACATCACCCACTGTTGATGGAAAACTGGCAGTGGCTCATCGCAAATGCATTTTTGAAGGTACACACTGCCATAAATATTAGTGAACAGCTTTAAATCTCACTTTGTTTCCTGAAATAATGTCTGGACTCACTATTTATTCCTTCAAATATCTTAGATGCATGGGACAATTGATACAAGCATACATTAACCATACCGTGTCTCTCTGTAAAAATCAATTCTTAACATTCTGATCCAACCTTCCAGCATGCTTTATTGAGACTGAGATTTAGGTACTATTTAGACAGAAGATTTTGTTTTTAATGACTGGGTTGCCCAAGGAAGAGAGCAGATTCAGCTCCCATTTCAGTGATGCTCACTCCTTTCCAGTGGTTGCCAGTGGTTTACTTCTTTTGGAAAAACTAAAGGATTGCACTTGGGGACAATATTGTGGTAAGAGTTAAGCATGACTACTAAACCCACTCCCAATCAACAGTGGTAGGCCTTATCAGGAATCTCATAAAGGGTTACACTCCCCATATGTTCTTGCAGTGTACCAGTCCTTCTACCACATATATCCCTCCAAATGTAGTGTGTCTGGCTAGTTGCTATATGTTCCACTAAAAATAGAAATGGACAATATTTACAGTTTCAAACATTTTATTTGTTCTTAATTTAGAAATATGGTTTAATCTCCTGAGCTTTATTAAAAACTGAGAGAAGGAAAGAAAGGGTAACTGTTTCATACCTGGGTACATGAGCAGAGGTGTATGGTACCAAAGCTACCCTCTTCCCTTGCAATATAGTATTCTGGTTAATCCTCATAGTCCCAAGTCTGCAATAATAGGATATTTTAGCAAGAGGTACATTTTGAGCAAAATGATTACTGATACTGCAGGAGAACCACTACACAACATTTATTGTACACTGTCCCTTTGTTTTGAACTTTGTGTCCACTAGAATGTTCATAAGTAAGGAGAATCTAGCTGTACATGGGATAAGTATAAACGCAGCATAAGCGTTAGTAAATCAAATACAACTTGAGCCATAACAGACCACATATCAATGACCAACATAGCTCAATATCCTGCAGTCACTGTGATTAAACATGGGTTACTTTAGGGACCAATTATTGTGCTTCATTTTCAACATCTGGAACAGAGAAGCCAAACAGAATGCAGATGGACTCCCTAACTTGGTTATTCACCACGCCTCAAAGAAATAAGGGTACAATTCTATCCTCACTTACCTGGGAGTAAGCCCCTTCAATTGTAATGGGGCTTATTTCTTTGTAGACCTGGCCAGGATTGGGCTCTAAGTTTCACAAGCAATTTATGCTCTGCATAAAATTGTGCTTCTCTCTCCACTATTAATTTAAATCTAGCTCAGGCTTTTAAAAGCAGACAGAACCAATGATAAATTTTCATCTCCTCCAGCACTCACTTGAACTGATACTGATTTATTAGATATACAGAGCCTCAAATAAGAAAGGGGAAAAAAGAACCTAAATTATACCATGCAATAAAATCTCCTACCCTGTTTGAACTTTCAGGATAAACTGAGGACTACTGTATATGGTTTGTCCAAGCGATGGGCCTATTAGCAGACAGCTTCCTTAAGAAAAATGAACACTGTCTGGCAGCCCCCAAAAAGCAGGTGGGGGAGGAAAGGGTACACTGGGAGGTTGGGTGGGACAGAACAAGCCCTTAGGCAGTGATTTTCAGCCTTTTTCATCTCACACTAAAGGCACTGACAAGGCACTAAAATTGTCAAAACCATCAGTTTTTGACAATTGACAAGGTGCACCACACTGACAGCAGGGGCTCACATCCCCCAGCGGCCCCACTCACAAATGATCCTCCCCAAACTCCTGTGGCACACCAGTGTGCTGTGGCACAGTGGTTGAAAATGGCTGCTCTCAGGTCTCCCCAGCTCATGTTTGCCTAGTTACAATCCTACCCACATTTACGTGGGAGTAACCCCACTGACGACAATAGGACCTACTTCTGAGTAGACAGGAATAGGACTGGGCTGTCAGTCTATGTGGGGAGAGCAAGTAGTGCAGGAACAGCTTTCCCATGTTCAACAGGATCACTCAGTAGTAAGCCCTACCAAAGCCAATGGGTCTTCAGCTACACTCCTGTCCACACTTTCCTGGGAGTAAGCCCCATTGACTCTAATGGGACTTACTTCCAAGTAGACATGCATAGGCTGGGGCTCTTTCTTCTTAAGATTAAAGCCTGCAGGGCCCAGCCCCTGTTCGGGAAGGAAGGCGATCAGAGGTCCACCTGGGGTCTTCCCTCTATGACGCTTATACTAAACCGACCTCACTCCAGTCCCAGCCGCTGTCAAGCACCGGCTTTTCATTTCCCACCGCCACCAGCCCAACGCAGATCACGCATGCGCACTTCGCCTCAACACACACAGAGACACCCCCCCTTCACTACGGCGGCTCCGTGGTCTCAATCCGACCCTGTTTCCCCGCCTCCTCCTCATCACGTGCCCCTAGAAGCTGCGGTCACACGCCGCAGAAGACAGAGTGTGGTTTTTTTTTTGGCCTTTTGTGGGCGGAGTTTTGCCTGTTTGCGCGCATGCGCGGTGAGCGGTTTCTATCCTCACCGCGGCATGAAGGAATTCCGTTGGAGTTCTGGGTCTGGGCATTGCCTGGGAGCCCAGCGGGACCCGTCGGTGTGACGGGTAAAGGCTCGCGGGGCGCGGGCCACACCCTGGCGGTTCTGGAAGGAGGGGGGCGTGGCGAGGCTCCTATGGTGAGGCGGTTGCCGGGGACGTGGCGCGTGCCTGGGCGGTGTCTGGGCTTCGTGGGGGGCGAGCCCCCCCAAGGCATCCGACGGGCTGGTTCGGAGGAGGGGGGCTCAGTCTGAGCAGCTGCGAGGCGGGGAAGGCCTCAGTGGGAAGGTGGAAGCGGTGGTCCTCCCCTCCCCCGCGTGCGACTGGCCCTGTAGCCTCTGCTGTGGCATGAGCCTGCCCAGGCAAGACTTCCCACCACTCAGTGTCAGTGGCTGTCCCTGCTTCACACAGGCACTGCAACCAGGGGACGTCCACTCAGACTGAGTGCTGGGAGAGTCAGGACCGACCCAAGGAAATGCTCCTTTACCCAGGGTGTGGTTGGTCTGTGGAACTCCCTGCCACTGGATGTGATGGTGGCATCTGACCTGGATGCCTCTAAAAGGGGGATCGGACAGATTTCTGGAGGGCAAGTCCAGCACAGGTCACAAGCCATGTTGGGTATGTGCCACCTCCTGGTTTAGAAGGAGGCTGCCTCAGAATGCCAGGTGCACCAGTGAGTGAGTGGCACCAGGATGCAGGTCTCTTGTTGTCTTGTTCGCTCCCTGAGACATCTGGTGCACCACTGTGAGATGCAGAAGCCTGGACTAGATGGGCCTTTGGCCTGCTCCGGCAGGGCTCTTCTTATGATCAGGCCATCAAATCTCTTGGCAGTTGTGGAACAAGGACATGAAGGAAAACTCATTTTGTAAGGGAGATGTGACATTATGAGACTCTTAAGAATTGGCAGTTTGCTGGGACGAGTTTTACATGTTTAGAAAGACCTGGTTGCATCTTGCATGAGCTGTACATCTTTAACCACCTGTCTGTTTCTACTTTTAGTAACAACATTTTAGAAATGGGCTATGTCAGATGCAAGGGAGGGCACCAGAATGAGGTCTCTTGTTATCTGGGGTACTCCCTGGGGCATTTGGTGGGCCGCTGTGAGATACAGGAAGCTGGACTAGATGGGCCAATGGCCTGATCCAGTGGGGCTGTTCTTATGTTCTTAACATTAAAACTTGTGGTGTTGATGAAATAACTTATCTTGAGTGTATGGGAAGTTTGGGTAGAAGTCTGTTTTGAAGTTCAGGAACGTTTTGTGATGATGGTGATTCTTCTAGAGCAGGGGTATCCAAACTTTTTGGCCAGAGGGCAGCATCAAATGTCTGGCATGGCTTTGAGGGCCGGGGGGGGGGGGAAATTTAAATATAAAATTTAAATAAATAAATTAGAGGGGGAACTTAGATGAGTGAATAAATGAATGAATGGGCTCATTCATTCAACCTCTCTGGCCCTTAGAACACCCTCCATGTGATCTGTGCTCCAGGTGGAACCAGAGCATAGTTCAAGTCATGCTCGGCAAAGTGGGCCAGGGGCTTTCAGGGGACAAGAGGCTGGCCACAGGCCGGATAGAGGCTCACCATGGGCTGCATCTGGTCCCTGGGCCCGGGTTTGGAGACCCATGTTCTAGAGCAGTGTTTCTCACTCTGGGCAAGGACCGACTAGGTGGGTTGCGAACCAATTTCGGGTGGGTTCCCATTCATTTCAATATTTTATTTTTAATAGATTAGACTTGATGCTGCTATGGTATGGGACTGCATTTGGGGAAATGTTACAGACCTGTACTTTTAACAAGCTACTTTGTATAATCTTTTAACAACAATAGTCAATGGGACTTACTCCTGGGTAAGTGTGGGTAGGATTGCAGCATAGGATTGTTATGTTTTCCTGCTTGATGATGTCATTTCCAGTCATGACATAACTTCTAGTGGGTCCTGACAGATTCTCATTCTAAAAAGTGGGTCCCGGTGCTAAATGTGTGAGAACCACTGTTATAGAGGAAGGCTCTTGGGATATGATTTAAGACTCCTGGGGACAGCGGCATCACTAGGATTCGTGTCAGCCTGTACGGGAGGCCTGCGCGTCACCCCATGCAGTGGGTGGGGCAACACCCCAGGTGGTGCGCATGGTGATGTACCATCACCCTGCCCCCACCGGTTTTTTGTCTGTACCTTTTGGTAGAACACAGATATTTCAATGTGGTTTGTTTCATTGCATTCTGCATGAAATTACGCATTGATTGATACATAACATGGTGGTCTTATTCCTCCAAATTCTGATTTTATTGATTTTGAAAACTTGTAGAGTCACACACACACACACACACACACACACACACCCCCTGTGTCAACTTGCTAACACCTTATTGCAGCAGTTCTCAAACTTTTAGCACTGGGACCCACTTTTTTAGAATGACAGTCTGTCCAGGACCCATTGGAAGTGATGTCATAGCCAGAAGTGAAATCATCAAGCAAATTAAAATAAATAATAATTAAATTAAAATAAAATAATTAAATAAGGGGGAGCCAGTCCTGTTCCACCTAGTGAATCTACTCTGAAGTAAGTCCTATTGTGGTCAATGGGGCTTACTCTCAGGAAAGTGTGGGTAGGCTTGTAGCCTGTGAGCCCAATCCTATGCATGTCTACTCTGAAGTAAGTCCCATAGTGGTCAATGGGGCTTACTCTGTAGTCTGCCTGCAATAACAACCCCCCAAAAAGAATCAGTGAGATTTTTGAATTAAAAGTAATTTGAATTTTTTTTTACAAACAAGCAATTTAAAGACTATTTTCAATCAATGCTTGAAACTAAATTCTGACTATTTATCAAACACACTGAGTTAAAGTCTACTTTCCTATGTAAAACACAACAATGGGAGAAAATGTACGATAGGTATGCATTGTACGCTATTTTATTTTTGTAGACCAGCATCTCACCAGGGTTGCCCCTTGGCCCAGTTCAGATGATAATCTAAATGGGGATTTAGATCATGGGTCACCAAACTTTTCAGGAGGAGGGCAAACTGGAAGTGGGTTGGGATCACTATTTTTAAGCATTCTGAGGCTTGGAGAACCTTGCAGAGGTGTCTGTGGGCTTTCTGCAACCCCCAGGAGGCCAGTGCTTCCAGGGGTAGGTTCAAATCACCCCCTTTTGTCCCTGGCACAGGTGCAATCCTGGAAAAGTCGCTGTCTTTTCTCCTCCCACCCCTTAAGGCAGGGGTCACCAAACCTCGGCCCGGAGGCCAGATGTGGCCTGTGGTGTGCCTCTATTCGGCCCACGGCCAGCCTCTGATCCCCTGAGCACCTCTGGCCCAGTTGTCCAAACACAACCAGAGTTGTGCTTGTGGGGTGGGGGAATGGGGGAATTTAAGTGTGTGCTTTTTTTCTTGGGCTGTGTTCATGCTTGAAGTCCTGGACATTTGAGTCCATTCATCTAAGTTCCATCTCTAATGTATTTATTTAAATTTTATATTTAATTTTTTTTCTGGTCCTCGACACTGTGCCAGATATTTGATGTGTCCCTTTGGCCAAAATGTTTAGAGACCCCTGCCTTGAGGGGGCAGAGATGGGACTTTCCCTGGTTGTTAGATCAGTGGTTCTAAACTATTTGCCTAAAGTAGCCTGTTGAATTTTATACTGTCCAAGTACCTGAGCTTTGCAGTGTTTTCAGTATATAAATAATTACTCTGCTAACAACCAAATGGCTTGGACATTTCCTTTCCATCTCATGGCTAAACATTATTCTGCCCAGTAACTACTAGTTCTTGCTTTTGGAAATTCCGAACACCTATCAGATTCTGTGCATACAGGTGGAGCCTATTTATCTGTGTTAGTTCCGTGACTTGGCGCAATTAACAAAAAACGCGTTGTGCTGAATTCCATAGAGTTACGCAAACACGCTGCAGCCTGACACTTCAGGCAGATGGAAGGAAACTAAGGCAGCTGTTATCAATCCCCTCTGCTCCATACTCAGCCCTCCTGTTGCCAGCTATCCTGCTTCTTTCACAGGTGGAAAGGTGAGCTTACTTGGGAAGCCTCGTCCTCTGTGTCCCAGGTGGCCTCCCATCAGCGCTGCAGGTTCTTCTCCTCCTCTTCGCTGCTGCCGCCCCTGCAGCCCTCCCTGGCTGCCGCCATCATGGAAGCTGCTCTGCCCCGGAGCATTCTGGGACTTGTAGTTCGGCTCTCTACTCACCCTCACCTGTCTCTCCAAAGCTTCCCAAGGCTTGCTTGGGAAGGCTTGCTGGAGCACGAGAGCCTGCATCATCGGGGTGTAATTCGGCAAACACTCCCTGGGTTTTTTTAAAGCAATCCCCTCTCCTCCCCCTCCTGCTTCCGCCTCCTGAGCCCTCCCCAGCTGCCCGGCTTCTTTCACAGTTGGAATGCTGAACTTTTAAGAGTCCAGCCCTATGTGTTTCTACTCAGAAGTAAGCCCCATTCAAGTCAATGGGGCTTACTCCCAGGAAAGTGTGGAGAGGATTGTAGGCTAAATCTCTTGCTTTGCTTGGTGGGAAGGCTTGCTTGTGTCCTGATTGCCTGCACCATGGGGGGGGGGGATTTGGCAAGCACTCCCTGGGTTTTTTAAAGCAATCCCCTCTGTTGCTACCACACTTGCCCCTGTGTGTGTGTGAGTGAGCGAGAGCGCTCCACCACCTCCACCTTGCTGCTCATGTTCTGGTTACACAGGGTTTTCCGCCCCCCTCTTCAGCCTCGGCTGGCTCAGGGGCTCCAGGATTGTTACTGTTCCTTCTCAAGGGGAACCTCTTCCAGGGCTATTCCCTGCTTGGGTGAGTCAGAGCCTTTTTGCAGTGTTTTGGGCTACCTGAAAAAGAGGCGAAGGTGTGTGTGACTTTCAGCACCTCCACCCCATTCGCCATTACCCCCACGCCATTACCTAAGACAAATCTGCAAATTAAAAAATCTGTGGATAAATAGGCTGCACCTGTATTTACTTGGAGGTTAATTCCAATTTGTTCAGTAGCACTTCCAAAGAAATGCAGTGGATTTCAGCCTTAGCCTGCAAGTAAATGGTTTTGATTGTGTACAGATCTGACCAAATGCAAATCTTAGTTTCACCTGGAATGTCCAGCCTGCTTAGAGTTTTCACTTTTGGAATGATAGGAAGACTTTAGTTATGGCAACTGTTTTGAGGTAACTAGTAGGCCACAGGTTCTTTAAAAGGATTATGACCTTTAGTGAGAACTGTGTAACTTGTGTCAGGCAGGTGAAGAATTGTGGGTTGAAGTGCAAGCACTAGCTGAAGTGGGAGTTTGTTTACTCTCAGCACAGAAGAGGCTGGCAGCAGCATTATACTGCTAGACTTGCTGTAATGCACAGTGATGAACTACATTTAGGGCGCAATTGTAACCCCTTATGTCAGTGCTTTTCAGCACTGTGTCACTCCAATGCAACTCTGAGGTAAGGGAACAAGCATTCCCTTTGAGGAGACCTCTGTGAGTGACACCCAACAGCAGGATGCTACATCCTATTGGCATCGCTATGCCAGTGGTGGAAAATACTAACACAAGGGGTTAGGATTGCACCCTTAATGGATGATTGAGGGTAGCTGTTCCAACACCAATAAACAGACTTTTTTATTTTATAGGTTAGCATTGGTAGGATCAAGACAGACTGACTTCTTCATCTGAGGTCCCCCTATCCTCTTCAACATGCCTGGAAGCATAACTGATACAGGGGAGCTCTACTCTCCTTATGTGAGTATTTAACATTGGTATTATTTCTTACTACAAGATGATAGACAATTGTTTGCCTGCAAAACTGTCCTTTATATCCAGGGCAGTTCTGTTATCATTATTTACCTTTCCTCTCAGAGAATGAGGTAATGCTTGATCTGAGATTTTGTTTCATTGCCTTGGTGATTTTATACTTCATTTAAGTGCAAGACTGAAAACACAATTCTGAAACCTGAAAATGGCACAATTGCTTGCCTTATTCACTTTCATATTCTGAAGCTTCTTGAGTTAATGGTTTTCTTAAAATAAAAATATAATATCGTGTCTAAAGCAAAATGCCTAATGTTTATTCTCTGTGCTAAATATGGTGTATGGAATCTCTAGGGAATTTTTGAAGTACAGTGGTGCCTCGCATAACGAAATTAATCTGTTCCGCGAGTCCTTTCGTTATGCGAATTTTTCGTTTTGCGAATCGCGTTTTCCCATAGGAATGCATTGAAATTTAATTAATGCGTTCCTATGGGCAAGAAAAGTCAGAACAAAGTCAAATTTGGTTTACAAAGTGTTTATTAAGTGCTCTTTAAAGGCATACATACTGTACAGAGGATTTCAAAAATTTCAAGCACAAAACTTCAACTTTTTAATTTTAAAAATTCGTCTTGCGAAGCACGGCCATAGGAAAAATTCGTCTTGTGAAGCACGGCCATAGGAAATTCATCTTGCGAGTCACCGGAAAAAATCTCAAAAACGCTTTCATATTGCGAGTTTTTCGGTGCACAAGGCATTCATTATGCGAGGTACCACTGTATTGTACAGAATTGCATTAAAGCTATGTCAGTGAACAATGTTTCAAAATACATTGTTACAATAACAAATAGGGAAGTGTGTCCAGCCATCAAAAAGTCAAGGGAGGTTGGTGGGATTGCAATGTAAAATGATGTGGTGGTTTGGAAGCAGTGTTTGCACTTATGTGATTATGGCTCAGGATTGTCTGAAGTCACAGGAGGCAGTTCTGCTTTTGAAACTACTGGTTGAGACTAATTATTCGTGTGGGTTCCATTCCAAGCACTCACATGGATGGCAAAAAACTATAGCAAATCAATTTAAAAAACAAAGTTTCTTTGCTCCAGTGATTTAAAAACAGCCTTGCTGACCTTTTGACTCGAAGATAAGAGTCAATAAGAAGACAATCCATCAATCAGTCCAACTCTAGGCTCTTCACTCAGCCCCTCTCTTCACCAATGCAAAGCTTTCACTTTTCTTTCACATGCTCAGGGGGAAGGGAGGGGTCCGCTGGAGAGAGAAGGACTGATGGATTGTCAGCCAGCTGCCCTCTCTCTCATTAACAAGGCTATTGTTAAAGGACTGTTCAGTTTTTTAAACTGATTTTAAAGGGGTCCATTTTTCCCCTTCTCCAGGGATCAGCACATTCCTTCTCATTTGCAGGGGCCATTCGTGTTGAGTCAAATCCGTGTATAAAAAAATATGTGTATAAATAGGCTGGACCTGTAAGTTGCTGGTGAGCACTGCTTAAAAACAAAGTCTGTGCCACTGAAAGCTCCTTGGGAGTTGGGAAGTAATCTGCTATTTACTTAAATGCTGTACACCTCTACTTAAGAGTTAGTTGCAGTCAAAGGGACTTACTCCCATGGAAGTGTATAGGGTTGCAGCCCAAGTGTAATAAACAATATCTTATACTTTACTGTATGTGTAATGGAGGCCAGGGCTTCCAACCCAGCACTGAATTACCATTTTATGGAAGCGCAGAGAAGCATATCTACTTTTGATGGTACAGATAAACTTGGTCAGTTTACCTGATGAGAGAGTCATTGTCCAGGTTTCACCAAGTCTAGAGAGTAACCTGATGTTTTGTCCTAAACTCTGTAGAGCAGTATCAAGGGAATAAAGAAAAATACAACTAAACTGACACCTGGAAATCCTGAAACCCAGTGGGAGCAAGTATATCACGATTTACTGCATGAAACAAAAAACTAAGGCAAATATCCATGCCTAAAGTTCAAAAGAACCCTAACATAGAACAATTTGCAGGACTTAACATTATATTCAGGACTTAACGTTATATTCTTAATGTTTTCTATGGACTAGCATCTTATTAACTTTTGGTGGAAGTGGACAAGTCCTCCACTGTTTGTTTCATTTAAATATTAATTTTAGGGTTTTTTTTTTGAGAATTGTATTATAGAAATCTTGAGGCTATTGAACTCTAAAAGTGTGCTTGTCTCATTTTCAGAGCACCCACAAATATCCACCTACCATTGTCTGCAGTTTTTCTACAGGGCCAGATTCACCTAGTAGCGAAAGTAGCATATGCTATGGGCCCTGCATTTAGTGTGAGAGCCCCACACTAAATGCTTGCAAGCTGTCTCTGGTGAAATCAGCACCTCATGATCTGGCAACCTTATTGTTTACATGATGGGGGTGTTGCATAGTACATAATCATTACAGATGACATACATGAAATTTTTTTTCTGTATTGTTATTAAACTTCACTGTGTACAATCTTACTGTGCCTTGATGCCGATGGAATGCATGTACTGCTAGTTCTGGCTTCTGCAAACATGATGGAAAGCATGTTGCGACAGCAGAAGATGAGGAAGGCCTATGCTGACCTGTCAGTGCCCACAGAAAACCAGCATGTGCCGCAGCAGATGTAGGGTCAGAGGGAAGGTGGAACAGAAGAGAGTCTTGTGGGGAGGAGGCCCCTTTATGACACATGCTGTGGACCCTGCACAAGCTTGAGCCAGCTCTGTCTTTCTTCTATATAGTGTTTGATATTTTACTCAAAGACACTCCCAAGGCATTGGTCTTAAAAGCTTCATGTACCGATTCACTTAAAGCCTTAAGTTTGAGACTGATAGTAATGCATGCAGGGAATGACAGTTCTGTCTTTAAGTGAAAAATCTCTTTGCAAATGGGTACATGCTGTTGTCCATTTTCTGGGAGACCAGTCAGTAGACTAATTTACTGTTCAGTTGCCAGTAAGGAGAACAGGAGGAACTTGTTTTCTCAAACACAAACCAATTTCTGTGCAAAAATGGTCTCTGATACTAAACTTATGCTTCAGTACTTCTTCCTGGAACAGTTAACCTGTGCAAGTGTTCCATGTTTAATTTTATTTGTGCCTTTTAGCTAAGAAACAGCGTTTGTGTATGTTCCACTTTAGGTGGTTGTCATCTGATAATGCAGTGGTTCTCAAACTTTGAGGATCGCACTGCTAAGGGGTGCCTGTGACTTACCGCAGATACCCGCCTAAAAGTCGACCCCACAGATAAGTCGAGGGCAGGTTTTGAGCCAACAATAATGGAATTTTCTATGACCCTTGAATAAGTTGGAGGTTAAACTTAGGGGGGTGTCTGACTCTAGTTTTGTCTGATTTTACCCGAGGCCAGATCCTGAAAAATAACCTACCACTAATTGTTACCTAAGAACTGTAGTCTCTAATTTATTAAAAACATAGTAAAAGATCATAAGATACATTTTTATTCTTTTTAAATTCTGGTCTTCACCACCTTTTGTGGTGGTACACAGAGGAAGTGCACTGTAAACAACATATCAGTAAAATAGTGGTTCCCAACCTGGTATTCATGTACTCCCAGGGACACTCAACAGGACCTTTAGGGGTACTTGAAAAAGAATGGAATAATGGCAGAAAAAGGCAGGTTCTGCTCCAGAAAGGACCGGCAAGGCAGGAAGGGAGGTAGCTAGTTGGCTGTGAAAGCCCCACCAATAGCTAGTTTTTGGTCATCAATTCATCTATGAACCAGTGATTGAAAACCAGCACAGTAGAAAAGCTGAAACATAATATGGAAAGTGATCAATCACCCAGAATTTCTCAGCACACTTCTGGTGCAAAACAGTGCAAGGGCAGAGTCTTCTGTTTTTCAAACAGATGAAAAGAGAAAATATGTGATGAATACATTAAGTCTGAGAGGAGATGAGTGCTTGTATTATTACAGATGTTTTGCTAATATGAAGGGTACAAATAATGGAAAAGGGCTGCCAAGGGATATGCAAGATGGGAACCACTGCAGGAGAACCATAAATCAAATCCACCTTTAAGGTGTCTGGTGTGTTAAGTCAGAAGCTCTACATACAACCCATAACACATAACTGAGAGTGTGCAATTCAATTCATAGCAGAGAGATGAGATATTTGCAACCCTTTTACTCAGAAGTAGACCCATTGCTTTCCATGGGTGTTGTTCTTAAATAATAGTGCACTGAATTGTAGCCTGGGATTTTATTTCTAATGGAAAGGAAGATCCCATCCTGGTGTTTCAAAAAACAGACCTGCTTTGCAAGCATTTGCAAAGCAGAACGAGGCTGCAGCAGAAGGAAGGAGAATAAAAGGTTAACTTTGGCTGGAATTTCCCAGTTGCTGTAGAAACAAATGATCTCTGCCATGCCTGCCTGCTGCTTGAGAATTGAAACTTTTCAAAGTTGAAAGACTCTGCCCTCTGATTGACCCAGAGATAAGGTGAAGTGGTAATTGGAGCTTGATTACTTTCAGAAGGCAGGGCTGCAGTGTGGGGAGCCCTGGACAGCACTCCCTAAGGCTTGAAACGTTCACTAAAAGCGGGCGCAAAGCACTTCCCTTTTGTAGGAGGCACTTTGCGCCAGCTTTCAGTGAAAGTTCCATGCCTTGGGGAGCACTGTGCAGAGCTGCGCAGGGTTCCCCACACCTCCTGCAGCCTGCTGCAGCCCTGCCTTCTGAAAGTAAGTCACAAGCACTCCCCCTCGCCCCCCCCAACGGACGTGATCCTGGGGATTGCTTCCCTGCCTCTCCCCTTCCCCCTGCCCCTTAAAGGGACAGGGGAACCTTTACACAAACTGGTGGGTTGCGACCCACCAGTTTGAGAACCACTGTGATAATGGGTATGCCAGGACATTTTGTGAAGAAGCAAACACTGTAGTAGTGGCACCTTTGTGAAAGTTATTGAATAGTATATGTATCATTCCATTTCCTTATCTTGGGACTCTTGCCTACTGAATATAATAATGCAGATGTTCTTCATATCACTTTCAGAGAACTGAAATTCTGTTAAATGGGCACTGAGTATGTTAAAAAATGGTTCTGACAGTCTAGAGCAGGGCTGGCCTGCTCCAGCCTGATCAGGCCAGAACCCTGGCCTGAGAGTCTTATCTGGGATTCGGCTTAATTCTTCCCTCCTGTGAATGGCACTTTAAGTTCCGGAGCACCACATCTCTTCCTGTCCCCATATTGGGATGATGTGATGCTCCAGTCAGTTGTGTTTTTGCAGAAATTCAGGCGCAGTACCCGCTGGGACCCTGCACCATAGACGTGACTGGCTGGAGCATCACATCATCCCAATCTAGGGATAGGGAGAGATGTGCTGCTCTGGAACTCAAAGTGCCAGACGCACCAGTGTATGCATTTCCAGTGTGCAGCGGTCAGCACACTGAGCACTGCTGGTCTAGAGAAAATTCAGTGTTTGGATGAAGCAGGTTCAAGATTGAAATTATGGTCGCAAAACTTAGTGAGATATCTCAAGTTTCTAAGTGATGGAATAAGTGGGACTTCACTAGCCAAAGAGCACATCCCTGGTGCTTGTGCTTTTATCAATTTTTTTTTTAATAAATAAGAGATATGTTAGTTTCTAGTCTACCAATTAAGTGGAGGCATTAGATAATACAGAAAAGCCCTTGAAGGACTGGTTGGGAGCTAATCATAATAATACTTTTTTAGTGCACTTTCTAAGTCTGCAAAGTGTTTCATATGGGTACTATCTTGATAATTACTTATGAGCAAGTCTTATTAGTCTGCATTGCATTTGTGGAGCTTAGACTGAGTAGAAGTGACTTGGCTAAGGCCACTGAATGAGTTCATGGCAGAGGCAAAATTTGAAGTGGCAACAGCCTGCTGCTTTGCACCTCCCTTGGCCTCTACACCACACCAGTTCTCCTTGAAATGATACGTTAACATGATTCTAATGTTGTTGTAGTAAGTTATTTTTCTACCTCTCTTGCTGTTAAATTTGGGAAGAAAATACTTATTGGATTTATAAAGCTTACTGAGTGATAATCAGATATGCTCCTTTGTACCTCTTATCCTGTGTCTGACCTTAAAGGTGAAATGATTGACTGAGATAAGTTTTTTAGTACCCACACTAGAAAAAAACTGTTCATGGCCTCTAGTTTCAGAGGGTCCATCTCTTTGGGCTTTCAAATGAAAGCTTTATGAATCGAGCAAAATACTTCCTGTCATAAGGGAGGGTTAGTCATTGTTGTTCCTCTCGTAATGTTTGAAGGCACTTGATGTTTAATCAGCACACTTGATTTTACTCTCTAAACTTCACTGTGTGGAGATATTTTTTTAAAAATTGCCCTCTGTCCTGTCCTCAAGGCTGGAGATAGAAAACAAAACCAGTGCAATACTGAAAGGGTGTAGTAAGCTTGGCAACTGAATATTTACACTTAGATACTAAATGCTAACTACACTAATGTTCAAATGGGGTTGTATCAGTGGTATCTGTGTCAGTACTGGCTATCAAGTTGTGTTTTTGTTTTACTGAGAATGAGATGTTCTGTGAAATCACACAAGTATCTATTCCAGTTTTAATTTATTTTTGGGGTTTACTTTTAGTCCCATTATGGTGAAAGTCCAACAAGTGGAAGTAATGAGGTTAAATTGGAAGAATTTCTAATTGCATATGAATAATCAAATTTGTGCACATATAATTTAGTAAGATCTGATAGGGAGAGAAATGAATTATGCTAATATAATCCTCTGTTGGGTAACAAAATAAAGGAATGCTATTATAAGTCTTGTTACCCCTGTATTGCAGCTAGGGAACTAAGAGAGCAAGGGAGTAGTTTGCCAAATGTTCCTAATGAGAATTCATGACAGTTGCAAGGTTCAATGGGAGATATTCTGATTAGCAGTTCAGTGGCTAAAAGACTATGGGTGCAATCCTAACTGGCACTTAGGCCGGTATAAGCGCTGTGGGAGTGTAGCAAATGTGCCATAAAGCATGTTTGCGCTTCCATGGGAGGAAGCTGCATTGGTGCATCGAGATGTGTCGATGCATGGAGGCCAGCAGAAGCCTCCATGGTGTCTTCCTCACCGATGGAAGAAGACACTTCCATCCAGAAGTAAATGAGCAAGCAGTTAAGTTCTTTATAATGTACTCTCTTGAGCTAGAATCAGCTGCAGTGTTCAAGGGCAGCACTGAAATAATCAAGCTGATGAGTTATGAAGGCATATGTAATGGATGCCAGGTCTTCAAACTGAGTGTTAGCATTCAGCATTTGTCTTGCTGTTACAAATCTGCAAATAAGTGCTGCAGTTTCAGCATAGATGAAAATATGCAAGATGGGCGGGGGGAGGAAATGGGAGCCACAGTTAAAAGATTTAACTGAAAAATGCTGAGTTTGATGGGACCAGTTACACACAAACAGTTCCATTATTTCTTGTTTCCATGATATTAAAGACTTCTGACACAACATGAGTTACTTACCTCACCACTAGTTCTAACGCTTATAATCTCTAAAATTACAGGTTGGCCTGGTTTATATGTTCAATCTCATAGTTGGGACTGGAGCTTTAACTATGCCGAAGGCCTTTGCTGCTGCTGGTTGGCTTGTCAGTCTCATCCTGATCATGTTCCTGGGGTTCATGAGGTAAGAATTTTGCACTATGTCTTTTCTGTTAACAATCTGTTGAACTTATTTTGGTGAAAGTGAGACGCAAGACGCAGTGTTGCCTGCCATTATCCTGCTGCTTTTGTTTCAGTAAGAAAGTTGTATCTAGCCTTGTTCAGGTATTCTTTTATTGCAGATGGACAAGACAGTATTCTTACCTGGTTCTCTCCCTTTTGTTGGAAAGTAAGACCACATGCCCACCCTGCCTCTGATGCCACCAGTAGGCTTATGAAGTAAAAGAGATGGTAGTGAAGAGAGATTTTTTTCCATTATTGCATCAGCTTAATCATGCCCAGATGAACTTTTCTGAGGTGTGTTGGACCCCATTAAGTCCTGCCTCCTGGATGGTAAATCAGATGTTGGTTGCTGTGATGACTTTGTGCAATTCTTTAATAGCCATTCAGATCCAATTTAACTCGGTGGCAGCTGCTGCTGACACTGATACCAAAAGTGTTATACGCACCTGTTCTGGACAAAATGTTGATTGGATCACTTCGGCTTGTTTCTCCTCAAGATAATGGCAATATGTTGGCATGTTTGAAGGCTTCTTGCCAGATGCGACAGACAACTATTTGTTGTAGCAGGCGAAATCTAGCTGAGAGAATACTGATGGGTTATTGCCAAAAATTAGAAATGACTGTTTGGAAGCGGGCAGGGGCTTATCTGTTTTTAAATTCATATCCTCTTTTTTAAAAACTCACCCACCCTTGAATAAGTAAGATGTATGTAGTTAACATGTGTGTCCAGCGTCATCTTTTGATGGTGCCAGGAGTTCTTCAATGACTAATCCTTCCTCAGCCCTCCTCAGTCTGGCTTCAGGCTTGATTTTGTAAAGGAGGATGATATGCACCTGGAGACTTAAAGAAGAACTTGGCTGATGGTTGACCCTTAGTGACTTATGGAATTATAGGTCACACTATTCTGCTGAACTATTTGGAGCATTGGCTCAGGGAGTTGGGCTTGCATTCGAATGGGTTAACTTATTTTTTGTTTCATTGGACCTGAATGGAAATATAAGTTTGGCTCCTTTGTGGTTCATATGGCTTATTGCTTTCACTGATACCGTTAATATCTATAGGAAGCCTCCTGGAAAGATAATACGTAGCTTTGGAGTTGGGTGTTACCAAGATCTATCTTGTTAACTGAGCACTGGAGCTACTGTTCTTGTCCCTAACCACTATTTTATGTTGTGGTCAAAATAATAAAATTCCACAGGCTGAAACTGAATTCAGAGAAGTTGGAGAAGATACTGATGGAAAATCATTATACTTTGAATGTGTTAAATATGTGGCAATTGATGGGATGGTGGCTAACTCACTTACATAGCTTTGCAACCCTGACGCCATACTTTTTTGGTAAGCAGGTTACAGTAATCTCCAGTGCAACTTCTGTCAGTTCCATCTGCTGAGTTAGCACCTTCCTAGAGGTTTCCCCTCTGAGAGGAGAGGGATCTCATCAAGATGATCCATGTTTTTGTAATTTCCAGGCTTGACTGTTGCAATGTGCTTGATATTGGACTGTCCTTGAAGATGCTTTGGAAGCCTTGCATACTGCAGTATACTTCAGCCCATCTCCTGTTGGGAAATAACAAGTGTGTGCTGGCTTTGCTTTGTCAGCTTTCCTGACCATGAGTGTGCGTCTAAACTCAGTTCTAGGTGTAGTTTTTGACCTATAAAGTCCTGCGTGCCTCTTATGCCTTACAAACTATCTCTCGCTGTATCAACTCCCCTGCCATCTTTACTTGTCAGATCAAGCCTTTCTTCAGTTTCTCTTTACTGTGCAATATGGGCATCAGGGACCTAGAAGTAAGGCCTTCACAGCTGTGGTCCTAAGGCTGTAATATGACTTCTCTGTGAAATTGAGCAATTGGTCCTCTTTGCTTACATTTTAGGAGAGCTATATAAGGTTTCTTTTCCATCAGGCCTTGGGGATCTCCCTTAAGGGTTTTCAACTGTCTGATCTGTGTCTTAACCTTATTAAGATTTTTATGCTGAATTTAGTGGTTTTAGTTTTTCTTCGCTGTTTTAAACTGTTCTGAGACATGCAGGGCAGTGGTGAAGTTTAGATTAAAATTGGCAAGATGCAGGCTAAGTTTCACTTAACCTGTAATGGTGGTGGGGGAAAACTTGGAGCAAATCATGCCATTTTCTATAGCAATCTGTTTTTCAAACAACATACTACTTCCCTCTCATAAGCAGGTATCTTTTTGGCAACTTTTGGAAAGTGTTTTCAATTCTTTACTTATTGATCCTTTTTTACTCTGTGTAGCATATGGTAACTGAGTATGTCTGTGTATCCAAGTGTTCTGACTCTGACATTAGTGTAGTCCTGTCAGTGCTGTACTTGGATCCTTCATTGTTTTTTCTAACAGTACATGCATTCCAGTATCATGCATGTCTACTCAGAATTAAGTGTAACTGGGTTCAGTAGGAGTTGCTCTTAGGTAAGTATGTAGGATTTCAGCCCCAAGTCATCTGCAGCTGTGAAGAAACATGTTTTATCTTCCTCAGTGATTATCGCAGTGTAATTGCTATGTGACTAGACAGCATGACCAATGGTTTAGTGAAAGGGTGGCCAGCCTGCAGCACCCCACATGTCACTTATTATTTAGAGAATCTTGAGCATGACATTCCATCTTGACATCACCTTTAGAGTTTACCATGATAGCTAAATAGAGCCTCCAAGTTCAAGGACAGTATCTGTGCATGCCAGAAGCTACAGAGCAAGAAACACTGGAGTACTGTTGCCTGTTTGGGGCTTTCCAAAGACACATGACTGACTGCTGATGAGACACAAGGTGGCCTGCATGGACCTTAGTCTGGGCCAGTAGAACCAGAGGTCCATGTAAGGTATTCACTGCCCTTCTGCACAGCCCAGCCCCTTCCGCCTGCCCACCTTCTTGACCTCAAAGATGATCTTAGCTGAGATCTTTGTGGATAATTTTTCCAATGATGATGTCTCTGCTGACTGGCCACCTGAACTTTGCTTATCTCATGGGCCATCTTTGCATGGTCCCACTTAATCTTCTACTGCCAGCCCCTTGCCTCTTCAGCTCTCCACCAATCTGGTCTTTTTTGGGTGAGTGACTCACCAGTTAGTGAAATGCAGCTCACAAGCATCCACCCTACTGGCTTTCTCTCTTGTTCATCATTTTCCTGCCTTTCTCCTCATTTTCCAGTCATAACAAATGAAGCAGACGTGGCCACCCTGAGTATGTGCATTGCAGGATTAAAAACTTGGGGATGTACTGTGTAAGGAGAAACAAAGTAATCAAGCAAACTGTAAACTACTGGTGTGCTTTCTTTGTTGTTTAAAAGGTTTTCAAAAATATGTGGTGATCTTGTGTGTACCACTTTGAAAGTGTCTGTGTGCCAGTAGTGGCACACATGCTGCGTGTTGGCCATCCTGGGTTTAGTGAAATGTGCCAGTCATAACGTTCCTTACTCAAATCAGGTGTAGTTTTTCTGCCAACAATCTGTTAGCAAGTAGATCCTGATTAAAATCCACCATAGACTTGTGCAGCAGAAATCTTTTGAAATTAAATGAGAATGATAGAATAACCTGGCTTCATGCAGCTCTCCTTCATATCAATTGAAGTTGCAAAGGGGAAGTTCTTAGTGGCTTCCGTTTCAGGCTTTCTGCCTTCACCAGTTCTGCCACATGAGAACCTTTGCTCAGGTTAGTTCTATCTAACTTTGCCCTTGAGATGTGATGGTTGCTCATGTGCCTGCCCATTCATGTATAAATCATGGGATGCAGACTCTTGTTCTTGCATCTAACGGGACATAGAGGGGAGCTGAGCTTTCCACCACCGCCCATCACTTTAGGCGCTTTTCATTGCAGTCTAGCTCACTTCTGGTATCAGGGCTGAACTGGGAGGAAAATGCCTGAAGCAGTGGAAACTGGGAGGTAATAACAGAGAGGAAAGGAAGAACTGCTCCCCATACCAGTGGCATACCTAGAGGGGTGCAAGTGGGGCAAATGCCCCGGGAGCTGCAGGGGGGCCACCGCTGTGACCTGTCCACCCTGGAACCGCTTGAACAGTAGTTGCAGGAGTACAGTCACTGTCAGCACAGTTCTGTGCTGCCCTGAGGGCTGCCCCTCCCCTTTTGTTAAAGGGAAGGGGGAGGCCTTAGAAGTGGCTAGGATGGTTGCAGGGGCGCAGTCACCCTGCATGGCTGCCTGCTGGTCTGAGCACCAAACCCCACCAGCAGGGAACAGAGCAGGGTGGCTGTGCTCTTGCAGCTACTCTTGGAGCGGTTCCCAGCCACTTTGAGACTGCCCCCTCTCCTTCCCTTTAACAAACGGGGAGGGGAGGGAGTGGCCTTCAGAACAGTGAGGCAGCACTTCCTTCAATTTCTGGCTCTGACAGAGCCTTTTGCACCACAGTGCGAAAGGATCCATGGGAGTGCTTTGGAGCTGCTGGAAACAGCACCCACCTCCTGGAAGTGGCACTCTCCTGTCCTGGGTGCTGCTTTCAGCTGCCCCAAAATGCTCAGAAACAGTGCAAAAGGCTCCATTGGAGCCTTTTCTTCAAAGTGGGAATGGAGGAGGCAATGATGTCACTACAAATACTTCTGGGTCAGGAGCGGGGGGAGGAGCAGCAAAGGCAGAGGTGGCCCATGTGCTTCTTTTGATATTATAAACTGGATATCCCTCTATCCCCTGGTCTATGTAGAAACTTGGTAAATGAACACCACAAATGTGGTGTCTAGTATAGCTACTGTCCCTAGCTGGTGTCTAGCTACTGTCATGTGTCTAGTATGGCCCTTAATAGGCAGAGTTTGTATTTTGCATACCAAAATACATCTCTTGTAAAGACTGGGTGGAGATGGAATATTTCAGGTCACTTCTGCTGTTAAGAGACTAAAATCTTTTTAACTTTCCTACTAGCTACATGACGACCACCTTTGTAATGGAGGCTATGGCAGCTGCAAATGCCCAGCTTCGCTGGAAGCGAATGGAAAAGCATAAGGTTTGTGTGGCATTCTGTGATTTGGATCCTAATCCTGTTGCTCTGTAGCTAAAGATACTCACTGCCTGGCTCTCTTGATTTCACTTAATTTCACTTGGTTTCCCTAAAAAATATGGCTTTAAATTCTGGACATCCCAAAGATCACTAACCCTGCAAAAATTTGACTCATTACATGCTATTGTTCTAGACCTGGGTTGTAGATTTTAGTATTATACTGGAGGACCTGGACCTGTTAGCATTTTGGAAGGCCAGCAGTGGAGAAATCTGATCTCTTTTCAATAAGTGTAGATGGGTGTGTTTTTTGTTTTTTCTTTTTTTGCCAGTGGTGGGTAGGGCATACAAGATGAACAAAAGAAAGTACTTTACACAACTCATAATTAAGCTGTGGAATTCATTGTCACAAGATGTGGCAAACTGCCCAAATGGTATTGTACTGGAAAAGAGGGCAACAAAATTGATAGGAAGGGCAGAGTACCACCTTTAACAAGGAAAGGCTGCAGTGTTTGAGTCTTTTAAGCTTTGGGGGGAAAAGCATGGTGTGGAGTGACAGAGGCTTCCTTCTTTCTCAATATTAGAACCAAATTTCATCCAGTGAAACATTGGCAGGAGATTTAGGATAAATAAAAGAACACAGTACTTCACACAGTGCATAATTCATTGTCACAAGATGTGGTTATGGTCACCATAAAGATGGTCACCTTTAAAGGGGATTGGACAAATTAATGGAGGACAGGTCTATCAGTGGCTACTAGTCCTGATTACTATATGCTTCCTACAGGTTAACCCCTTTTTTGCCTGGCCCTCAGGTATACACATTTGGTCCTTGTTGCATATATGCAGCATTAGGCAGAAATGGCTTAAGCAGTGCTATGCCTCTGAATACTAGCTGCAGTTGCAATGGCAGGAGAGAAATATTCCTTATGTCCTGCTTGTGGGCTTTTCAGAGGCAGCAGATAGGTCAATGTAGGGGAAACAGTATGCTGGCCTAGATTTGCTTTTGCATATCAGTACTGCTTTTCTCATGTTCCTGTTTCTTAGCAAAATTCTGCAGTAATCCCATATGTTGAGGAGATATATTCATTTCTTGCTCTCTTAGGAAGATGACGATGATGACTCTTCATCTGGAGTTTCAGATAGTGATGTCCTTCTCCCAGATGGCTATGAGCGGTCAGAGATACGACCTATCTTATCCGTTCGTAAGTATCTAGCTAATATTGCTTTTAATTTTACAAGTAAGACCTCAAAACTTAACATCACACCATCTTTTACTTGTACACCTGCCTCGCACATTTGTGTTAGGAATGTGTAACCTTTTTTAAAATCAGCTTTTGTAAAGTTTCCTTTCCTGATCCCTTGCCTTCAAATTGTCAAGAGCTGGGACCCACCTCTAATCTCAACCTGTAACACAGGACTAGTCTTTAGGAAAGCTGTAGATGAGACAGCAGACCTTTATCCTCTTTCCCTCCCCTATGGTGATCAGTCAGCCCAATGCTGCTCCTGTAACATTTGCCCCCTTTTTCCTTCCAGTTGTAAGGTGATGAGGGGCAGAGAGTGTGTGCTCAATTTTGAAAGATGGAGGGGAAGAAATAGAAAGCAAGGCAAGGCTGAGTATATAAAGAATCTCATGATAGGGAAAATTAGGTGGATGAGTGGGAGACTGAGGTGGTTGGTTGAAGATTGGGAGACTTGGCCTTAGCACGCCCTCCAAAGCCAAAATCTCTGTTGGGGTTTACCTTATATAGAACTCCTAGTTCTGGCTACTGTGCAGCTCAGAACCTCCAAAGAAAATGGTGGTAGCAGCAATACCATGACCAACCTGAAATTGGGTTGAGACCCCACCTGTTGAAGATTTCTGCCTTAAAACAATCCAAGCATGTTGTTGCTTAAAATCCTAACAAGACGGAGAAAAAATATTTTAATGGCTTGAGTAGGGTCTGTTAAGACATTTTAAAATATCTAAGAATTTCTTGTAACCTGCAGAGAGACGAGGAGCACCTAATATTTTTGAAATCACTGAAAGAGTGGAGATGGGTCAGATGGCTTCCATGTTCTTCAATAAAGGTAACAACTTTGAAGCTCTGAAGTAACTGTTTTATTTTGATACTTTTGCCTGAATCTAGTATGTTGCAGTTCTTAAAAGGTCTTGTTATTTTAATACTTTTGTTTGACAAATGTCAATTTCACATGAACACATGAAACTATCTTATATGGAGGAGACCACTGATATTGTCCAACTTGAGTGGCAGCAGCTCTCTAGGGGTTCGCAGAGAGATTTTTATTCTGAAAAACGAAGTGACATCTCCAGATAGAGCTGAAAAACTGAGACTTCTTGCATGCAAAGTATGTGCTGTGCCTCTGAGTCGCAGCTCCTCAATGTTTCAAATGAATGCATCATTTATGAGCATGCTACTGTATAATTAGGAATCTTCTGATTTTGGAAAAAATATGAATCATTTCAGCAATGAAAAAGTTTGTTGGTGCTGGGTTCAGAAATACTGTGATGAATATATGACTGCTTTGTGTCAGGGAAGTTTTTGTTTGTTTGTTTCAAATTGCTCCCAGGTATTGAATGCCAATTTTGCCAATTTTGTCTAGAGGGGAAGAATTCAGAGTAGATTGGGGAATGACTAGTCTATGTTTTCCTGTAATTTGACTTGGAGCTGTTATTAAAATTGAAAGACATAGTCTTCACTTCAAATAAAGCATTTTAGTGTTCATAGTTGGAATGTGGCACTAATCTGTCCTATAGGTTTACAATGGTGTACACACAAAAATAATGCCCTTTTCATGAGGCTTGGTTTTCTGAAGGAATGAATTTAAAATTACTAATTACAAGTTTCAGGTAGGGTGTTGGCTGGGTAACTGAAGATACAA
Source organism: Tiliqua scincoides (assembly GCF_035046505.1). Taxonomy (NCBI): domain Eukaryota; kingdom Metazoa; phylum Chordata; class Lepidosauria; order Squamata; family Scincidae; genus Tiliqua; species Tiliqua scincoides. The sequence continues at coordinate 155,572,011 of NC_089822.1, forward strand.
AGTTGATGTAGTCTCAGCATGTTAACAGGCATATTTTTCTTATGGATTATAAGGATTATAATTATAAGGATTCTTATAAAATCCTTTTATTTAAAGGATTTATATACAGCTTTTTTGATGTTCAAAATGGTGTACAACATAATAGTTAAACATAAAAAAGATAAAAATATTTAAATAAAAACATTAGAATAAAGCCATTAAAACAATTAAAAGTGATCCAAGACCAGATTAAAATATGAAACAATAACATAAAAAAAAACATAAAAGCAGCAACAATAATTAAAAAGGGTGTCTCCTAAGAGATTCTTCCCTCCTCAAATTTCAAACACAGCAAGTCTTAAACCCCATCAGAAACAATGTAATGAGGGGGCTGTCATCAAGTCAACTGATTTCAGAGATGTGGTGCCACAACAGAAAGGGCGCTGCACCTTGCCACTATCCACTTGGCTTCAGATGGTGGCAGTATCCTAAGACAGGAGCCTATCTGATAGTTATAGGGGACTAGCTAGGATTATATGGGGTAATGCAGTTCTGGTCTTATGTCATACAGTACTGTAAAGGTTATCATCAACACTTTGGGCTTGGAAAGGAACAGAAAGAAATTTTATTAAAAATGTTATTTGACCCAGTTTGATATAAGCAACATGGTCCTAGGTGCTGAACATTTATTTTCTCTACCCTGATGCATCCTTAAGGTTCTTCAATCATGCTGGAGATAAGCAAAGAATAATTTAAAATACATCTTACTACATCTAATTACTTACTGCAGTTTAAAAAAACCCTTTAGGCAGCAGTATAAAAATAGCCTGCTTACCATGATAATGGGGCAGGCAGGCAATCTATCAGTCTCCCTCTGGGGGTGGGGGTGGCTTAGAAACAGCTTTTGCATGAGCTGGGAGGCAGACACCTCCCTTCCCCCTAGAGCAGGGAAAGAATGCAAAGTGATAATCACTTCCTAACTGCTTTGCATTCCTTGCTTGTTTGCTAGGGGGGAGGGAGGGGTCTGCCTTCCACCTGTTCTAAGGAGGGGAGAGAAATTGATTGCCTACCTGCAGTGCTTCCATGGCATTTTAAGCCATTACCCATTGCTTAAAGGGACGCTTATTTTTTAATTTAAAGGACTAACCTTATTCATGTTGAGACAAAAACATGGGTGGGTGGGTGTGTGTGTGCTGACAACTAAGTTATACCTGTATTTTCTCCAGGTTATTTTTATTCTAAGGAGTGCAAGCCACTGAGAATTTAAGAGCACTTGTGCGAGTGAATCTGGTTAAAGATTTCTGAAGGAAAATATCTGTGGAAAATCCTCAATTTTACAGTGAAAACTGTTCTTTCTCTTCAGCCTGTGGAAGAAAAATATCTGGCTTATTTATATTTTATAGTTCAGAGATGTTGCCATTGGTAGTAAGAATTCTCCTACCTGTAGTAAGTGTGAGATGATAGAGCTGCTCTGGGTGGAATTGAGGGTTGGGGGACAACAGTTGTCCAAAGTATAATGGAATTTCTAACTGTTAGTGCAATAGAAGGAAGGTGATGCTGGGTTTGGGATCTACAGTTGGAAGCAGTATAGCACAAATTATGTTGATAACTTCCAGATTAGTGGGTAGGCTGCATAGATTCATCTGAAGCAAAGATTCAATTGGTAGAACTACTTAACCTGAGTTAAACCTGTTGAGGTATGAATTATAAATACTGTTGCCTGACATGGTAATATCCATAGTTAATTGCTGTAATAACGTCACCCAGCAGAGGGTGCTCAGATCACACATGTGAATTCAGGATGAATGGCAGGGTGTATTAACAAAATACTAAATATTTGTTTGGTTATTCATGTAGAACCTTTTGCTTTAGTTTTCTCCTTGTTACATGTAGATTAGGATGCAAAAGCTCTCGTTCTGGAAGGTTGGATACCTATATGTGTTGTGAATGAAGTTGATTCCCCTTGGATTGAGGGTGACCCTAGCAGGAGATTTGATTTCTGCTACTGCTTTGTTCTGTAAAATGAAACCTTGATGCTTCAGAATTCTGAAAGGGTGTTGCAGGTTCCATATGCCTTATAGGCATAAAATCATGTGTGTTTGGAGAATCTGGAGGTCCTGGGTCAGGTCCTGTCCTTAAATACTCTATCTTCTCTATCAAAGCTACACTACAGCAGTCTAAATGCATGTTCTTTTATGCAAATTTGACCAATGTGTGCAGTAAGGCTCTTAATTTGAAATGTTTTTGGTGGGTCATGTACACTCATCTCTGGACTTAGGGGTGCTAAGAAATACTGGCATATTGGTAGGCTGGTTTAGCATTCTTTGCTTTGTTTTTTTTCAAAATTTTATTTATAAAATTTTAAAAAACCATAATGTACACAAATGACCACAGGGTGAGAAGATTACAGTCTGAATTTTTAAATGGCGAGCATACCAATTCCTTCTCATGGACCTTATAACATTTTTTGTTATAACATCCTATAACATTTTTTGGTCATGGACCTTGCTTTTAAACTTTGCATAATATATTAATGGTATTTACATTCATGATATTGTTTCACATATCTTATGTCAAACAATATTCATTGTAAATATAATATTTCTAATAATGATTTTTTTGAATGCTAATATAATGCTAAGAAACATGTCTTACTGTTTTTTCCCCTCTGTCCTCTACTTGTTTCCCTGATACTGTACTATGTATTCATACATTGTTTGTTACAAGATGGTATAGAGAACCTCTAAAAGTATATTGAATTTTTCATTCATCCTATAACATTCTGAAGTCCATTTTCATAGTTCTGCACTTTCTATTTCCACATATACATTTAGTTATAAAACTATCTAAACCGTAAATTATGGCTTCTGCAGGAAATATCCTATTCTAATAATAATTTGGTGTCTCATAGTCACAAAATTTCCCCAAACCTAGGTATGCATCGCTCTTATGGCTGAGTTTAAAAATGTCTTTGATGGACTTTGTTTTCTAATAACCAACATTGCATTTGCATCTAGTGAGTGATTTATTTATTTTTTTGTAAGCCAGGTTGTACAGATTAGATGGTAGTGGGGAGTTTCATAGGAATCCATGAAGTGACTTAGTAAATGTGCACTCTCAAGAAGACTCCTCCAGACCTCTCTGAGGGAACATGGCTGCCTTTAGATAATGTGAAGACGCTGTAAGTTTTGTTGATCAATTGATTGGCACAATGTCTTGACTCTTTTTGTTTTAAAGATGCTAGGGCCAGGTATGCCTCTTTCCTTTTTAAGGACTCTTGTTTTCAACCCCAATAGGTTGGGGTTCACTGCTTTGGTCCCTGGCTGCTTCTTGTCAAGATGGGCTTGTATCCTTTTTATAACTTCTATTCCTATTTCAATCACCTGTGTTGCAAACCTAGGCAGATTGTTCTGATCCATTTAGAGGGCTATCCCCCAGAAATTGGATGGGATATCTCCTCCGCCTTCTTCCTTACCAGGGACTTCCTAAGGACATTTGGATGGTGGGTTCTGCTTGGGTGATGGCTGTCCTTCAGCTGTCATTAACTGTTCCTTCCTCTCTCATTCCATCCCTTACTTGAGAACTCTTCATGCTTTCTACAGTAGGGAATGCACAGGATTGCATGTTTCCATGTCCATAATTATTTGCTTGTAAAGGAGCACTTTTTTGGTCTTGCTCCTTTGCGCGTTATAATTTTGGCAGAGTTCTCAAAGTCTGCACAGCCATGGTGAGGGTGTTAACCTTGTGCCACACAGAAACTTGAAAGGCTTGCTCTTGGAATAGAGATTTATGTAGTATACTTGGAGGATAGGAGTTTCATGGCTAGATGAAGATACGCTGTTACACATTCTGCTGAGAGTTATTGGCCTGTTAAAAGCAAAATCCTTGTTTTCACTGTATTTTTTGTTCATTTCCCCTGACTATCTTAACAATCTGACATACTCTAGATTTGCAGTCTTAGGAGTTAAGCTGTGGATAATTCCTCCACCTCTGACTTGACTATTTCTGTATGGCATAGATTTGCAGTCTTAATTCTAAGGAGGAAAAAAGACCTTGGCTGCCACCTGTGAACGGAACCTTGTCTGAAGGAGAACTAGGTGCTCTCCTCCAGGGATTCAGGAGTTGCTTTTTGTAGTAATGGGATTCTAGGCACATACTTGTATCGTTGCAGGAAGTCATTGATCTTCCTATTTTGTGTCCAGTAATGAAAGTATTGATCAATGAAGGTCAGTCGCAGTTTATCAAACAGAACTGACATGAATGTCTGTCTGTAGGTGGAGAGGGTGGAGGTGGCAGGTAGTGATCTCACCCCAAATCCTCTTTTACTTGCTCAGGCCATTCACAGTATCCCAGGTTGAATGTTCCAGTAAACAAAGAAGGGAACTGAGATGTTCCTGCAGAGAGATAGCAAAATTGACCTGACCCTCTGAGGTTTCAAATACATGAGAGTAAGAGACCTTAACATTAGATAATTGACCTTAGACTTCCCGTCTTGTGTCAAACATCTTGAGCTAGTGTAGTTAAGGCACAACTATTCCTAACACTACATCAACTAGTGTTTGTTACCTGGCAATGCATAAGTAATGCCAGACAATGCCTTAGTAGACTTGGGCATCATACCTGGTGGCCTGATATTAACAATGAACACTATTAGCCTCCCATAAAACTCATCCTTTACTTTGTTTTTAAGGGACTATTTGGGCATTAATTAATATTTGTGGAACCAAACTCTTCAGTTGTGTTGACCTTTTCAAACATTTGTTAGAGCCTGCTTGCCTGTAAGAACGGGTCTACTGAGGGGGTTTAAATGCCAGTTAACATGCCTCAGGACAGTTATGCCCTATAATGGATTTAGGGTTCCTAAACTTGTTGTTGAACTTGAATACAAACAGGATGTGGCTTAGCTTTACAACTAAAGGCACTAAGACATATCCTGAAAAGGTAATTTAACCCCTAACACCCCCTTTAGAGTGTAATTGCCAGGCGTGAAGAACCTCTAGGCAAAACAATAACTTCAACAGGCTAACAGCCCCTAATTACCAGTGACTTGGGGCCCAATCATCAACAGTTTGCACTGGCTAGCTGGGCTAATGCTGGTGGATCACCAGTGCTCTGCCGCTTGACAGTCGTATCAGGCATCAGAGGTAGACAGGGTGTGGGGGGAGGAGGGCAGAGAGCGGGTAGAAGGTGGGGAGGAAGCATGCCAGGGGGAGGGAGGTGGGACTGGTGGAGCTCCGCTCCATTGGATCCTGAGCTTCTGTTTCTGGCTGCTGGCCCAACACAGAGGCTCTTGATTCTACGGAGACCCAAGGATTGCTGTAGAATCGAGTAGCTCCATTGCGAATCTACATACCTTATCTGGGGGGGGGGGAAGCTGGCGCTGCGCGCATAGCGCTTAGGATGCCATGGCAGTCATTTTCTGCACCACAGCAGCCCCACATGCCAGGCAGCTCAGGATTGGGCTGTCAGCTATTAACAAGGTAGTGTACAGAACTTCAAGGCAGAATTTTACCCAGACCCAGTTCCCTCCAGCACTCACAATAAACAAGCTAAATAGCTTAATTGGTTTTATTAAACACAGAATAGTTAAGGTTACATCTCCTTTACAAGAAATAGATTTAAGGTGAAGACCCCACAGAGACACAATAACACAACAAACCTATCACTTTCATGCAGAAGCTGTGACAGAGTAACAGTGTGTAGCTTTTCATCTGGCTTGCAGGCTTGCCACATCCGTGCTAGATGAACGGTTATAGAGGATCACACCAAAATGTCAGATGCCCGGTCAAGCTGGACGCCCCCCCAATCATGCATAGAACCTACTTCCCAGGTCTCTTTTTAAGCCAGTGATTTTCAGTCTTTTTAATCTCATGGCACACTGATAAAGCACTAAAATTGTCAAGGCACACCATCAGGTTTTTGACAATTGACAAGGCATGACATACTGCCAGTGTGGGGCTCTTATCTCCCACTGGCCCTACTAAGTGACTTTCCCCCAAATTCATGTGGACCACTTGTGGCATACTGGTTGAAAATGGCTGTTTTAAGCAATGAACATCCAATCAAGGGACTGGATGATGCAGTGCTTAAGATCACTGAGTCAGCTTATCAAGTGGTACCTCCACAACTACAATAGATCTCTAAATTACAATGACCTTGGTACCAGAGCTTCACAGTTACTCCTCCCTGCATTCCCTTAGCCAACAGGAACACAGATAAGAGCAAAAATGCTCTCTAAGATGGAAACACTCACAAAAAAGAATCAGACCGGGTCTTAACTATGACTTGATCTTTACACTGCCTGCCTGCAGGTTTTAAGCTTAAGTAAGAACATAAGAACATAAGAACAGCCCCACTGGATCAGGCCATAGGCCCATCTAGTCCAGCTTCCTGTATCTCACAGCGGCCCACCAAATGCCCCAGGGAGCACACCAGATAACAAGAGACCTCGTCCTGGTGCTCTCCCCTACATCTGGCATTCTGACTTAACCCATTCCTAAAATCAGGAGGTTGCGCATACACATCATGGCTTGTACCCCATAATGGATTTTTCCTCCAGAAACTCGTCCAATCCCCTTTTAAAGGCGTCTAGGCTAGACGCCAGCACCACATCCTGTGGCAAGGAGTTCCACAGACCGACCACGCGCTGAGTAAAGAAATATTTTCTTTTGTCTGTCCTAACCCGCCCAACACTCAATTTTAGTGGATGTCCCCTGGTTCTGGTATTATGTGAGAGTGTAAAGAGCATCTCCCTATCTACTCTGTCCATCCCCTGCATAATTTTGTATGTCTCAATCATGTCCCCCCTCAAGCGTCTCTTTTCTAGGCTGAAGAGGCCCAAACGCCGTAGCCTTTCCTCATAAGGAAGGTGCCCCAGCCCCGTAATCAGCTTAGTCGCTCTCTTTTGCACCTTTTCCATTTCCACTATGTCTTTTTTGAGATGCGGCGACCAGAACTGGACACAATACTCCAGGTGTGGCCTTACCATCGATTTGTACAACGGCATTATAATATTAGCCGTTTTGTTCTCAATACCCTTCCTAATGATCCCAAGCATAGAATTGGCCTTCTTCACTGCCGCCGCACATTGGGTCGACACTTTCATCGACCTGTCCACCACCACCCCAAGATCTCTCTCCTGATCTGTCACAGACAGCTCAGAACCCATCAGCCTATATCTAAAGTTTTGATTTTTTGCCCCAATGTGCATGACTTTACACTTACTGACATTGAAGCGCATCTGCCATTTTGCTGCCCATTCTGCCAGTCTGGAGAGATCCTTCTGGAGCTCCTCACAATCACTTCTGGTCTTTACCACTCGGAAAAGTTTGGTGTCGTCTGCAAACTTAGCCACTTCACTGCTCAACCCTGTCTCCAGGTCATTTATGAAGAGGTTGAAAAGCACCGGTCCCAGGACAGATCCTTGGGGCACACCGCTTTTCACCTCTCTCCATTGTGAAAATTGCCCATTGACACCCACTCTCTGCTTCCTGGCCTCCAACCAGTTCTCAATCCACGAGAGGACCTGTCCTCTAATTCCCTGACTGTGGAGTTTTTTCAGTAGCCTTTGGTGAGGGACCGTGTCAAATGCCTTCTGAAAGTCCAGATATATAATGTCCACGGGTTCTCCCGCATCCACATGCCTGTTGACCTTTTCAAAGAATTCTATAAGGTTTGTGAGGCAAGACTTACCCTTACAGAAGCCATGCTGACTCTCCCTCAGCAAGGCCTGTTCGTCTATGTGTTTTGAGATCCTATCTTTGATGAGGCATTCCACCATCTTACCCGGTATGGATGTTAGGCTGACCGGCCTATAGTTTCCCGGGTCCCCCCTCTTTCCCTTTTTAAAAATAGGCGTGACATTTGCTATCCTCCAATCTTCTGGTACCGTGGCTGTTTTGAGGGACAAGTTGCATACCTTAGTCAAGAGATCTGCAACTTCATTCTTCAATTCCTTAATAACCCTTGGGTGTATGCCATCAGGGCCCGGTGACTTATTGATCTTTAATTTATCAATGAGGTCTGAAACATCTTCTCTTTTAACCTCTATCTGACTTAACTCCTCGGTCAGGAGGGGCCGTTCGGGCAGTGGTATCTGCCCGAGGTCTTCAGCCGTGAAGACAGATGCAAAGAACTCATTTAATTTCTCTGCCATCTCTAAGTCTCCTTTTATCTCCCCTTTCCCTCCCTCACCATCCAGAGGGCCAACCGCTTCTCTGGCGGGTTTCCTGCTTCTAACATATTTGAAGAAGCTTTTATTATTCCCCTTAATGTTGCTGGCCATGCGTTCCTCATAGTCTCGCTTGGCCTCCCCTATCACCTTCTTACATTTCTTTTGCCACAGTTTATGTTCCTTTTTATTCTCTTCATTAGGGCAAGACTTCCATTTATGGAAGGAAGCTTCCTTGCCCTTCACAGCCTCTCTAACTTGGCTGGTTAGCCATGCGGGCACTCTCCTGGATTTAGTGGAACCCTTCTTTCTTTGCGGTATACACCTCTGCTGGGCCTCTATTACTGTTGTTTTGAGCAGCCTCCATGCACTCTGGAGAGACTGGACTCTTTTTACCCTCCCTTTCAACCTCCTTCTAACCAGCCTCCTCATTTGAGGGAAGTCCGCCCGTCGGAAGTCAAGGGTTTTTGTTAGAGATTTGCTTGGTATTCTTCCCCCAACGTGCACATCAAAACGGATCGCAGCATGATCACTGTTCCCCAATGGCTCAGTAACGTTTACATCTCTAACCAGGTCCTGCGTACCGCACAAAATTAAATCCAGAGTCACCTGTCCTCTGGTGGGCTCCTTGACTAGCTGATCTAAGCCACAGTCATTCAGCACGTCAAGAAATCCGGTTTCCTTATCGTGACCAGAACACAAATTGACCCAGTCAATATGAGGATAATTGAAGTCCCCCATGATTACAACCCTGTCCTTCCTTGTCACCTCCCTGATCTGTTTCCTCATTTCAAGGTCCCCATCAGATTTCTGGTCTGGAGGACGATAGCACGCCCCCAGTATTACATCGCTGCACAAGCCTGGTAATTTAACCCACAGAGATTCTACGGTGGAGTCGGACCCACCTTCAATCTCTACTTTGCTGGATTCTATCCCTTCCTTAACATAAAGGGCCACCCCACCTCCAACACGCCCCTGCCTGTCCCTCCTGTAGAGTTTATAGCCCGGGATTGCGGTATCCCACTGATTCTCCGCATTCCACCAGGTTTCCGTAATGTCCACTATGTCAATATTTTCCCTTGTCACCAGACATTCCAGTTCTCCCACCTTTGCTCGTAGACTTCGGGCATTCGCATAAAAGCATTTATACACGGAATGCCCCAGGATGGGCTGCTTATTCGCTCCTTTGTCCCCGCATCCTCTCATTGTGCCAAACCGTCTATCACATCCCATCACCCTACCTTTCCCAATTTCTTCTCCTACCCTGCCTTTGTCTTGTTGTTCTCTAACCTCCCCATCCTCATCCCATAGGGATGAGGAGTCCCGAACCGGATGCTCCTCGGCTCCTGTCGGCCTTCCCCCAGGGATCAGTTTAAAAGCTGCTCTGCCACCTTTTTAATGTTATGCGCCAGCAGTCTGGTTCCATTCTGGTTCAAGTGGAGCCCGTCCCTCTTGTACAGGTCCCGCTTGTCCCAAAACGTTCCCCAGTGCCTAACGAATCTAAACCCCTCCTCCCTACACCACCGTCTCATCCACGCATTGAGACCCCTGATCTCCGCCTGCCTAGCTGGCCCTGCGCGTGGAACAGGTAGCACTTCAGAGAACGCTACCTTTGAGGTCCTGGCTTTCAGCTTCCTGCCTAAAAGCCTAAATTTGGCCTCCAGGACCTCCCAGCTACACTTGCCCACATCGTTGGTGCCGACATGCACCACAGCCGCTACCTCTCCCCCAGCACTGTCTACCAGCCTGTCTAGACGAGAAGTGATGTCCGCAACCTTCGCACCAGGCAGGCAAGTCACCATGCGGTCCTCACATCCGTCGCAAACCCCCCTCTCTATGTTTCTAATAATCGAATCCCCCACTACAAGAAGCCCCCGACCCCCCTCCCGCCGAGGAGTATCCCGAGTGCGCTCGGATACGGGCCCATCCCCTGGAGAAGGGATCCCCCCTAGGGGATTGTTTCCCTCCTCTCCAGGATGACGTCCTCCAGTCCCGAGACTTCCCACCCGGGCAGCCGAGGAGCTGCACGCCTGAGGTTGGGACGAAGCCTGATCGTCCCCGGAAGTCTCCCCACCGTCCTCATCTGGCTGCCTGCGCTTCTCCAGGTCGGCCACCAAGGCTTCAAGGGAGCGGACGCGTTCCCTGAGAGCCTGGAGCTCCTTGCACCGAGGACACACCCATGACTTATGCCCCAGAGGCATATAATCATACATGTGGCACTTGATGCAGAACACTGGATAGCCCCCACCCTGCTGCTGGCTGTCTGACTGCATAGCTTTTCTGTTGTTGTTGTTGTTGTTGTTGTTTTATTTAGGGGTTCTTTTAAAAACCGTACACTGGATAGCAGCCCTCTTCTCAAGGGAAGAGGAAGGGCAGTGTATGGGGCCCTGGCCTCCTCGCCCTGCTGCTGAACTCGCCCAGATGCTAAACTCTTGTGCCTTACCTGGCACTTAGTTCCCAGAGGCACTTGGTTCCCAGAGGCCACACGTGTCTGCAGAGAGCCCCACGCGATGGCCCGCCTAGCTTTATACTCCTGGCTGGCTCCTCCCCCCTCCTTCCTTCCTGATTGAAAGGGGGCTGGCCTTCCCAGGTGAGTTTACAAAAGCTCAGGAAGGCAAATGGCTGCTGATGGGCGTGACCTACTCTGCAGGCTCCTGAATGGACTGCTTGGATTAGCCTAATGGGGCTCTTAATGGGTTGGGAATTGGCCCTTCCTAGGTCCTTTCCCTCCTAGTTCTGTTCTCTTAGGCTGGACTGTTTTTGTAACCTCAAGCTAGTTTTTATTTGGGTTTGTTTAATTATTTATTGCTCTCTAGATCCTGTGTCCCAATTTACTGACCTGTTTAGGTTATGTTCTAACTTAGATTAGGTTTAACCTGGGTTAAGTATAGGTTTAATTGAAACAAGTAGAAAAACCTGCTTTCCACTTTATCCTCCTCCCTTCCTTCGATTAAGTGCTACCTTAGGTGCAGCTAACTTTCAACTTTGATTTAAATGCCTGACCTTTAGGCTCTTACTCACGAGTAGGACTCTGCTCTTACTCACGAGTAGGACTCTGCTCTTACTCACGAGTAGCCCTATGTACCTCCCTTAGGTGCTAACTTTCAATTTTGATTTAAGGTTGCTTTAAAGGTAAGATTACGGTTAGAAGACAGGGAGTTAGAAAGACAAATCGTTAGAATGAGTACACTTACCTCCTCCTCCTGCTCCTCCTCCTCTCCTTCTCCAAAACTCAGAGGTCTCCTTGCCTTCTCCTCGCCCAGATGCTAAACTCTTGTGCCTTACCTGGCACTTAGTTCCCAGAGGCACTTGGTTCCCAGAGGCCACACGTGTCTGCAGAGAGCCCCACGCGATGGCCCGCCTAGCTTTATACTCCTGGCTGGCTCCTCCCCCCTCCTTCCTTCCTGATTGAAAGGGGGCTGGCCTTCCCAGGTGAGTTTACAAAAGCTCAGGAAGGCAAATGGCTGCTGATGGGCGTGACCTACTCTGCAGGCTCCTGAATGGACTGCTTGGATTAGCCTAATGGGGCTCTTAATGGGTTGGGAATTGGCCCTTCCTAGGTCCTTTCCCTCCTAGTTCTGTTCTCTTAGGCTGGACTGTTTTTGTAACCTCAAGCTAGTTTTTATTTGGGTTTGTTTAATTATTTATTGCTCTCTAGATCCTGTGTCCCAATTTACTGACCTGTTTAGGTTATGTTCTAACTTAGATTAGGTTTAACCTGGGTTAAGTATAGGTTTAATTGAAACAAGTAGAAAAACCTGCTTTCCACTTTATCCTCCTCCCTTCCTTCGATTAAGTGCTACCTTAGGTGCAGCTAACTTTCAACTTTGATTTAAATGCCTGACCTTTAGGCTCTTACTCACGAGTAGGACTCTGCTCTTACTCACGAGTAGGACTCTGCTCTTACTCACGAGTAGCCCTATGTACCTCCCTTAGGTGCTAACTTTCAATTTTGATTTAAGGTTGCTTTAAAGGTAAGATTACGGTTAGAAGACAGGGAGTTAGAAAGACAAAGCGTTAGAATGAGTACACTTACCTCCTCCTCCTGCTCCTCCTCCTCTCCTTCTCCAAAACTCAGAGGTCTCCTTGCCTTCTCCTCGCCCAGATGCTAAACTCTTGTGCCTTACCTGGCACTTAGTTCCCAGAGGCACTTGGTTCCCAGAGGCCACACGTGTCTGCAGAGAGCCCCACGCGATGGCCCGCCTAGCTTTATACTCCTGGCTGGCTCCTCCCCCCTCCTTCCTTCCTGATTGAAAGGGGGCTGGCCTTCCCAGGTGAGTTTACAAAAGCTCAGGAAGGCAAATGGCTGCTGATGGGCGTGACCTACTCTGCAGGCTCCTGAATGGACTGCTTGGATTAGCCTAATGGGGCTCTTAATGGGTTGGGAATTGGCCCTTCCTAGGTCCTTTCCCTCCTAGTTCTGTTCTCTTAGGCTGGACTGTTTTTGTAACCTCAAGCTAGTTTTTATTTGGGTTTGTTTAATTATTTATTGCTCTCTAGATCCTGTGTCCCAATTTACTGACCTGTTTAGGTTATGTTCTAACTTAGATTAGGTTTAACCTGGGTTAAGTATAGGTTTAATTGAAACAAGTAGAAAAACCTGCTTTCCACTTTATCCTCCTCCCTTCCTTCGATTAAGTGCTACCTTAGGTGCAGCTAACTTTCAACTTTGATTTAAATGCCTGACCTTTAGGCTCTTACTCACGAGTAGGACTCTGCTCTTACTCACGAGTAGGACTCTGCTCTTACTCACGAGTAGCCCTATGTACCTCCCTTAGGTGCTAACTTTCAATTTTGATTTAAGGTTGCTTTAAAGGTAAGATTACGGTTAGAAGACAGGGAGTTAGAAAGACAAAGCGTTAGAATGAGTACACTTACCTCCTCCTCCTGCTCCTCCTCCTCTCCTTCTCCAAAACTCAGAGGTCTCCTTGCCTTCTCCTCGCCCAGATGCTAAACTCTTGTGCCTTACCTGGCACTTAGTTCCCAGAGGCACTTGGTTCCCAGAGGCCACACGCGTCTGCTTTTTTAAAGTTTTTAAAGAGAATCCATGATTAGAGAGAATAAACTGCAAATTAGCCTCCTTGATGATTTTACGCAGACACCAGGCTTGATGTACCAGTTTGCCATTCTGTGGCTATATTCCAGGTGTTTCTAGTTCAATATTGAATGACTTTCTGGTTCCTGAGAATTTCAGTTTTTATTAAATTGCTCCAATTTTATTGGAGCAGTTCCAATAATTACGAAGATGAAAGCAGTTTCAGTAATTCTTGAGACTAGAATTGGGCTACAAGTAGGCTGAAGCCAGAGAGGTATTTTGTCTATACTGCATGTTAGGGCCAAACTTGATGTGGTTAAATCATACTTTTTGCCCTTGCAGATCGGATCCCCCCCCCTTTAAATAGCCATAGGTCAAAGTGGAAGTGGAGGATTCTTTAGTGTGGTCCTGATAAAAATCTGTCCTGAAGCTGCTAACTTGTTCTTGAATGCCACTCATGCCAATGATAACTTCACTCTTAGGGCAAATAGCAAAGATGGGGGGGGAACAGTTCTCCCTTACTGTGGTCCCAGTCCTGATTAGGTCCCTCGTGGATGTTATTTAAGATGGGGGAATCAAAAACACAAGGGCGAACATAATTAATAGCATATCTAATTTGACCTTTAGTTGAGAGCTAACAGGAATCCAATATTATTGTGAAATGATGTTGTAACTTGTAGGAAGAGCATCAATTGTGAGTTCTCTGTGCATCTCTAATATTCAAAGCAGAATTCTTCTAACTTCCCAATGGAGAGACATGTTGATCGTCATACATATAAAGCGTACACCTCATTATAGGGGGATTCAAGAACTGCACTCCAGACATTACAAATGCAGAAACAGTAGCAACAATTAACTTGTTCTCCCAATCATGCTCACAAGTCCTACAGCTACTTATAACTGTGGTATCAACATGCAGCATAAGTGTGAATTGTAGTATTTTTCTTGTAAAGGATATGTCACCAGTTTGGGTGTAGTAAATGATTTGGATGTGCTTGCCAAGCATGGAACATTGTTTTAGACAGAGATGCAAAATACCTCGCTGTAACAGTTAAGCATGTATTAGGGTGGATCTACTAGGTATAATTTGAGTATCAAAATTCCAGAGTTGTAAGATTTAGCATTCTCATCAAGTTTTTTATGCCCATACCATGTTTTGATCTTCTCTGTGTAAATGTTTTGTTTGCTTGTCTCACTTGCCATTTGAAATGAAATCTGAGTAGATTCACTCAGCATTGTTTAAATTGAAGTATCCAGTTTCATTCTTCATAGTCAAGCTGGTGCATTTTTGGCATTTCTTTATCCTTACTGATTTCTTCTCCAGAGCGCAGTTTGTTTGCCTCCCGGTAGTTCTTTTTGTCTGTAAAATTGCAGGGTTTTTAAAATCTTTTCTAGGGCAAAGGCAAAAGTTTAAAAAAAAAATAGCCATAAAAGAACTTGTGTATGCCAGTTAGTGCTTGGGATAAGGATAATTGGTAGATCTCATATTTAGAAAAAAATGAAGGTACAACCATAGTAGCCCCCCCATGCAAACTGAAATCTGTGTCTTACTAGGCTGAGTCTAACCGAAGTCTGATATGATCTTCTGCACTCCTTCTCAACATTGTTACAAAATTGCAGACCTTGGGATTTTCTATCATGCCTTAATTTATCTCCTCTGGTGAGATAACATCCAATCGGAAGACGTGTTCTGGAGAACTTGCTACTCTGTGATTTTCTTGGTTGGTATATTTATTTTTGGCAATATAAAGATATTGCTGTATTGTGACTTTTAGTTTTTATGAAGGCATTTTTATGAATGTAAAACTCCATATTGGACATCTTAAAAACAAAAACAAAAAAATCTAAATGGGCCTGGTGAAAACATTGACAGGTGAAGAATAGATTGTTTTTGTCCAAACCAACTTTTATTATCTATCTTTACAGTGGGAGTCAACTTATTTTATTTCTGTATCATCATCTACCTCTATGGTGATCTGGCAATCTATGCAGCAGCTGTCCCAGTTTCTCTCATGCAGGTGACCTGGTGAGTGTGCTTTTGATTACAGTGTTTTGTAAGCAATGGGCTCTGAAATGTTGGAGGAAGGCCCAGCTCCTTCATCTTAAGATCACTTTCAGCACTGACAGTTGACTTGAGCTGCATTTAAATGTTCTTGGACTATAATGTGCCACTACTTGACTCACTGACAAACATTGACTCAAAGAGTTGATCCATACTGTAGCTTTTTTAGAGGGTGGCAGTGTTTACTAGATTGATAAGGTTAGTTTATTAAAAGGTCCCCCTGATTATTGGGCAGCAGACTCTTAATTAAATCTAAATTATTGGTGATAACAAGTATTTGCAGAAACCATAGCCAGCAGGCATCACCACCTGTGGTAGGGAAGAGTTCTCTACCACACAGGAGAGAATGCCTCAATAGAAGGGAAGAGTTCTCTACCACACAGGAGAGAATGCCCTTATAGAAGGGTCTGATACACACTTGTAGGCAGCATCTGAAAGTAAAAGAGACTTTTTTCTTCAGAACTGTTTATCATATGCAAGTTAAGAAGATTTAATTTTATTTAAAAAACGTATACCCCACCTTTCCCTTGCCAAGGCAAATGCCCAAGACAGCTAGTCAGTCATCTCATACATGGATCAACTAGGCTCTCTTCAGTCAGGTGATAGCCCTACTTATTTTTAGCATGTTTGAATCCTACGTGCAAAATCTATTAAGTGCTATTTTTAAGAGCTCTTGACTAACAAAGGCTCCGAGTAGAATAGGCTTGGGAAAGAAAACTGGATATGTTTCCTCATAACATGTGAAGCAGCTTTTAATTGTTGTTAAGTGAGTGAGTTGTTTTGAGGGTGCATTTCAGACCTGAGTTTAAATTGTGCCAGGGAGATATCCATTTTGTCACCTGCAACTATTTTAAAATTGAAAATGTTCTTAAAATGTTACTTCATGATCCCCGAAGCTGTTTCCTTGTGGTATAGTGGAGCTTGTAGAAATGTTCTGTACATTTATCATCTTCATGAAGTTTTTTAATGGCAGTAGAAGGGTGGGAATGAAGAAGAGGCTCTTACTTCAGAGGTATATTTAATTATGTTCTTCTTTTGCTCTCCTCCTGCAGTAGTGTGACCGGCAATCGTTCGTGCAGTGTTGGAGATGGTACAAAATATAATGACACAGACAAGTGCTGGGGACCAATCAGACGAATTGATGCTTACAGAATTTATCTGGTGAGTGTCCAGAACCAAAGCTACTAAGCGGATTTTGCATCCTTTTCCAAGTAACTGATTTTGATGTGATTTTTACACTCTTGAACTTCAAAGTCGGCCTGCTTTTGCTGACAGCTTTCTAATCCCCCTGCCCTTTTCCTGCAGGAAGTCTAACAAAATGTCAGTAGTTCTGGTTGGTCAGCATTGTACTCTATGACCACCTTTAGTTCCCTTGGTTGATACATGGGTGCCAGGTCCATTGTTTTGGGAAGTCAAAGATCATTTTACATGGTGCAGGTCACATTACTTCCACACTACCATCAAAAATTGTTTGAGGTGAATTCAAACTGCACTTGCAGGTATGATATCATGACTTGCTTTTTCATTTCAATTAACCTATTTGCTAAGTTACTTGCAAGAAGGAAACAATTTTTCTCTTTCTATGTGCTACATTAAGCAGCTCCTTGCCACCAACCCAATGATTGCAGTGATTCAGGTGAAGTGATGAGGAGCTTACACAGCCTTTGTAGTTTGACATGATGCACCTTGGGGTACAACTTTGTAAATACCTGTTCTGTGATTATTGCCACAACTTGTGTGCACTTATTTAAAATAAGACCTTGAAGCAGCTGAC
Organism: Tiliqua scincoides; assembly: GCF_035046505.1. NCBI lineage: Eukaryota > Metazoa > Chordata > Lepidosauria > Squamata > Scincidae > Tiliqua > Tiliqua scincoides. Next base: position 155,589,031 of record NC_089822.1, read on the forward strand.
AAGCTGAGCTGGTTATTCCACCTGCTCTTTGGTGTGAGTGAAGAAGCATCTTGGCTACCTTTCAAGTGAGAGATGAAGGGGCTGCTTGTCAGCCAATGTGGGAGGCAACTGGGGGCCAGAAGTGATACCAGACCGTGAAAGATCCATCTGAAATGTTGTGCGGTTCTTGAAAGAGAGAACCTTTCTGTCATTGTAAAAATCCCCTAGGGCAGTGGTTTTTACACTGGAGCATCGTGACGCCCCAGCCTGAGGGCCCTGGCCTCTTTCCCCTTAAGGGGCGGGGGCAGCCAGGAGGCAGGGAGGAGGCAGCGGCGTGATCCCCATGATCACGCTGCTCAGGGGGGCTGCAGGGGCTTGGGTGCACTTACCTGGGCCTCCTGCAGCCCCTCAGGGGTGCAGGGAGCCCTGCGCGACCTTCCGCAAGGCCCCTCAAGTCAGGGAAAGTGAAAGCAGAGTGATCGCACCCCGCTCCATTAAACCGGAAGTGGGGCATGATCGCTCCACTTACTCTTCTGACAGGGCTGCAGGGACTGGGGTGCACGCACCAGTTCCTGCATTAGCCGTCCCTGAGTGCGAAGAGCCCTGTGCAAGCACCTACAGGGCTCCCCAGGTCAGGAAAAGAGAAAGTGGAGCGATTGCGCCCCACTTCCGGTTCAGCGGAGCGGGGTGCGATTGCTCTGCTTTCACTTTCCCTGACCTAGGGAGCCCTGCAGGCGCTCGCACAGGACTTCCTGCACCCAGGGATGGCTGCTGCAGGGACTGGTGAGTGCACCCCAGTACCTGCAGCCCACTGAGAGATGCGATTGTGTCATCGCCTTCCCCCTGTCCCCACTGCCTCCCCCCTCCCCCACAAAGACTTACTGCGACCTTCAAACTCCCTGAGAGTTTGAAAACCGCAGCCCTAGGGGATTTAGAGATAGCCTGCCTATGTGAACCGCCTTGAATAAAGCCAGAGGAGTAATCCGATGACCAGAAAGGCAATATATAAATGCCTGTATTATTATTATTAAAATTTTCTTTTGTTTACTTTTACAGCATAATAGGAATAAGGTGTTCTAAAGCATGCTTTGTTAACAGCTTACTTTGACACTTGGGAGTTACTTTTTGTGCAAGGATGCTATCAAGTAATGGTTTGGTGCAAAAAATAGGGGCAAATACAAATAGGTGTTTTTCTGAAAGTAAAACCAATCTGGGAGCTTTAAAACTGGAGTCAAGGATAAAAATAAATATAGCAGTTGAAGGCTGGGTTTTTTAAAAAGTGGGTATCAGAAGTAGCAACTTGAAGCAATATATCTAGTTTTCATTTGAGATTGCATGTAAATGTTTGTGTGTGCTGAGTGGATATGTTCCCTGAGCAATGCACATATTTTTGCAGTAATAATACTGAAGCCAGGAGCTGGCCTCAGGAATATTAGCGAATGTCACAGTCTGGTTAATTATTTAAAAGAAATATTATTGCTTTATTAAACTGTGTCTAGGGCTATTTTTAAAAAAAACATTTCTACATGATTGAAGATTTTCTTGCTGAATTTCAATAACTCTTTGACCCACAAGAAGGAACTCATCGGCAAAGGCAGGCATGCATTAATTACTGCCTGCACCTCCCAGACATTTCACCTATAATTCATAAAGATAATTGTCATTGGCCAAAAATTGAAAGAAATGCGCCTTTATAGAAGATGCTCTGTGTAGGCACGTTCCATGATGCTTTTTTCTGACTTGCCTTGAATTTGAAGGATATTTTATGATAAGTCTTCAACAGCATTATTTTGGTCTCTGACTTGGTATAAGTTTCAGCTCTATTTTTTTTCCTTCCCAGCTTTGGCATTGCCACACCAAGAAGATTATAATTTGTGTTTATAGCACATAGCACATACTCCTCCACATTTATTTAGCAGTCAGAAATAGTGATGAAGACTATGTGGGTCAGCAACGGTTGTCTACTCTTAATTAGTCTCTCACTTTAATTCTCCAACTTCTTTGCTGTGTGACTTGGGGACTATTAAGATGTCACTTCTCATCCACTTCCCTGCTTCTGTATGTAGTGAGTTTAGAAGTTAGTTTCAGACTCATATTTTCTTCATGCTCTTTCCCCTCCTTTCATGGTAATAGAAATAATAATCAGTGTCTACGATGAGTGACTGTGACTTGATCTTTCAAACTAATTGAAAGATCATTTAAGATCATTTTGGTTGCATATGCAAGAACCTTCACCTAGGGACAAGAAGGATGTATACTTCTGGACACTGGAAGGTTAGTTAGGCAACATGGGGAGATGCCAATTGGTGAAGACAGAAGATGACCTGAGCAGGAAGGGAGATATGGAGACACTCTGAACTGCTCATATTGATTAAAAATTACTAACTGAATGTTGGTATATTTGGTAGCACCTCTCAGAGAAAGATCTGTGCTAGTCTGTTGCATGCAAGAGAAATAAGACGTCATGGATTGCAGTCTACTTCATGAGATGCATCTGAGATGAACTGTACTACATTAAAACTTAAGCTGATATAAGTGTTTGCCTTTTGAGGTGTTAAAAGATTCTGCCTTTGTCTAGCAGTAGTAGTATTTTCAAAGTGTAAGATAGTACTTGAACCCATTATACAGTAATGTTTCTTTGCTTCAGAAAGCTCCTTTTGATGCATGAGAGAGTTTGTGAATATAGTCACTGGGGATTCTCTCTCTTAACAGTGACTCTTTGCATTGTGCTGAAATTTCATACAAGTGTTCAGAAAGTGAGGTGGCAGCAGCTTGTTGGGGTACCGTGGAGGGATGCTCTTACAGAGGGAGCTTGGAGTCACTGTGGTACCCAGGGAGTTTGAGGTTGACGCTGTTGAAATTTGTTTTTAATGCAGAGAAGGCTTAGAACCATTTTTCTGAGATGCATTTTTTTAAAAGAAATAACTAGTTTTCTGAACTGTTATTTTCCCACTACTTTGGTTTAATTTGTTGGTGTACTGTAAGAGGCTAATATCAATATGGGGAGAAGAAAGCATTTACAGCCCAGTGATAATCAACTTTACCTGTGTAACCGAGTATAGGTGAACATCTTTCCGTCCTAGTAAATGTGATTATTGGCTAAGCCACAGTAGACTTTATCTCCATCCAAAATTGCATGATCATTTTCAGAGTCAGCAAGCCTTGTATTTTTGCTCTTTGTTTATCTGGTAGCCCAGTTTGCAAGCATATTCCCTTTTGTGCCCATAATGCCAAATCAATCCCCTGATCAATTTATTGTAATTTATTTACTTGCCACTGTGGTATGGAGTTATACAGCAAGCAAAAATGAAATATATAAGAAAACTATTTTTCCCTTGAATGTTTGCAGCTCTTCTGAATTGTGTAACAACCGTGAGTACTGGATTAATTGGACATTTTTCATCTTAAATATAACCTTCTGTTAGAAGAGCCTGCCTGCCCAAATTCCGTTTTTCTTTACTCACTTCCCTTCTTTCTCTATTGCAGTAATAACATTCAAGCATTGCATCTTGGAACTGGGGAGGGGAGAAGAGTGACTGACAAACACTATTTCATGGTTTAATGTCCCAAAAGTCCTTTGGAAATGGTCTCTGTTCCTGTGCTTCAAGAACAGAAGTTGAATGCCATGTACGTAATGAGAATATTTAGAAAGATTAAGTTGCTCTCTGATGAGTTGTCTGCCTGTGCAGCATTTTTAATATTGCTCTGTAGAGTCCTGCACACCTAAGTGTGTGGCTGCACTGTCTGCACGTAATCTGCAGGGCCTACATTAACCTTCGTCCTGCACAAATTTCAGTGTTATCTCATCTCTCTTATAAATTACCTCTGAAAGTACAGCCTTCCAAAATAAACAGGTAATGGAAAAATTTTGTTGATGTTCAGATCAATCTGTCCCCCACACCACTCCTGCGGCATAATTTTAGGCACAGTTCTACTTCCATTATTTGGGGAATGCAGATGGATTTTGAAACTGGTATATTCACTAATGGTGCCTTATCAGCAGAGGTGTTCGAAAATGATTTTTTTTACTCAGAAGTATGCCCATTGTGTTACACTTAGGCTGTAGTGTAGGGGTGTCCAAAGTTTTTGGCAGGAGGGCCACATCGTCTCTCTAACACTGTGTTGGAGGCGGGGGGGGGAGGAATTAATTTACATTTAAAATTTGAATAAATTTACATAAGTTTACATAAATGAATATATTAAAGATGAACTTGTATGAATGAATGAAGGTCTTGCAATAGCTCAAGGCCTATAAAAGGCCTTGCACAAAGCAAGACTGGTCTTTCCTTTGCTGCTGCTACTGCATCACGGATGTGAAACAACAAGCAGTAGAGGGAGCCCTCATCCCACAGCTCACGCGAGAGGTCAAGCAGTCGCCCTTAAGCTGAGAGCAGTTGCGTCGGGCCAGTGTGGGCTCCAACAAATCTCTGGAGGACCAGAGGCTCATTGGAGACTGGGGGCTCCCTGAGGACTGCATTGAGAGGCCTCGAGGGCCACAAGTGGCCCCAGGGCTGGGGTTTGGGTACCCTTGCTGTAGTGTAATTCTGTCTTACTAACCAGAAACAAACGCCCCTGCTTATCGGTGTGTATAACTGAAGTTGGGGGTTGTTGGACAGGAATAGTAATTTTCTTGACCCAGGCAATGTTAAATATGTATGTTCAATGAATTTAAGATCTCTTTAGAGCACAATCTATGTTGGTCTCTTACCATCGTGTCACCTGCAGAACCTTGCTCTGCCACAGGAATCTGGAGGTGGAGCGGCAGCTAATTCTAGAGTACATCAGCACCCAGCAATGATATTGTTGCTGAGTGTCGTTGATAGTGCTGCAGTTGCAGATGACTTGGGGAGTGCTGGGTTACTAGCCCCAGTCATCAAGAAGGGATATAAGGAACAAATATAAAAGGAAGAAGAAGGTGAAGGAAGGAGACAAAGCAGTGGGAAGAAGGACAAACGGAGGGAAACAGAAGCAAGAATGGGAAAGCAGGAGATGGGGGAAGGAGGATGGAAAGAGATGAGCTTATGAGGAAGAAAGTAGGCAGGGTAAATGGAAGGCATGGAATGAGGTGGAGGAGAGAAGTGACCCCAGCATTGAAACCCTGGGTTGGTGAGAGATAACGAGTCCCAAAACAGATCCTTCTTTCTACCATTTACAGTGAAAATTGCCCATTTATTTCCACACTGGTTTCCTGTTTAATTAGTTACCATTTCATAAAAGAACATGGCAGTTATGGAATAAGAAAACAAGTTTACTCAAAAGCCTGTTAAAAGAGCAGGTGTACAATGTCAGTTTCATTGCCTATATCAACATGTCCATTGACTCTCAAAGAGCTCCAGGAGGTTATTGAAGCAGTGGTTTGGAAGAAAGCATTACAGAAGGTGTTCTTTCTAGGCTGACTTTATGCTGTTTGAGACTTTCTGGTGCATCTATTCTACTAGGGCTTGTGCTCAGCCTTTTTAGGTAATCCGAAGAGGGACCCATGCGTACAAGTTCACAGATGCTGCCGTGTTACAGAGAGCCCAGCAGGTGCAGGCTGAGTGAAGATGGGAGCACAGATGGTTTAATGGAGATTATCCCAGTTGGAAGTATGCTAGTGCAGTGAATAAAATAAGACCTCACAAGCACTTCCCAATTCTCTTTAGGAGGGACAATGTCACCCCAGCCTGACACTGATTAGAATACTAAGTAGAGCCGGGCCTGTCTGAGGCAATCCTGAGCCCCCAAAAGCAACTTGAGATTCAAAATCTTACCAGAAGGCATCAAAACTACCATGCATCATTCAATAGATGTGTGTATTTTTCTTATTAGTATGGTACTACCTTCCTGCAGCACTTGCATGAGAGAGATGCCCCTACAGATTGTGATCATCTTCTTTGCCATGTGTCTTTTTCTTAAGAACAGCCCCACTGGATCAGGCCATAGGCCCATCTAGTCCAGCTTCCTGTATCTCACAGCGGCCCACCAAATGCCCCACGGAGCACACCAGATAACAAGAGACCTGCATCCTGGTGCCCTTCCTTGCATTGGCATTCTGACATAACCCATTTCTAAAATTAGGAGGTAACACATACACATCATGGCTTGTAACCCATAATGGATTTTTCCTCCAGAAACCTGTCCAATCCTCTTTTAAAGGCATCCAGGCCAGATGCCGTCACCACATCCTATGGCAAGGAGTTCCACAGACCAACCACACACTGAGTAATGAAATATTTTCTTTTGTCTGTCCTAACCCGCCCAACACTCAATTTTAGTGGGTGTCCCCTGGTTCTGGTGTTATGTGAGAGTGTAAAGAGCATCTCTCTATCCACTTTATCCTTCCCATGCATAATTTTGTATGTCTCACTCATGTCCCCCGTCAGGCGTCTCTTTTCTAGGCTGAAGAGGCCCAAATGCCGTAGCCTTTCCTCATAAGGAAGGTGCCCCAGCCCAATAATCATCTTAGTCGCTCTCTTTTGCACCTTTTCCATTTCCACTATATCCTTTTTGAGATGCGGCGACCAGAACTGGACACAATACTCCAGGTGTGGCCTTACCATCGATTTATACAACGGCATTATAATATTAGCTGTTTTGTTCTCAATACCTTTTCTAATGATCCCAAGCATAGAATTGGCCTTCTTATTCCCTAGGGATGACTTCCCTCATCCGCCCAACACTGAGAGATGTGTGATGTATGCCATATGTAATGCAGCCCCAGAAATAGGTGCTGGTGCTCCATCAGGGTAAGCTCACACAGCTTCGTTATGCAGTGTGAAACAAGCATTTTGTGGGAGCAATTTCATTCTCAGGCCACCAGTCCCCACCTTACTCTTCACTGAAGTGGTAATTCTGTTTCTGGAACATGTCCTTTGCTGCTCCTTTGGTAATATTGGTGTATTCTGTGAACTACCTGTTTGAGCTCAAGCCCTACATGTATCCAGATTTAATTGTGTAATGAGATTAAGTTGTAGGACTGCCAGTATTAGTATTTGGAGTGTTGCCTGTCACTAAGGAGCAGGCATGATTTATCGCAACTTTTTTATGGCTGTGTGGCCTACTGAAAAGTTCTAAACTCTGCGGTTAGATTAAATTTTGCACATCACATTTTTACATATGGGGTACCAGAGTAAAAGGGGGGTTTATCAAGACTAGTATTTCTCAAATGTTTTGAATTTGGGGCTCCTTATAAACTTGTTCTGGTCTGACCTAGCCCACTCTAGTAGCATCCCTATGCAGTGGATGTATGCAGGGATCCTTTTGCAAGTCTCTTCCTGTATGTGAAGATGTGTGATTGGAATTCAAGGCAATTAAAGTTGTCTGATTAAAGTTTTGTCTGATCTACCATCCTTTCTTCCATTTTATTGCCCCTTATGTCCACTTCCATACAGGCTTCAATAGAAACCAGCTCTGGTGGAAGTAGGTGTCCCCTGACACCTGACAGGTGTTGCCAGCAAAGGATGTGCCATTCAAGCCATGTTGCCATCAAAGCAAGTGAGCTCTGTGAACTAGGTGAGGCCTGAATGGTTGCTTTCGGCAATAACTCCAGAAGGGTAGGAGGTAGCATGCTTTCTGCTGATTTCTCATTTATTTCAGATTTCTATACCACCCTTCCTTCAAGGATCTCGGGTTGGTGTACTTAGTTCCTTCCTTCCTATTGTCCTTACAGCAAACCTGGAGGTAGATGAGGCTGAGAGCATCATGGGTGAGTGGGCATTTGAACCCAGATCTTTCAGGTCTAACTCCCAAACCGCTATATCATCCTGGCTCCTGGCCAGGATGAGCTCCCATCAGGAACAAGTTTCTAATTGTGAGGAGGTAGAGGGAATAGTTTTCTCCTTCAGCTTCTGCATGTATTCTGGCACTGGTGATACCAGTTGCTCCTAGAGTTCCAGCACTTATGATCCACCACTACAGGTCCTGTCTGCAGTTTTAGAAGCTGGGAAGTGAGGGGCTATGAAGAATAAGTTGTCAAGCATGAAGAAATCCTGCTTTAGGACTAGAAATGGGCACACCTTTTCCTTGAACTTTAGCTGATGCTGCCTATATAACTTCCAATTCAACTTGGAAATGGTAACATTACTTTTATGTTGCAAAGGAGGTATCTCTAGACATCAGTGTCCAATTTTAGATACTTCTATGGGTGTGGCATCTCACCTTGTTGTTGCTTGTTTCTTGGAGAAAACTACTTTTTCTTTGCTTTACTCAGTTGTAAGCCTTTGAAAGCAGCCTGCCTTCCTTAATGCTAATTGGCATGGCTATTATCACTATTTAACCCAAATGGCCTTTGTGCAGAGGGCAAGACTAGTTGAATGCGGCTTTTCCAGGGAGACTTTTTTTGTAGCAGCGATTCCATCTGACTCTAAGAATGCATACTTACCAAAGGTGCTTTCGTCCGAAGAGAGCAAAGACTGCCTTGTATGAAAAGACGCCTTCCCTCCTGATATATTGGAGCTAGAGAGCATGTAGAAAATACTATCTGGCAACCTCAGTCAATTGTGGCTTCCCTTGAATGTTTTCAGATATGAAAATATTGCAGGTGAATTGTGTTTTTTTTGTTGCATATTTTAAAATATTTGATAAACATGCTGAAGATGCTGTGACTAGCTGAGGTTTTTCAAAGAGCTTTTATGGCATGGACACACAAATGCTTTTCAAAAACTACTGAAGAAGCACAATTGACTTATGTTGCAAATGAGGTCTTGTACCCTCACTCACCCCTTCGTGTCTTGTCAATGGGCATGTTATAAAACAAGTTCCCATTGAAACAATGTAGCAGCATCCTTGACTATATTAAGCCATCCTGTGTGATCTTGATAAAGTTGTGTGGCAGTTGGTAAACCACATTTTGCATATTTCAAATCCTCCAAGGTGGCGTTAAGTCAGAGGTTCCCAAACTAGGGTGTCATGATGCCCCAGCCAGGGAAGTCCTGTCTCTGCCCCCTTAAGTGGTGGGGCAGTGGTGAAGGTAGCAACTCAATCCCTACAATTGTGCTACTGCCATGGGCAAAAGGGTTTTTTTTAAACTTACATGAGGTGGTACCGGGAGCCTGTGGATCCTTCTGTAGAGCCCCATAGATCCTCCAGGAGGCTAGTGCTGCCTCAGGTAAATAAAAAAAACAAAACACTTTTGCCCTGGCAGCAGCATGATCATAGCGACTGTGCTGCTGCCTTTGCCCTTCCCCCACAGGAACTTACAGCAGTTCCCAAATTCCTGGAGAGTTTAGGAACTGCTGTGTTAAACCGTCTCTTCTTTTATCTTCCTTTTGGTCTTTTTTCAGTACTTTTGGCATTATATGCTTGCTTGACTAGGCAAGAGTTGTCTATATACAGTACATGGCCAGTCCAGCACAATCTGGATTTTAAAACCTACACTGAAGGTGGTTTCTCATCTGTTTGGATCCATGTATCTATATCTCCATCAATGCCACCATCCAACTTTCATTATTTTACATAAGCAGTGGGTGGGAAAACTGTTTATTTTCTGTTGATCTTGTAGCTTAAAGCCATGTTTATTAAATGGTGGATTCTTATGCCAACCATAAGGCTCGCATGTATATGAATCAGTTCACTTTACTTAGCATTAAGCAACTGGCATAAGTCTGTGCATGAGACAATAGTTTTTAGTCACACAAATACTATTCAAATACTACCAGAAAAGACTTGGTTGTGGAAATGGCAACTGAGGCTACATCTATTGTTGTAGTACAGGGGTGTCCAAAGTTTTTGGCAGGAGGGCCACATCAGCTCTCTGACACTGTGTCGGGGGCTGGGGGGGGGGAAAAGAATTAATTTACATTTAAAATTTGAATAAATTTACATAAGTTTACATAGATGAATATATTAAAGATGAAGTTATATGAATGAATGTAGGTCTTGCAATAGCTCAAGGCCTATAAAAGGCCTTGCATAAAGCAAGGCCAGCCTTTCCTTCACTGCCACTGCTGCATCACAGATGTGTAAGAGCAAGCAGTGGAGGGAGCTCTCATCCCACAGCTCACATGAGAGGTGAAACAGTCGCCCTCACACTGAGAGAAGTTGCGTTGGACCAGTGCGGGCTTCAACAAATCTCCAGAGGGCTAGAGGCTCATTGGAGACTGGGGACTCCCTGAGGGCCGCATTGAGAGGCCTCGAGGGCCACTAGTGGCCCCCGGGCCGGGGTTTGGGCACCCCTGTTGTAGTAGATGAAGTGGCCTTGAGGGTTGAGTAACTAGTATCTCTGCTGGTCTTATGAGAGCAACAAATGTCTTTCACACACCCTGTCTGAGTAAAATAGTTTTCTAAACAGAATGTGTCTTCAGAGGACAATAAGCAAATGTGATCAAATGTGCCAACTGACAAGCAACATGTTAGGATCCTGCTTTTTTTCTAAGACTATAGAAAATGCCTTGAAGTCATGAGCTTGAGGGAGACTATTATGCAAAAAAAATATAAGCAGACTACCTAGGCCACAGCTGTACACGTTTCATCCCTGTTGCATATATGCAATCTTGGGCAGAAATGGCTTAAAATAAGTACAGATGTATTCCAGATTGCTGTATAGCAGTATAGACTTTCTTAGAACTTTGATATAGTGTAAACTTGTTATGTATGCTTATCATTCCTCTTGCTAAGATGAGCATTTCTCAAAATGTAAATGATTGCTGTCCTTCAACTTAAAAACAAACACTTTTTAAAGTGAACCAGTGTAATAAGGCTACATAAATCATTGGAAGAAGGAAATAATAATAGCTACTGTAATGTGGCCAGTCAGAAGTACCATAGATACTCACCTATAAGGCGAAAAATTCATGCATTGAAATCCAGCGTGGATTGCCTCTTCATCTTATCCCTGGGTCACTAACAAGCTTGGGCAGTTTAGGGGTATCGTGGCATCTATCAGAAGCCCAGAGGAGCTTCCATCTGGCTTACAGCGCCCCTCTGTTTGCTGCCATGCTTCTTTGGCTGCTAGAGACTGCAGCCTGTACTTGCGGGCATGACATGAGCAAGTCATGGAGCCCGGAGCTCTCCTGTGTTCTGCAAAAGAATCAGGCTGCAGCCCCAGCTTGGATGCAAGGGAGCACCACATGGACAGGGTTCTCCTTCGGAGAAAGTGAGGAGCTACACATGGTAGCAGTAGTGGCTGCATTAGAAATCTCTCCAGTTTGTGCTTTCAACTTGGAAATCCCTTTGGTTTCCCTAGGGTATGGCAATCCCTTTTCCTCCCACTCAGTGTTCCTTGCTTGTGCCTTTGTTCTGGTTATTTGCACTATAAAGATAAGATAAAGTCTATCTGCATTTTAAAGAGAGAGATACCCACACTTTCCTGGGAGTAAGCCCCATTGACTATAATGGGACTTACTTCTGAGTAGACATGCATAGGATTAGGCTCCAAGGGCTTTTGCACTGGTGTTGCTGTGATGTCTATATAGAGACCTTCCTTCTCCCACACCTTCCCCCTGTTTTTCACTGGTCTATATAGAAATCTCCCCCCCTTCCATGTGTTTGTTCTGAGTGTGAAAGGGCAAGCTGCATCTCTTCCTCACAAGCAGCATTTCTGTCACTCTCCCCTCACTGCAGTGATTTACTCCTGACATCAGCATGGGAGAAATGAAGGTAATGTGCTGGTTGTGAATTTTGCTGGCAGCTTATGTAGAGAGGATATAGGAGGCCAGTTAGGGACTTTTCTGACCAGCAGAGCCACCAGGTCCCTAGTGACTAGACGTCTCCAGACCAGTTCAACTTTGTCCACTCAGACCTAAAAATGAATTCTAGTATCCCAAGGAGAGCTTCTTACAGGGCATCTTTCGAACTCGAAGTTATTAAACATGCCAAGGAAAGCAATAATTCTGTGGCTGCAAGGCAGTTTGGCATAACTGAAAAGCTTGTTCGAGACTGGAGAAAAAAAGAGACTGAACTTGTGCAAGCATTGCCACAGTCTAAGAAGGCTATGCGTTTTGCACTTTCACTTTTTCCTGCCATGGAGAAGGATCTGAATGACTGGGTCATGGAATGCAGGCAAAATGGCTATATAGTGACTCGCTCCAGCATTTGGATACGGGCACTTCAGTTGGCCAGAGATGAAAAACATTCAGGGACCAAAGGCATTGCACAGTTCGTAGCATCTGCTGGCTGGTGCACCTGGTTCATGAACTGATATGGAATGTGCCTTCGCCAGCGGACAAAGATTTCACAGAAGCTGCCTAAAGAACTGGATGACAAGGTGACATCATTCGACCAATTCATTATAAATCAGAGACAAAAGAATGCCTTTGATGCAGCTAACATTGGCAATATGGATGAAACCCCAATGACTTTTGATCTGCCTGGTAACAGAACTGTTACAAGTGTTGGTGAGAAGACTGTACTTGTGAAAACAACTGGTCATGAAAAAACCCTCTTCACTGTTGTCCTATCTTGTCTGGCAGATGGCACTAAGCTGCGTCCAATGATAATTTTCAAAAGGAAAACCATGCCAAAGAACTTAAAAATTCCAGCTGGAGTAATTGTACGTGTCCACCCTAAAGGCTGGATGGATGAAGGCACTAAATGGTGGCTGCGTGATGTGTGGGGTAGGCACCCAGGTGCGGGTCTAAGAAAATGTCCATCACTACTGGTATGGGGTCAATTCCATGCACATAAAACAGAGGAAAAAAAGACAGAAGCAAAAAGAATGGCCACTACATTAGCAGTTATTCCAGGTGGCCTCACATCAGTTCTCCAGCCACTGGATGTCTGCCTGAACAAGCCGTTCAAGGACTGAATACGCACTATGTGGAGGGAATGGTTATGCTCTGGTCAAGCCAAGTTAACCAAAGGAGGGAACTTGATGAAACCAGACATTGATTTGGTTGTTAAATGGGTAAAGGATGTTTGGGCTGCAATTCCACCAGAAATGGTAAAGAAGGCATTCCTGAAATGTGGAATCAGTAATGCCATGGATGGCACAGAAGATGATGCCATCTATGAAGGCACAGATGAATCAGCATCTGATACTGATTCAATTGGTGGTGACATAGAGGACATTCATGCTGATGATGTCACTGAAGAACAGTTTCAGCAGTTATGTGGACATTCTGAAGAGAACAAGTCAGACTGAAGAATGTGAAGAAGCCAGCGCATCAAACAGCTCTTAAAGTGTTGTGTTAAATGTTACATGTTATATGTAGAGCCTCTGGCTTAACATATAAGGCACTTTAAAGAAAGATTTGGTTACCATAATGGTTCTACCTGTGCACTTAGTTAACAGTTCAGTGGTTTACAGTGCACTTAATACTCTGACAGTGTTTACAAAAAGGTTGTGGAGACTAGAATTAAAAAAACTACTGAACACAAATGTATTTTATGATCTTTTTATTTTTTAATAAATTAGGCAGTACAGTTCTTAGATAACAATTACTGGGTCATTTTTCAGGATCTGGCCTCAGGTAGAATCAGACAAAATTATAGCCAGACACCCTCCTAAGTTTTATCCCCAACGTATCCAAGGGTCATAGCAAATTCCTTGATTTTTGGGCTCAAAACCTGCCCTTGTCTTATCTGTGAGGTTGACTTATAGGTGGGTGTCTGTGGTACTTCCAGTGGAAGAAATGCTTATTTAGGTCCCAGTCCATGATAGTTAAGCATGCTTAAGCCTCTTGAAATAATGGTCTCTAATGAACTTAACTCTGTGCTGTATTTTTTTCCTTAATACATGAACTATTAAAAAAATTTCTGTTAAACAGTTGAGTTGACCATTTCTACAGAAAATATAGTTCATGCTGAGTGAAATGACTGAAGAAATGCAAGCATATATCTTAATATATATACAATCTTAACTGTAGGACAGGCATGGGAAAAAGCACGTAAAATCTTAATTGTATGGCAGACATGGGAGACATACTCAAAGTCATGAGTTGCTTCAGAAATATGTAAGAAGCTGAAGGGCCATAACCAAATTCACACTTGAAATTTTGTTCAAACCAGCTCGTTTTGAGAGAGTGATTTCTTAAGTTATCACTTAGTTCAGTGATGTCAGCTTTGAGAAATTGTTTGATCACATTGTTAGCATCTGAGGCTTCAACAAATGGTGGAATTATCTGTTCATTTAATTGAATAATAAATGGTGTCTGTTTACAGGAGAGTAATGTGGTTCTCTGCTCTCTGGTGCAAAGCTTAGCACACAGACCTCATTAATATAACATAAATCCCAACCCCTTCCTTTCAAGGCAATTATTCTTCCCTTAACTTAGTAAATACATTCTGTCTGTCAGACACGTCAGACACATAATTCTACTATTTTATAGCCTTTTTGTTTTAGCCTATCATCTCCCACTTGAAACCAAAGTTTTAGACAAATAAATGGCCTGTTCTGAGGCTTTGCTGTCATGGACAAAATAGTGGCAGATTTCCGCGCCCCCTTCCCTTTGCACGCCAAGTGCCAGGAGTTCTTTGGATTAAGCTTCTGAGGTTGAATTTGCATGCTTGTTTCCTGGTTGGTGACTTTGTTGAGCTGGGGCAACAGGAAGATCTGATGGAAGTTAGCATACCTTGATGCTCTGACTCCAGGATGGAGACTGATCCTTGGGTACCAGGTGGAGCTTGATTTCAAGAAAAGAGATGCATTTGGCTTTGAAGGATTAACTTGTCTCTCTTTACAGAGAGATTGATAATACAAGGGATTCGAATGTAGTGTTTGCACAGAGCTGTCTCCGCACTTCATTGATGAGATATATTTTTTCTTCTTAATTGAAGCCAGGATTATACTGTTACTCATTCTGACACTGAGCTCTTTTTGGATTGCTTTTAAGAAAGGACTCTTACAATGTTTTCCCTTTCCCAACGCTATAAGTGAGGCGTATGTGGAAGGCAAAGATAATGCATGACTATGCCATGGCTTGATTACTTTATTTGGTCACATAACCCCAGAAAATGCAGCCTCACTACAGGGATCAGTAGCACGCATGCTAAACACTGAATTGTGCTAAGCCTTTCCATGTGTGTGGCAGCCTTTCCATGACTTGAGAGATTTATTGGTCTGAAAATTTTAACAGGCAATAAGTGCTTCAGGGTGGAAGAGCTTTTTAGAAGTTAGGGCCATACATATTTTGGTGCCAGGTTTCTAGTCCTCAAGGTGACAGTGAAAATTGGGTAATGTCTCCTGACATTTTAACCTAATGAGCATGTTTTTGTGTTTGTCATTTGAATAGCTGAAGGTAAAGGAGAAAGGGCTAATATGGTGTTAATGACTGTGTAGAAGAAAATTTTTTGACAGGTACAGGTTGTCATGCAGATGGAAATAGTTGGGCACTCCTTCATTATGCTTAGATTCCACTTCAGCTGAGAGCCCACCCCCCTTATTCCAGCAACAAACTGCTATTGTTGAGGCCATTGGAGGGAGAGGAGGCAGCAGTCAGACATTCCTCAATCTTGCCTGGACCTAGATTTGCTGAGAACCCTTGCCTTGAGTAGCATTTTCTCTTTATTCTTAATTGCTGTCTGTATTGGTGAATCTGAAGCAGGTTCTCAGCTTGGGGGTCCTCTTGGATCAGGAAATCACTGCTGTTGCCAGGAGGACATTTGCCCTGCTTTAACTGGTGCACCACCTACAACCATACCTGTGCTATTCTGACTTGGCCATGGTGGCCCATACCTTGGTGACATTGAGCTTAGACTACTGCATGTGGGGCTGCTCTTGGAGGCAATCTGGGAGGAACAGTTGTTAAAGAATGCTGTGGCCCATGTGGTCATGGTAGCTCAGCAATTTGACTCTGTTGGACCATTGCTCTGGTGGCTACAGTGGCTGCTGGTTTGTTTCATTGGCTGCTGGTTCATTTCAAAGTGCTGGTTTTAACCTTTAAGGCCCTTGGCCCCAAGCTATTAACTGAAGGCCTACCTGCTCCTTTATAGACCGGCTCATCCCCTTGGGTCATCAGCGAGGGCCCTTCTTTGTTTGCACCCACATGACTGAAATAAGGGGGCAGCAGTGAGAAGGGCCTTCTTGGCGGTGACCCCCCAAGTGGAATTCCCTCCCAGAATGCTTCCCAACAGGGCCTGGAGACGTTATTTTGTATAGCTGTTGGTTATCAGTGGAGGGTGAGAGATTTGATAGGTGAATAGCGAGAGGGACCTGCAGGATCTTTTACTATCTGTTGTCCAATGTCTTTAGCTGCTGTTTTTAGATTTATTTATGCTACTGTGGTTTTAATGTTATTTTATTTTGTATGTGATTTTATTTTACACATACTGTATAGATTTATGTTGTAAACCGCCTTGAGCGCCAGGTTTTGTTACCTGTTACATCAGAGGCATGTGACATTGAAGCATAGAGTTGGAAAACCCAGTGTAAACACACCAAGATCAGCAGCAAACCAACAATGGCAATATCTGCCCCTGTGGTTTTACAACCTAAAATGAAAATGTATATACTTATTGAGTGAATAAGAACATAAGAAGAGCCCCACTGGATCAGGCCAAAGGCACATCTAGTCCAGCTTCCTATAATGTGTGCTTTTTCTTGGGAAATTGCAAGGTTTTATTTGATCTCACACAACTGACGGAATAGACCCAGGCTATGTAACTTTATTTCTTCTGTTTTCCTGTTTCACTTGATTTTTCTTCCTTCTCATTCTCTGTTTTACTATAATTAGAAGATTGGAATTCAAGGAGTCTTTAAAGCAATTAAGATACTATACCATAACTACTTTGGCAATGAAGAATTTCTGGCCTGGTCTCATCAGGCTGGGAGTGGCCCTACCCACCCCTCTAGCAATGTAGAGTTAAACAGCAGTCACCTTAGGAAAATTGACTGTCCATTTTTCTTCCTTGCTTGTGGAAAAATAAGCATATTTACACTATTGATTGCAAGCATGCAGTTGTGTGTGATTCTAGACCTGTGTGTGGGATGAACTACAATCCTTGTTTAAACTTTAAACACTTACGGGGGGGGGTCCCTGCTGCTTTCTGGAGGACACGGGGAGCCTGGGGAGCCCACGGACCCCTCTGCAAGCCTCCCCACACCTCTAAAGTGCCCTGAAATGTGATAGCGAGCTACCTCCAGTTTTCATCCGAAAACTGGAGTTCCCAATCGCATTTTGGGGCACTTTAGTGGAGCTGGAAGTCTCCCAGAGGGGTCTGTGGGCTCCCTGCATCCTCCAGAAAACAGTAGTGACCCCACCAGTAACTGTTTAAAGTTTAAAAATAGAACTCCCCCCTGTGCTGGTGTGATCGCGGGAGCTTTGGCACCACTGTCACCATTGCCCTGTCCTTAAGGGAGCAGTAAAAGAGCTTCCCGGGCTGAGGCATCACAATGCCTCAGTTTGAGAACCTCTGGCCTACAATGTTCACATCTGAATAGGAAATAACTATATTCAAAGATGGGTTTTTGAGTGTGAACCATACTCTTTGGGTAGACATTCGTGTGTAGGCTATAATTGTAAATCCTTGTTCTCATCTTCAAGGTTAAGCTTGAACATGGATGTTTGGTGGTGGCAGCAGTTTAACCCTTCCTACCTGATTCTCAAATGCAGGAAAACTTATTGCATTTTCCCTGCTCTTTTTATACCCCATGTTATTGGGGCAGTTCCTGAGACTTCTGTAGAAAGTTCCTTAATGTTGAACACCTCTATATATACAAACGGAGCCTGTTTATCCACGGATCTGGCTGAACTTGAGTCCCCCAAGACCTGCGTTGGGCCAGACTTGGGCCTCCAATCTGAACCCTCCAAAAGGGACTAGAGCTGCTCTCGGGTCCCCTCCAGAGGGCTATCTGAAACCCACAGAGGTAGCACGCATCAGCCTTCTACCTCTGTGTGCTTCAGAATGGCTCATAGTGCCAAAAGAAGCTGGTTTCCTGACTCTGGTTTCCCGAGCCCTCCTCAGGCTTCCCGGGGCCTCAGGCATAATGCTTCAAAGGCATAAAAACATCACTTCCAGTTTCCCAATGGGAGGGCTCAGGAAACCGGAGTTGGGAAACCAGCTTCTCCTTGGGGGAACTGGGAGATGCCATTCTGAAGCCCACAGAGGCAGCAGGCAGATGTGCGCTGCCTCTGTGGGCTTCAGCAAACCCTCAGAGGGCTTATTACAGATTTGATTCTCCGCAAATTTCAGCATCCGAGGGGGTTCGAGAATGGATGCCCGCGTATGCCAGGGCTCCACCTGTAGTACAGTATATGCTGAAGTTTCAAAAACCAGACTGCAAGATGTGAGCAAAATGGTTAGACACGTACTGGGGAAATTATCTCAAACCTTTTCATGTTTAAAGTTGAACATTCTACAGTCAGCATATTGCTATTAATCCATATTCAGCGTGTATGACTAAGCATGAAATTGCATGCAAATTATGTTAAAATTAATTACAAAAGTGTGCATATTGATGACAACTTTCCCTCTTCTAGCCCACCATACTGATCTTCACCTGATTTATGTTTTGATTATGTATTGTGTGCCATGTAATCATGGCATTTCTGATTATTTACAGCTCAGCAAGAAGTACTTTTTAAAATCTAGCTTTCATCTGAGCTTTTTTTTTTTGGAGAACTTCAATTTCTTCTTTAAAAAATTAAATAGTTTTAAGTGATTCTTTACCTCATACCAACTTCTTAGATATCAGCATTTTGTCACAGTTGTTAGCTTATGTAATTTAACCCTTAATTGGAGTGCTCTGCCCAAGCAAATGGAATCTCCAGTTTTCTGGACTTTGTAAACTATGAGGGATGAAGCTTGGAAAGTAGTAAATGCTACATTTATTTTTCATGATGCTGTGGGGTTACTGATCACAGATATACAGATAGGTATTCTAAGTCATCCCTGAGAACATCAAAGTGGATGCACATATTAGGTTTTGGAGCAGTAAACAGAAGTATGATATTTTCATTGCTTCCACGTCAGTAAAGCACTTTAAGGTATTCTTAACCACATTGATTAGGCAGCCTTAGGCTGATCAACAACTAGTCCCAGTGCTCATTACCTAAAACCTTTAGATATCTTCTGTGCTGAGTCTGTGTATGAAAAGGGTGATAAGAAAAATCTAGGATATCTTGTGTAGAGTGCTCTCCCAGTGGTTAAGATGTTGCTGTATAATGCCCTTGCTGTATAATGCTGTATAATGTCAGTACTTCTGACACCTCAGACACATGGAGGGGAAGGGATTTGCATATTTACCCCAGTTGTTAGCCCTCACTTACAGGTTCTCCTGTCAGCCTTCACCTCCCTCCTCATACGTGTAATTTCCCTATGTAAGGCCACACAGGAGACTTGCCTTCGTTTTCACAAAAGAGCACCTTGTCTGAGACCACCAAGCTGCCAACCATTGCCTGGGCGTCAAGGTGCATTGCAACAACTTTCTGGATTGGACAGTCTCAGGCCTACCGCTGTTTACTTTCCCATCTTTCATCCCCTTCAGAGGAGACTGATTCCATTGGTCTTTGGTTTGAGGGGCAACAGTGGGATGGATCTGACTTGTTTTGTTCAGAGTTTGGTCCCTGACATTCAGTAACATGCCTTGATTCACTAATGTTTAAACTTGTTACTTGACTACTGCAGC
Organism: Tiliqua scincoides; assembly: GCF_035046505.1. NCBI lineage: Eukaryota > Metazoa > Chordata > Lepidosauria > Squamata > Scincidae > Tiliqua > Tiliqua scincoides. The sequence continues at coordinate 155,608,490 of NC_089822.1, forward strand.
ATGCTTTACATGTCCCTGAACACTTCCCAGGAAACTGCAGTTGGTGCAGATTGCAGCAGCCCATGTGGTGGCCAGGGCTCAGTGGTTTGATTCTGTCAAGCTGCTGCTCCAGTGGTTGCACTGGCCACTGGTTCCTTTATGAGCATAGGTAGGGTGGCCAGACGTTCTCTTTTTCCAGGACGTGTCCTCTTTCTTTAGCCTCGTGTTCTGGAAAAGAACTTAAGTGTCCTCCTTTTTCCTGTGAGTAGGCAACACTTAGCCTCCTTGTAATTAATAAATTATATATAATATAGTTTTTAATTCAGTAATAAGTGTTTAACCACATGAAATCAATATTCGAGTGTTTAGCTTTTGTCATGTCCTTAATTTTTCTTGGATATCCTACATTTTGGAGTGCCTTGTCTTTTGCAGTTATGACATTGTTCACCCTGAGCACACGTTGAGGTGCTGGCTTTGTCCTTTAAAGCTTTTTATGGTTTGGAGTCACCATATCTAAAGGATTGTCCCAGTGGCGTAGCTGGCGGGGGCAGGCTGCCCCGAGTGCCAACCTGGAAGGAGGGTGACACCACTAAAAACCAAAAGCGTGGTTGTTAGGAATAATACCATTATGTTATATCATTCAACATGTAATTTACAGCAGAACCATTCAAAGTGTAATTTACAGATGAACACATTGAAACAAACCAGAGTGAAATATCTCCTTTCTATCAAAAGTTATGGCCAATGTGGTAGTGTTGACACAGCAGGGAACCAGTAAAATGTTATGAGTCAGCTCCCTTTTCTATGTATCAGAACTAATATTCGAACTTGTATGAGTTGTCATTGTTTTCAACTTATATTCAGTTGTGTGTCATCAACTATTTTTTTTGTTGGTTACTGATTGTTCTATAGTAAAATGAAGTTAATGGGGGTGACACCATGAGTTACCACACTGGATGACACCAACCCTAGAGATGCAACTGTTGGGAAGGTTGCGGGTTGTTGGTCATTGACTTTAGATACTTTTAGAGTGGTTTCTAAACATTAATGGTGGACTATAATCATCAGTGGTTAGTAACCATGTTGGCTACATTGAACCTTCAGATGCAGGGGTAGTACGTCACTGAGTATTATGTGCAGGGGAGGAATAGACATTCATCCATTGCTTGTGGGGAAGTATTCACTGCATTTATTTTTGGGCCATTATTCATTTCTTGCCATAACTATTACTATCACACAGCTTCGCCTACCTCACAAGGTTGTTGTGAGGACAAAAGAAGGGGAGAAACTAGGCACACCATCCTGGGCTCCTTAGAGGAAGCGTGGCATAAAAATGTGAAAAATATAAATTAATTAAATAAATAAGTTTGTTGTATTGGGGGGGGTTGTCAAAATATATGAACTCTGGTGTCAAATAACATAACTACGCCACTGGCGTGCCCTCTATGGTTATTGAAGGGAGTTCTGCTGTGTGTGGTGTCACTTGCTCAGGCCTACCCCAAATTTGGAACTCCTTGTTGAGTTAATATCAGAACTCTCCTTGTTAACTTTACAGCAGGAGCTAAACAAGTTTCTCTTCTGTTCCCCCCCTTCCCAATTTTTTGCTGTTAGTTACAGGTTTACTATTAATTGGTAGCTGTGCTTTTGTCTTTTCTTGCTCTGCTGTTTTTAACTGTTTTAACTGTTTTTATTTATTCTGTTACTTTTAGTTGTAATTCTCTCCTATTTTACTGTACTTGTTAAAGTTTACATTTTATTATAATTTTAATTCTTGTTTGCCTTAAGTGTGCTGTGTTATGGAAGGAAAGGTGGGATATAATTTTTAAAAATAAACTTCTACATTGGGCCTTGCACAACTGTCAGATTGGAGGTTTTAAATTCTAAGTTTTTAGGGTAATTTTATTTCTTTGGGGTCACCAAGACAAAAGGCATTCTTAATGCATTTAATAATCTCAGCTACCATAAAGATTTTTCACATACATGGCTGAATAAACCCTCAACAGTTATTGTCTTCTTCACTAGAGAAAAGATCCTTTTCTTCTTGCATCTCAAAGGGTCATCTGAATGGGGTTACCAGTTCAGCTAACCTTTTGTTTCACTGGTGAGTTTCTTTCTGCTATGAGCATGGCTCTTATTGTTCCAGTTCCCCAGCTGGTTGTCTTCCCAGTTTAGGTAGTCGCATTCTTTTGCCTTATTAAAATTCAGATTTGAATTGTTAGACTGTGTCTCCACTTTGAAAAAGGATTGTTGTGTAACAAATATGTGTTGAAAGAATAGCAGTGATGCCTTGGTAAAACTATATAATAAGAATATAGTGTTTCAGAATCTTTGGCTTTCTGGTAATTACTAGTAATTCTTGGTCCTTGCAGCAAGACAGCTGAGCTTGGCACTTAGATTTGAAATTTTAAATAGTAACAGGTGTAGCAGGTGAGATGCTATCAACAGCTGGATTGAGGCTACTGCCATCTACTGAAGAATTATGTGTATAAGAGGCATTTAAAAACCTTCAAACTTCCACGATCTGCCAAACTGAGTAAGTGGCCTGCTGCTTATTCTTATACCATCCTCTGTAGGCAGAGTATAATGCCAAGAGACAAACTGTCTTCTCTACCTCCTTCTCATGCCACCAAACTTGTAATTTTTTCTAACTGGAAACATTATCTTCAGTAAAAGTCACAAAACCATTGCCACTGCATCCTCTTGCTTACTGGTTTGGTGTAGCTCCCTCTCAAGGCACTTGCAAAGAAAGTGACCTCTCTTTAGTGCAGAGCTTCTGGTTGGTTACTTCAATCAGCCTGGGGGGGGGGGCAGCAATGAAAAGAGATTAGAGGAGTCTGTCCCTTAGGTAAGAGTAACTGCCTTACTTCATTTTGGTTTTAAAATACTCTTCTTGCTAACATCACAGGATGTAATAAATTGATACAGCTCTTAGCTGAAAAACAGGCATCATTTCTTGTCTTGTTCATTTTGCCATGAATCTGTCTCTTGAATCAACTGTGTTCTGTTCTAAATCACCAGGGGTAAAATAATGTGTTCCAATTTGAAGATTTGCCTGTTTGTTCTGCCTCGGGTTAATTTGCCAAAGCTTTGTAGCAAGGTGATAGATGTTTTAAATTTCTGAAAAGAGTAGCTTGGGATGTGAACTATCCTGCTTCAAATTCTTGAAGTACCTACTACTACTATAATAAATATTTATATACTACTTTTCAACAAAAAGGCTCACAAAGTGGTTTACATAGCATGCATACATGAATAAAATGACTGGGGTTCTATGAGATAAGTTGTAACTTTAGCTTTAAAGGTTTGGTACTTAACATTATTGAGCTAGTGCTGGGAAAATTTACTAGTTTTTAAAGGAGACAAATGAAGTTTGTTGTTCCTTAAATTTTGGATATATTCAGTGCAGTTGAGAGAGAAGAAGGGAAGAGGTCCTTGAGGTTCGTATTCAAGAAACTGAGTAACTTCCAGGTAGTCTGTAGTATTGATCATGTTGAGCCTGCATAACTATGTATGATAGCATCATATGCTCGTAGATTGCATATTGGCCCATGCAGACCAGACCCAGCTTTACCTGCAGCCAGCAACATCAGCCTTATTGTTTAAAATTTTCAATTCCAAACAGCCACATTCCTGATTTTCTCTCTCTAAGATTTTGAGTTCTATGCAAGGATGCAAAGGAATCATAATACTTTCAGTAGCTGTATAGAAGGAAAAGAGGAGAGCTCAAGCAGCATACAAGGCCTGTCCCAGTGAGCGCAACCTGCAGGTCCTCCGAGGTGCTCGCAGCAAAGTCCAGCAGGCTGCCAGGAGATGTGCTAACGACTACTGCCTCCAGCTCTGTTCCGAGATACAGATAGCAGCTGACACGGGCAACATCAAGGGGATGTATGATGGTATCAAGCAGGCCCTAGGTCCAACACAGAAGAAAATTGCCCCTCTGAAGTCTGCAACAGGCGAGGTCATCCAGGATCGGGCGCAGCAGATGGAACGCTGGGTGCAGCACTCCTCTGAGCTATATTCCAGAGAAAATGTAGTCACCGAAGAAGCGCTGAACAACATTGAGTGCCTGCCTGTGCTGGAGGAGCTTAACAGTGAACCAACCCTAGAAGAACTTCACGTGGCCCTGGACTCCCTTGCCTTTGGCAAGGCACCTGGAAAAGACAGCATCCCTGCTGAAGTCCTAAAGTGCTGCAAAGAGATCATCATCACTGAGCTGCATGAAATCCTTTGTCTCTGCTGGAGAGAAGGTGGAGTACCTCAAGACATGAGGGATGCAAACATCATCATGCTGTAC